>NC_065578.1:104985485-105610485 GCF_024542745.1 Macaca thibetana thibetana | reverse complement strand
AGAATGGGGAAAATTAAAATGACTGACAATGTCAAGTGTTGGCTAGTTTGTAGAGGAAGTGGAATGATTTCCATACAACTGTGGTGGAAATATGAAATGCTACTATCACTTGGTAAAAAATGTTTGGCAGTTTCTTTAAAATGTCAATGTACAATGAACATATGACCCAGCTATGTCACTCCTTATATTTCTCTAAAAGAGTTTAAAGTATAGGCCCAGTCAAAGACTTGTATATAAATGTTTTCAGTTGCTTTACTTATGATAGATTAAAACTGTAATGAATCCAAAAGTCCATCAACAGATGGATAGAAAGCAAAGTATGGTATATCCATACAACAGAATACTAGTAGGAAATAAAAAGAAAATCAACTGGATAACAACATGGATTAATTTCAAAACATTTATGTTATGTGAAGGAAGCCAAGTAATATGAGTATATATTGTGTGATTCTATTTATATACAATTCTAGAAAATGAAGGTTTAATCTGCAGTCGCAGAACACAGATCAGTGTTTGCCGGGAGATCATGAGAGATGGGAGAAGCAGCAGGAAGGAGGAATATTGAGGGAAAGGAGAACATTTTTGTGAGGGACATGTTAATTATTTTGCTTGTCATAGTTTCATGGGTGTTGATGCATGCCAAATCTTATTAAATTGTACACTTTAAATGTGAATTTCACTGTTTGCCGTTTATTCCTCAATGAAGCTGTTAACAAAGCATAAAACCCTAAATATTGATCAAGGAAAAAGAACAAATATTACCAATTACCAATATCAAAAATTAAAGAGGGCATTATTGATCCTTCAGACATTAAATGGGTAACAATGAGCTTGATAAAAAATTAAATGCCAATTTGACACTTAAATCAAGAAATTTCTTAAAAACACATTTTATGAAAATTGACACAAAGAAAGTAAAATGTAACTAATCCAAATATCTATCATGTAAATTGAATTTGTATTGGTTGCTTCATGGGCTTCATACAGTTTGTTTTAAATATTTTGTAAAAGGTTTGTTTTGACTGTGTTTGCCAGTATATTCATGGACTGTTTATTATGCTTTTCCTATATATAATTGATTTAATTTTCTGTAGGGTCAATTCTGTTCTTCACTGCTTCTAAAGCATTTGTTCAATGTGCTCCACCACTTATAGAAAATTTATCATTTCTAACTATGTGCCAAGCCTTTATTCTCAGAATAACACTCTGAGGTAAGTGGTGTAGTTAACATATTTTACATGAAAAGATTCTAAAGTACAGTGAAATTAAGAACCTCTCTTCTCTCCAGAGCCCAAGTTATTTTTCTGAGGTCCTACAATGTTACATGTTAATTTTATAACTCAAGAAGCAAGATAAAAGAATAGTTATAAGTGAGAACTTTGGCTCCATATCCTAATGCTACCACTTCCTAGTTGTGTGACAATTGAAGCAAAATTTATTTGCTTCAATTTTCTCATCTGGGAAATGTAAAAAATAATAATCCTAGTAATATGACTTTATCAGAATGAAATGAGTTGATACATTTATAGTGGTCAGAACAGTTCCTGGTGTATACTAAGTCCTACTTAGTTTTAGATTGCATATACTACTACTACGCTTTATTTAATTACTTGTCTTCCTTTATATTTTTGTTCACTTCTCAGACAAACGCACATTTTTCTTGTTTTTTTTTTACTTCTCTTCTTTCAGTTACATTGTCATAGAAACTATATATCATAAATTTTGGTGAGGCTATAATGTAAAAAATTGTACAATTTTTTTCATTGTTTTGGGGGTTGTGGGGAAGAGATGTTTCTGGTATTTTAAATTTTGAGTTCTGCTTCTTCAATTTAGTGGATATTTTCCCAAGTTTCATACTAAATATGGAAAACTTTTTCAGTATTTTTCCCTAAAGAAAAGGTGAGACAATTCTTTGGTTGTTTCAATTTCTGGGTATAATTATTAATATAATAGTCTGCCTTCTCATTGGTAAAATGAGAACCTTAAAAATTGCCTCATAGAGTTCATGTGAGAAATAAACGAGATCATATATATAAAATGCTCAATGTAATTGCCAACCTATTTTAAATAATTAATAAATGTTAGATTTTAATTATTATGTTAGAAAACTCCTTTAAATTTTAGGTTAGAGTTCTAGTTATTAAAACAATCATGTCTTAAAAGTGGTGAAAAAAGTACTAAATGTTTGGAAAATTCTAACAGAATTTGTTTTTTTCTATAAGATTCTACTGTGTTAGGAAAACCTTGTTCAAGCCTCACATGTGGCATAGTTTGTTTCCTTCCTAATACTCCACAGCTTCAATATAGGAAACTACAATTTTTGAACAGGCCCCTAGACTGCCGCTGTAGGCCTTTGGTTGCTAGAGCAGGCAGGATTCTAAAAGTTGTCCTCCTCCTGTTCTATGCAGATCTGCTCAGACAGTTTACTAACAATTTGGGAACCACTAACTGAGAGAGGCAGAATCAGATGCATACTAGTAGAATAAATTTTTTAACACCCAAAGACTAGTTAAGACTATTCTGGGAAAGGATGTAAATGGAGGTGGAAAAGTAACTCACATTGAAGCAGGAGGAATGAGGAAGGTAAAATTTGGGAGTATCATGATCCCCAAAATGAAAGGTGGAAGATGAAACCTTTCATTATAAAGATCAGAGAGCTAGCGCAAGCTTGTGATGTGTGTGAAATGAAGAAATTTGAATGTGGAAACCGAAACCACCTACTACAACGCCCTCTAATTGCCATATACCTGTAGAAAATATGCAAGCCTTACACATGTTTTTGATATTATACTTTAAGTTCTAGGGTACATGTGAACAATGTGAAGGTTTGTTACATGTATACATGTGCCATGATGGTGTGCTGCACCCATTAACTCGTCGTTTACATTAGATGTATCTCCTAATGCTATCCCTCCCCCCTTCCCCAACTCCACAACGGGCCCCAGTATGTGATGTTCCCCTTCCTTTGTCCAAGTGTTCTCCTTGTTCAATTCCCACCTATGAGTGAGAACATATAGTGTTTGTTTTTTTTGTCCTTGCAATAGTTTGCTGAGAATGATGGTTTCCAGCTTCATCCATGTCCCTACAAAGGACATGAACTCATCCTTTTTTATGGCTGCATAGTATTTCATGGTGTATATGTGCCACATTTTCTTAATCCAGTCTGTCACTAATGGACATTTGGGTTGATTCCAAGTGTTTGCTATTGTGAATAGTGCATGTGTCTTTATAGCAGCATGATTTATAATCTTTTGGGTATATACCCAGTAATGGGATGACTGGGTCAAATGGTATTTCTAGTTCCAGATCCTTGAGGAATCTCCACACTGTCTTCCACAATGGTTGAACTAGTTTACAGTCCCACCAACAGTATAAAAGTGTTCCTATTTCTCCACATCCTCTCCAGCACCTGTTTCCTGACTTTTTAATTATCGTCATTCTAACTGGTGTGAGATGGTATCTCATTGTGGTTTGAATTTGCATTTCTCAGATGGCTAGTGATGATGAGCATTTTTTCATGTCTGTTGGTTGTGTAAATGTCTTCTTTTGAGAAGTGTCTATTCATATACTTTGCCCACTTTTTGATGGGGTTGTTTGTTTTTTTCTTGTAAATTTGTTTGAGTTCTTTGTAGGTTCTGGATATTAGCCCTTTGTCAGATGAGTAGATTGCAAAAATTTTCTCCCATTCTGTAGGTTGCCTGTTTACTCCGATAGTAGTTTCTTTTGCTGTATAGAAGCCCTTTAGTTTAATTAGATCCCATTTGCCAATTTTTGCTTTTGTTGCCATTGCTTTTGGTGTTTCATACATGAAGTCCTTGCCCATGCCTATGTCCTGAATGATATTGCCTAGGTTTTCTTCTAGGGTTTTTATGGTTTTAGGTCTAACATTTAAGTCTTTAATCCATCTTGAATTAATTTTTGTATAAGGTGTAAGGAAAGGATCCCGTTTCAGCTTCCTACATATGGCTAGCCAGTTTTCCCAGCATGATTTATTAAATAGGGAATCCTTTCCTCATTTCTTCTTTTTATGAGATTTGTCAAAGATCAGATGGTAGTCGATGTGTGGTATTATTCCTGAGGACTCTGTTCTGTTCCATTGGTGTATATCTCTGTTTTGGTACCAGTACCATGCTGTTTTGGTTACTGTAGCCTTGTAGTATAGTTTGAAGTCAGGTAGTGTGATGCCTTCAGCTTTGTTCTTTTGGCTTAGGATTGTCTTGGCAATGCGGGCTCTTTTTTGGTTCCATGTGAACTTTAAAGTAGTTTTTTCCAATTCTGTAAAGAAAGTAATTGGTAGCTTGATGGGGATGGTATTAAATCTATAAATTACTTCGAGCAGTATGGCCATTTTCAGGTTATTGATTCTTCTTATCCATGAGCATGGAACATTCTTCCATTTGTTTGTGTCCTCTTTTATTTCGTTGAACAGTGGTTTGCAGTTCTCCTGGAAGAAGTCCTTCACATCCCTTGTAAGTTGGATTCCTAGGTATTTTATTTTCTTTGAAGCAATTGTTAATGGGAGTTCATTCATGATTTGACTCTCTTTTTGTCTGTTATTGGTGTATAAGGATGCTTGTGATTTTTGCACATTGATTTTGTAACCTGAGACTTTTCCGAGGTTGCCTATCAACTTAAGGAGATTTTGGGCTGAGATGATGGGGTCTTCTAAATATACAATCATGTCATCTGCAAACAGGGACAATTTGACTTCCTCTTTTCCTAATTGAATGCCCTTTATTTCTTTCTCCTGCCTGATAGCCCTGGCCAGAAGTTCCAACATTATGTTGAATAGGAGTGGTGAGAGAGGGCATCCCTGTCTTGTGCCAGTTTTTAAAGAGAATGCTTCCAGTTTTTGCCCATTCAGTATGATATTTGCTGTGGGCTTGTCATAAATAGCTCCTATTATTTTGAGATATGTACCATCAATACCTAATTTATTGAGAGATTTTAGCATGAAGGACTGTTCAATTTTGTCAAAGGCCTTTTCTGCATCTATTGAGATAATCATGTGGTTTTTGTCTTTGGTTCTGTTTATATGCTGGATTATGTTTATTGATTTGCGTATGTTGAACCAGCCTTGCATCCCAGGGGTGAAGCCCACTTGATCATGGTGGATAAGCTTTTTCATGTGCTGCTATATTCATTTTGCCAGTGTTTTATTGAAGATTTTTGCATCAATGTTCATCAGGGATATTGGTCTAAAATTCTCTTTTTTGTTGTTGTGTCTCTGCCAGGCTTTGGTATCAGGATGATGCTGGCCTCATAAAATGAGTTAGGGAGGATTCCCTCTTTTTCTATTGATTGGAATAGTTTCTGAAGGAATGGTACCAGCTCCTCCTTGTACCTCCGGTAGAATTTGGCTGTGAATCCGTCTGGTCCTGGGCTTTTTTTGGTTGGTAGGCTATTAATTATTGCCTCAATTTCAGAGCCTGTTTTTGGTCTATTCAGGGATTCAACTTCTTCCTGGTTTAGTCTTGGGAAGGTATATGCGTCCAGGAATTTATCCATTTCTTCTAGATTTTCTAGTTTATTTGCATAGAGCTGTTTATAGTATTCTCTGATGGTAGTTTGTATTTCTGTGGGATCGGTGGTGATATCCCCTTTATTATTTTGTATTGCGTCTATTTGTTTCTTCTCTCTTTTCTTCTTTATTAGTCTTGCTAGTGGTCTATCAATTTTGTTGATCTTTCCAAAGAACCAGCTTCTGGATTCATTAATTTTTTGAAGGTTTTTTTGTGTCTATCTCCTACGGTTCGGCTATGATCTTAGTTATTTCTTGCCTTCTGATAGCTTTTGAATGTATTTGCTCTTGCTTCTCTAGTTCTTCTACTTGTGATGTTAGGGTGTCAATTTTAGATCTTTCCTGCTTTCTATTGTGGGCATTTAGTACTATAAATTTCCCTCTACATGCTGCTTTAAATGTGTCCCAGAGATTCTCGTATGTTGTGTCTTTGTTCTCATTGGTTTCAAAAAACATCTTTATTTCTGCCTTCATTTTGTTATGTACCCAGTAGTTATTCAGGAGCAGGTTGTTCAGTTTCCATGTAGTTGAGCGGTTTTGATTGAGTTTCTTAATCCTGAGTTCTAGTTTGATTGCACTTTGGTCTGAGAGACAGTTTGTTATAATTTCTGTTCTTTCACATTTGCCGAGGAGTGCTTTACTTCCAACTATGTGGTCAATTTTGGAATAAGTGCGATGTGGTGCTGAGAAGAATGTATATTCTGTTGATTCGGGGTGGAGAGTTCTGTAGATGTCTATTAGGTCTGCTTGGTGCAGAGTTGAGTTCAATTCCTGGATATCCTTGTTAAGTTTCTGTCTCATTGATCTGTCTAATATTGACAGTGGGATGTTAAAGTCTCCCATTTTTATTGTGTGGGAGTCTAAGTCTCTTTGTAGGTCTCCAAGGACTTGCTTTATGAATCTGGTTGCTCCTGTATTGGGTGCATATATATTTAGGATAGTTAGCTCTGCTTGTTGAATTGATCCCTTTACCATTATGTAATGGCCTTCTTTGTCTCTTTTGATCTTTTTTGATTTAAAGTCTGCTTTATCAGAGACTAGGATTAAAACCCCTGCCTTTTTTTGTTTTCCATTTGCTTGGTAGATCTTCCTCCATCCCTTTATTTTTTGCTTATATTTGTCTCTGCATGTGAGATGGGTTTCCTGAATACAGCACACTGATGGGTCTTGAGTCTTTATCCAATTTGCCAATCTGCGTATTTTAATTGGAGCATTTAGCCCATTTACATTTAAGGTTAATATTGTTCCGTACGAGTTTGATCCTGTCATTATGATGTTAGCTGGTTATTTTGCTCATTAGTTGATGCAGTTTCTTCCTAGCATCAATGGTCTCACAATTTGGCACGTGTTTGCAGTGGCTGGTACCAGCTGTTCCTTTCCATGTTTAGTGCTTCCTTCAGGAGTTCTTGTATGGCAGGCCTGGTGGTGACAAAATCTCTCAGCATTTGCTTGTCTTATGAAGCTTAGTTTGGCTGGATATGAAATTCTGGGTTGATTGTTCTTTTCTTTAAGAATGTTGAATATTGGCCCCCATTCCCTTCTGGCTTGTAGAGTTTCTGCTGAGAGAGCAGCTGTTAGTCTGATGGGCTTCCCTTTGTGGGTAACCTGACCTTCCTCTCTGGCTGCCCTTAACATTTTTTCCTTCATTTCAACTTTGGTGAATCTGCAAATTATGTATCTTGGAGTTCCTCTTCTCAAGGAGTATCTTTGTAGTGTTCTCTGTATTTCTTGAATTTGAATGTTGACCTGCCTTGCTAGGTTGGGGAAGTTCTCCTGGATAATATCCTGCAGAGTGTTTTCCTTCTTGATTCCGTTCTCCCCATCACTTTCAGGTACACCAAGCAGATGTAGATTTGGTCTTTTCACATAGTCCCATATTTTCCTGGAGGCTTTGTTCATTTCTTTTTACTGTTTTTTTGCTAAACTTGTCTTCTCACTTCATTTCATTCATTTGATCTTCAATCACTGATACCCTTTCTTCCAGTTGATTGAATCAGTTACTGAAGCTTGTGCATTTGTCCCGTAGTTCTCGTGCCATGGTTTTCAGCTCAATCAGGTCATTTAAGGACTTCTCTACATTTCTTATTCTAGTTAGCCATTTGTCTAATCTTTTTTCAAGGTTTTTAGCTTCTTTGCGCTGGGTTCCAACTTCTTCCTTTAGCTCAGAGAAGTTTGATCGTCTGAAGCCTTCTTCTCTCAACTCGTCAAAGTCATTCTCCATCCAGCTTTGTTTCATTGCTGGTGAGGAGCTGCGTTCCTCAGGAGGGGGAGAGGTGCTCTGATTTTTAGAATTTCCAGCTTCTATGCTCTGTTTTTTTCCCCAACTTTGTAGTTTTATCTATCTTTGGTCTTTGATGACGGTGACGTACAGATAGGGTTTTGGTGTGAATGTCCTTTCTGTTTGTTAGTTTTCCTTCTAACAGTCAGGACCCTCAGCTGCAGGTCTGTTGGAATTTGCTGGAGGTCCACTCCAGATGCTGGTTGCCTGGGTATCAGCAGCAGAGGCTGCAGAACAGCAAACATTGCTGAACAGCAAATGTTGCTCCTGATCATTCCTCTGGAAGCTTCATCTCAGAGGGGTTCCCAGCTGTGTGAGGTGTCAGTCTGCCCCTACTGGGTGTGCTTCCCAGTTAGGCTACTTGGGGGTTAGGGACCCACTTGAGGAGGCA
Source organism: Macaca thibetana thibetana (assembly GCF_024542745.1). NCBI lineage: Eukaryota > Metazoa > Chordata > Mammalia > Primates > Cercopithecidae > Macaca > Macaca thibetana. The sequence goes on along the minus strand of NC_065578.1, from coordinate 105,602,295 downwards.
GTCTGTTCATTCTCAGATCTCAAACTCCATGCTGGGAGAACCACTACTCTCTTCAAAGCTGTCAGGCAGGGACATTTAAGTCTGCAGAAGTTTCTGTTGCCTTTTGTCTGGCTGCTGCCTTTTGTCTGGCTATGCCCTGCCCCCAGAGATGCAGTCTACAGAGGCAGGCAAGCCTCCTTGAGCTGCAGTGGCCTCCACCCAATTTGAACTTCCAGGCTGCTTTGTTTCGTACTCCAGCCTCAGCAATGGCGGGCACCCCTCTGCCAACCTCGCTGCTGCCTTGCAGTTCAATCTCATACTGCTGTGCTAGCAATGAGCGAGTTTCTGTGGGCATGGGACCCTCCAAGCCCATCATGGGATATAATCTCCTGGTGTGCCATTTGCTAAGACCATTGGAAAAGCACAGTATTAGGGTGGGAGTGACCCATTTTCCATGTGCTGTCTGTCACAGCTTCCCTTGGCTAGGAAAGGGAATTCCCTGACATCTTTGCTTCCCAGGTGAGGTGATGCCTTGCCCTGCTTTGGCTCATGCTCTATGGGCTGCACTCACTGTTCTGAACCCGCTGTTTGACAAGCACCAGTGAGATGAATCCAGTACCTCAGTTGAAAATGCAGAAATTGCCAGTCTTCTGCATTGCTTACACTGGGAGCTGTAGACTGCAGCTGTTACTATTTGGTCATCTTAGAACCACCCCTCTCAAGACCTTTTACGTCTCATGGAGCAGTGAATGTTGGATTTGTGTACTTAACATGGGATGAAAAACCTCACAGCATGCACAAAGTGGACTTGAGCGATGATAGTTGAAAACTCTTCTATAGTCCTAAGCAAGCGTAGACATAGGCTACTGTTGCCACTAGCAATTTCCTCTTTTATAAATGATGGTGAGACAGTGTATTCAAGATAAAGAAGAGCAGCATTATGATCCAGTGACAATCAAAATGGAAATATAGATATATAGATACAATCATGAAAAGGTTAGTATGAAAAGACACCATTTTCATTGTTGCTATATCCAATGCATTCTGGATTTCCCTTTAAAATATAGTGCTTGGAAATAATTAAAAATAATATTTGCTTTTTAAAATGAAAATAATACTAACTTTGACTCTCTAAACTGAGATTCTGATGATTTGATGTACAATGTCATGATAATTTGAAATTACTTTAAGATATAAATTAATGCAGAGAGCAGAAAGTTGTATAAATTTATGGAAGGACACATAATCATATATATCACATGTTATATATTATGTTCAATATAACTAAAGGTTATAATTTTACACAAAGGTCCATACATAATAGGAAATATTTTAAATATTAAACTTTTATCTACTGTTTATGTTTTAAAGCTAAGAATATAGTAATTAAAAATTAAATTACATAAAACAAATACTAGGTCTCAAGTAATATAAAAATCAAAGAGCAGTAATAGAAAAATTTATTACTGTGATTAAATATTTGAATGTACAAAACTTAACCTTTTTAAAACCTACTATGGGGATACATAAGATAGAATATATTTTTATTATTGCTTTTGATTGCTTAATGGCTAATGGTAATACTTCATTAATTCTAGTCTAGGATACAGAAAATGGCTTCCAAGATTGCTGTTCAAGTGAAATGTTAAGTGAAGAATTAGCTTTTGATGGCTATCTATAACGTAGAGAAAATGTACACCTTTCTATTGCTTAGTTAAAATAATATAGCCACCATGAAGACCAAAATACAACTTCAAAATCAATCAATTTTTTTAAAAAAAGTATGTTTGCAGTATATACTCTGAAATTGGATTTCTCAAATAGGAATGATAATCCCAAAAAAGGACAGCAATTGCATTTATTGATAATTAGTCACCATATAAATTGTCTATTTTAAAAAATACAAAGGTATATAGCCCCTTCACTTATTTTCTTTTTTTTGTAATTGTCCTTCTCACTATATTTTGCAAGAAAATATTACTGACAGGTCATGGCCTATCCAAATGTAAATTCTGCTTACATTAAAACTATAATCATGCTGTAGCCCCAGATAACATCACTAGAGAAGTAATTTTCAGCTCTCATGAAAGTTTCCCACTAGGAGCATGAAAAGGCTGTTGGTCATAAAAAATTAGATTGTCTTCATTCAACTATCTATCCGTCTATTCATCCACTCATCTATTGTTTCATCAAACGTGTATCAAGCCCTTACTATATTTAAGGTAGCACAAAGGTCTTAGGAATATTATATCCTGTCTTTTAAGAGTTTACAGGGGTGTTCAATCTTTTGGCTTCCTTGCTCCACATTGGAAGAATTGTCTTAAGCCACACATAAAATACACTAATAGAATCTACTAATTTTTCTAAAAGGTTTGCTTTAACTACCACTAGTCAATTCATATATTTATGCAAATCTGGATTTGTTAAAGCTTAGGCAAATATACAAATGCATATATATATATTTTTTTCCCAGCTGAAGAAAGATTTTCATTCTTGTTAATATCATATTATTAGCAATTCAGTTGGGAGAGAGGAGGATCATCTTCCTGACCTCTTGTTTTTCATGGAGGAAATTCAGCAATATTGACACATCTACCTCTTTTTTCACTCTCATTGTCTCCTTCCAATGGTAGAAGTGACTTTTCAGATTGATGAGTTTGGTAAAAGAAATGGAGCATGATCCACTGAATCTCTATCGTGTATTTTTCACATTTACCTGCTCACAAAAAGTATGTGTTGTAACCTGCTCTCTGACATGGGACAGATTCTGGACCTGTTGGAGCCTGAGGTTGTCCTACTATGCTGTGATTGGGTACATAATAAGTATTTTACAATGCTTTGTCAATGGAGTGGGCTTCAATTATGTTCATTGTTTTGTTGGAGCAATACAAAATCTAACATATCAAGAATTAGAAAATCTACGTTCTAGGTCTTTACGTGTCAATTTTTGGGCAAACCGTATACCTAATTATTCGACTCAAGTTTTTTAGTCTCTCTTTGTGTGAACACTTTGAAGAAATATGTTTAAACATGTAGTACTTATATATACTATTATCTCAATTTTTAATGTGTATTTTTAAAATATATGATATGGTTTGGCAGTGTCCCCATCCAAATCTCATCTTGAATTGTAGTTCCCATAATTCCCACATGTCATGGGGGAGACCCGGTGGGAGGTAATTGAATCATGGGGACGGTTACCCTCAAGATGTTCTTGTGATAGTGAATGAGTTCTCACAAGATTCGGTGGTTTTATAAGGGGCTATCCCCACTTTGCTCTGTACTACTATCTCCTTCCTCCATGTGAAGAAAAGCGTGTTTGCCTCCCCTTCCACCAAGATCATAAGGTTCCTCAGGCCTCTCCAGCCATGCTGTACTGTGAGTCAATTAAACTTCTTTCCTTTATAAATTACCTGGTCTTGGGTATTTCTTTATTAGCAGCACGAGAATGGACTAATACAATATACTAAGATTTAATAAGGGGAATGTGATAGATAATTCACAGGAATTGTTCAACATAATCCTCACAACTTGCATATGGCCTTTTTATAGTTTGCATATAGCCATTTCTATTTTTTCTGCTTATTTGTTAATTTATTTGACTTGATTTAGAAATAGTTACAGCTTCTTAGAAAAATTACAAATATAGGACAATTTGATTTTTTTCCCAAACTGCTTCAGATTAAGTTGCCAATATAATGATCCAAACACTTCAGTGTGTATTTCCTACAAGGACATTTTCTCATGTCACAGCTATATGACTAACGAAGCTAGCTATAGTACCATCTAGTTCTGAAAGGCCATTCAAGTTTTGCTAGTTTAGATGCATGCTTTGCATTGAGATGTCATGTCTTTTACATCTCCATCTATTTGGAATGATTCGTTAGTCTTCCTTTGAATTCGTTAGTATTTCCTTGAATAGTCCTTTGGAAATACAGAAAACATTGAAAATTATAGTTATTTGTAGAATGTCCCTCAATTTAGACTTATCTGATGCCTACAAATGGTTATGTCTTTTTCTACCAGGTTTGTCAAAAATCAGGATGCTGTATTGGGTCATAAGGAATGGTACCAACTGTTCTCCTTAGTCTTCTGACTCTGGTCAAATGGTAGTTTGAATGTCTCAAATGATGTGTCTTTGGCAGGAACATGACCTTTGTGATAATGTAGTCATCTCCTTGCATCGTATCAGGTGGCATAGGATTTTGAATTGGTATATAATTAATCAGTTATCTTTGATTGTTTTATTAAGGTACTGTCTGCCATGATTCACCACAGAAAATATTTGTATTCTCTTTGGAAGTTAATAAATATTTGGTGGCAAAGTGCTTTAAAGTTATATAAATATCAAATTTTAAATCAGTAATTTATTTAAATGAATATGGACTCTGGGTTCCTATTTTAATCAATTGGTTATGACCTAATTTAATTATTATTTTAAAAAATGCTTGTGTTTTGCTAGATTTGGCCAGTAAAAAGCCCCTTCTAGTTGAACTCTGTGTCCTTTCTACATGTTTACAACTTTCTTTGAGTATTTCATTACTTCCTGGCTCAATAACATGTTCCTAGATAGCTCAGACTACCCTTGCCCCAGCTCTTAAATCAATCTTTTCTCCAAAGAACCATGGTTTATTTTAGTGGAAAATATTTGGAAAATTTCATGGTTTGTGGGTTACTGCTGGTCCCCAATACTCTCAATGGATAAAGGTACAGGATATATGTAAATATACACAAAAAAATTCATAAACATATGCATACATTTAAATCTATATTCATTTTCAAAATTGCCTTTATATTAAAATCTATAAGTTCACATTAATACCTTCACTCAGATCTAACACCAACTGTTCATTATAGTTTTCAATATTTGTAACTTTAATTATTTCTGAGACTCCTCCAAAGAAAGAAAATTGTCTCCTTTTATCCCTAATATATTTATATAATATATTACTTAGTGCATTTGCTTAATTCCCCTGCAGGTATTCAAATCTTCCATTGCCGCTACTCTTCCCAGCAAGACTGCTCTTAACTCCCTGTCTGGATGCCAACAGCTTATTAATGTGACACCTTGCTTTTTCTATGCTCTTCTCATTCTGAGTTCTGGCTGCCCTCCTGCTTGCCCCTCTTGGGCACCTTATTTATTTATTTATTTATTTATTTATTTGAGACAGAGTCTTGCTCTGTCTTCAGGCTGGAGTGTCTAGCCTCACTACGACCTCGGCTCACTGAAACCTCCGCCTCCCGGATTCAAGCAATTCTCCTGTCTCAGCCAACTGAGTAGCTGGGATTTCAGGCGCAGGCCACTACGCCTGGCTAATTTTTGTATTTTTAGTAGAGACAGGGTTTCACCATGTTGGCCAGAATGGTCTCGATCTCTTGACCTCGTGATCCACCCGCCTTGGCCTCCCAAAGTGTTGGGATTACAGGCATGAGCTACCACACCCAGCCTTGGGCACCTTCTTTATTATGCTCAGATTCCAGTCTGGGTGGCCTTTACCATCCCATTACAGGCTTTGATAACCTGTACTGGGCCACTCTGCTTATAGTCTCTAGTCTCTCCTCATCCACATTCTCTCCTCAATCTCCTCCAATAGCCACACACACACACTTTCACTGAGTGCGAGCATTAGCTGTTACTATTATTATTATTTCAACCAGATGAGTGGAGGTGCCTATACTGAACCATACATTTCCCTTGCCCTGCAGCTTAGGTGCTTACTACTTATATTACCTCCAACTGATCTTGACTAGATAATATCATCAGATTGTTCTCTATTTTCTAAAACCCTTAACTAATTGTCCTTAATTTCTTAACCCTTCAATATTCTATCAGAAATAACATATTAAACATTTTTGTTCAGAATTAATTATTGAGCTCCGCTTTGCCCTGTTCACCATTCATTCATTCCACATGTATTTATCCAGTGCCAGCTGTGTCCTGGTCACTACTTAAGGTACTATAAATACAACTGTAAGCAGGATCAGCATTTCCTGAGTTCTCATTGCATTTACATTTAGGTGGATTGGCAGATGATAAACAAATATATACAAAAATTGTTCATATGGTAATAATGTAACATAAATAAAGAATGGTAAAAACTCCTATTCTTGAAGTCTTCAGAGTTTGAAGCTGCCTGGTGAATTTACACCTTACCTAATTGATTACATGTTTGATAAAAGCACTCTTGGTTTACTCTTTCTGTCCAAACTTAGATTATTACTCTCATGCCTGGGGGGATTGAATGTTGGTAGTACATATTATGGGTCTTGATTACTTTTAATTTTTATATAATAATTTCCTCATTGCTCATAGTAACATGAATATTGATGTTGGATAAAAGAGGACTGCTTTTGTGACTCAATTTTATTGATTTTTTTACTTTCAAAAATATTTCTTTATATTTTAGATATGCCTCCGGAATACAGCATATAGATTGGTTTTAGCTTGTTATCCAAACCTCGTCTATATTTGAAGCATTATTTAATGTAATTCTAATATTTTGAGGATTAAGTCTAACATCTTACTCATGCCTCTTGATTTTCTAGTGTTTATGTTTCTTTTTCTCTCTTTCTTAAACTTTTCTTTTAAATGTTTTGAAAATTATTGAGTTTGCTCTCTTCCAATATGATACACAGACAACCATAAACTCTCCTTTCTCCCTGCTCCTGGCATTTGTGTATCAAATCTCTCAAAATTTGATACCAGAATATATAGCTATTGATTTACACATTATTATTTATATAGAATTACCAACACATTTTACATTTTGGTGTTTCTAAAATTTGCATTTCCAAAATTTCACTTAGGATGTGTGTGAGCACACACATATATGCATACACACTCACACACACACACACATACACTTTTAATTATTGTAGCTACAAAGTAGTTGTGTATATTTATGGGTTACATGTTTTTTGTTTGTTTGTTTGTTTGTTTTTTGAGATGAAGTTTCACTCTTGGTGCCCAGGCTGGAGTGCAATGGCACAATCTCGGCTCACCGCAACCTCCGCCTCCTGGTTTCAAGTGATTCTCCTGCCTCAGCCTCCCAAGTAGCTGGGATTACAGGCATGCACCACCATGCCCTGCTAATTTTGTATTTTTAGTAGAGAGGGGGTTTCTCCGTGTTGGTCAGGCTGGTCTAGATTCCTGACCTCAGGTGATCGGCCCACCTCAGCCTCCCAAAGTGCTGTGATTACAGGGGTGAACCACCGTGCCCGGCCAGTATATTTTGATACAGGCATAAAATGCATAATAATTGCATCAGGACCAATGGTATATCTATCATATCAAACATTGATCCTTCATGCTGCAAACAATCCAATTATAATATTTTAGTGATTTTAAAATGAATAATCAAATTAGTTTTGACTATAGTCACCCTGTTGTGCTATAAAATAATAGGTCTTCTTCATTGTTTCTAAATATGTTTTTGTACACATTAGCAGTCTCCACTTCCCTTCTGCCTCCTGCAGCACCATTCCCAGACTTTGATAACCTCCCTATTCTCTGTCTCCATCAGTTCAACTGTTTTGAACTCATTTGAGTGAGAACGTGTGATCATGTGATGTTTGTCCTTTTCTGCCTTGCTTATTTCACTTAAAATAAAACATTGAATTTTGTCCATGTCATTGCAAAAGACAGGACTTCATGATTTTTTAATCACTGAATAGTACTCCATTGTGTATAAGTACTATATTTTCTTTATCTATTTATCTGTTGAGGGACAGTTAGGTTGCTTCCAAATCCTGGCTATTCTGAACACTGCTGCAACAAGCATGGGAGTGCAGACATCTCTTTGATATGCTGATTTGCTTTTGTGGGGGGTATATGCCTAGTAGTGGAATTACTGGATCCTATGGTAGCTCTATTTTTAGTCTTGTGAGTAATCTCCAAACTATTCTTCATAGCGGTTGTACGAATTTACATTGCCACCAACAGTATACAAGAATTTCCTTTTCTCTACATCCTCTCCAACATTTGTTATTGCTTGAATTTTGTATACATGCCATTTTAACTGGAATGTGATGATATCTTACTGCAGTTTCGGTTTGCATTTCACTGATGGTCAATTATGTTAGGCACCTTTTCATATGCCTGTTTGACATTTGTATCTCTTCTTCTGAGAAATGCCTGTTAAGATGTTCTGTCCAGTTTTAAATCAGATTATTAGATATATTTCCCATAGAGTTGTTTGAGCTCCTTATATATTCTGTTTTCTTGTCCCTTGTCAGATGGGTAATTTTCAAATATTTTCTCCCATTCTGTGGGTTGTTTCTTCACCTTCTTGATTGTGTCCTTTGCTTTGCAGAAGCTTTTTAACTTGATATGATTCTATTTGTCCAGTTTTGCTTTAGTTGCTTGTGTTTGTGTGGTATTACTAAAAAACTTTTGCCCAGTCGAATGTCCTGGACACTTACCCCAAGTTTTCTTGTAGTAGTTTCATAGTTTTCAGCCCTAGATTTAAGTCTTTAATCCATTTTTATTTGACTATTGCATATGGTGACAGACAGGGGTCTAGTTTCATTCATTGGCATGTGGATATCCAGTTCTCCCAGCACCATTTATTGAACAGACCATTCTTTCCTCAATGTATGTCTTGATACCTTTGTCAAAAATGAAGTTACTGTGGGTGTGTGGATTTGTTTTTGGATCCTCTATTCTGTTCCATCGTTTATTTGTCTGTATGCCAGTACCATGGTGTTTTGGTTACTATAGCTCTGTAGTATAATTTGAAGGTAGGTAATGTGATCCTTCTTTTTGCTTAAGGTAGTTTTGGACATTCTGGGTCTTTTGTGGTTCTATATTCATGTTAGGACTATTTTTTTCTATTTCTGTGAAGAATGTCATTGGTATTTAATAGGCATTTCTTTCAGCTTGTAGATTGTTTAGGTTAGTATGGACATTTTAACAATATTGATTCTTCCAATTAATGAACATGGAATATCTTTTCATTTTGTTATGTCTTCTTCAATTTCTTGCATCAATGTTATACAGTTTTCATTGTAGAGATCATTTGCTCTTCTTTAGTTAGGTAAATTCCTAGATATTTTATTTTATTGTAGCTATTGTAAATGAGATTACTTTCAGGAATTCTTTTTCAGATTTGTTAGCTATTGGCTTGTAGAAATGCTACTGATTTTTATATGTTGATTTTGAATCCTGCAACTTTACTGAATTTATCGATTCTAATAGTTTTGTTGGTGGAGTCATTAGGTTTTTCCAAATATAAAATTATCCCTTTTGCAGACAGGGATACTTTGACTTTTTTCTTTCAAATTTGGATGCCCTTTACTTCTTTCTCTTGTGTGAACACTCTAACTAGAATTTCCAGTACTATTCTGAATAACAGTGGAGAAAGTGGGCATTCTTGTGATCCTGATCTTGAGGAAAGTCTTTCAGTATTGATACTAGCTATGAGTATGGCATGCATGGCTTTTATTATGTTGAGTACATTCCTTTTATAACAAAGCCAGTTTATTGAGGGTTTTATCATAAAGGAATGTTGAATTTTATTAAATGCTTTTTCAACATCAATTGAAATGATCATATGTTTTTTATCCATTCAGTTGTTACAATGTATCACATGACTTTATTTGCATATGTTGTACATTCCTTGAATCCCTGGGATAAATCAAACTTACTCATGACAACTGATCTTTTAAATGTGTTGTTGAATTTGGTTTGCTAGTATTTCTTTTTTGTTTTTGTTTTTATTTTGAGATGGCGTCTTGCTCTGTCACCCAGGCTGGAGTGCAGTGGTGAGATCTCTGCTCACTGCAAGCTCCACCTCCTGGGTTCACGCCATTCTCCTGCCTCAGCCTCCTGAGTAGCTGGGACTATAGGGGCCCGCCACTACGCGTGGCTAATTTTTTGTATTTTTAGTAGAGACGGGGGTTTTACCATGTTAGCCAGGATGGTCTTAATCTCCTGACCTAATGGTTCACCCACCTTGGCCTCCCAAACTGCTGAGATTACAGGAGTGAGCCACTGTGCCCAACTGGTTTGCTAGTATTTTTACATCAACATTGATCAGAGATAACGGCCTGCGGTTTTCTTTTTCTTTCTTTCTTTTTTTTTGATGTGTCTCTCTGTTTTTGGTATCAGGGTAATGCTGGCCTTGTAAAATGAGTTTGGAAGCACTCCCTCCTCCTCCATTTTTTTTTTTTTTTTTTTTTTTTTTTTTTTTGAAACTGTGTGAGTAGGACTGGTTTTAGTTCTTGTTTAAATGTCTGGTAGAATTCAGCAATGAAGCCATTGTGTCTTGAGTCTTTTCTTTGCTGGGAGGTTTTATTTATATGGATCTTCTCTCATTTTTTCTTAATTAGTCTAGCTATAGGTTTGTAAATATTGTTTTCCTTTTCAAAACACATTTTTTGTTTGTTAATCTTTTGTATTGTTTTCTTCATTTCAAATTCATTTATATCTGCTCTAATCTTTATTATTTCTTTTCTCCTACTAATTTTGTGTTTTGATTACTCTCATTTTCTAATTCTTTAAGATGCAACATTAGGTTGTTTATTTAAAGTTTTTCTTCTTTTCTGGTATAGTCGCTTATAGCTATAAACTTCCCTCTTCGTAATGCTTTTACTGTGTCCCATAGGTTTTGGTATGTTTTGTTTCCATTATCATTTGTTTCAAGAAAATTTTTGTTTCCTTATTAATTTCTTTTATTGACCCACTAGTTATTTGGGAGCATATTGTTTAATTTCCATGTGTCCAGTAGTTTCCAAAATTATCCCTGTTATTGATTTGCAGTTTTATTCCATTGTGGCCAGAGATGTTGATATAACTTCAATTAAAAAAATATTAAAACTTGTTTCATGATGTAACATAAAGTCTATCCAGGAGCATGATCTGTGTGTTGATTGAAAGAATGTGTATTCTGTAGCCATTGGATGAAGTGTTCTGTAATATCTATTAGATTCATTTGGCCTATACTGCAGATTCAGTCTGATGTTTCTTTGTTGATTTTCTGTCTGGAAGATCTTTGAAATGCTGAAAGTGTGGTGTGCAAGTCTCTAGCTATTGCTAGATTATTTTGAGGTCTGTCTCTTCTTTTAGCTCTAATAATACTTGCATTATATGTCCAGGTGCTCCAGTGTTGGGTGCACGTATGTTAACAATTGTTATATCTTTTTGGTAAATTGTCCCCGTTATTATTATGTAATGACTTTTTGTCTCTTGTAGTTTTTGTCTTGAAATCTATTTTGTCTGATGTAAGTATAGCTATTCCTACTTGTTTTTTTTTGTTTTTTTGTTTGTTTGTTTGTTTCAATTGGCATGGAATATCTTTTTTTAATCACTTTATTTTCAGTCTATGCATGTCTTTATAGGTGAACTATGTTTCCTGTACGCAACAAATCATTGGGTCTTGTGTTTGTTTTTTCTCCATTCAGCCATTCTATGACTTTTGATTGGAGGATTTAGTCCATTTACATTCAGTGTTATAATTAATAAGGAGTTACTTCTGCCATTTTCTTATTTGTTTCTGGTTGTTTTGTGGTCTTATCGTCTGTCTTTTTTTTCTTCCTGTCTTATTTTTATTGAAGGTGATTTTCTTTGGTTGCATGCTTTAGTTTCTTGCTTTTTATTTTTTATGTATTCATTGCATATTTTTGGATTTGAGGTTACCATGAAGCTTGTAGATACTATCATAATACCCATTATTATTATTAGTATTGAATATTTAGAGAAAATTAAAATTAATATGTATGCGTGTTTTAAGTTCCAGGGTAATATGCAGGATTTGTAGGTTTGTTACATGGGTAAGTGTGTGCCATGGTGGTTTGCTGCACCTATCAACCTATCACCTAGGTATTAAGTCCAGCATGCATTACCTATTTTTCGTGATGCTCTCCCTGCCCCCACTTCCCACCCCACAGGCCCCAGTATGTGTTGTTCCCCTCCCCATGCCCATCCATGTGTTCTCATTGTTCAGCTCCCACTTATAAACGAGAGCAAGTGGTGCTTTGTTTTTCATTCCTCTGTTAGTTTGCTGAGGATAGTGACTTCCAGCTCCATCCATGGTCCTGCAAAATACACGATTTCCTTCCTTTTCATGACTGCATAGTATTCCATACTAGCCATTATTTTAAGCTGATAATAACACTCTTTTGCATAAAAACTAATAAAAACTCTATATCTCAACATAATCCTTCCACTTTTTAAATTTTGGTAGTTTCTATTCATATCTTACTGCACTGTCTGTGTCTTGAATAGGTTAAATAGTTAACCTGCACATTACCCTGGAACCTAAACACACAGACACACACACACACACTTTAATTTTAACTTTCTCCAAATCTCCAATAATAATAATAATAATAATGGGTATTAAGATAGTATTTGCAAACCTCATGGTAACCTCAAATCCAAAAATATACAATGAATACACAAAAAATCATAAATAGTTAAAACTTTTGTTTGATCTACCTTTTAGTCATTCTACTTAAGATAAGAACAGTTTGTACTCCACAGTTACAGCGTTTTAGTATTGTATTTTATTCTGTGTACTTACTATTACCAGTAAGTTTTGTACCTTTGGATGATTTCTTATTCCTTATTAACATCCTTTTATTTTCTGACTGAAGAATCTAGCATTTCTTGTAGGACAGGTCTGATGATGAAATCCCTTAACTTTTTTTTTTTTTTTTTTTTTTTTTTTTGGTCTGGGAAACTATTTCTTCTTCATGCTTGTAGAATATTTTCACTGGCTGTGCTATTTTATGGTAATTTTTTTTCTTTACTTTAAATACGTCATGCCACTCTCCCCTGGTCTTTAAGATTTCCCCTGAAAAGTCTGCCCTTAGTCATATTGGAGCTAAATTTTATGTTATTTGTTTCTTTTCTCTTGCTGATTTTAGCATCCTTTCTTTATCCTTGATCTCTAAGAGTTCGCTTATTAAACCTCATGCAGTAGTCTTCTCTTGGATTAAATCTACTCATTTTTCTATAGCCTTTTTGTACTTGGATATTGATATGTTTCTCTGAGTTTGGGGAATTTCTGTGTTACTATCCCTTTGAAGAAACTTTCTACCCCTATCTCTTTCTCTACCTCCTCTTTAAGGCCAATAACTCTTGGATTTGTCCTGTTGGAGCTATTTTCTAGATCCCATAGGGGTGCTTCATTGTTTTTTATTCTTTTTTCTTTTGTCTGCTTGACCCGTGCATTTTCAAATAGCCTGTCTTCAAGCCCACTAATTCCTTCTTTTGCTTGATCAATTCTGCTTTTAAAATCTCTAATGCATTCTTCAATATATCAATTACTTTTCAAAGCCAGAATTTATGCTCAATTCTTTTTAGTAATTCCCATGTCTTTGTTGAATTTATCTGATCAAATTTCGAATTCCTTCTCTGTGTTGAGTTTATGTTTCCTCAAAACAGCTATTTTTAATTCTGTGTCTGAAAGGTCACCAATTTCTGTTTGTCTAGGATTGGTCTCTGGTGACTTATTTGATGAGGTCGTGCTTTCCTGGATGGTCTTGATGCTTGTGGATGTTCATCTGGGACCAGGCATTGATGAGTTAGGTATTTATTGTAGTCTTTGCCATCTGGCTTATTTGTACCCCTCCTTCTTGGGAAGGCTTTTCAGGTATTCAAAATAATTTAAGTGATGCAGTCTAAGCCATATCTGCATTTGTGAGCACCCCAAGCCTGGTAACACTGTGTTTCTTGTAGAATCCTAGAAGTATACCTTTACTGTTTTTGATAAGATTTAGAAGAACTATCTCAATTATTATACAAAGAATCATGTTCTCTTCTCTTACCCTGTCCCAAACAATTGAAGTCTCTATCTGTTCTGAGCCTCCTGGAAGTGGGGGTGGGATGACAAACACACCCCTGTGGCCAACACCACTGGAAGTGTGATGGATCAGATCTGAAGCCAGCAAAGCACTTGCTGCCTCCCAGTGCTCACTTTAACCCCTACCTGGTTACCACTTATGTTTTCACAAAACCCTGGTGCTCTACAATTAGTGGGTGGCAAAACCAGCCACACTTGTGTCCTTCCCTTCAGGGTGGTGAGTTCTCTAAGGCTTTGAGTGGGTCCAGAGGTGCCACTTGGGAGACAGGGACTAGAGAAAAAATCTTAGAAGTCTACCTTGTGTTCCATTGTACTGTGGCTGAACTGGCACTCAAGCCATCAGACAGTCATTCCTCCTCTTTCCTCTCTTTTTAATGTCAGAGGAGCCTCACTCCATGAACACCACCATCACAGGCATATGAGGAGTACTCCCAGGCTACTGCAGATGTTCTCTTCAGGCTCAAGAGACCTTCATTCAGTAGTGGTGAATGCTTTATGACCTAGGACTCATGCTTCAGGGCAGTAGGCTCCCCTGTGGACCAGGGCTAGTCCAGAAATGCTGTACAAGGGCCAAGGCCTAGAATTGAGGACCTCAAGAGCCCACTAGGTGATTAACTCCTCTGTGGCTGAGCTGATACCTAAGGTGTAAGACAAAGTTCCCTTTACTTTTCCTTCTGCTTCTATCAAGCAGAAGGAACTTCTTCCCATAGCTACCTAAGCTGGGAATGTGCTGAGTCTCACCTGAAGCCACCAAGTCTTTGAGCCTCACGCAAGGTCCATAGCATACTACCTGGGTAGTATTCAAGGCCCAACGTCTCTTTAGTAAGAAGCTGATGAATCTTGTCAGGACTGGGTCTTTCCCTTCAAGGTAGTATGTTTCCTTCTGGCCCTAGGTGAGTCTATAATTTTTTTCATGGAGCTAGGGCTTGGAATAGGGCCTTCATGATTCTGAGCGGTGTCCTATCTTCCTGTGCCTGAGCTGGTATCCAAGATGCAAGATAAAGTCCTCTCTACCTTTCCCTTTCTTCTTCTCAAGTGAAAGGAAGGAGTGTCTTTTGGGGCTATGAGCTGTGTAACCTGGGGTTGGAGGAAGGGTGGTGCAAGCACTTCCTTAGCCACCATGGTTGTTGTCTTAGTAGGTTGTGTGCCATCCACGTCCATTGGCTCTGAGACTAGCTAAGCATTAGGACTTGCCTAGTAGCTGCCGTCCTTATAGCCTAGACTGCCTTTCAAGTTTATGTGCAGGCCCAGGGCGCTTTTGCCCACATTGTTGATGCTTGCCAGAACTCAAGTTCTGATGGGTAAGATGGGTAATTTCCCTCTGTCTAGGGCCGGTTTAATGTGAGTGAGCATCAGCTGAATTCTGCCTTGTTTTGTTTTTTTCTGTAATGGAGCAGCACTGAATTTTATGCAATGTCTCACAATTGCTGAGCTCTCCCTATCCTAAGTGCATAGATTCTCTCTTCATGTCATGTGGCTGCTGCTTGGTGCTGGGGAATGGGTTGCATTGACTATTCAAGACTGTCTTCCGTACCTTCTTCAGTGCCTCTTTCAGTGATATGAAGTTAAAACCAGGCACTGTGCATGCTCACCTGATTTTTGCATCTTATAAAGGTGCTTTGTGTGTGTACGCAGCTGTTAAATTGGCTTCCTTGTGGGATTGCGGTATGATTTGTTGAGCCTTCTATTTAGTCATCTTGCTCTGCACCTCTGGAATTCTTTTTAAGCCTCACCCTGCCTTTTATTTATACATCCTGGCAGGCTAGCAAGAAGGCTGTAAGTTTGCCTCTTCCTTTAGTACTGGCAGAAAATTTAAGTTTCTCATGTGTGAAAGTTGTTGTCTAGTTACAACCCCTAGCCATTCTAATGGAGTAAGTGTACTCACCATGGTATTGCCTCAGCCAACTATTTGCTCTCACTTATCTATTCCCATGAGTCCTTTGTATGAATAATACACTTTCTCATAAACTCTCTAGGTGTATTACATGTCACCAGACTCCACATCTGAACTGAATTTGGGGTGGAAATCCATTTTGCTTTTTTAGGGGGAAGTGGGTATAAAACAATTGCTTCCGGAAAGTTTTCAGCAAGTTTTTCCTTAAAAATGGTCTCTGCTTTTCCTTCTCTCCTAAACTTTAATAGAATAGCTTTGGGAGAGTATAATTATTCTCTATCCAGTGTTTTCCATTTAGATAGAGCTCTGAGGTATTAATTGATGTCAACACTTAGGGACAAATGCTCATCTAGGGCTACAAAGATTCTATAATTTTTATAAAATTTCAAATCTACTTCTTAAAAATTATTAAAATACATTGAACATTTAAATCCTTACTGCACTGTGAATTTCAAACAGCCCATATAATAACTCCTATAGTATCATCACAAAAGAAACACTCTCATAATTATAGCAATCAAAACATTCTATTTGACAGTAACAAAAGTATTGTTTAAAAATAGTTTAGAATCTTCATACCTATGAAAGTGAACTTCCAAATCCATTTCATGACAAGGGGCAGATTTCTACCTTGCTTCCTCTAGTATCCCCTTTTTTGCCGAGGTCAAGTTGTCTCTTTGAAAGAAATTTTTCTCTATCTTTTTTGATGGTGCACTTCTGAAACTGTTTCCGACCAACTGACTCTCCTACTCCATTTGGAGCCCTTACACCTATGTCATCAGTAAGAAAATAAAGCTGTCAAAGGGGAATCTCCACCAACTGACGTACCAGCTTCCACTTTTGCTCATATCTCCTGCATGTCTTCCTTTATTCCCAAAGAAGTTCTCTACTCTCATCAAAGGCTTCCTTCTGTGCTGTGGGATCCTTGTCTTCCTTTAGGAAGGACTTGCCTCCTTCTTTTACCTGTTTTCTCTTCTTCATTCTAAATATTTCCATCTCTGTTAGATAATTTCTATCAACACACAAGCACATTTTCTTATCTCCTCTATCGAACAAAAGAAAACAAAAGGAAAGACATATTCCTTGACCCAATTACTTTTCTAGCCTATATGTGTATTCACTGCTCTTAACAGTGAAGCTTTGCAAATGCATTGCATTCACTGGGTTCATTATACTCTTCAACCCACTTCAATTAGGTTAGAACCACTCTTGTAAAAATTTCCAATTGTACTTATGATGTCAAATACAATGCATGTCTTTCTGTTGCTTGACTTCAACTGCCTTTAACACAGTTCTCCATACTATATGAGTGACACTGCTCTCATGGCTTTCCAGACT
This sequence comes from Macaca thibetana thibetana, assembly GCF_024542745.1. Lineage (NCBI taxonomy): Eukaryota > Metazoa > Chordata > Mammalia > Primates > Cercopithecidae > Macaca > Macaca thibetana. The sequence continues at coordinate 105,585,279 of NC_065578.1, read as the reverse complement.
TGGTACTTCCCTACCTTTCCAACCTCAAGTCACCTCTAAATTCAGAATATTTTAGGCTCAGCCATTTCTTACCTTTAAATTATATCAGTATGTAGATGACTTCAAAACTTACTCTCTACCTAAATCCTCTCCACTGGTCTTCAGATTTGTATCAAATTGTCTACCCGAATTTTCTTTTCTTTCTTTCTTTCTTTTTTTTTTTTTTTTTGAGACAGAGTCTTACACTGTCACCCAGGCTAGAGTGCAGTGACATGATCTTGGCTCACTGCAACCTCTGCCTCCTGGGTTCAAGTGATTCTCCTTCCTCAGCCTCCTGAGTAGCAGGGACTATAGGCGTACACCACCATGCTCAGCTAATTTTTGTATTTTTAATAGAGACGGGTTTTCACAATGTTGGCCAGGATGGTCTCGATCTCTTGACCTTGTGATCTGCCTGCCTCATCCTCCCAAAGTGCTGGGATTACACGCCTGAGCCACTGGCACCCTGCCGTCTACCTGAAATTTGTACTTGGACACTTTATAGGTGTTTCACTCTTATTAGACCTCGTAGTAGGCAGAATAATGGTCCCCACAAAGAAGTCCATGTTTTAATCCTTATACCTGTAATCATATCACTTTAGATGGCAAAAGAGACTTGAAAGTAGGCTTAAATTAAGATCCTGAAATTGGAGATTATCCTGGATTATCTAAGTGAGCCCAAAGTAATCATAAGCATGTTTATAAGAGGAGGGAATAAGCGTCAAAGTCAGAGAATGTGATGTGATGCTGGAAGATTATTTTCCTCTTTTAGATATTTTCTTCCAATTCACTAGCTTTGTTTCGGCCTGTGGCTTATCTGTTACTAAATAGGTAACAATGGTTTTGTTTTGTTTGATTTGTTTTGCTTTATTTCACTTATAGAATTTTATTCTATTTATTATGTTATAATCCTCAGGCACAATCATCAATATACTCTTTTATCTACTTGAATACAGTAAGCATATAAATGTGTCTGTATCTGAAGTCTGTTAATTTATTTTTATTGTTTATTTTTTCTTCTGATTTCTGGTTCTTGTTCTCTGTGGATATGTTTTTGACTTTGATTTTCTTATTATTTTACAGTAAATATTTGCAAAATTGTTTGTAGAATAATTTGAGAGGATTTATATATGTTCCTGCCAGGCACATGACAGCAATAGGAATCTGGGATCACTTGGATGTAATTTCAGTAGTTGAGCTCTGGAGAGGCAGAGATTCAGCTAATGCAAAGGATTATCTAGTTTGATTTGCTTATATTCTGAGAATGTCTCTTTCATGACTCAATCTGAAAAAGAGGAATTTAACAGACTCTTATCTTCTCAGTTCTGGATTCCAGTGTTTCTCCTCCCAGCTACTTTTGGCTGTCAAAAGGACTCTTTCATTCATCCTCTAAGCCACCCAGTGTCAGCAAAAAAAAAAAAGAGCTCTAACACTAATACTGGACAGGGCTCCTTGGACTTCTCCTCTACTGGTATCTGACCTATTTATTTTTCATTATCATGGTAGTTGTCTGAGACATTCACACAGATATTTTGTTCAAGTTGTCTTAACTGGAAAGGTAAGAAAATGTTATCTAGTCTACCATGATTAAAAGCAGAATCCATTTTAATGTTCTTAAAATAATTTAATTGATATTTAAATTTTACTACATTCTAAAAAATGACAAGACAATTGAAATGATTTTTGAAGAGTGATTTAAAAATTAATTTTGGGGAAAATGCATCACATATATATTTTTGAATTGGTTCAAAATAGATATGTTCCAAATATAGTCAAATGTCTGTCTTCAGTGAAACCAATAGGTAAAGCAGAAAACAAACTAAATGAAACAGTTTAACGTAACGAACAAAAATAGTAAGGGTAAATGGTGAAGAAAAGAATCATGCGGGCCTTGGAACATGAGAATTGTATCTGAGGATAGATTTCTTCTAGGCACCAATTAATAATGGTCAAGAACATATTAAAACCTCAAGTTGGCCTGAATGTTAGCAAAAGTAGTTAATGTATGGGTATCTTGTAAGAACAATAAGCGGAAGGGAAGAGTAGGTAGAATAGTGTTGCCTTCTGGCACTGGATTGTTCTAAAGCTAGTTGGTTCAAGTCTAGTTACAGTGGAGCTCAGATAATACACAGAAGCATAGTCAAAAGAATCTCCCTCAAGAAACAGAAAAGCTAGCAAAATCTAGGGAAGAATATGTTCCTCCAACTTGCAGACTGGAGAAATAAGCTGCAATCAAATCATGAATTGGGATGGAAAAACAAGTGTAGGTATAAGAAAAACATTTGGTGAAGAAAGGAGGACAGTAAATTTTGCAAAATAAGCAGATCACTGAGGAGATGGCCCCAACTTCCTGCATAGAAGATCTAAAAGTTGCATGACTACTGTTACTTCCTACTTACATGTTCGGATAATTTTGTGACTTTCAGGATTTGTTAGGATTGGCTCAGGCTCTGGAGGTCCTATGTTGGCAGATGACAGTCTTCTTAACTGCAGGTGAGCAAACTAGGTAGCTAGGAAATGCTGTATCTCCTTACTCCATAAACAAGCAAAAATCTCAAGACTATAGCTGTTTATTTTAGAGCATGAGGTTCATCCTTCTACTTAATTTCTTTTTACTGTTTTAAAATTGTGTTTATATTTTTCAATATATATTTCATCTTAATATTTGATGAATTATGTATGATAAATCCTTTCTGTGATATCAGGATACCAGATATTGAATCTAAGCTAAATTAAATTTAAAATAATTAATGAGGAAATGGCATCAAAAACTTCAAAAAGAGAATAAACACTTCAAAAATGAATTTATTTTGATCTCATAAGGGAAATAGCCCATATATTTTTCTTTTAAAATGTCTACTGAAAGATTTATAACTAATAGATTTGAAATGCAAGTCTGAGTCATGTGACTCCCTACTCACATGACAGTGGAGTAGAATGACTATTAATGGTCAGTTTCATTAGAAAAGATAAAACTCACACAACCTTATGACAGAAATAGTTACTTCTCCTTATATCTATGCCAATATAAAATAAACCTCCACTGTCATTTCACAATGAAAAGTGAATTTAGTATCTTCACATTTGTTAGGTGAAAGTTTGTATCTAATACTTGCTTCCATGTATTAAGACTCCCCAGACTGTTTTTAATTCTTTTTGATTCAAGTCCTTAATCACCAAGTTTCCCTGACCCTTACATCCAGTTCACCCACTGTTTGAAAACATAAGTCATGTAAAAGTCTCTTAAATTAGATATGCTTTTCATCAAGTTGTTTTGAAAATATTCATCCCCAGTGGCACCTTGTTTAGTGAGCATCTTATAAATCAAATATTTTTGCTTTCTCCTTTGACCTAAGGATACAAAACCAGGTCTGTTATTTAAAGACTGAGCTATTTAGTGGAGGCAAAGGGGAGAAATCAAATTTGTTTTTATATTAAAGCTTTCTGATTAACTTACCCCCAAACTCCCCTGAGATTTATTTTTCCTTCAAGTTCCCTGTAACTTGGGATTAACTTCTATTAATTTGGATCTGTAAATAGTGGTATGAAATAGCAACTAACATTTCTCGAAAATTTACCCTATAAATGCTCAGCTCTGAGTTAAGTCCTGGATATTGTTTTTATCAAGTTTTGCAACACTCATCATGAAATAGGTATAAAGATCTTCATTTTTACATATTAGAAAAACTTACACATTCACTTCTGATTTTTAAAATATTCAGAAGTGAGCCTAGAATAATTTTTCTCCTAATGTAATTAGGTTTAAAAATGTTTTCTTTAAATAGTCACAAAAAGAGACAAAAAGAAATTATTATTAAAATAATATTCAGTACACTAAATATTACTGGAATAAACTAAGTCAGAACATATTAAGTAAAAAAGATAAATCCCAGCTGAGAACACATTTACAACATCTGAAATATGTAAAAGCTTAATATTGAGAATTCAAAAGAAGCTTCTAGAAACCAATAGTCATTCCGATGTTATGATGGGCAAAGAATTTTATCAGACAGTATACAAAGAAAGAAGCCTGCATAGTAATCAGATATATAAAAAGTTGTTCAAGTTTACTGGTAATTAGGAAAAAGCAATAAACAAAAAATAAGATACCATTTTATAACTATCAGGTTGATATAATTAATTTAAATGTGATAAATCAATGTGTTGTTAAGTATACTTTGAAGCACAATTTGAAACTATCTAGTCAATTTAAAGATGCATATCCCAAATACATATTTTGAATATATTCAGTGATGGAGCCAATCTATTTCTATGTATTCATTATAGGAAAATTATTTCACATCTACAAAAGAAGTACATAGACGTTTGTTGGAGCACGTTTCTATTAAAACAAAACAAAACAAAACTAGAAACAATCAAAAAGCCCATTAGCTGCAGAACACATAAACTGATTTATTTATGAAAACGATTTACAATGGATAAACATAGATTAACTAAATCTACATATTTATATATGAATGAATTTTCAAAAATGCAATGGTAAGGGAAAATTTGCAACTTGATATTATTTATTTGATTTTGAAACTGAAAGCTATATTATATACACTGTCTAGAGGCAAAAACATGTAGAAAGAGTATAAAATCATGCCTGACAACTAAATTAGGTAAGTTAATGCTAACTATGGAATAAACACTAAATAAGTTTATTTGTTGTTCTGAGTAAGCCCCAAAGAATTGCTCATATATGATGAGCATTTTACCCAGAGTGAAAATAAAGTTGAGAACCCTGATATTGCTTTAAACTGAAAATCAATAATTGTAATATTAGATACTTATGTAACATTTGCTGTGTGCCAGACGTTTTTCTAAGTATTTCACGTGTTTTAGTTTATTTATTCCTCCTATAGGTGCTATCATTATGAAGCCCATTTCCTAGATGAGGAAAAAAAAAACACAGCGAGATTAAATAATGTGTTCAAGGTCACTTAGCAGGTTTGAGGCCTAGAATTCTAACTCAAGTCTGCCTACAGTCTATGTGCCCAACCATTAAGGTATCCTGTTTCCTGCTAATACATTTACTACTCATTGTGATTCGATTTCAATAATAACAGACAAACATGGCCTGGATAGGGCAATTCCACAGACAATCCAAAATCACATTTTAGCCTTTTCCCCTATAATATTTATTGAAATTCTCCCTTCCCAACAGTAACGAAGATATGAAAAACATCAGGATAAACCTGGTAAGCAGTCAAAGAGAAACACAGGAGACAGAAAAAAAAAAAAAAAAAAAAAAAGTGTACTGGATAATTAAAAGCAGCTCAGCTTAATTTAATGGAAGCATAGATTTGTTGATGGTTTAGTTGTGCATCAAACATTCAATACTATTAGACACTCTGGTTAAAGAAAATGTTAGATAAAAGTTTTATTCATTATTCTACTTTGGTTAGACCTTTTTTCTTTCAAGAGAGACATTTTAATGGCTAAGTATTTGCTGAGAAGCAACTAAAACTTTGAATGAAATGCAATCACACCGAAGAAAAATATCTACCTACATAATTAGATCTACTGAGACTTAAATTCCTATGGATGTTGTCTCAGCAATTCTTTTCCTTTTCCTTCATTTATTTCTTTTCCTTTGACTGATTAGTTTTGCAGCCTGTGGTTTGTTTTCACTGATTAACTATTTTTCATGTATTTCCAGTAGTCAATTAAGTTTTTTCACCAGTCTATAAAATAACCATTATTTCTCACATTTCACTTTCTCCATCTTCAGAAAGACCTTGGGAAAGATTTTGTGATTGCATTATGTGGTTTGTGTATACATCAAATGAGCGTTTTTATATAGAGACTGATGATATTTATCAGGCTTCTCAATTACAGAAGCACGTACCTAGAAGCTTGCTTTCACTGACCTCAATAGAGAGTCACTAATTATGGGATTACAGTTTTTTTTTTTTTTTTTTTTTTTTTTTTTTTTTGAGACGGAATCTTGCTCTATGGCCCAGGCTGGAGTGCAGTGGTGCCATCTGCTCTCACTGCAAGCTCCGCCTCCTGGGTTCAGGTCATTCTCCTGCCTCAGGCTCCCATGTAGCTGGGACTACAGGCGCCCGCAACCACGCCCACCTAATTTTTTGTATTTTTAGTAGAGACGGGATTTCACCGTGTTAGCCAGGTTGGTCTCCATCTCCTGACCTCGTGATCCGCCCTCCTCAGCCTCCCAAAGTGCTAGGATTACAGGCGTGGGCCACTGTGCCTGGCCCAGATTACAGTACTTTGATTTGTCTTTGGATAAGAAAAAAATCAATAATTATTCATATACATAATTAAGTGATTTTTAAAAATCCAAACTAAAAAGAGAAATTCCACTCATACTTATTTACCCGAATTCAATTATTCCCAGGTAAAGTATCTATAATGTACAAAACCTTTAACTATCTTCTCACAATGATTTGATGAGTCTTTTTAGCCCATCCACACACAGAGTATCATGACTTTATTTTTAACTGCTGTTTTTGCAGTGGATAAATATTCTACTCAATAAATAATTTATCTTGGGAATTAGCCAAAATATATAAGCATTCTTCAAGCAAGATTCAAAACTCCTCTTCTTGTACTTCTGATTCAAGCTTTATTGCTTGCTTACTTATTAACATGGGAATAAGCCCTTCCTTTTGTGCTTTGAAGGGAGAAAAATAGATCCTTTTCTTAGCTTCTTTGGGAAGAAAGGAGTTTTCTTCGTATTTGTATAGGAAGAAGTTTATGAAGGACAAGACATTCCCCAAAAGCTGTCAGGAAGATCATAAAAATGTCAGTATCTGAAAAGGAAAAACTGTGTCTACCACGAAAGTGGTCTATTTGAGCAGAAGTATGAGAAACAAAGTTATGAATTGGTTGCAGATAGAAGCTGGCAAGCAGGAAAAGTGAAGCTAATTTATATTGACATTTCAGGTTGTCCAAAGACCACAACAAGACCATTAGTATTCTTTCATGACCATCCAAGAGACACTGTCACGATAAAATTTTACTTAGGCTAATAATATTGATTTATTTTGGTGCGCTTTAAATATGAAAGAAAGGAAAGATTACTTCCGTCATGGTTATATCCATGGACCACAGGAATTTGAATATGAAGTTGATTTATTTTCACTTTGTTTAATTTGTAGATGATCATCATTCAAAAAATGCCTTTTAATTTCACCTGATTTCAGCCACTTTACTTCATTTTCATATTTTCCATCAGGGTGATTTTCTAATTCATAATTAAATGTACACAAATTAATTTAATCACTACTTCACCAAATATTTATTTAGTTCTCATATGTGTTTGTACTACATTAAGTACTCAGGATACAAAATAAAAAACTGATTTTATCCTTAAGGAATGTACAGTTCCCTTGGAAAGAAAGGGTAACTAATTTTCAAAGTCAAGTCTTCTAAAGTGCTTTGAGTATTTTAGAGCAGTTGCCTGCTTCCAGTCTGGGGCACCTTCACTGCCGGAGGGGGCATTGAGTTGCACCTGGATGGTAGGTAAGATAAAGATAAGATGCAGAGAAAGAGGTTAGTTACTGCTGTGTTCTCTGGGTCCAGATGGCATGACCTCTGGAGTCTCACAGTTCCTGGTGTCAGACTTCTATGCTATTATGTGATGCAGCCAAAACACTCTCTTGTTCTCTTGACATTCAGGAACAGTATCTCAAATCCACTGGTTACATAGCCATTCAGCCATTTCTTCTGTTCTTATGAAAAATCCTATTACTTTTGAAGAGTTGACCTTGGAAAGTGAGAATACAAGTCACCATTGCGCTCAGACCCTAAACCTATCTTGGGATTACTTAATTATATATCTTCTTTTGAGATCCACCTTGGAAAAGGAATAGTAGAAAAGTACAGGATCCTGCCTAGAGGTCATAGGCCAGTTTCTATTTCATCGTTTTGCGTTAAATTGTTTTTTCTCCTCTTTGCTCCCAAGACAGAAAATATAACGTATTTTACCAATACCTTACATTTATGTCCTGATACTTCCTGGCCTTAGGGTAAAAAAAAAAAAAAAAAAAAAAAAAAAAAAAAAAAAAATTGAACTACCAAAGTTTTAAAAACTGAAATCTCCTTTCTTTCTTTGCTTTCCTGAAACATTGAATGCACCTGATTAAATAATGGGAGAGTGGGAGAACATAAATCTAAGGAAAAAACGTTGGTTCATATTTCGATAAATTATCTTTGAGATGAGGGGTGTTGGGTAAGAAGGTTGAGAAATGTCTTTGGTTGCTAGTATAGCTTTCCCCCTTGTTATACTGGGTAGAAGAGGTAAAATAAAGGAATAAACAAAGAACTTTGAAAGCCTCTATGTATGGAAGTCATGAGGAAATAAAAGAGAATAGCCTGATCAGGAATGATTTCTCAGAAGAAGTTGCATTTCACCTTATTTTTCCACTCTACATATGACAAAACTGAGGCTCAGAAATTGACTCCTTTAAGGAAATTATAGCTGGTGTTTCTCCATCTCATTATGCATATTCTTTTACATTGTTGTGTCAGTGGTCAAACCTGAAGTTCTCTAGTCAGAAACAAATATTTTTCAAGTTTTAACTATATGCTTTTTTAAATAGAGATTTATGGGTTATCTGTGATGAAAATATAAGCAGACTAACACTAGTTAGTTTGTGCCAGCATAATTGTTTTTTTTTTTTTTTTTTTCCCAAAATCCCCATTGGCTGTTTTGGAAAAAGAATCTTATTTAGATGCCACATGCTATTTATCTAGACAAAGATCGTAACTCTGCCAGCAGAAATGAAAACTCTATTGTTTCCAGAGACCAAGATGAAAGCTTTCTGTGGGAAATTTTACTCTCTAATTACAGGTAATTTTATTATTATCTTGTTTAGATCATTGTGGTGACAGATAAGGTTTCAATATTTGCTAAAATCAGTTTGAATGCACTGGCATAGCTGATGTCCCTGTGATGCATTTCCTTTTTTAAAATCAATGTTTGCTTTTCAGAGCTTATCTACAATAGTCACAGCCTTTATTTCACAAAGCCATTAAAGTAAAGACGTTTGAAAGGGAAGGCAGCTATAATAGCAGGGACCTAGATTTTCATTATTAGCATAATTCACAATTATTTTCCAGTTCCAAAAACAGACATTTGACAGTTACTCTTGTGTTTCTGTTTTCATAATATAATGTACTCTCCTCTATTATAACACTTACCAGGTTGTGCTCTGCATTTCTGTTTATCACATCAGGCTAGGACCTTCAAAAAGACAGGAACTGAATGTATTTCCTTCTCTAGTTCCCGTCAGTGCCTCACACAGTGCTGATCACATTGTTGAGGCTGAAGAAAGATGGTTTCAGATAAAATAAAGATGCACACATAAATTAAAGTGAAGGAAGAATGCATCTGGTTACCTAAAAACAAAGCTTTAACTTCCTGAAGAGTTTGTATAATCATGTACATTTTAAATTTTGCTGTATAGAAATTAGCACAACTGTACTGACAAACTTTGAGTTATCTCAGCAAAGAAAGAAAAGTAAAGTTGTTTCTTATAAGAAAGCTATATATGTTCTCTGTGGATATATTTTTGTGTAGTGAAAGAAGTATAGGTAGGGATGACAGTGAATTGAAGGTTTATAGTAAATTAAATATGTTGAGATGCTGTATCTGGGTGAATAACCTAGGGTTCTTTAGATAATTTTAGAAAAAAAATTTTTTTTTTTTGTAAAATACAAGCTGTCCTGCTAAAAAGTTGACTATAATGATTATTTTAAAATAATAGTCTGCTTTAATTTTCATAGACTCAATAAACTCTTTTGAATTCTATTATATGATATATCTAAAACTATACTATTTACTTGTTATAGAAAAATAAATATTCCATGCCCTTAAAGATCTTACAGTCCAGTTTATAAACTTGACATTAAAGAGGTATAAAAGATAAGTTGGTGAGTATTAAAATGGAAATTACAGTTAAAATTCCATTAAAATGGAAAAGTACAGTTCTACGTGAGGACAGTGGTATAATAAAGCACATGGAAAAAAAGGATGTAACATTAGAAAAGGTTTCACAAAGGACTAAAATTTTACCTAATGTCTGCTCCCTAGAGAGTATAAATATCTCTAATTTGGCTTTATAATTAGTAAATCATAGAACCAAGATTTGAATCTATGAAAGTTTGAATTTAAAGCCCATTTTCTTCATACTCTACTTGTCTTTCTGCTCCTCTCTCCCACAATATTATGACCCTTTCAAGCTGGTTAAATTTTATACTCAATTTGTCTTTCAAGCTGGTTAAATTTTATACTCAATTTGTGCAGTGAAAGATTGCTTCTTTATGTGGTATGTTTTCTGTGTTATTTCATATACTTTCCCTGTTTTGATGTTATCAACTTTATGAACATGGGATATAGAGACCAAATGAAAATGATAAAAACATGATGGTTAATGATAGGCACATAATGTCTCCTAATTAAAAAAAGATTTTAACCACATCCCTGTTGCAAAATTCAGATGAATGATTGGTACCATATTTATTATATACCACTTTATTATGTTATACGACAAGCCATGTGATATCAAATTGAAATGTGTTATATGAAACACTATGAAAATTAAAAGATGATATTATTATGTGGTGAGTGAAAAGTTTCTTCAAAGTTCAGTAAACAGTGTTATGAAGTTAAAATTCTGAGGCATATGCATGCTAGCTAGTTACTATTTAGAGAGCTAGGACCAAGAGGAAATAGCACCAGTTTTCATCTCTGAACACATTAAATTGGAAGATTTAGGGATCCCATGGTATTTTGTAAATGCTAAGAGAATATTTTTATTGCAAAATCCTTTTTCACCAACCCATTTCATCCTCTCTACCGTCTTGTGTGAGAAAGCATTTGTATTTTTTCAGGCAGAGTTTTATATTTGTAATTTGAAAAGTACTGCATAGAAAGGCTTGGATATTTTTACTAGAATGCATTTAATAGTATAAAGCTAACCAAAATATGATTCTTAGTAAACATAATTTCGGCAGCCTGCTTTTTGTTCTAGGATATGTTGTTCTCCAATTTTACTTGTTTTAGACTTGGTAGGAACCTTGAGATTGAAAGAGGCATGGTACCCGAACTGATCTGTAAGATGGCTGTGGCGATAAAAAAGAAGCATTTAGAGATGACGAACCCTTACACAAATGCAATATTTCACAAAATTGTGACTGGTATTTGAGCAAAGTAAGCATTCATTAAATAAATAAATAAATAAATACATTTTGTAAAGTAGGTCTTGTGGTCTATCTTTCAAAATGGTGTTGATCTTATAAATATGTATGTGTTTAATACGTCCCCATTAGAAGTCTTATTGTCAAAACAGAAAAAATGTTTTGTAAAGCTTAATGCATTTTTTTTTCCAGATCTTCCCGTTGCATAGTGCAAGCCTTTGTAATCAGCTGGAAACTGAACAAATGATACCATTCATGTTACCTTCAGTTGCCCTTTTCCTCCAGGCAAAATTCTCATTCTTTGAGGGGACAGCTCACATATTTCCTACAATGTCAAATTTTCCCTGCTTTCCCAAAGCAGATTTAGATTCATCTCTTTCTTGGCATCATTGCACTTGGTATCATGGAGTTTTACAATTAATTTGTTTGGCCAAGTGACTCTATACTGACCAAATAAATCTCTGCAGTCAGAAAACCAGATACAAATATCAGCTGTACGGACTATGACTTGGGCATGCTACTTAATCTCTCTGAGTCTCAACTTCCTTTCTGAGAAAATGGGTACATATACCAACCCACTGAGTTGTAGCAGTGAAGCGAAAACCATATATGTGCCTGATCCAGCAGTACCTGGAATATTGTAAACATTAAATAAATGTTGTTCTCCTTTTATTTTCCTGTGTGTATCACAACTCATAAATGGATTCCAGAAGGACAAGAATATATAACGCCAACATCTAGCACTCTGTCTCACATATGCTTCACGAGTCTTAATTTCTTATCAGAATAAAAGGCAGATGACTTGCTAATGTTTAGGAAGGATATGGAGTTTCATGTCCTAATGCTATTTTTCTTAAAGGAATTTGAACTAATTTTCCATTGTATTATTTAGGCAAATGAAGCATCAAGGGATCCACTTAAAAATATAATTTAGTATCGTATTTCTACTTCTTTTCTGCCCACCAGGCATCTTCTCTTTGAATGGGCCCTTTGAAAAAACGCTATTGATGTTGAAACTTATAAGCAGGTCCACTCTTCTCTTTTCCCTGTAGTAATCACATTTCTGATAACAATTTACTTTCAATTAAAAGGGCTGATGAAGACCATTTTTATCTTGAAAACATAAACACAATCAGGTCTCAAAGCCACTATCAGCATTTTTAAAAAACATTCTGCTGTTGAAGAGAGAGTGGGGCTACGCTTCCCTGTGGCAGCAGAAAAGTAATAGTACTTATCTTCTTACAGAAAGGGACAATCTCAAAAGAGAAGCCTCTTAAAGGGCATTCACTTATTTTTTTATCCAAGAATTTTATCATTTTATGACAAAAAAGTTTATTAATAATGATAGTAAACAGAGGAAGTAAGCCATGTTGAGTTAATCAGTGAATTCTTCCTAGAATAGATGATTTCTTTTCCATAAGTTATTGGGGTACAGAGAGTACTTGGTTACATGAATAAGTTCTTTAGTGGTGATTTGTGAGATTTTGGTGCACCCATCACCCAAGCAGTATACACTGAACCATATTTGTAGTCTTTTATAACTTGCCCCCCTCCAACTCTTCCACCCAAGTCCCCAAAGTCCACTGTATCATTCTTATGCCTTTGCATCCTCATACCTTAGTTCCCACATATCAGTGAGAACATACGATGTTTGGTTTTCCATTCCTGAGTTACTTTGCTTAGAATAATAGTCTCCACCCTCCCCCATCCCCATGATAGGCCCCAGTGTGTGATGTTCCCCTTCCCGAGTCCAAATGATCTCATTGTTCAGTTCCCACCTATGAGTGAGAACATGCGGTGTTTAGTTTTCTGTTCTTGCGAGAGTTTGCTGAGAATGATGGTTTCCAGCTACATCCATGTCCCTACAAAGGACACAAACTCTTCCTTTTTTATGGCTGCAGAGTATTCCATGGTGTATATGTGCCACATTTTCTTAATCCAGTCTGTCACTGATGGACATTTGGGTTGATTTCAAGTCTTTGCTATTGTGAATAGTGCCGCAATAAACATACGTGTGCATGTGTCTTTATAGCAGCATGATTTATAATCCTTTGGGTATATATCCAGTAATGGGATGGCTGGGTCATATGATACTTCTAGTTCTAGATCCTTGAGGAATCGCCATACTGTTTTCCATAATGGTTGAACTAGTTTACAATCCCACCAACAGTGTAAAAGTGTTCCTAATTCTCCACATCCACTGGGAGTTATACCTGATGTAAATGACGAGTTGATGGGTGCTGACGAGTTGATGGGTGCAGCACACCAACATGGCACAAATATACATATGTAACAAACCTGCACATTATGCACATGTACCCTAGAACTTAAAGTATAATAATAATAAATAAATAAATAAATAAATAAAAATAAAAAAATAAAAGTCCTTAAATTAGATACTAAAAAAGAAAAAAAAAAGTAAAGTTACAAAATCCTCTGATTTGCATGTAAATTAAGGTCCATAAATCAATAAACTATTAGTAGTAGTAGTAGTATGATTATTACTACTATAGAATTAGTTGTAGTAATAATTGCAACAGTGTTGTGATAATATGGTTCTAACCCCAAGGAATAATTGTTTTATGAATAAAATCTTAAAACTCCAAAAAAAAAAAAAAAAGTTAACTGAGGCTAAAAAAAGTTGGTTCCTTGATTCTCCCCTGTTCTCGTGTCCTTCCTATAATAAATGTCTGCCACCCCATTTTATAGACCAACTTCTAAGAATGACACACCTTACTGCTATTTCTTGGATTTTATTTACCTTTTAGCTGGAATTTTACCAAATATTATTTGTCTTATCATCCTGAAAAAAAATATTCTCGCGTGATAGGCTTCTCCTTGTCAGTTAAGATTCAGGTCAATTCTTTTTTCAGTGAGGCCTTCTCTGACCATCCAGTGCAAAATGGCTTGTCTTTCCCCTAGCTATTTTTTCACCAAATCTTATGATTTTGTTTCCTCGTGGCAGTTATTCCTGTTTGAAAGTGTCTCATTTGTTTATGTATGTTATTGTTTTCTGTCTATCATGTCTACTAGAATATAACATACATGAAAACAGGAGCTTTGCCTGTCTTGTTTACTGCTGTATCCCCTCTAATCAGAACATGATATAATTAATAAATAAAACCATGCCCCCCAAAAAAACAAAAAACAAAACAAAACAAAAGAATAATAGTCTCCAATTTCAACCAAGTCACTGCAAATGCTATTAATTCTTTCCTTTTTATGGCTGAGTAGTATTCCATCATATATATGTGAGTGTGTGTGTGTATATACACACATATATATGAACATGTGGGTGTACACATATATACACACACACATATATATAATTCCATCATATATATGTATATGTATAATATGTGTGTATGTGTATGTATGATGTGTATATATGTGTGTGTATATATGTGTGTGTGTGTGTATATATATATATACACACACCATAGTTTCTTTATCCACTCATTGACATTGACTGATGGGCATTTGGGTTGGTTCATGATTTTGCAATTGTGAATTATGCTACAATAAACATGCGTGTGCAAGTATCTTTTTTGAGCAGTGACTTCTTTTCCTCTGGGTAAAGTACCCAGTAGTGAGTGGGATTACTGGACCAAATGATAGTTCTACTTTTAGTTCTTTAAGGAATCTCCACACTGCTTTCAGTAGTGGCTACACTAGTTTACATTCCCACCAGCAATGTAGAAGTGTTCCCTGATCACTGCATCTGTGTCAACATCTACATTTTTAAATTTTTTGATTATGACCATTCTTGCAGGAGTATAACATTGTGGTTTTGATTTGCATTTCTCTGATGATTAGTGATGTTGAGCATTTTTTTCATATGTTTGTTGGCCATTTGTATATCTTCTTCTGAGGACTGTTTATTCATGTTCTTAGCCCACTTTTAGATATGATTTTTTTTTTTCTGACTGATTTGTTTGAGTGTGTTGTAGATTCTGGATATTAGTCCTTTGTCAGACTGTAAATTGTAAAGATTTTCTCCCACTCTGTCATCCAAGAATTTTAGAACTTGAAGAAAACTTAAAGATTGTGTATCTCAGATCCTTCATTTTACAAATTAGCCAGGTAAGATGTAGAGTTGTTTAAAGACTAGCTTATACAATTGGCATTTAGAGGGTGATATTGTTTGGCTCTGTGTCCCCCCAAATCTTATGTTGAATTGTAATCCACAGTGTTGGGGGAGAGACCTGGTGGGAGGTGATTGGATCATGGGGGTGGATTTCCCCCTTGCAGTTCTCTTGATAGCGAGTTCTCACAAGATCTGGTTGTTTGAAAGTGCATAGCGCTTCCCCCTTCTCTTTTTCTCTCTTGCCACCATGTGAAGATGTGCCTGCTTCCCCTTTGCCTTCTGCCATGATTTTAAGTTTCCTGAGGCCTCCCAGCCATGCTTCCTGTACAGCCTGTTGAACTGTGAGTCAATTAAACCTCTTTTCTTCATAAATTACCTAGTCTCAGGTAGTACTTCATAGCAGTGTGAGAATGAACTAATAGCAAGGAAAACCTAAAATATAAGTGTGTTTGGCATTTCAGTCCAGCTACTTCTAAGTGGAAACTTTCTGACTCATCTGAAATAATTCTAGTATGGACTTAATAGTGGAGCTTGGATATAATATTAAGTGGGTATGTAGGTATGTATATGTATATGTGTGTGTATATATATATATAATTATGTCTTTCAAATATAGTTATTTCTCTCTCACGAAATTTTCACTCATAATTATGTATTCATTTGGCTTACATTATAAATGTGTCTGTATGTGCTGTGTGCACACACTGGCAGAATAGCAGTGTTGAGGTTCAAGAAAGCCCTATTTTTGGAAAGTCTGTATGAGATAAGCAATCGGTCTCAGAAAACCTATAATTAGGAGAAAATAGATAATTCTCCCGTCAAAAATGGGTTGAACTGAATAAGAATGAGAGAAAATGCATTAGCGTTTAACTAATATCTTTGCTGTTTAAACTTGAGTAAATCAATCTATAGCAAGAATTAACCTAAAAATAATGTTTCTTGGCTAAAATTAGGATAAGAAACACATTATTATTAACTTGTGGTCACAACTCTCCTTTTAGGCAGTGCTGACCCTATATTAGCCCCTTTGTTCTCAAGCAGAAATCTCAGTACTTTTTGTTGTTACACATTTTAGCCATCTGCTTTGTCTTTCAAGTCATCTTAAGCTCTACGACTGGGCTAAGCAAAATGTCCAAACACCAGCAAAACTGATATCACCAGGAAGTGGTTAGAAGTGCACAATCTGAGGCCCCATTTCAGACCCATGATCCAGAAACTGTATTTTCTTAAGCTCCAGGGCATTTGCAGGCATCTGAATATTTGAGAAACACTGTCTTGAGAGAATACATGTTCTCTTTCTATTTTCTGCATTTGTAGCCTCCTTCTTGGCTTGACAACAGGGACTAATACTACTCAGCCATACCTAAGGTTTTGAGGAGATACATGTCAGCTGCAGGAGAATCCCTTCAGGAAAACCAACCCATTGGTATTTTCTGATTTCCTCCCTGTGCTCCGCCCCTTAGGTCCCTCCAGCAAGCCCAGAGCACATCACTTCCTGAGTTATAGGCACATATGTAGTGTGGCATTGAATTTTTATTTCTTTCAGTTCTCTTCCTGCTTTCTATGTGTTGCATAAGAAAAGGTTGAAAGTGGTTACAGTACACTCTGATTTCTTCTTAAATTATAAAAATATTTGCCACTTTTTGCCTTTATTGTTATGATAATTCCTTATATCACCATTAAATTCATCTGGAGGTCATCACCTTTATGTATGAAGACAGGTATAATAGCTTTCAGAGAGGCTGAGTAGGGACATTGCTAGCGTGGACCAATGAAGAAGAAAACTTCATTAGAAAAAAATATTATCTTTTTCTTTAATCCTCATCCCTGAGACTTTATTCCATTGTGTTATAACAGAAGCATCCGTTAGTGGATTTCAAATCTCAGACAGAAAATGCCCACCTTTCATTGTAGTCACAGGATAGTGTTCTCCCGATTGCCATCAAATCTATAGATTGTAATCTGTCAGTACTAACAAATAGAAAGTGGTGATGGTTATCACAAGAAGCACAATATCACCTAAGAATCTTTACTCACTTCAGAAAATGGATCATTAGAAGAAGCTTATTTAAAAGAAAAGAAAAAAAAAAGCTATCCTAGCACTGCTATAATGTAATTCCTGTCGTCTGTCACCCTTCCCTGTAAGCTTTTTTAGGTGAGGGATGATCCCTCTTGTGAGGCCCACCACTTATTGAGTGTATGACCCGCAGCCAATTATTTTATAAATGTTCTGTTTTAAGGTTTCTTTTATTTGGACAACACAGTCCTAATAAGCTTCCTCCGAATTTTTAATGTATATGTATTTTAGAAATTATTGGATATATATAAAATTAAATATATCCAATGTAAATGTAAATTAAATATTGTAATTAAGTTATAATTTTATTTAATAAGTCCTCCTTGCACTAAATCAGATTGTTTACTCTAATATTTCAATTCTCTGCTTGTGACACTGGTAATACACATTTTGGCACTTCAGATAATTTTACTCATTGTGAAAATATTTTCTGCTTTTTGTTGAAATTTAGGCTGAAAAGATGCTGATGATTTAATTACATGCTTTATTTTTTGAGTAGATTTAAAAACCAAGTTGCTTTTAATTCAATCAATCCTAAGCCATTCCTTCATGTTAGATTTTTTTTTTTTTTTTGGAAAAAAATAATAGAATGATTATAACCAAGGAGCTTCCTGCCTTTTCACATCTTTGACATATTGATAAGGTTTTATAAATCTTTCTGTCTTAATGATATGCTATGCAATTAGCAGCTTTCTTTAGGGGATAATTCACATACATGGGTATAGTTCATGTACAAAGTTATCTCACCACTAGAGAAAGATTGTGAAATACTTTTTATCTTCACTAGTGACTGTGTATCTCTAAGGCAACCGAGGAGAGAGTGCTTCAGTTCTAGTTAGACAGAATCATCTTAGTGCATTTTTCCTTTGAAGGCATTAGCTTTTTAGTAGCAGCAGAAATATATTTATGAAAATAGCTATAAGCTCCTCCGATAGATTATAAGTGCTTCATGTACAATGGCAATGCCTTTCCTTTGTTTACTTATTTAAAATTTGAATGTCACATATTAAAAAATCCAACACAAAGTGAGAATTCACAAGCATTTGATTCAATAATTGATGACTAATCAAGTTCTTATGATGCATCCAAAAGAAATAACTACAGAAGAGAAAAACTGAATTATCTCCAAAGAGAATATATCAACATTAAAATAACTTCAAATGTGTGTCTGCTTCATAGTGGCCTGAAATGATTAATTTTCATAAGTTGATGATACTGCCTTTGTGTTTGCTTATATATTTATATTTTTATAACAGCAGCAAGCAAATCCACTGATTAGCAACTATGTTTAGCTTGGTGTATGACCAGTATGAAAAGTATGAGCTTAATAAGCTTGCTACTTTACAAAATAAATTGCTACACATTTTTCCGTGATAGATATATTTGTAATTGAAAAAAAGTTTACATTTTCTATTTCATTAGCAAGAAACACAAATGTATGCATATGCTTTCTCTATGTATATAAATATATATTTTTATTTAAATATATATGTATAGATTCATTCATTTATTTGTTAATTCACTCAGGTTATCCACTCACCAGTTATAATACATGCTAAAAAAAACCCTTTTGATCTTCACATTTGAATCACTTGAAAAGTTTAAAGCACTTGGATCCCAAGTCAAGAAATACTTATTTAATTGGTCTAGGAGTTATCATGGACATTGCATTTTTAAAACCTTCCAAATGATTCTGATATGCAGACAGAATTGAAAACTTCTTTTTCATAACACTATTTCTTTAAATAAAGTTTCATATTACAGCTAGGAACAGAAACTATATTAAATAGTTTTAGTGGTATCACCACATAGATAGACATTGAACTTATGGGTACCTCAAATTAAAATGTCATGTAAGTGCACACTTTATTCATTGGAAGATCCCAAAGTACAAGGAGATGTAATTGTAGTCCTCATGGAACTTGGGATATAAATGAATGCAAAACATGAAAGAGGTTGTCTTAAAAAATATGTGTGCTGCCACTTATTTTATGAATCAAATACTCTGTTTTCTTGACACTGCTTGCTCTTAGTCATGCACTTAAGTGGATGTTGGTGAGATGTAAAGGTTTACTAGATGAACACGTTCTCTACAAGCTAGTCTTCTAAAGAAAGAGTTGACCTCTTGCAGAGCAGTTTGAACACCAAAACCTACTCGAAGAACACGGATTATGTGGTCAAGCCCATCACACTATGGAGAATGCTGAGGTGGCAGGCCAGGACTGAAAGTCCCTGGTAGCACAGGACCTAGAGCTGTAGATGCAAGTCTTTGAACCCAGCCCTAGATCACAGCCAGCACAGGAATGGTTTGCCCCAGGCCTGAGTGGTGAAGTGATGGTGAAGTTCTTGAGGCCAAGATTCTAGACAAGTTATAGAGGTAAAATTATGCAACTTATATTCCAGCCCCTTATCATGCCAGAAGAGAAGTTGACTGAGCCCCAAACATGCAGACTAAAAACATCACATTCCAGGGATGAACTCTCTATTTTGGCATCTAACTTTTAGCTAGATTTTGGTGCCTGAACATAGGCTGGGGATACAACAGTGAATAAGCTATGTGCTCAACTATCACAGTTTATAGTTTAGTAAGTGTGTGTGTGTGTGTGTATGTGTGTGTGTGAATTAAAAAAAATCCTCCAAGGCCGGGCACGGTGGCTCAAGCCTGTAATCCCAGCACTTTGGGAGGCCGAGACGGGCGGATCACGAGGTCAGGAGATCGAGACCATCCTGGCTAACACAGTGAAACCCCGTCTCTACTAAAAAATACAAAAAAAAAAAAAACTAGCTGGGGGAGGTGGCGGGTGCCTGTGGTCCCAGCTACTCAGGAGGCTGAGGCAGGAGAATGGCGTGAACCCGGGAGGCGGGGCTTGCAGTGAGCTGAGATCCGGCCACTGCACTCCAGCCCGGGCGACAGAGCAAGACTCCGTCTCAAAAAAAAAAAAAAAAAATCCTCCAGCAAAATCAGCTTTTGTTTGATTGTTTGCTTTAGACTTTTCTAGGGAGTCAGAAAACCTAGAATTAAGATATACACTTACATTATATCTCACAGGCCATTAATAAAAGCTTTTAGGTATTCCACTTCCTCCTCTGCTAGTTAAATGTTAGCAAGATGATTAATAAAGTTTGTCTCTCCTATAAGATTAATAATTTTATCTGGGATTTTTTCCTGGATGTGATGTTGTCAGCCTGGGCTGCCTGACACAGAGTTCATTTGGCTGATCGGCCCAACTAGGGGAGCAGATCTTTCTTTGACCACAGTTCCTCTATACCTCTTTCGTTAATCTTCAAGTTCAGTGATGAATCAGGGAGGCATTGAGAACATGATGGGAATATGAGAGGACAGGTTTTGTCACTGGCCTTGAATGCCAGTCTTTTCTATTCTTGAAGAGGTGACAAGCCAGATTGAAAGTGGAGCTCCTACCCAAAGTCCTGGCTCCTTGCAGAGACAGGAATTGCAATAAAATGGCACTAGAGCAAATCGAGGATCTTTGGGAACCCTTTCATTTTCTTCTTACTGCTTCGATATCACAAAATAAACAGTTGGAACAAGTTTGTTTTATCTTTAAATAACAGTTGGGAGTATTTAATAATCAATACATTTTACAAAAAAATAAATTAAGAACCTGTGACAAACTGGTGATTTTATATTGTAGACTAAGTTCAGCCTTCTTCCCTGGACATTCATTCACTAAGTTTAATGTATATGCTTTAGAATTAATATCAGGAGATAATGCCTTATTTTGCTTAAGATTATAGCCTTTATGAACGATAAAACTACTTTTCATTTTTGATCTTGCATTACTTAGCTGGGTTATTTTTAAGCAGATGACTTTATGTCATGAACTTTAATTTTCCATTTGTAAAATCTAGGTAACTTTTTTTATAGAATACTTTGGATAGCAAATAGAATATTGCATTTGATAAACCAGGTGGTTTTTGCCAAGGCCTGACATTTAGTGAATTATCAATAATTGAAATTATGTAATATGATGTTCTATTCATTATCATATATATCTATGCTACTGCTCTATATACTACGTGGAAGAAAAGAAATGTAAATTAATAACCAAAGGAGGTGCTTGCTAAGATGTAGCCATGTGTTTTTTTCATTTTTCTACTGATTTGTAGCTGCAATCTCATAAAATGAATGAACCTTAATAGGCAGAGAAAAGGCGGTGAGAGTGGGATTCGCCATTGTTTCAGAAGGAGTTATCTTTAATATTGCTCAGGAAGATCCTTTGTCATTTGTTTGAAAGTCACAAACTAAAGCTTAGTTTTCAAGAGGAAAATGTAACTGTAAATTTTGGCGAGAAAGATTTGTCATATCTAGTGGAAGAGCATATTAACAATTACTAGATGTTTTGCTCCTCATCCAAATCATCAGCCTTGGTAAAGAAGCCCAAAAGTTTCAAAAAGGAAAGTTTCAACATGCAGTAGCTTTAAAAAATGAAAATTAAAGCCACTTAACTCCTCATAAGGGAGTAAATGAAGAAAAGGAGCACTGGCAGAGGAGTGTGTCGAGTCAAGCATCAGTTGTTACCAGGTGTGACATGTGCCTGAGTGCAGGTCACAAATGCTAGAGAAGACAGGGGGAACGTAGCTGGGCCAGACAAGATTGTCAGCGCTGGGAACCTTAATGAATCCGTAAGAGCATACCCACCATTTCATCATGCAAGGCTCAGTAATTGCCCTGACTTCCTAAAAGGATCCTTAAAGACAGTCAAATTGTAGTGTGGATGTGGTTTTAATCTATACATTTTAACCTTTTGTCCCTATTCGGTTGCTGGGACCACAGGACACAAGGTCAGGATGCCATATCTCTTCTACTGCCTAACACACCCCACTCTCCAAACGCCTTTAACCTGTGAATTAAACTTTCCAGATATGGGTGGGATTTCAGGAGCCCAGACAAAATGTGACAGGTTCAAGTTTCCATGTGAGGCACTCAAATGAGAGGTCTAAAAGAATGACTGGGGAAACTGCAAATCAGATAAACATGGAGAACAAAATTAGGCACGTCACAGAGTCCTCCATAACAGGGTTCATTTACTCATAAAGCTGGAGTTGCCATTACACAATCTGAGGACACCAAAGATTGAAAACTTCCCAAAAGACTTCTATTTTTTTTGGAACTGGTATGAGTTTGAGACTAACTTGAGTGAACCCATTCTGACCTCCTTAAGGATACTTCTGCCTGTGCTTATCTTTCTGTGCCTTTAGTCATTTCTACTCTCAGTTTTTGCCCAGTAGGTACTACAGTGCCAATTCTCCAAATATTTATCAAGTGATTGTTATGGACAAGGCATAGAAATTGGCTTGTTCACTTATCCTTGTTAGTGCTACATTATTATTTTCTTTTTTGGAACTAGAAGGGAAATAGAAGACCATAGAGTCTCACTTTTCAACTTACTTTCACATTAGTATAAGTGCTTCTTATAGGAAAATATAGGCAAGAATCCAGAAAGCCTTGAAAAGAAAATAACATTATTCTTTTGTTCATTCTGTTACTCCTTCAAAAAAGCTACTGTAAACTTAATTGTACCCCAAATACCTGAAATGTACAGTTGTAGAAACATAAAAGTTATGGAAACACTCACATTAAATCTTAGTAAGTCAGAGAGTCCTAATATGAATGAAGGTCCAGAATCTGCAAATGGCTTGCCCAAGTTCTGTTGATTACACTTAATTTTATTTTCATAGCATTTCTGACTGAACTGTCTTAATAAAGTTCTTAAAGTTCACTGGGTATTTCATTTGGCCACATTTTGGAAATCTATTTATTACATAGATAATGTTTCTGGACTTCTCCCTGAAAGCTTTCCTTGGTTATTTTGTATGATTATGAGCAAAATTGTTGTTGTTGTTGTTGTTGTTTTCACTAAGAAGCCTGGAATCATCAAAAATGCTTAGTTTTTATCACTGAAATCAAACCTAGTCAGAAAAGATTTAGCAGTGCATGCTGGTTATATAGATACAGGACAATTGTAAATTAGTATTTGACTAAGAAATGGTCTATATGTCATTGGGGTATTATGTCTGAGTAATAGAAGTAAATGTACCTTGAAGCTAATTTGAATCCTCCCTCACCCCTGCCATCACTCCAGAGACAATCAGAAATGGCTCTTAGCAAAATAAAACTGCTTTGGCGCCTAAGAATAACTAGAGAATGGGGTGAGTGTTGAAGACAAATGATTTATATACACAGTAAAATTACCTACCTGGAGCGATTAAGATAGAAATGGAAAATGGAACATAGCTGTTATCATTACTTTATTATTGTACATTTATACTTTTCAACCTGAGCATGAGTGCATAAAACCAAATCAGCTGAATAAAATGCATACTCTTTCTACCACTAAAGGTGAAGAAAATGAACTTTTTTTTTCTACCCAGATAATACTTACCTATCTTACTGAAGCTCTGAACATAGAACAATTTATATCTCAACCTCTCTAACACGGTAGGGTATAGATTGTAAATCATGTCATCAACATTTTTAGCACCTTCTATAATCTAGTCCATTTGAAATTGTGTAGATGGATTATATAATTGGTTGCTTGGATTTTCTCAAAAGTCTTTAAGCCTGGTTAAAGGCCATCTATTTATATGTTAATGAAACTAGACTGTGAATTGATAGTTGACACTGTAAGCAGGTGGCTACAGATCTCACGAGTGTGCAGAAAGAATAAAAATCTTTAGAATAAAATATATACAACAGATGTAGAATTAGAATCAAGATTTTTTTTTCATTCTTTTTTGTAGCAAGGGTGGAGATTATAAAGCTCCCCTTTCAAGTGCATTTCAGATGGTTAGAACACCTCTGGAATCTTCAAGAATCACAACAGAGGCAGGTATATGTCACAATTAATCATAAATATCGTGTCAGTTAATTGATAGATTCTGAAAGGTATATAACTGCTCAGGTAGAAAAAAAAAAAATGTAGGAGGACCGTAATTGAATGGAAGTCACAGAAAGTTAGCCAACAGGATACCTGGGAGTCTTAGACTCCAGACTTCCTTTGTAACCTAGTAACTCTGTGCCACAGGTTCTCCAAATGTAACTTGGAAAAGGTAAATACATGTTATCTTACTAATTTTATATAATTATTTGACAAAAATATATTGCCTATGAAATAAAACCCTGCAAATATCTGTTACTGTGAGATTTTAAACTTTTCTGTTTTTCCACTCTTACGTATTTCTGATAGAAATAGGGTTTCATAAAAGGAAAAACTAGCCAATTACATTATTGCTTTCAGTTTACTGTCATAGGGAAATCCATAGCTAATAATATTTAGACAACAACTTTTATTTTCTAATTTCTAAAGTGAATGTCAAATATTGTATATTTTGAAGGAAAGTTGCTTTATCTCTTTTAATAAGTTGTTTGCTTATAAGAATAAACAGTTACTTTTTTTGTTGTATTTTATTTTACCTTTTAATTTTTTTTTTTTTTCTTTGCTTGGAGTAAATGGGATATACACTTTATTCTGAGAAGAAAATGTATTTACTTAGACATACATTTTAAATTTGTCAAGCAATCCCTAGTTTTACCAAAGAACCACTAGAGGATGTTAAAATAACATAACATTTCTAAATTCAGATGACTCTTGAAAGAAAATATAGGCTTTGGAAATTATTTCTATGATATATCTATATACACAGATATTAATCTTTTATATATTTTTATGGTAAAGATTTATATGTGCATGCACACACAAATGATTTCAATTTTCAAGTTTTTTTATGTCTAAAATTGGACATAAGTTACCCTTTGTCTGCTCACTCTGTGAGTTTACTTCACTAGGATACTATTTTGACGTTTACAACTCCAGTATGCAAAATAACTATACGTATATAAATCTGTTTTCCAAGAAGATAAATAAAATTTTACACTAAGTTTTTATATGGCTGTTGCATGGACCTATAACAACATGGCCTTTGGAATTAGATTCTACTCTTCTTTTTAAAATCAAATTATGAATAGGCCTTTATCAGATTCCACTCTTTTTATACCCACTAGGACCTGCCACTCAGGCTTTCTTTTGGTTTCTTGGGCATTTGCATTTATTTATTTATCTCCCTGGAGCCCCTTTCCCCCAATATTTTCACATGATTTACTCCTTCACTGTTCATACAAATGCCCTCACCTCAGATTGCCCTTTCCTGATTATGACATGTAATATTATCCTACTTCTCCTCAATCACTCTGTAACATAATCCTGTTTTATTGTATTCATAGAGATTATCACAGTCTGAAAAATAGCTTATCTCTATAGATACCAGTAAACTGTTGCTAAATCACTGATTGGTGGCTATTCTGTGAATTTTTAGGTCACCTTAGAAATAAGAATAGTGAGTAAAGCAGGATGCTGCACTTATTCACCCATCCATCTTTTTCTTGTTTTTTCCTGTCTCCGTCACTGGATTTTGAAATTTGTGGGAATAGTAACTTTGGCTTGTCTTATTCAGACAAGTCGTATATCTTCAGAGGACATAGGAACTTTACAAAATTGAATAAATGGGTGAAACTTAGTATAGATTAATTCTTTAAATATTAATATGCTCATCTGTTAAATTGTTACAGGAGTAGAACTACCTCATAAAGTTGTCATAAACCTTCACTAATTAATAAGTAAATTTTATTGAATATTTATCATATCAGAAACATTGCGGTGGGGCTATAGAACTGAACAGGACACAAACTTTGCCCTCAAAAACTGTGTAGTGTAGCAAAATAATACGAGTAATGTACCCAGGATAGTCAGACGTTTAATCAGTAACAGTATATGCTACTTTTCTTTTCCTCCTTCAGATGTGACTCCATTAACCCACACTATTTGTGGGGCTATAAAAAAAACATAATAAGTTGGTTGATGGCTATCATTTATTCAGATTCGCTCAAGTTTGGTATTTAGTATAGGCATAAGCGGTCTTCCTGCATGATGAAGGCTTAAAATATAGTAGCCCAGAAGAAATGTGACAGGTCTCATGGAATCTGGGAGTACAGTGAATGCTAGTTAGGTTTTCATACATGTGATTACACTTCTGAGGCTATTTGATTCTTTTTACCTAATAAATTGCTTAATAAAACATATAATATAGACCTAGGTAAGAAATAATGTAAGCTAAGAGAAGAGCAGTATGGATGAAGGCAAAATAAAGAATGCTTTGAGATGTCTTTAGAGGTAGGAGAAAGATAACTTAGTGACTATTGCAGTATGATGAGATAAAGGAGAGGGATTAATCGAGAGAAAAACTTTTATTTCAGATTTTGGTACAAAAGTGGGTAGTAATATCATTCACTCTAAGGTGGAAACAAGGTAAAGAGAAGTTCACAGTGGGAGAAATGATGAGCTCACTCACTTGGAGGACACTGTGTGGGGTAAAATGAAAAGGGGCACAAATAATATCTTGGTTTACACCAGCAGTGAAAGAACGTCTAGTATAAGAGTAACCACTGCCCTTGAAAGAAAGAAAAGAAAGAAAGAAAGAAAGAAAGAAAGAAAGAAAGAAAGAAAAAGAGAGAGAGAGAGAGAAAGAAAGAAAGAGAGAAAAGAAAGAAAGAAAGAGAAAGAAAGAGAAAGAAGAAAGAAAGAAAGACAAAAAGAAAGAAAGAAGAAAAGAAAGAAAGAAAGAAAGAAAGAAAGAAAGAAAGAAAGAAAGAAAGAAAGAAAGAAAGAAAGAAAGAAAGAAAGAAATGAAGGAAGGAAGGAGAGAGAGAGAAAAAGAAAGAATAAAGAAAGAAAGGAAAGAGAAAGAAAGACAGAAAGAGAAAGAGAGAAAGAAAGAAAAGGAAAGAGAAAGAAAGAAAGAAAAAAAGAAAGAGAAAGAAAGAAAAGAAAGAAAGAAAAGAAAGAAAGAAAGAAAGAAAGAAAAGAAGAAAGAAAGAAAGAAAGAAAAAGAAAGAAAGAAAGAAAGAAAGAAAGAAAGAAAGAAAGAAAGAGAAAGAAAGAAAGAGAAAGAGAAAGAAAGAAAGAAAGAGAGAAAGGGTTGGGAGAATTATTGGAAGGCAAATAAGAGAGTGATGCTTGAAAGCCAAGAAAGGAGAAAATTTCAAGACAGGTTGAGCGTTTCCAGTATAACTCAGCACTGATAAGTTGTTAGAAGTCAGGTAGATACTGAAACTGCTAATAATAAAGTCCTCAGTAAATTTACAAGTATTCAATTCAATACCCACTTGCCTACACTGATAATTCAACTTACATCTTACTGTCACTGAGGTTTTTAAAAGGTGACTAAAGGTTTTTGAGCAAACCTAACTGACTAATTGCATTATCTTTCCACATATCTGAAATGGCTTGAGTATTCTGTGAATATGAGACCACAGGCCATATTGTAGAGAGAAAAGAAATGAAAATCAATGGGAGAAACAGAAGGAGATAGAAGAGCCTTTAAGAAATTCATCCAGAGAAGGAGATAAATTAGTTTGTAAGTGAAGAGGTAGAGGTCCCTACTACTTCTCCTTCTCCTCTTACTCTTTCTTCTTTTGTTATTGTAGAATTCCCTAGTTTATTAATTTAGAGTATTAAAAATCTAAAAATTCAATGGTTTCTTAATACTTCAGCTTTGACTAATAATATTTACATATTTATAAAGTATTTTTCTCTATAATATGTCTCTATGCTATTTTTTCATATGTAATTATTTTCAAAACCCAATAAGTCACTTTTTTTTTTTTTTTTTTTTTCAGACAGAGTCTCACTCAGTTGCCCAGGCTGGAGTGCAGTGGCCTGATCTTGGCTCACTGCAAGCTCCGCCTTCCCGGTTCACCCCATTCTCCTGCCTCAGCCTCTGGAGTAGCTGGGACTACAGGCGCCTGCCACCACGCCCTGGTAAATATTTTTGTATGTTTTTAGTAGAGATGGAGATTCACCGTGTTAGCCAGGATGGTCTTGTTCTCCTGATCTCGTGATCCACCTGCCCCAGCCTCCCAAAGTGCTGGGATTACAGGCATGAGCCACTGCACCCGGCCATAAATTACCATTATTATGCCCATTTTACAAGTAAGAAAACTAGGCCTTACAAAGTTTGGCTAGAGTCATATTGTTAATGCAAGACGGAACTAGAAATGAAATCCATATCTCCATAATTCCAGACTTGTTTTTAAGCCATTGGTCTATACTGAATTTTATGGATAGTTATCATCTTTGATATAATAAATTTTAACTGTTATTTTTCCCTCCCCATTTTTATTGAGAGCTTTATGTAATTAAAGATTTTTTGAGATTTAGCAAGTTACATATTTAATATTGAGTAAAATTGTCTATTTTTTTTAAGAACATGTATACTCCATACAATGAGATTTTTGGTATATCTCCATCTCTTAAAATCATAACTTCTAATTAAAAAAATTAATGTTTATTATTTATATTTTGATTATGTGAGAATATTAGAAAAATGCAAATAGGCAAAGCTAACAAGAAGAAAACCATGTTATATTTTGACAAAAAATAAAAAGGAACAAAGGAAAGAATGTTACTTAGACAAAATAATAAATAAAAAAAGCTATTCATATAACAAAATAATGTAAAGAATTGGTGATAAACATCACTTCACTGTATAAAAATATTGCAAAGGTAATAATTCATATTAATGGTGGTGGGAAGACTAACAAAATGGAAAAGAAATGCTGCCCAAAGACAGAGGCATTGCATTTGTGGAGAAATTATGACAGTGAGGCCAAAAAAAAAAAATCACCATTTTCAAATTTGTTCATTTCTGGGTTCTGATGGCAGAAGATGTGGCAGGTTTAGAATGAGGACAGGATTAAGTTTAGGACACTGGCGACTTCTTCATGACTTTTGGTTGATACCTTAAGTCCCCTTGCAGAATATGGTGGTTAATGCACTTAAGACCTATTATAGAAAAAGTGATCTAGGGTGACTAATGAATTAAGATGTCTTGTATGATGTTGGTCAGGGACCATGGAGGCTGGGGATTGTATTAATTTGTTCATTTGTTGTGTCATTAAAGAAAAAAATTATAAATATATGTATTAAAGTAATGTTTTAAATTTAGTTCTTTTCAAAAGGTCATAGCAGCCTTTTTATTCAATTAAAGTGAGATTCAGTGGTTATCATTGAAGGTAAATTATTAGAGGCCATATGGAAATTTTAAAAGGTGTAGTTTTTTGCCTTACTATGAAAAAAATATTGACAGTTTTCCTTTCTTTTTATTTTTCTTTTTTGAGATGGAGTCTCGCTTTGTCACCTATGATGGAGTGCAGTGGTGTGTTCTCAACTCACTGCAACCTCTGCCTCCCACGTTCAAGTGATTCTTGTGCCTCAGCCTTCCAAGTAGAGGGGATTACAGGTGCATGCCACCACACCCTGCAAACTTTTGTATTTTTAGTAGAGACGAGGTTTCACCATTTTGACCAGGTTTGTCTCAAACTCATGACCTCAAGTGATCTTCCTGCCTTGGCCTCCCAAAGTGCTGCGATTACAGGTGTGAGACACTGTGACTGGCCTACTTATTTTATAGTTCAATATTTTTAATTTTTTCTTTGATTACCTGTTGGAAGTCTAAAATATCTTTCTTCAGTGACTTTAATAAAATTTCCCTTAGAAAATATTTCTTTTATGTCTTTCATCATAAGGTATTTGTCATAAAGAAGGACATCAATGACTTTTTAAAGAAATTTTTAAAGGAAATCTTAAATTGGAATACATTTCCTGCTTTTCCTCTTGTGATTATTAGTGAGAGGGCAGATTCAAAAAATAAGAAATAATACATTTATTATTCTCTAAACCATTTTATTTCAATTGTACTTCAGTGCTTCCAATCTAATATCAAAATCAAGTACTTCCTTAAAAAGTGACTTTTGAGATTCCATATCTTGATTTATTTTATTTTAATAGATTTATTCAGGAGGAGGTTAAAAAGATACTTTTGTACTTGATTATTTGAGCTCAATTTGTAAATAACAATATCACCAACTTTGCAGAATTGTTGTTACTACAGTCGGATCTATACAAAGTACTTAGCACAGTACCTGACCCCTTATGTGTATCAATCACATATTAATTAATTTATTCTTACCATTTTTCTAATTGGTGCACAGTCCACTTTTCCACCCTCACTCTTTTGAAGTGTGTTATAATATACTAATATGGCCTTACTATATCTTGTGATGTATTATGCTATAGCATTATTATAACTAGTAGCTGCCTTCAGGAAAACACTACAGTAGAGTGAATTCACATAGACATAAACTTTCCCTGATTTAGATCCATAAACAGCTCAGATCATTTATTTAGTGTTTTTCTATGTTCCCAATTCCTTATTCTATAAATTTTAACGAAATCGCATTAGAGAGTTTTGCTTCATGAAGTTGAAAGACTTTCTAAAGTAATTATTGCAATAAATTACAAATAAAAGATACTAAAAAAAGTTGAACAAAATGATTACTTGGTGATGAAAATGTTATGGAAAATGAGCACATTTTGATAAAATATGACATATAATGGAGGTAAAAGGGATTCTACAATGACTTCATAGTTAAAAGTGACGCATTTGGACACTTGGATGAACTGAAGGAGCTAATATTACTTCCAGTGTTAATGTTTCTGGTTGTTATTATTTATTCAGTGGAGAAAGTGCTAAACAAGAAAAAAGCTATTTGTACTACTGGTAAACCAGAACTCTCTTTCTCTCCACAATCTTTGAGGAGATTTTTAAATGAGCTCGACTGTATTTACTATTATAAGTTAGAGTAGAAAGATATTGTGATGAAATACAGCCCCTCTATAAAACCATGCCCCAAGCACTTTTGCTCTCAACCAAATGTCTACAGCTACAGCCTTAAAATATCAGGCTTATCTATTACTTGACTACACATTTACAACATATTACCCTCATAAAGCTCAGAGAAATAAAATACATCTTAGCTTTCTAGGGTGCAAACCTTGACACTATCATTAAGACCTCTGAGTTTGCATTTAATGAGTCTTCTGATGTCTGAATTGGGCAGTCCAAGGTTTTTTTGTTAATGAAATTTAACCAGAGTGTTTTCTTTCTCAATGGGAACACATGGCATAAGTTTTGCTTCTTTTGGTTTTCAGGTAAATATGTATATGTGTGTTCATAAAACTTGTGGTTTGGCAAGTCTGAGATTTTATTCCATTATCTTTACTTGTTTCTTTTTGAGTTGTTGTTATCGTTACTAAATCTTGAGAAAAATTTAGCTTTTGCAAATTCTTGCCAAAGTCTGGTGCTGAATGCTATCCAGGTTTAATATGTCATTTTATTAACTTCCAACATTAAGAAATAAGGGCTAAAGTACCAGGATTTGACATATTAGATGCTTAGTAGCAGATTTTTCTTAGTATCTGACAGACTTTCTGTGTTTTGGTAGCAAAGACGTCAATATTATTATTATTCCAAATAACTTGGAAAATAGTTAATTTCTAGGTGATATTTTAAATATATTTTTCTACAGAAAAATAATCATTTCAAAATCAATGGCACTATGAGTGAGAAATTATTGAATGCTTCAGGTAACATTTACATTTTAGCAAATGGAGTGTTAGTAATTCATGCTGCAATATCCTTGTGTACTAAATTTGTATTCTCCCTATTATGAGTTTTATTGTGCTTCTCCTCAAATTTATATGTTGAAATCTTGAACCCCACTACCTTAGAATGTGATTTTCTTTGGAAACGGGGTCATTGAAGATAATAATTAGTTACTGTGAGGTCATTAGGATGGGCTTTTATTGAGTATGACAGGTATCCTTACAAAAAGGGAAAATTTGGGCACAGAGGATCACATACAGGGAGAATGCCATGAAAAAAGGAAGACAGAGACTAGGGTGATGACTCCACAAGTGAAGAAATGCCAAACATTGCCAGACAACCAGCAGACGCTAGAGAACAGGCAGGAAACAGATTTTTCTATTCCGCCCTCAGAAAGTATCAACTCTGTTTACTTTCTCATGTTGGCCTTTTAGCCTCCAGGACTTTGAGACAATACATTTCCATTGTTTAAACTACACCATTTGTGGCTTTGAAACACCTCTACAGCACCCTTAGCAAACTAATACATTACCAAACAGGTACACACTATTGAGGCATAATAAGTTATTTAAGATGACTATTCTAATTAGCTTGTCATTAACTTTGCCTATTGGGTTATCCTGTTTTACCAGTTTTTAAATTTATGAGTACCACCACTGTTACTTCTCTCTCAGCAACCATTCTTATGCAAGAAGCAAGACTACAGTTGAGCCCAGATACTGGGCTTCAGTTTCCAGATTTGTAAAGATATTAGCATAAATTATCTTTTTTTTTTTTTTTTTTTTTTTTTTTTTTTTTTTTTTGAGACAGAGTCGCTCTGCCGCCCGTGGCTGGAGTGCAGTAGCCGGATCTACAGGCTTCAGCCACCGCGCCCGGCCGAGCATAAATTATCTTTAAGCTGCCATAGAATTCTGGTGTTCTCTGAATTTATAATTCTAGAAATGGCAACAGACAACAAAACCTAAAACTCAGAGAAATTGAACTTGATGAATGACACGTGTCCAAGAAGTACCAGAAGAGGGACTCAATTTAAATCTTATCATTCCAGGGTTTTTCAATTTGCCACTGTGCTCCTAACATGGTGGTTTGTTACACAAACATTGACCAATTATATTATGACTATAGAATTGTCATAATATAATTGGTATAATAAAACATGGGTCTTGGCCGGGCGCGGTGGCTCAAGCCTGTAATCCCAGCACTTTGGGAGGCCGAGACGGGCGGATCACGAGGTCAGGAGATCGAGACCATCCTGGCTAACACGGTGAAACCCCGTCTCTACTAAAAAAATACAAAAAAACTAGCCGGGCGAGGCGGCGGGCGCCTGTAGTCCCAGCTACTCGGGAGGCTGAGGCAGGAGAATGGCGTAAACCGGGGGGCGGAGCTTGCAGTGAGCTGAGATCCGGCCACTGCACTCCAGCCCGGGCGACAGAGCCAGACTCCATCTCAAAAAAAAAAAAAATAAAAAAAAAAAAAAAAAAAAAAAAAAAAAAAAAAAAAACATGGGTCTAAATTAAAGCCTGGCCAAGTGGGTTCATTATACTGATTTTCAAGAAAGTGATTGTTAACATACTTTTTAAGTTAAAAGATAGCTGTTTCCAAATATACTGTAATTGTAGACTCCACTCTAAATGTTGCTGTGTAATGGATGCCCTTGAAGGAAAAGAGTTACTCAAGCAAAGCCAGCTGAAAATCAGCAAACTGTACTTAAGGATTACATCTATGGCTGTAAATAGATTTTTAGAGTTCACATTTTATTTCTGTGTTTTTATAGCAATCAATAAGAAGCCATCTATAGCATTTAGGTGTTCCCATGCTGATTGTTGCCACAGCTACTGAATCACTGCTAGGAAATTCACTGTGTTAGCAAGTTATATTGGCTAGCTAAACACATCACTTGAATAAAATAGAAAATAACAGTAGAGGATCAATGTGAACTAAAATTATAAATGTCTACTTTCTGGGGAATATATGTGAGCTTAAGGAAGTCGCCTAAATTTTCTCTTAAGGATTGAAACTCTCCATGCTATTAATATTAAATAATATGTCATAAATATACATTAACAATAATTCTAAATTTGGTCATTGTCATATATTCTGCAGGAACTAAAACTGAATTGTTGCAGATTACACTGAAATTTTGATTTTTTGTGTATTTGATACTGGTGTCTAGTGGTGCTACAATCATCTTTCCACACACCACTCTAAGTAAGTGAAAGCCTATGAAAATTTATTGTTCCACTCCCTAAGTATCAAGAAATTTGACTTCATTGGGGCAAATTATATTTTATATATGAACTCTCCAAATTAAATCTGAGAATTCTGGACAAAAATGTCTTAGAGATTATAATTTTCTTGGCACTAGAATTTTAGAAAGTATTCTCTAAGATGGGTAGAATATAAACTACAAAGGAATTTATATTTCAAACTGATACCTTGGAACCATGTACAAGCAGTCTTATTTTGCTTTTTTTCCCCATTATGGGCCACTAAGTAAAACTAAGTGACGGAAAAGCTGCCACTGGATTGACATTTAGTTTGGAATGGTCTTTAAAGGATGTTTCCAGGGATGAAAGTTACAGTATGATTAATCTGGAAAAAGTAAAAAATAGTTGTGACACACTTTGAAAGTCTGAACAAGAACATTACAAAATAGAGATATATTAGATCATTGATTTAAAAATTATCAAGAAAAATCAAAGTAACTAAGAAAAATTAAAGCCTATAATATCTAAATTTTATCTAAATTAAACTAGACAAAAATCTAATAGTTCAGATGTTTGCATGCTTGTTTTGAAGAGTTCATCTGAAAAATTTCTAAAACATTAATATATGCAGAGATTTTAAAAAGGAATTGGATGATATAAAGCAGACTTTTTCCTCTATGTTTGTTACCGGTATATTACTTACTTGGTGTAAGAGGTTCTATTGCCTGTGGAGAATAATGAAGTGGGGCAACATAATTGCATTTTTTAAAAGGCATATAGCAGTCAGGTAGATATAATAAATTCATGTGTTTATTCAAATACATAGAGATTTATGGCAGTTGTAAAAAGTAAAATAATTAAGTTATTAGAAAAAACACTATTATTTAATAATTTTCTGGTTCTTTTCTAGAAACATTCTCTTTTTTTTCATTTCGGGTTTGTAAAATAAAGGTAATCTGTGTAATTAAGTATGAAAATGTACTTCAATATTTTAAAATTAAGGAAAAAATAAATCATCAAATTTATATAAAGAACAAAGGAAGGTCATTAAAATATCTCTACAAATGATTTTAAGTTCTTCCATTAACTGTAGTATTTACAAACATTTTTATTTGAATTACCTATATTTAAATTAGGAATAAAAATCCATCACTACTTAATATACGATCATATTAAATTATTCAGTGACTTGCTAATGTGATTTATTTTGTAATAATCTTAACTTCCTCAGGTTATTTTGGGTATCTTTGTATAGAGATTTAAGGAAAACCTGACCAAAGGAAAGTAGCTATAAAAAATGTAGAATTATAAATGTATTTTTATGTTTAGAATATTATATAATGATATTGTGTAAATTATATATTCCTTGGTAATTTTTAGGAGGATAGATGAACTGAATTTTAATGCATTTTTTTAAGATTGGTTATCAAGTTCTTTATTCGAAATTCATTACGGGTTTTGAATGTCTTTCAAGAGACTTCAAAAAAATGTTTCATCAGCAATATCAATGCTTCTTAGAATAATGTTTAATTATTAATTTCATAAGATTTCCATCTTGATTTATTTTGCTGTCCTAGTAAAATAAAAAAGAAGGTGCAATAACACTGCAGAGAAAATGGATCCACTAGATTAAAAAATAAACAAGCCAGGCCAGCATTTAAAATATGTTAATGTTTGGGGAAGACTGAACTGTCTCCTGAATCAGTGTTTTCAGATCAGATCCTGAAGTGAAAAACTCTTTTATTTTGGCATTTGCAAAATTATGCTATAAATTATTATCATTAAAAATATTTTTTAACCTTTCAGTCTGGCATGTAAGTGTAGAGGTCACCACTCTATCCTAACAAGTTAGATTTCTCAGAGAAGTGAGATTTCAGGGCAAATTGCTGACCCTAAAACTGAAAAGACAAATAGGTGGACACAGAGAATCACAATTTACCAGATCAAAAGCTCATGGGCAGAAACCTTCAAGGATCCGGTATTGGGGTAGCAAAACATAACCTGTCATTTATGAAGTGCTGGAGGCGCAGTGTGGATGAGTCTGAGTTTAAAACCAAGGGGACCAGTCACTGGGAGGCTACCCACACTTTTGTGAGTGTTATCTCTGGGGACCAGATCTAGTTTATTTCTGGGGACCAGATCTAGTTTCACAGAGAGTGTCTGAGAAAAAAAAAAAATCCCCTCATACTTCTGGAAGGAAGAGAAGAAGGAACAATTTTAAAATACAAACCACAGCATTCTGTTTTTCTTAATAAGGCTTGCCCTCAGAATAAACTATTTTGTCAGAAACTGACCTTCTGTGGTTTTATCAGAGCCAACCAGATGGGAAAAGAGAAATATTCAACTGTAACCCCCTATAGCCATCCTCTCTCACCTAAGGGAGGTGTAGGGACAGAGAAGCACTGGTGAAGTCCACAGCCCAGGGTCACCGGCTCACCCAAAGAAAGACTGAGACATAATCACAGGACTACAGAAGCTTCCCTCCACGCACGCCTTACCACTACTTTAAAAGGCCAATTTAGTGAAGTTCCTTTTACCAAATACATCATGATCACCTTTTAATAAGAAATTACAAGGCATACAACAGGCAAAAAACACAGTTTGAAGATACTGAACAGACTTTAGAGCCAAACATGGCAGGGATGTTGGAAATATTAGATGGGACATTTAAACAGCTATAACTAATATGCTAAGGACTTTCATGGGAAAAGTAGACAACATGCAATAACAGATGGCTAAGGTATGCAAAGAGATGGAAATTCTAAGAGTGACTTAAAATGCTAGAGTTCAAAAACACTGTGACCAAAATGAAGAATCAACTTGATGAGCTCATTAATAGATAAGACACAGCTGAGACAGAAAATCTCTGAGTTTAAGAATATGGCAGACAGAAACTGCCAAAACTGAAAAAGCAAAGAGAAAAAACAGCAAAAAAATGAGCAGAATATACAAGAACTATGGGACAACCAAAAAGTTGTAACATATGGATAATGGGAATACAAGAAAAAGCAGAAGGAGAGAAAGGAACAGCAGAAATGTTTAAAGCAATAATAACTATTTCCCACAAATTAATGCCTGACATTAAACAAAAGATCCAGGAAGCTCAGAGAATATACAGTAGGGTAAATGCCAAGAAAACTACCCATAGGTACATCATATTTAAACTGAAAAATGTTAAAGATAAAAACATATTATTAAAAGATTCCAGAGGAAAAAATCAATAGAGAAGTAAAAGATAAATTGCACATCTGACTTCTTTTCAGAAATCATACAAGCAACAAGAGGGTGGAGTAAAATATTTAAAGTATTGAAAGAAAAATAAAATGTTAACCTGGAATTCTGTGCCCTGAATAATTATCATTCAAAAATGAGATAGAAATAGATTTTCTCAGACAACAACTGAGAGAATTTATTTCTAGTAGACTTGTCTCCTAGAAATGTTAAAATCGGATTTTCATAGAGAAGAAAAATAATAATATAGGTCAAAATAGACCTACAAAAAATGAAAACCGTCAGATAACGAATAAGAGAAAGTAAAATAAAAAATTAATTTTTCTTATTCTTATTGTTCTGAAAGATAACATTTTGTTCCAAATAATAAGAGAAACAATGTACCTGATTGCGTATGCTTAGTGTGTGTTTATATATACATATATAAAATTATATATGTGTATGTGTAAGTGAAGTAAATGATGTCAGTAATAAAAAGGACAGATGAGAAAAATTAGAAATATTTTGTTATTATAAGGTATTTATTATATCCATAAAGTGACACAATGTTATTGAGAGGTGGACATGCATTAGATAACCACTCAAAAAGGAAAAAAGAAAGTATTGATATCTTAAGAAAGGAGAGAAAATTGAATTATATAAAATGTATCATTAAAACTACAAAAGGCAGAAAAAGTGTGGAAGCCAAAATTAGGAACAAAGAACCAGGGCAACAAATGTAAAAGAATAACATACGGTGGATACTCATCTATAACAATAATTGCTTTCGATATTGTTGGCCTAAATACAAATGCTAAAAGACAGAGATTATCAGAGTGAATCAAAACCAAAACTCAATAACAGAGAAGTAAAAGATAAATTGCACATCTGACTTCTTTTCAGAAATCATACAAGCCACAAGAGGGTGGAGTGAAATGTTTACAAGGCATCCATTTTAAATATAAGGACATTTATAGATTAAAAACAATGGAATGGAAAAAGATATACATGCTAACACTAAAAAAAAAGAAAGCAGATTTAGCTATATTAATTTTAGGCAGAGTGTACTTCAGAACAAGGAAAGTTACCAGGGATAAAGAACACAGTACATAATGATACACAGATCAACACTCCAGAAGATATATCAATCTTTAATGTGTTTGGAACTAACAACCAGAACATCAAAATATATGAAGCAAAGAATGATTGAAATAAATGCAAGGAGAAATAGATGAATTCACTATTATAGTTGCAGATTTCAACATCCCTTTATCAGAAATAGACAGCTTCATCAGCCAGATAATCAGTAAAGATGCAATTAAACTCAGCAACACCAGCCATAAACTGGATATAATTGACATCTATAGTCTATTTTATCCAACAACAGCATATTGTACTTTTTTTTTTTTTAAGCTGAAGGTAAGATTTACAAAGATAGACTACATTGAGGGCCATAAAACATATCTTAACAAATTTAAAATAATTGAAGTCATAAAATATCAGTTCTTAGTCCACAGTAGAATAAAACTAGAAATCAATAACAGAAAAATAGCTAGAAAAATAGCTAGAAAATTTGTTACTTTGAGAGTAAACAAAATATTTGTAAATATCACATGGGTCAAAGAAGACATCTCAAGTAAAATTTAAAAATATTTTGAGCTAAATTAAAATGGAAATACAATTTTTCAAAGTTTGTGGGATGTAGCAAAGGCAATGCTTAGAGGGACTTATAGCATTGAATGCATATACTGGAAAAAATAAAAATCAAGAATTAATAAACTAAGCTTCTACCTTAAGATACTAGATAAAGAATATCAAATTAAATCCAAAGCAAGCAGAATAAAATACGTAATAAAGATTACAGCAGAAATTAACAAAATTGAAATCAGTACAGAATATAACAAAAACCAAAAAGTGGTTCTTAAGAAAGGTCAACAAAATAGATAACCTCTAGCCAGGCTAACTAAGAAAAAAAAAAAAAAAAGAAGATATACATTACTAGTATCGGAAATTAAAAAGGAGTCATCATTACCTTTTCCATGGATATTCAAAGTATAATAAAGGAATAGAATGAACAAGTGTCTATGACTACACATTTGATATCCTAAATAAGATTGGCCAAAACTCACAAGAAGAAATAGACAATCTGAATAGAATAGACATACACCTATTAAAGAAATTGTATCAACAATGTTCCAAAATAGAAAAAAAAAGCTAGCCTAGAGGGGTTCACTGGTGAATTTTACTCAACATTGAAGGAAAAATTTATGCCAATTCTTCATAATCTCTTTCAGACAATAAAAGCAGAGAGAATACTTTCTAGCACATATAAGAGGCCAATATTACCTTAACACCACCACCAGACAAAGACATTACCAGAAAAGACAACTACACACCAATATTGCTCATGAGCTTAGATTTAAAAATCCCCAGCAAAATATCAGCAAATTATATACAACAAAGTACAAAAGGAATTATACAGATTGACCAACTGGGATTTATTCCAGTATGCTCAGCTATGTCTACATTCAGAAATCAATTAATGTAATCCATCACACCAACAGCCTTAGGAAGAAAAATCACGTAGTCTTATCATCAATACATGCAGAAAAAGCATTTGACAACACCAAATGCCCACTAATGACGAAAACTTTCAGAAAATTAGAAATAGAGGGGAAAGACTTCCTCAATTTGATTTTTTAAAAAAGCATGCACACACACAATGTACCTACAGTTAACATCTTGCTTTTTGTTGAAAAACTTTTTCAAAACTTTTTTTTTTTTTTTAAAGTTTTTCAACACTCTCACTACTGCTATTCAACATTCAACTGGAAGTTCTAAATAATGCAATAGATTGAGGAAAGGAAATAACACATATAGAGATAGGGAAGAAAGAAATAAAACTTGTCTTTTTTACATGATCATCTAAACAGATGAAATGATAATCTATGTAGAAAATCTGAAAGAATCAACAAAAACCTTGTTGGAATGAATAAGTGATTATAGCAAATTTGACAACCAGATGGTTAATATGAAGTCATTTTTTCCTAAATGCTAGCAATGAAAAGCTGGAATGTGACATTCAAAGTACCTTGCTATTTTCATTGGCATGTCAAAGGATGAAGTATTTACTTATAAATCTAATATATACATTTATGTAAGGAAAACTGCAAAACTCTTATAAAACATATCAACGGCTAAATAAATGGAGATACATTTCCTGTTCTTGGATAGGAAGACTCAATGTTGTCTAGAGAAACACAAAATACAGACCAGGCAAGCCAGAAACCAGGAGAAAAAAATTACAAAAGCCACATTTGGTAAAGGACTATAATTTAAAATATAGAAGAAACTCTTAAAACGCAACAATAAGAAAACGAATAACCTGACTAAAAAAAAAAAAAAAAAAAAAAAAAAAAAGTCAAAGACCTAAACAGACACCTCACCAAAGAAGATATGCAGACAGTAAATAAGCATATATGAACATGCTCAATATCATCATATTTTATTAGTCTATTGCAAATTAAAACCACACTGAAATACCACTATATACCTATTTGAATGCTAAAATGCAAAACGCTAACCACATCAAATGCTGGTGAGGACATGGATCAACAGGAACTCTCATTCCTTGCTGGCTGAAATGCAAAACAGTACAGCCACTTTAAAAGACTGATAGTTTCTTACAAAACTAAATGTGCTTTTGCCATGTAAACAAGCAACCATGCTCTTTGGTATTAACTCAAATAAATTTAAAACTTATGACACAAAAGAGTGTACAGGAATATTTATAGCAGCTTTATTCATAATAGCTAAAACTTGAAAGCAATCAATATGTTCTTTAATAGATGAATAAGTAAGTAAACTGTGGTACATCCTAGCAGTGGGATATTACTCAGCACTAAAAAGAAATGAGCTATCAAGCCATGAAATGACTTGGAAGAAACTTAAATGCATATTAGTAAGTGAATAAAGCCAATATGAAAAGGCTACATCCTGTATCATTTTGACTATGTAACATTCTGAGACAAACAAAACTATGAAGACAGTAAAAAGATCTGTGGTTTCTAGGGATTCAGCAGTAAGAGGGGGATAATAAGGAAAGAACAGATCATTTTTAGGGCAGTGAAATTATTGTGTATGATACTGCAATGGCAGGTATAAGTTATTCTACATTTGTCAAAATTTATAAAATGTACACCAAGGTTGAACCCTAATGCAAACTATGCATTTGAGTGATAATGATGTGTCAATGTAGGTTCATATATTATAACAAACTTACCACTCTGGTGGTGGTGGGAGATGGTAATGGGGCAGGCTATGTACATGTGGTTACAAGAGGTATATGCAAACTGTATCTTCTGCTCAATTTTTCTTTAAACCTATAATTGCTTGAAAAAATAACATTTATCATTTACACAAAAAAGGAGTTTGCTTCCTATATGAGACTAACAATTAGCAGAGAATGTTGAATTTTCTGAAAAGTATAGAATATTTTGAAACTTAGAGGCATTCTAGACAGTAGCATAAAATGTTGACATGCTAATTTGTAAAGTTTTAGTTTGCCTATTAAAGGGTACAGAAAGAGTAAAAGAGCCTACCAATTAATGTCATTTTCATATGCTTTCACTGTAATTGTATATGAGGCTTTAATAGTTTGACATTCAATTTATATAACATTTATTGTTATAACACAAAAATTGCTCGATAAATAGCATGTGAATCATACTTTTAAAAAACAATGGTGCTTTGAGTATTTGTAACAATAGTAAGATTGATAATCATAATAATGCTAATAGTTTATATTTATTGAGTGCCTAATTTCTACTATATCTTGTGTTTAGCAGGTAATAAACATGATTGCATTTTCCCTTTTAACAAATCCCTGAGCTAATTACTATTATATTATCTGTCTTACTTTACACTTCAATGAGAGTTTACCCAACATCACACAAAAGTAAAATAGTTTTTCACTTGTGCCAATTTTTAAAATATTTAGTACACAAAATAATGAAAAAAGTGATACATCTGCAATATGAATGTTTGACTTAAAAGTTCATATTATGAATTATTATTTACTGTCTTATAAATTATTATCTATAATTATCCTGCCCTAGTTGACCTTTAACAATTTTATAGAGAAGATATCAATAATTTACATTATTATGGGTATTTTGTTCCCTCTCTATGTAGAAAAGTATATATAGTTTAGGGAAACTAGATTATCTTTGTTTCAATAATATTACTATGAATTGTTTTTGTTGTTGAAACTCTCTAAAAATTTGAATGTTGATTTGCCTTGTGGTATGCATGATATGGTTTGGTTCTGTGTCTCCCTCCAAATCTCATCTCAAATTGTAATCCCCACATGTCAAGGGAGTGACCTGGTGGAAGGTGATTGCATCATAGGGGGAGAGGTTTCCCCATGCTGTTCATATGAGAGTGAATGAGTTCTCATGAGAGTTTATGGTTTTTAAGTGTGGCACTCTCTTTCTCTCTCTCTCTCTCTCTCTCTCTCTCTCTCTCAATCTCTCTCTCTCTCTTTCTCTCTGGCTGCCATGTAAGACATGCTTTGCTTCCTCTTCCATCATTATTGTAAGTTTCCTGAGGTCTCCTCAGTCATGTGGAACTGTGATAGTCAATTAAAACTCTTTCCTTTATAAATTACTCAATCTCAGGTTGCTGTTTATAGCAGTGTGAAAATGGGTTAATACACAAAATTGGTACTGCGATAGTGGGGCATTGCTATAAAGATAACCTGAAAATGTGGAAGCGACTTTGCAACTGGGAAATGGGTGTATGTTAGAACAATTTGGAGGGCTCGGCAGAAGACAGGAAGTGGGAAAGTTTGGAACTTCTTAGAGACTTATTGAATGATTTTGACAAAAAT
Source organism: Macaca thibetana thibetana (assembly GCF_024542745.1). Classification (NCBI taxonomy): domain Eukaryota; kingdom Metazoa; phylum Chordata; class Mammalia; order Primates; family Cercopithecidae; genus Macaca; species Macaca thibetana. Next base: position 105,542,101 of record NC_065578.1, on the reverse strand, counting down.
GATAATAATAATATGGACAGTGAAGTCCAAGCAGAAGTGGTCTCAGATGTAAATAAGGAACATATTTGAAACCGGAGGAAAGGTCACTCTTGCTACACTTCAGCAAAGAGACTGGTGGCATATTTCTGCTGCCATAGGGATCTGTGGAAGTTTGAATTTGAGAGAGATGATTTAGATTATCTGCCAGAATAAATTTCTAAGGAGCAAAGCATTCAGGATGTGACCAGGCTTTTTCCAAAAGCATACAATCATATACTTTCACAAATAAATGATCTGAAATTGAAACTTATATTTAAAAGGGAAACAGTGCATAAAAGTTTGGAAAATTTTCAGCCTGACCAGGTGGTAGAATGATGCAGATATTTGCATAAGTCACAAAGAACTGAATTTTAATTGCCAAGACAACGGGGAAAATGTCTGCAGGACATTTCAGAGATCTTCAAGCAGCTCCTCCACACATCACAGGTGGGAGGTGTAGAAAGAAAAAAATGGTTGCATGGTCTGAACCCAGGGCTCCTCTGCTCTGTTCAGCCTTGGGATATGACACTCTGAATCCCAGCTGCTCCAGCTCCAGCCATGGCTAAAAGACGCCAAGGTACAACTTGGACTGTTGATTCAGAGGGTGCAAGTCCAAGCCTTGATGGCTTGAACATGATGTTGGGCCTTTGTGGGCACAGAAGACAAGAGCTGAGCATTTGCTCAGAACCTCTGTCTAGATATCAGAGCATGTATGGAAATGCCTGGATGACCAGGCAGAAATCTGCTACAGGAGCAGATTCCTCATGGGGAACCTCTACTAGGACAATGCAGAGGGGAAATGTGGGGTTGGAACCCCCCCAACAGAGTCTCCACAGGGGCACTGCCTAGTGAACATGTGAGAAAAGGGCCACCATTCTCCAGACCCTAGAATGGGAGATCCACTGATGGCTTGCACTGTGCACTTGGAAAAGCCACAGGCACTCAACGCCAGCCCAAGAAAGCTGACACAGGGACTGTGCCCTGCAGAGCCATGTGGGTGGAGCTGCCTGAGGCCTTGGGAGCCCACCTCTTGCATTTTCATGAACTGGATTTAAGACATGGAGTCAAAGGAGATTATTTCAGAGCTTTAACTTTTAATGAGTATCCTGCTGGGTTTAGGATTTGCATGGGGCCCATGGCCCCTTTGTTTTAGCCAATTTCTCTCATTTTGGAATGAGAACATTTACCTAATGCCTTTACCCCCCATTGTATCTTGGAAGTAACTAACTTTTTTTGATTTACAGACTAATAGGAGAAAGGGACCTGCCTCAGATGAGGCTTTGGAACTAGACTTTTGACTTAATGCTGGAATGAGTTAAGAATTTGGGGAACTGTTGTGAAGGCATGACAGGTTTTGAAATGTGAAATAGACATGATATTTGGGAGGGGTCAGAGGCAAAATGATATGTTTTGGCTCTGTATTCCCACACCCAAATCTCATCTCAAATTGCAATCCCCAAATATCAAGGGAAGGACCTGCTGGGAGATGACTGGATCATGGGGGTGATTTTCTCATGCTTTTCCTGTGATAGTGAGTTCTAATGAAAGATGATAGTTTTGAAGTGTGGCACTTGGTCACTCTCTCTCTCCTGCTGCCATGTCACATGTGTCTTGCTTCCATTTCCGCCATGATTGTAGGTTTCCTGAGGCCTCCCCAGCCATGCAAAACTATGAGTTAATTAAACCTCTTTTATTAATAAATTACCCAGTCTTAGGTCATTATTTATAGTAGTGTGAAAATGGACTAATACACCTTGAAAATGCAATGTGTAGCCAGGTGACAGGAGATACTGCTGTACTAACCTACCAGCTATTAAAGGTGGGTTGTGAATCATTTTCTTCTTGAGTAATTTTGCTAGAAGCTCAGCTTGTTGAACATTAAGAGTCCTCATTTACGTCACTAATTTCTCTATTTACAGTTTCATAGATCTAAGAAAAATTCCTGACACTGTACACAGGGATAATAATATGGTTCCTTAGTAATTATTATTGTTATTATTATCATTGTAACTAGTTTCTGGTTTTTATTTATTATTGCTATTATTAGGAATTTCAGATAAGCCATTTCTTCCTTTTCTTATAAATGTAGGCACTCTTACCTGGTGGAGAGAAAACTACACTGGGAATAAAGAAGCAGAAATACATTCTGTTTTTTCTCTTTCTTTTGGTCACATTACTTTGCCTTAGAATTATTATGTTAGACATTTAATGTGAAAATTCATCCTGTTTCTAAAATTTCAATATAAATATAACACGTTATAGCAACTCATGATATAAAATAAATATCAGACATATTAATTGATCTTTCAAATGCTATAAGATTCTCTAGTTATGTTTAAAAATGGCTGATTTAGAAATATAAACATTTGTTTTAAAGCCCAGACTGTTATTTGATCTGATTCTGAATCTGGTTCTTTTTTGTGCTTAAAAATACAGTTTGATTTGGTTTTAGTTTTCAAAGGAGAACATTAAATTGCAGGTGACATTGTCTGGGGCATTTTTCTCTTGCCAAAGAGAGAGTATATGGACAAAGAGGGCAGGGAAGACTTACACAACAGCAGTAATTTCTATCTGGTTTAATATCCCCTGCATTCAAAGAGCAATGAGTTGTGCTTTTAGTGCATTAGAAGACATGTCCCCACAGGCGTGGATAAAAATGCAAAAGATCTTTCCACTTGCACTTGTATTTGGAATTGTTTGGCATCAGAATACTGAGACAAGTGGAAAAGATATTAAGTTTGGAATGTGGTCCCTGTCTGCCCTTGAATTTCACATTCACTACTCTTTTTTAAAAGCTCCCATAAGAGACCATTTCCGTATTATTCCTCTTTATGCTAAACTTGAATAGTCAAATACGACTATTTGAAGTGTGATCTTCAAATATAAGAACCCAACCTGGAATTCAAACACAATTGTATAATAATCTTTGGGCAGAGTAGAATGCAGCAAACTTTCAATGAATTGAAACACCTGCTTTACAGATATCCCATGGAGGACAAGACACACACATGTGAGCAATTCAACAAATTTAACAAGACCCAATGAGCCTTGAAACTGTAATTTAATTCTTAATTTCTGTGAAGTAAATTTAGTAATGACTGATAAGGATCATCATCATCCACACTTAGGGAGTCATTAACAGGAAAGTAGAAACACCTGTCCTTTTATGTAAGGCACTCTGTTCACTTTATCTGAGATTTGGAGCTGCTGTCCCTTGTATAAGAGCAACAAAAGAAGATTCCAGGGTTAAAGTTATCCTAAAAATAAAATTCCATGCTACAAAGCATGATGATCATTAAAATCAAATTTCATAGCTACAATGCTAAGGTTAACAAATGCTTCGTAACCTGTTTCATTGTCAGGGATGAATAGGCCTAGTATGATCTATATACCCTTGGGTGATAGTTGCTTGCATAATGATAGTTACAAAGAATAGATTTGCTTTGCACAGTTGAGTTCCAGGATAAAATCATGGTCTTGTATTGGGTTTGCTTTTTTTACAATTACAGTAAAATCTCTGAGCATTCTTTCTCTAAAATTAATGTTTTACTGTAAGGTTTTGTTGTTTTGTTAGACAAAGATACTGACCATATTCAGAGTTCCTTAAGCCCATAATTGTAAGTTGAAGACTGAGAAAACTATTCTAATATTGACATTTAGTACTTATTAGCAAAGTGAAAGAGCAATATTACAATACCCATTTTCCTTGTCATTTACTTAACATGATTTCTCATTTCCATGTAAATGCTTGATGAAATTTCTAACCAATAAAAAATGTTTGTGTGTTCTATTCTCTGCAATATTCTTTCATAAGTACACTCAATGTAAATTAAGTATCAAGAGCAATTTTGAAAAATAAATGGTGTTACAAAAGTCCAAGAGGCAATGTAGATTATTTAAATCAATGAAAGACCAAATATCAAGCCTTGCTTCTGCCACAACTCATTCTATTTGTGTAATGACTGCACTGGCAGAAATAAGTTAAAATCCTTTCCAATTCTTAATTTCTCTGTAACTCAGTTTCCTCATCTATAAATAAAGACTTTGTTTAATCAACCCAGTGTTTCATTGGATAGAACAATAAACTACATATCTAAAATTTTATAATTGGTCAGAATTATGTGAGTTTGTTATCATTATGTTGATATTCAGTATTTCATTTATTAGATAAATGTAATACCTAGTATTTACTATGATGCGGGGAGAAATGTGAATAGAAGGTGAGAAGGAATTTCTGTTAAGAGGGTTGTACTCCAGACATTTTGAACAGCTATCCTGGGAGAGCAAAAATTGTTTTCTTTGTTATTGCAGAATATACAACAATAAACACATTTGATATTATTAATATCAATAATAGTGTTAATGCTTACCATTTTATTTGGATTATGACCCAATGAACATTTACAAATAGTGAATGAATAAATAAGAAATTACTGGATAATGATAGGTTTATAGGGTTATGGAGTTACAGAAGTAGAGCACCAAAGCCATGTAAGTCAGAAAAGAGAATAAGATGGTAAGAAAGTGGGAGGCGGAAAGCAAAAACTGTATTATTGGGTGAATTTCATGGCTCTGAAGAGATGATGAAATGTAAATTCAACTGGCCTACATAGCATGGTTACTATCTAAAGAGTTTGAAACTAATGTCTAATAGGAATTACCTGGGATTCTAGCTAATGTGCAGATTTCCAGGGTGAATCATTCAAGATTGTTTAAGTAGTAAAGTCTTGGAACTAAGGAATTGGGTCATTAGGTTATGTAGTTAGTGTAAAGACCACACGGAAAAAATACTGAATGAAATTTACCTGAACTAAAAAAATCAAAATCAATAAAGCTGTTCTTATCACTATTCAGTTGAAACATTTTATAAATAGGAAAACAATATTGTCTTCGGGAAACAAATAGCTACATCTGGTATTTGTTTTTGTGTGTTCGTTTTGGTGAACAAAAATTTTTAGGTGATGAAGTTTAATTTACTAAATATTCTCTATGTATGTCCAAAGAAAATTTTGCCTACCCAAACCATGAAAATATGCTCATAGTTTTTTTTTTTTTTTTCTAGAGGCATTGTAATTGGTTTTATGCTTTGGTTTATGACTTACCTATAATTAATAGTTGTAGATGGTGTGAGGTAGGCATCTAATTTTTTTCATTTCCCTATTGTGAACATTTGTTGAAAGCATTTCTTTTTATTGGATTCTATCGTTGCCTTTTTAAAAAATCATACGACTGTGTAAGGTTGGGTTTATTTCCAGGCTTTCTGTTCTGTTGTATTGTTATATTAGTTTATTTTTATGCCAATACCAGACTCTCTTGATTGCTGTGGCTTTATAGTAAGTTTTGAAATACGTAGTGCGAGTCTTCTTTTTTTCCTTTAAAAGATTCTTTTGTCCATTGTATTTCCTTTGCCTTTCCATATACATCCTAATTCAGATGGTTGATTTCTGCATAAATTCCTGCTAGTATTCTCACCCAGACTGTATACAATCTACACATCTAATTAAGACAAACCAATGTTTTAATATTAAGTTTTGCAATCAGCGAATGCGTATTTCTCTCTATTGATTTAGGTCTTCTATCATTTCTTTCATCAGTATTTGTGATTTCACCATATTAACCTTGCAAACATTTTCTAAAGCATATACCTACATATTGCATATTTTCCTGGCATCCAGAAACAGCAAACACTCCAAATAGAAATATTCTGCCTACTCTATGAGCTTGTTATTTCATGACTATAGTTCTCTAATGCCTTACTTATATGTTAATTTACTTATTTTTAGTTTTTAGTTTATTTCGGAAGCATTCTGCCACAATTCTTTTCATTTTAGTTAGGGGCAGACATTCCTTTTCCTGCTTTTAATTAACAGTACTATTGTCTCCCTCTCATTAATTAATCTACTTACTTTATGATACCTATATCATCTTAAACATTATTTACGATAAGCTGGAAGTTTCCTTTTGTGCTTTTAGGATGCGTGCTCTTCAACCATGATAAAAAAAACCACCCTGCTAGAAAGCACTGGCTCAGACAAATTTATTTTTCTCCCATGGGGCAATGTAGACATACGGTCCTATCTAATGTGACTACGTCCTACTTTATTGTTAAATTAACATATTTTAGTTCATTACATTATGTTGTTCCTTCTGATAGAATCCTTATGATTGTAAGTGTCTCTAGAATCTTAGTTTTCAAAGTCTGCATTCTGCTAGTATAGTTTTGGAAGCTGTTGCTGCTTTAGGGATAGAGCCATCAGAAGCTTTTTGTAGGTAAGTTTTATGCTTTATTTTTCATTAACATTCTCTAGAAATGTAGGTTTCTGGTTCTCTCTCTCTCTCTCTCTCTCTCAAATATCTTCTGAAACTAACCACAGTCAAACTTCTCATCTTGTCACAGTTCTTGAGCTTAGAGAATATTGTACTCACTAATCTCTATGTCAGACACGTCTTCCTCAACTTAATGATTACCAACTTGTGGCAAAATGAAAACTACTCTTAACTGGGCTGTTTCTCCTTCCATATTTGTCTACAAATTATGTAATTTTTTTCTACTTCATTGCACCTTGTAGAGTTTTACTAAAAGCAATGATCACATTCCATTTTTGCAACTTATGCTAATAAATTGCTCTATAACAGAAGTCCTTAACCCCAGGGCCACTGACCGATACTGGTTCAAGGCCTGTTAGGATCTGGCACCATGTATTTAGACATTACAAAAGAAAATGAAATAAGGTCAATAATTTATACAGAATCTACAGTAGGTAAGGAACTTTTAGAACAATGCTCTTGTTAGATTAACAATGCCAATTATAAATAACAAAAATGTTTTGCATGCATGAACCATTTTCAGAAGTCAGGAGAAATAACTACAGGAAATGCAATATATTTCCAACTACAGGTAAAACTACTTTTTTGTTTTATTTAACCATTCTGAATGTTGAATCATTTATGTTAATTCTATTTAAAATTTAAAAACAGTTTATCAATTAACTGTTTAATTTAAAAACAGTTGATTTATTGACACTGTTAAGTCTTAAAAGTCAACGGTGAGAACATAGTAAGGAATTTTCAATTAAAACAATGATATATTAAATTTGGTTATTGATTATTCTGCTCTGATAGACACTAGGTTTGATCTCTTGATAAATGTCCACAATCACATGTACCTTTCTTCAAGACATGATTTGAGATTTAATTAAGACAGCAAGTACAATTTTTTAATAATGTGCAACTTTATTCAAATTATTAAGCTGATCACCAACTGGTTTATAACGCATCAGTTCCCAGCCTAACGAACCATATATCCTTGTCAATTTGAGTAATGTTTTGACAGTTTTTGCCTCAGTGCCTTTGAATTACAAGTGTGTCATGCATTGCTTATTGCTATCATACGTCTCTCCCTAAGGATATGGTAGGTCAAGCTATCCACTTAAAAAATTGTTAACTCGTACATAATTATTAGCTCGTATTTCCATTTATAGCTCACATTTTCCACCAAATTCCCTCCTGTACTTCTAATCACTGTACTATTTGACCATCGTTTCCTCTGGTCTTGTTACTTTACTACATCTATTAATAGTATGCTGATATTCAGGCATGAAACCTCAGTCAAACTTGACACTAATTTCTTGCTTGCTACTTGTATTAGTGTGCTCTTACATTGCTATGAAGAACTACCTGAGACTAGGTAATCTATTTAAAAAAAAAAGAGGTTTACTTGATTCACATTTCTACAGGCTGTATAGGAAGGATGGCTGGGGAGGCCTCAGGAAACTTACAATCATGGTGGAAGGTGAAAGGAAAGCAAGCACATAGTACATGAATGAAGAAAGGGATGAGAGTAAAACAGGAGGTGTCATACAGTTTTAAACAATTAAATCTCAGGAGAATTCACTCACTGTTATGAGAATAGCAAGGGGGGAATCTGTCCCCATAATCCAATCACCTCCAAACAGGTGTCTTCTCTGGATTTGAGTGGGGACACAAATTCAAACCATGTCATTTTATTCCTGATCCCTCCAAAATCTCATGTCCTTCTCACATTGCAAAATAAAATCCTCCTTTCTCAAAAGTCCCCCAAGTCTAAATTCATTTCAGTATTAACTCAAAGTCCATAGTCCAAAGTCTCATCTGAGACAAGCAAGTCCCTTTCATCTATGAGTCTCTAAAATTAAAAGCAAGTTAGCTCCTTCCAAGATACAATAGATGTTTAGGCATTGGGAAAACACAACTATTCCGAGAGGGAGAAGTCAGCTGAAATAAAGTGGCTACAGGCCCCACACAAGTCTGAAACCCAGCAGGGAAATCATTAAATCTAGTGATTTAATGATAAGGCTAGTGATTCTCTCTTGGGGCAGGAAAGAAAATGTTAATGTTTGTCATATCTTATTTATTGGACATGCATTTTAAAATCAAATATGACAACATGTTAAAATTTGTAAGTGGTGAATGATGTATGTGACAGTATTTCTTTTGCTATTTCTATACTCTTTTGTAGACTTAAAATGTTTCATGGAAATAAAATTATATTGGTTAGTGTTATACACATGGAATAATTTTGAAACCCCTCTTATGCTTGAGGCAGTTTTCTATGAAAAGAAAAAATCCAACAGTAAATCACTTTGTTTAATCATAAAATTTAATATACATAAAATCTGCTTAAAATACGGCATACATAGAGATAGATTGATGAGTTGCACAGTGGACACATCAGGGCAATTATGTGATTTCTATACTTCTATCTCATAATTTATGTTAGATAAGTCTTTGTAATCATGAAGTAAATATTAGACCAGGAAAAAGACATTTTTACCAATGGAGATATTTTTCTTATGAGGAATAGCTTGATTTTATGAACATATTTTAGTGTTTCTATTACAAATTTAATGAAAATTAAAATATTGCATTCTTTTAGACTTCACTGTTTTTAGATTTATTTTTCCATTTGGAATCAACTATTGCGAAAGGAGAAAATGTTCAAAGGAAGTAATGACAAAAAAATTATTTCATTTACCACTGGAATTCTGACAAGTTGATATGAAGATGAGCTAAAATTGCTAGTAATATGTGTGTGCATAACAGCTGTGCTTACACTCTGTGTAGGAGTTGGAACTAAGGGTGAACTGCAGAGCTCAGAAGTACCTTTGGAGAAGTAGTTGAAGGTAAAAAAGAGTCTGATTTGATTTAAATCAAATCATATCTTTTTTGTTGTAACTATAGTTGCCTGCTGATCTTAATAAGGATAATCTCTTCATACGCTGCCAGAAAAGTCAAGTCCCTACTTTATCCTCTTAGCTGGTTTAAAGAGAGAACAACACAATTTAAATTAAACTTAGGATGTCCGTACATACACTCCCCAAAAAACAAGGTGAAAATAATGTATAAGGTTGGTAATCACCATTGCTATGAGATTATTCTACATACCCATCAGGAAAACTAAACTTTAAAAAACAAATCAAATAAAATGACGAGATTAATATCAATTACCTGGGAGTATAGGAAGCACTTGAATTTCACTCTGCATTTGGAACTGTAATTTGTTAAAACTGCTTCAGAAAATTGCCAGTGTCTATTAGTGCTGAGAATATACATATTCTACAGATGCAATTCCACTCCTATCCACCAGAGTATGTGCACCAAAAGGCACATTCAGGAATATTCATATCACTGTTTGTAATAGTGAAAAACCTGAAACAACAGTAGAATAGATAAATAATCTGAAATGTAATTATATTGATATAGTGGAATACTACAGAGCCACAAAAAATGAATAAACTATTGCTATATACAACAACAGGAATAATTCTCACAAATATAGTAGTAACTGAAAGAAGCCACAACCAAAAGGGTACATGTTGCATTTACGAGTTTTCCATTGCTACACAAAAATTGTCACATATTAGCATCTTAAAATAACCCATACTTATTATTTTGTAGTTCCCATGAATCAGGAATTTGGGAACAGGTAGCTGGGTCCTTTGCTCAGGATGTCACCAGGCTGAAATCCAAATGTTGGCTGGAACTGCAATCTTATTTGGGACTTGCAGTACTCTTTCAGACTCATCCAAGCTTTGGCAGAATTCGGTTCCTTGCAATTATAGAACTGAGGTCCATGTGTTCTTGCTAGCTGTTGAGCAGCCTTTTTTGCTGGCTACTGGCCAATTCTCAACTCCTGAAAGTCACTTTCTCATAAGAAGGCAGTGTACTTCTTCAAGGTTGGTAAGAAAATATCTATGGCTTTAATGTTTTGAAATTCTCTCTAAGGGCTCAGTCACTCTTAAGGTTCTACCTGATTAAGTCAAGTTCATCAAATATAATCTCCTGTTTAAATAACTTAAAATCAACCAATTAGTAACATAATCACAGGCATTAAAATCCCATTATATTCACAAGTCCTTGCTATACTCTTTGGGACTGTACAGGTCTTTAATACCATAAAGATGGAATTGGGAGCCATCTTAATTATGCTTATTTGTACTATAATGTAACTTTACTTATATAAAGTTTAAAACCCAAATTTCAGGGGAAAAAGTCACAACTTTGGTGAATTTTAAGGGGGAATAATAATGATTGGGATGGAGTTCATGGAAAGCTTCTAGGGTGCTAATAATCTGAGTTTTGCTTTTTATTTTTTAAGAGTAAATACAGGATTTGTTCATTCCTTAAGCTGTTCAATTATGATTTGTGCATTTTTGGCATGTATTGTTATAATAAACTTCATTATGTTATAATTCCTTTCAGTTTCTTATTAAAAAAAAAAAAAAAGAACCAAAATCTACAGTGTTGCAGGAAGTCAGGGACCCCGAACGGAGGGACAGGCTGGAGTCGCGGCAGAGGAACATAAATTGTGAAGATTTCATGGACATTTATCAGTTCCCAAAATTAATACCTTTATAATTTCTTACACCTGTTTTCACTGCAATCTCTGAACATAAATTTTGAAGATTTCATGGTCATTTATCAGTTCCCAAATAATAGTCTTCTAATTCCTTATGCCTGTCTTTAATCCTGTTATCTTCCTAAGCTGAGAATGTATGTCACCTCAGGACCACTATTGTGTTAAACTGTACAAATTGATTGTAAAACATGTGTGTTTGAACAATATGAAATCAGTGCACCTTGAAAATGAACAGAATATCAGTGATTTTAGGGAACAAGGGAAGACAACTATAAGGTCTGCCTGCCTGAGGGGTCGGGCAGAATAGAGCCATATTTTTCTTCTTGCAGAGAGCCTATAAACAGACATGCAAGTAGGGCAGATGTCGCTGAATTATTTTCCCAGCAAGGAATATGAATAATACCACACATTCCTGGGGGGAGGTCTATAAACGGCCACTCTGGGAGTGTCTGTCATGCAGTTGAGATAAGGACTGAAATACACCCTGGTCTCCTGCAGTACCCCTAGTCTTATTAGGGTGGAGAAGAAACCCCACCATGGTAAATTTGAGGTCAGACTAGTTCTCTGCCCTCGAATCCTGTTTTCTGTTTATCAAGACAATACGTGCACAGCTGAACATAGAGCCTTATCAGGAGTTTTTGATTTTGTCCTTTTCCTTGTGATCTTTGCTTTGCCCTTTGCCTTGTGATCTTAATGCCCTTTAAAGCATGTGATCTTTGTGACCTCCTCTGTGTTCATACACCCCTCCCCTTTTAAAGTCCTTAATAAGAACCTGCTGGTTTTGCAGCTCAGGTGGGGATCATGGTCCTACCAATATGTGATGTCACCCTCAGAGCCCCAGCTGTAAAATTCCTCTCTTTGTACTCTTTCTTTTTATTTCTCAGTCAGCCAACACTCAGGGAAAATAGCAAGAACCTATGTTGAAATATGGGGGGGTTCCCCCGGTATTACAGTTTCTTCATTCTCCAAAAATATACATAGTTGGACATATATCAAATATAGTAGCATTATCAGTTAAGACTGAGCAGGGATAAATTACTTATAAGTGAGGAGTTATTTAATGGTGGTAACTGATATTTGCAGCATAACATATGTGTAAGTCAGCCAAAATATTTTTGAGTCCACTGTCAAAAAAAAAAAAATACCCACAAACTTTTAATTCCAAAGACTAAAATACATGTGGCCCTCCTTTTTTTTTTTTTTTTTTTTTTTTTTTTGGGATGGAGTTTCACTCTTGTTTGCCAGGCTGGAGTGCAATGGCATGATCTCAGCTCACAGCAACCTCTGCCTCCCAGGTTTAAGTTATTCTCCTGCCTCAGCGTTCCAAGTAGCTGGTAATACAGGCATGTGTCACCATGTCAGACTAATTTTTTTTATATTTTTAGTAGAGACAGGGTTTTACCATGTTGTTTAGACTGGGCCTGAACTCCTGATCTCAAGTGATCTGCCCACCTCAGCCTCCCAAAGTGCTGGGATTAGAGGCATGAGCCACCACACCTTGCCATGTGCCCCTTTTAAAAATCCTTCCTTAATGTGCATAGTCAGAATGAAATATTAATGTATTATACGCTGCAAAAAAATGCTGTGCTACAAGGTCAATTTGCACAAGTCAATTGATGATTGACTTTCAGCTTCTGTTAAAGGCCCTGCAAAAAGGATGACTAAGCTCTATTTTGGCTCAAATTTTAGTTTACTGGTGAAGCTAGGAGAGGTGTAGTCAATAAGTGTCACTGCCTCATGATTATTTGGGAATTGTCAGTTCTGTATACAATTAGTTACATACTATATAAATTCCATTGTCCTTGCCTTTGTACTTTTGAAAGAGTACTGTGCAATTAGAAATTTTTGTTTTAATTTAGCCTTGCAAAAAAATATGAATGATGCTCCCCCATATGTGTCATTAATTTTGGACCTCAAATCCCAAATAGTGATGAGTTTTGCTAAGTATGCTTTCTCCTATAGCCTACTCATATAATTTTTCCCTCTTAGACTTTGTACCACTGGGTATGGCAGTAAGGTAGATGTCCTTGGGTTCTCATTTCATGTTTGAGAGCATTTTCTCTTAACCCTCCTAAAAACCTCAAGCATTGTATTTCATTCTGTCTAATTGTTAAACCCTCTATCTTAAGTTATGGCTATCTTCCAAACTGCATCATTCCTCCTCATTTTTCCATGAGTTATGCCCTAGCTCAGAATCACTCACCAATTACTTCTGTCATAATTCTTGGCATAGATAACACTACATCCACCTGGCCTTAATTTTATTAAAATAATCTTGTCTTCCACCATACCTGAACCACTCACTCCCTAGATATTCCCATTACCAATAACTGTAATCCTTCTGCAACATTTATTCTTTGCAGCTCATTTTCTGACAATTTGCATCTTGTTTCTATTTTTGTTTATTTGTTTTCCTTTCTAGGATTCTGGCTGGACCATTCACCCTATACTCTCTCGATCCTATCAATTTTCATTGTTCCTCATCCTCTTAATATCCCTTCGGTTTTGTTTAAAGTTTATGGACAATAATCAAAAAATATACTTTGTATGTTTTTCTTTTTTCTCCTACAAATCTTATACTACATTGCATTTGCTTAAGTCTATTTAATTTCAATTGACCACTAACCTATATCTATACAGCTGAACATGGCTGGATAAAACACGTAACATTGTTAGTTGTTTTCATTAGAAATTCATACCCATAAAACTCAAATGGTCCATTAACTCTACCAGGCAATTATACAATATTCTTGAGTCCATTCACTCCCCATTTCTCAAATTCCAAACACCACCTTTTCCGTTATTGAGATGATGACTTTGATCTATCTAAAGCCAATTATTTCACTTCAACACTAGATTTCATCAGTGGCACAGAGAGTTAGCAGATGACCAAAGACACATGCTTTCTATCCCTAGTAAATAATTTGGTAAGAATTCTGCCCAGGTTGAGTTTGTATTTCCTAGCTCGCCTTGGACCAAGGTGAAAGCCATGTTATTAGTTTTACCAGCGGAATGGGGGGAGAAGTCATATGTGTCTTTTTGAGCAAGTGACTAACTAGCAAATATGTCTTCCCCATGCTGTCTTTTCCTAATCACTGGGTTGTGTCAAAAACAGAACTCTTAGGCCTTAAGGGGTAGAGTGAGGCACAGGATTGAAGGAGACTCCATCCCTTGACAACCTGCATGAATAGTAACCTGCTGAATACCCTCATGAGAGAGTGGAGTGAACAATAAGTAAAATTCTATTGTGTTAAGTAACAGAGGCTTCCTTTCAATGTAGGTATCAGAGTAAGTAATGTTAATTAATGCATGCATATCTCCTCTGGTATCATTCCAGCAATTTTTTTCAATTTTTCACTCTTCACTGGAAAGCTAATATTTCTCTCATATTAAAACATATATATGAAATTTATTTCCTCATCAGCTCCCAATAAATTCCTTGAGCAAATTATTTATACTCACTGTGTTTCTTTTCACTTTATTTTAATCTCACTCCAATTAGGCTTTCGTCCCTACAGCTCTATGAAAATTTCTGTCCCTGAGGTCAGCAATGACCTTCAACCAGCTAAATCCAATTGTCGATTCTCAATTCCCCTCTTAATTTACTTACTAGCCACATGCTAACAACTACTCCTTTTTTTCCTGCTACGTACCCTTCAGTTGGCTTTTGTGATACCAGGTTTCTTGGGTTTTCTTCTGCTTTACCAGTCACTTCTCAGGCTCTTTGGCTGCTCCTTCTTTTTACTTTGAAAGTGTCAAGTTAGTTTGCCACAGAGATCAGCCTTGTTTTCTCCTCTCTATGAATACTTACTCTCTTAGTTATCTTATGTGCTCTGGTAGCTTGAAGTGTTTTCTACACGACATTGACTCCTAAATGTATATTTCAAGCACAGATCTCTCCTACACTACAAATTTCTGAAGCTATTTGACTATTCAACATTTTCACTTGGAGTTTGATAGACATCTCAAACTCAAACTATTTGAATCTACAGTCTTAATTTTACCAAATCTCCCTTTCAACAGCTTTGCTGAGAAGTCAGATGTAATTATTATCTTTGTTCTTCTTTATGTAAGGGCTCCCTACTCCCCTATGGCTTCATTCATTTTATTTGTCTTTGATTTCCTGTCCAGTGTAGTTTTGTTTTGTTTTCATTTATTCTGCTTGGTGTTCTCTTAGACTCCTGGATTTGTGATTCTGTTGCTGGCATTAATTTTGGGAAAATCTCAGTTATTTTGCACTAAATATTTCTTCTGCCTCTTTCTCTCTTTCTGCCTCTGCTTCTTTCTGCATTCTCATTACACACGTGTTACACCTTGTGTAGTTGTCCCACGTTTTGGATATTCTATTCTGTTTTTACCATCTGTTTTCCTTTGCTTTTAAGTTTTGAAAGTTACTATTGATATACCCTAAAGATCAGAGATTCTTTCATCAGCCATGCCCAGTATATTAATGTGCCATTCAAAGGCATTCTTCATTTCTGTCTTAGCGTTATTGATCATTAACATTTCTTTGACTCTTTAATTTTTTAATCTCTCAGCTTACATTGCCCATCTGTTCTTGCATGTTGTCTACTTTTTCCATTAAGCCCTTAGCATGTTAATCATAGTTGTTTTGAAGTCTGCAATAATTTCAACATCCCTGACATGTCTAGTTCTGATGGTTGCTCTGTCTCTTCAAACTGTGTGGTTTGTTTTTATTACCTTTTAGCATGCCTTATAATTTTTTGAAAGCCAGACATAATAGACTGGGTAAAAGAAACTGAGGCAAACAGGACTTTAGGAATGTGGTCATAAAGTGTGGGGCAAGAGGAAGTATTCCATAGGTCTAGCATTAAGTCTCATTCTTTTAGTGTGCCTGTGCTGCTGTGTTGTGAACTTTACAAGTACTTCTCATTCTCACCTCATCCCATCCCTTAAGCAGAATAGGATAAATAGAGGAGGTGGGAGTTGGGTACTTCTCCTCTCCTTAGATTGGTTAGGCTCTGATAAAAGTCCAATAGATTAAGTTCTGATAAAATAGTTTCTCTTGAGGGCAGGTCTTGATAAGAAAAGGAGAATACTCTGGTATATTTCAAAATGTTCACTTTTTCCTCCTCAAACCTCATAGAGCTCCTGGATTTAAAACACACCAAAGTGCAGAGGCTCCCTTAAGACAGACTTGTCCACACTAAACCTTCAGCAAATGTTCAGTGGGAGTTTAGATTTTCCTATCCTGGTACTGGTTCCTGCAGAGGTTCCTACGCATGGATTTTTGTTCCAGTAAATTGTTATCTGTATTCACTTGTCTTTTTCTCCCATTTTAGGGGACAGTGATTTGCTTTTGACATCACTTCTCTGACAGATCTAAGAAGAGCTGTTGATCTTCCAGTTTGTTCTGCTTTTTTTCTTGTTAAGACAGAGTGAAGACTTCCAAGCTCCTTATGTGCCAGACTAGACATCAGAAGTCCCTGTTCCTTCTGGGAAACAAGAAGTTTTCTTTTTCATTTCATATAATGGAAACTCTATTATTTCTATTGATGAGGTTAAACTATTTTTTTGCAATTATCTTTGATTTCTGTCATGTTTCACATCTTAATAAAATGTCAGTAAATCCTGCTGTCTCCACCTTATGTATGGATCCTGAATTTGACCACATCTTGTCATCTCCATCCCAACTACTATCCTAAATGACTATTGCCTTAATTATAGTAATTTAGCTTCTTAGCAGAGTTCCCTGCTTCTACCTTTGCTCTCCTATAGTCTAAATCTTAAAAGATCAATAAGATTATTAATATTTATGAATTATGAGTCATATCATGCCAATTCTTTGCTCTAAATATTTCAATGTCTTCCAATTAACTCAGAGTAAAATGGAAAGTTTCTTAAATTGCCTCTAGCACCATGCATGAACTCTGTTATCCCCAACTTCATTCATAAAGTAATTTACCTTGCTTACTCTGCTCAAGTCACACAGATCTTTCTGTGGTTCCTGGATCCCATAGCATTATCCTGATTTGGTTCTATAGTATTGGATGTTACTGCTGCCTGGAACTTCCTTAGTACAAATATCCATATTGCTAGCTTCCTGGTTTTCTTCAAGTCCTTACTTAAAATTGTTTTCTTGATAACAGCTGCTCTGAATGACCAGTTTAAACTTTTCCCCCACCCCCTTGTTTTCTAAATATCCCTTACGCTGTTCTACTTAAAAAAATTTTCAACAGCAGTTATCACCTTCTAACATATAATATACTTATTTATTAAATTAATTGTCTGTAATCTGTCTTCTTTTGGCCACATTTCATGTACAACATTATACTAGAATATTAACATTATTATTAATAATCATAGTAAACTCCATAAGGAAATTAGGCAGATATTTTGTCTGTTCTATTCCTTTATACAGTCTAAGCACCTAGAATGATGCCTGGCAAAATAACAGACCCTTGGCAATTTGTGGACTGCAAAATCAGAGGTATGATATCATTGTGTGTGTTTATTTTAAAAATAAATTTTATTCTAAATTGTGATACTCACACACAAATACACATACACATACACTCAGATACATAGTGTCTAACATTTGTCCCCCACCCACAACAAGTATAGTAAATGTATATAATTCTGGTGTTCTAAAATGTCTGTGGCATTACATTTTATTTTAAAATACTTTAAAATTATTTTAAAATAACAGGTGGATCCTTTTGCAATAACATAATGGTATCTTTTAATGAAAAGGAGCATTCACAATTATTCATGGTCAATCATTTTCTATTTTCAATTATACTTAACAATTTTTTTCTTCCTGTGACTATTGATAGGAATGTACTATTCAAGTTGTTTCTTATATACCTGATATCTACTCACAGTACCAGAACACATGTCCTGAGTTTCATTGTTCTTTTCTTTATTAATAGTTATACTTAATTAAGCTGATCTAGGGTTTTCTATCAATCTCTGTTAACTAATTACGGTATTTTGATTCCATTTAAAACTGAGTTTTTATTTTACTAAAATATCTAGAATTCAGGTAATGTTGAAACCCTAAAGATAATTGTGAATTAAAGTGATATCTCTCTAACATTAAATCCAAAATATTTCAAAAACATAATTCTTTGGTAATATTTTCAAATGATTCCACATGTGAATAGCCCTGAAAACTATAATAAGGGCAGTGATGATAATATTCAGGATATCATTTCAGACACTCAACACACCTATCTACTTGAAGATCATCAATTTATGAGAAATGCTCTGTTTGATAGCATTGCTCACTGGTTCTCTACCAATGCATTTATAAGATTTATGTGTGCCTCTCAAATTGGCTTCCTACTGCAGATTCTTAGAAAAAAAATACATATCTGATGGTTAATAAAATTCATTCTACTTTCCATTTATTGCAAGCTATACTTGAAAAAATTTATTGAGCATTGAACTACATACTTGATATACTGTAATAGAAAGGGCTCCTTGATGTGCCTAAAGAAGAGAATGTAACACTACTCACCATGAATTAATCCTTGGGAAAAAAAGAAAAAAAAAAAAGAAGCTGTTATCAAGTTGGAGTGGTAATGACATTTCTATTCTGAAGAAAGAAATGTTTCAGAAACTCTCAGTACTTATTATTTAATTTTTTAAAAAAGTGCTTATTTGTTCCTAGGCTTTATTCCAGCAAAGATGCCAATAGGAAAATTATAAAATGATGCCTTTAATTATAACTTAAATTTAGAAAGAAAATTTGGGTTCAAGGACTCTTCATTATTAGTTTCCTGTACTTTTGGGGCAACAAAGAACCACATAGCTTTTTTTGTTTGTTTGCTTGCTTTTCAGATGTAGCATCAGTTGTTGCTTGCTTTTGGTTACATAAGCTTAAATTTTAGGATAGTTTTATATTTATAGAAAAGTAAAAAAATAGTTTATAGAGTTCATGTGTAACATACACATAGTTTGGCTATTGTTAAGACCTTACATTACTATGAAATATAAGACAAAACTAAGGAATGATACTGATACGTTAGTATTAGCAATACTTCATATTCTACTCAGATATCCTTAGTTTTTATCTAATGTTTTCTTCTATTTCAGGATCCCATCCAAGATACCATATTACATATTATCATGCCTCCTTAGGTTCATCTCAGCTGTGATGCTTTCTCTGATTTCATCCACCTAGAACTTTGAGTTTTAAGGAATACAGGTCAGGTGTTTACAGATAATGGTCTTCAAAAGGGATTTGTCTGATATGTTCTCATGATTAGACTGGAGTTATAGGGTTTGGGGGAAGGAAGACCACAGAGGTAAAGTACTATTCTCATCATATTATATCATAGATATGTATTATTAGCATGAGTTATCACCATTGATACTAATCATCTTCAGCGGGCTGAGGAACTAGTAAAGTTCTTCACTGTAAAGTCTCCCTCACAACTTTCTATACTGTATTCTTTGGAACAACGTCACTATGCGTAGCTCATATTTAGGGTGAAGAGTAATAATCCACCTCCTTGAGGGGGCAATACCAACATAACATATATGGAATTTTTCTAAATGAGAAATTGATTTTCTTTTATTCATTTATTCAGTCATTTATTTTTGTCAATATGAACTTGTAGATATTTATTTTATGCTTTAGGTTATAATCTAATACTACATTATTAATTTCCTGCTCAAACTTTCAAAATTTGGCAATTCAAGATCTTTCAGTCAGCTCCTATGTCACTTTGACATGCTTCAGTAGTTTCTTTTCTTTTTCTTTTTTTCAACATTTGTTTTCATTTTGACAATACCTCTAGGATTATCCTGTATATTTCCTGTTCCAGTTTTACAATCAGACATTTCTTTCAAGATGACTGATTTCTTCAATTGCAGAGGAGTAGGAGAAACAAAGATCTGGGCAATGGGTGTATTTACTCATTTACTCATTGCCCAAAGATCTGGGCAATGGGTGTATTAAATGACTTGGATGTTGTTCTTCTAGTATCCCTCGGCAACAGATTTTGAAACTATGTGTGTGTATACTAGTCCTTGTATACACATTTATCTGTAACTGGTTTTCTATTTTCCCATCTGTAGCTACATTAGGCTAAACCTAAGTTCATATGAATGTCTTCAACTCTAACCCAGTATCTCATGGCTTACTCTAGCCTTCACCCCTTGATTACATTTAACAATCACTCCAACAGTGAGAAGTCTGGATTCCACCATTTGCAATCCATTTACTGATTTATCTGATCCTAAAGTACAACTTTAGTAGTTCCAGAATTGTTAACAGTAAAGAAACAACTTTGCCAGCTGGAGGACAATGCTTATATACAATTCCTGTTGACTTTAGTCTTAAAGTCTCCAGAAATTTTCAAAGTTACTTAGTATCTTCCCTACCCCACTCTTCTCAATGAGATTACATCATATATTTGCCATGCAGTTACATTATTTTGTTACAGTATGCATCTTATCACGGGATCCCTCAGTGTCCCAATTTATTTTTTAAATTTGCATATGTTGTCTCAAACTTTGTGCTATAAAGTTTTAGAGGTTTTGACAAATTAATAATGTCATGTAAATGCCAGTATAGCATCATGCAGAATATTTTCAAAGCTCTAAAAACAAAACAAAACAAAAAGCAAAAATCCCACAAGATTTTAGCCATTCAAAATTATCCCCTCTACAAATTCTTAGTAGACACTATTTTTTTTTCCTTCCACAGAGTTTTCCCTTTTCCAGGATGTCATACAAACAGAATCATAGAAAATGTGGCATTTTCACACTTGCCCCTTTTATATAATAATAAGCATTTAAGATGTATCCATTGTATCATACAGAGTGGTAGGTAGTTCATTCCTTTTAAATCACTGAATGGTATTCAATTGTATGTATGTACCACAGTTTGTTTTTCCACTAACCTCTTGAAAAATTAAGTTGCTTCCATTTTTTGATAATCATGAGTGAAGCTGTTATCAATATTTGTGTGCAGGTTTTTTGTGTGACTATAATATTTTGGATTCGTTGGATAAATACTTTTTAGTGTGATTGATGAGTTGCATTGTCAGACTATTTTTGACTTTATAAGAAACTACCAAGCTATCTTCCAAAGCATCTGTAACATTTTACATTCCCACCAGCAATGAATGAGAATTATATTGTTCTATCCTCTCCAGCAATTGGTATTTTCAAATATTTTGAATTCTAGCCATTCTAATGAAGATGTAAAGTTATTTCATTGTTTCAGTTTGCATTTCCCTCATGACAAATGATGTTGAGCACTTTTTTTTTTTTGTATGCTTATTTGTCATCTCTTTGTTTTCTATTCTTCTATGGTCAAATATTTGTTGCCATCTTTTGCCCATTTTAAAATTTTTGTTTGTTTTCTTCTTGTTAGGGTTTTCCTTTTCTTTCTTTCTTTTTTTTTTTTTGGTTTGTTTGTTTGCTTCTTTTTTTGAGACAGAGTCTCACTCTGTTGCCCAGGCTGGAGTACACTGGCACTATCTCAGCTCACTGCAACCTCTGCCTCCTGGGTCCAAGTGATTCTCCTATCTCAGCCTCATGAGTAGCTGGGATTACAGGTACTCACCACTATTCCTAGCTAATTTTTATATTTTAAGAGAGATAGGGCTTCACCATGTTTGTCAGGCTCATGATCTGCCCATCTCGGCCTTCTAAAGTGCTGGGATTACAGGTGTGAGCCACTGTACCTGGCCTTTTTGTTAGGTTTTAAGAGATCTTTGTATATTCTAGACACAAGTCCTTTTCCAGTCATGTCATTTGCAAATATTTTCTCAAAGTTTTTAATAAAGGCCAACTTTCAAATTGCTCTTTCATGTATTGTATACTTTTGAGACAGCCAGGTGGGAGGGGTTCCCTGCAGAAACTCCAACCAGCCTGCCCACCGAGGTGGAGCCTTGGGAAGTTCAGGACATTTGCAACAGCGAGAGGCCTGGCCCCTCTTCTGTGTGAAACCTGGGATTCAAACTGCTGGGCAGTATGGACTCTACTTGAGGGACTCTGGCCTTGTGAAAGTCCCTATTTCCTCCGTTTTTTTTTCCTTTCACCCAATAAAACCCCGCTTTACTTACCCTTTAAGCCGTCTGTAAATTGTCATGGCCATGGGATGGACAAGCACCCCATCTTTAGCTGAACTAAGGAAAAGTCCTGCAACAGTTTTGGCACCCAATGTGGGGCTCAAGAAGTGGTGAGTGAAATGGGGACCCAAAACCTCTCACTGTTGCTTCTAAGACTTTTCATTCTTGGACTTCTGAGGATGTGGGAAACCATGCCTCCAGCCTGTGTCACTCCCAGGCCTTTTTCTTCCTTTTTCAGGACCCGCCAGTGAGCAACACCTTCCTTCCACTCCCCCATTCCTGCCGAGGCTGGAATGCATGGCCCAAGGGTCCTACACAGCTGGCTGGCTGGTTTCTAGCCACATGTACCTGCTGCAGCCTTCCCCTTCCCTGGCCAAGGGGTTTAACTCTATCGAATAGTAATCATGCTTAAAATTTTCTCCCTGGTGGAAGAACCAGTTGCAAAAGAATAAGAGGTTCTTCTCCAGGCATTTTTGAACTGTTTTATTCTTTGCTTTCTCTATCCCATCATCAGTTAACCTTTTATTTTATTTTATTTTATTTTATTTTATTTTATTTTATTTTATTTGTTCCTTTTAGAAGACATTTTTACTAATCCAGGCCCTCCAACTATCAATGTTTGTACTCTCTGTAAAGTTTTGATTGTGAAAAAGGATCCTGTGGGGACTGGGATATTGTGGGGACTGAGTTTTCTTCTACCTGTCTGTGTGTTGTGTGAAGTGTCTATAAAAAGAGCTCTAATTAATTTAGCCTAAAGAAAGACAAGTGCTTGGATCAAATGCTTTTTTTTTTTTAAGGGAAGGTAAAAGCTGTGGCACCTTTCAGCTCATATGACTTCAATCTTTGAAAAATAAAAACAGACCTAAATACTATTGTTAAAGTGCAGGTCAGATGCAAGGTTTGTTAAGTGCTTTGAGGTTACAAATCACTGTTTGGCTTTTGAGAACTATTTGACTTGCTGGCCTGACAATTGGTAAGGACTGGAGATATATGGAACTAACCATGCCCTTAACTAAGAAGGCAGACATTGGCTGCACTTAGCACACAATTAAAGCGACTTATCAAGTTTTACCTTAAAGTTAAAAATTGCTCAGAGTTAATCAAAACTACTTGTAATAGATTTACATGCAAGGTATATAAGAACAGTGAAATGCGTTTTACAGTGAAAGGTTATATGGAAGTGTAGAAATGTAAACTTTTGCTTAGTGTTAAAGATTGTGTTAAGTTAAATTAGGAAGAAGCTGAAGGTTCAAAGAAGTGGTGGAATAATTGTGGAAATTAATCTTGCAGAAGATGTTCTCTGTGTGAACACATTGACTACATTCAAAAAAGGGTATTACATGGATTTTCTCTAAATTGAATGTTGAAATAAAAGCATAACAAGGTTTTCCCAAGTTGCTAATCTGCTCTTTGGCAAAATTTGTAAAGGGCTATGACAGGTTTTTGTTTTTTTAAAATTTCTGAGTCATCATTTTGGCAAAATAAATAATTTATGGTAATCTGGAATTCTATTTTAAAATATCAAGTGTTTTAAGCCTTGAAAATTTAACAGCCTTCCCAAAATAAAACTTCAGCTTTAAAATTGTCTCCCCTGGCACCTAGCTTTTAAAATACTTCAGAGGGCCCCTGAAGTGTCCAAAAAAGAGAGGTAAACAGGATTCTTTGACATGCTTAGGAACAAGGGATTGCCAAAATGATGCTCAATCTTCTCTAGGTTATATTTTTGTGAATAATGTTAATATATGTTCCAAAATTGTATGAGATTTCTAAAATTCTAATGTCTGAGTATATGCTATCAATTGTAATTAAGGTTTTATGTTAACTTATTGTAAACCACGGAGATAACCAAATTTCTTTGTCAGTTGTGTTTCTAACTGTAATTACCCTTACATCTTGCTATTCACAGACAGTTGTAATCTTGTTATAATCCTTTTTAAAACATGGTTCATAATAAGTTGTAGGACTTTGACAGGAACTCTCAAATACAGGCTTTTGATAAATTTGGATATTTTGACACTAGAATACAGAACAATGTACAAGACTCCTGAGGAGCTGAAATGCTCACGAATATCAAGAAAAACAAGAGCTAACTAAATGAATTGAACTCAGGAATCTGAAGCAAATGTTTCTGACTTTTGCTTGGAATATTGCTGATTCTTGTTTTGTTTTTCATGAAGAGATCTTATTTTGAACTATGTATGGCCTTTAATAATTAAGTTATACACTCCTGTGACCAAAATTTGGAGTGTGTTTGTTTCTCTCTGCCTGATTCCTCTAGAATCTGGAAACTATCTATGAGTATTCTTAACTTATGGCAATACAGTTATTTGTATCAGTGCAATACATGTACATTTTTCTTTTGCAAAAGGACACAATTGGAATAATTGGTTATTTTACCAGGGCTTTGATTGGAAGGGCATGTTTTCCTTTAAGGAGTCAATCTTGACTTGCAGACCCAATAAAAGCCCAGTGGGGAAACTGGCCTCTTACCTCATCTACACAGTCTCTGTACAGGATTCCTGAACTGTGGTCAGTAAAGAAAGTCACTTTCTAACAGGTCTAGGAGCTCCAAGTTTATCTTGGGACCTTAACAGGAGAGAAGCACCCAACTCACAGGTGTTTGAGGATCTAAACCCATGGTTGGGCTCAACTTTAACAGTTCTTACCTGAGACTCCTTGTGGAACAAACTTCCATTAAAGCCTATCCAAAAGGCCAATGTAAAAATAATTATTCTTGTTGCATTTCATGCAAATAATCAGGCCAAGTATAAGACTAAAGTCTATTTTGCAAATCATTCATTCTTATGATAATTTTTTTTTAACAAAAATGAGGACTGGAGAGAGAGAAATTATATTTCAAACTTATCATAGAGTTGTCATTAAATTCTAAACTTATTAGTTGTTTTTAAGTTTTGCTTACATTTTAGACTAACCCTGCTTATTCCTGTGAAATTACCAGAAATCTCTAGGTACTGTTCAGAAAGAACAAGAGGGATGAGTAATGTAGAAATCTGGATCAATATTTTAGTTCTGAGCAATTATCCTGCAAATTCTGCCAGATGATGAGATAAATAGGGAATAAACAGACAACACATCACCCAGAGGTTTCCTTTTGGGAAAGTACAACTAAGAGAGCTAACCAAAGTCAACCACCATGCACCCAAATCCTAGCAAGCATAACTATAGCCACCAGTCACCTGGTTGTGTCACAAGACATCTTTTCCTCTCCTTTGTTGGAGGAGGACTCAGTTCCACAGTTGCACCTTAGCATTCAACTTATAAGGAGTCCATGCAACCCCCAACCGAGATCCATTTTTGTCCCAGACACAATTCCAACTTTTGGGTCAAAGCCCTAGGAAAGAAAACCGGATCTAAGGAATCCAGAGGCAGATGACAACAGAGGTTAAAAGGCATAGCACAGGTAAGCGTAGCTGATTCCTGCCAATTAAGCCAACCCCCAAGCTTCCTATTTCGTGGATAAAGGCCACTTTAATATCCGTGGCATAAATCAGGTCTAGAAAACTCCAAGGCTACTGACAGTAGGTGGAAAAGAGACATAGGTGAGAGCAGATAATTCCGAATCACTAGGTCCCCCTGCTTCATGGGTGCAAGCCACTTTGGTACTCATGGTGACACCTGCCAAGGTCACCAGAACTCAGGGATGCAAGTATGGAAGACGGCAATAGGATGCTCTTCCCTCTCTCCCTCACATACCCTAGGTATCTTCTGGGAAGAGAAGGAACCAGTGACAACTACTCTCCTCTTTCTAGATGGGTAGCCATTCCTTTTCAGTCTGTACCCCTTTTAGAATGCATCCTGAACCCCTGGGACCCCTTTGAACAAACACCTTCTTTTTATTCCTTTCTCTTCCTCTATTCTCTCTTCACTAATAGGTAATTGGGTCTCCATACTCTGGGACACCCTTCTCAGATGCATCCTCTGAACTGGAAAGAGTTATCTGCCAAACCTTAAATTGGTGGCTTAGGATTAGGCTTAGGGGAAGGGAACCCAGAAGTCTGACATGCTGGCAAAATTAACCAGTTGGGCTTTTGGCCTCCCTATCCCTGTGCAAACTGGTAAAAGGCCTCAGAGTGTTTTACCCCACAACTTGTTTTGTTTTGATACATGTTTTCTAATAATTCCATTTGGCTGTTCTTGCCTTCAGGCCATCAAACTCCAAACAGTTATGCAACTGGAGCCTCTGACAATGGCCCCTTCTGCTGGGAACCCTTAGATCAACTTCTGAGAGAGCGCCAACTCCCATTTCCCCAAAACAGCACCTCTTTCAACAGGAAGCATTTAAGATTGGTCTTTGTTCTTATTCTTATTCTAACGGCAGTTAGATGTACTTCTTTAGAGAGGGGAATGCGGGGTCCCTGCGGAAACTCCTACCAACCTGTCCACTGAGGTGGAGCTTCAGGAAGTTCATGACATTTGCAGCAGGGAGGAGCCTGACCCCTCTTCTTCCTGTGTGGGATTCAAACTGCCAGGCAGGACGCACTCTAGTGGAGGGAATTTGGCCTTGCGAGAATCCCTGTTTCTCTCTCTTTTTTCCCTTTTCACCCAATACAATCCTGTTTTACTCATGCTGTAAGCCATCTGTGAGCCTAAATTTTCATGGCTGTGGCACAGACAAGCGCTCCATCTTTAGCTGAACTAAGGAAAAGTCTTACAACACTTTATAATGTTGTATCTAAAAACCGACCTCAATACCTAAGATTACTCAAATTTTCTCCTATGTTTTATTTTAGAATATTGTTCAGTCTATAGCCTATTTTGAGACAGTTTCTGTACAAGTTTTGAGGTCTATACCTAGGATCAATGTTTTGCATGTGGATGGATATCCAATTGTTTTAGTATGTTTGTGGGAAAATTTACTTTTTTCCATTAAATCTTTGTGCTTTTGTCAATAATCAGTTGGCTGTATTTGTGTAGATCTATTTCTGGCCTCTTTATTCTGTTCCATTGATTTATGTGACTATTATTTCCCCAGCAATGATCTGTCTTGATTATTCTAGCTTTAAATTCTGTCTTCAAATTTAGTGGTGTGAGTCCTCCAATTTTGTTCTTCTTTTTAAATATTTTGTTGCTTTTCTATGTGCTTTGACCTTACGTAAAAATTTTCAAATCTGTTTGCTGATGTTTATAGAAAAAGTTTGCTGGGATTTTGATTAGGATTATATTGAATCTGTAAATAGCATTTATAAACTCTACAACTTAACAATATTGAGCATCCTAATCCATGAGTACAGAATACTTCTTCCTTTACTTAAACCTTTATTTATTTCATGAATGTGGTTTTTTGTATACAGATCCTGTACGGATTATATTTACACATAATAACTTTTTTGATGTTATTGTAAATTGTATTTTTTTAAATTTATATTCCAATTGTTATTTGCCACATCATAAAAAAGGAAACAACTTTTGTATATTGACCTTGTATTCAGTGACCTTATTATACTCGGCCTATTAGTTTTCTATATTATTTGAGGTGTTCTATATAGCCAATCATGTCACCTGAAATTAAGGACACATTTAATTTTTCCTCTGAATCTGGATGTCTTTTTAAATTCTTTTTCATTATATTAGATAGGACATTCAACTGATGTTTAATATGAGTATTGATAGATGACTTACTGCTTAGTTCTTGAATTTAAGAGGAATATATTCAGTCTCTTTCTATTAAGTATGATGTTAACTATGGATAGTCTCATATATACCCTTTATTAGTTTTAAAAAACACTTCTATTTATAGTTTTTTTGATAGTTTTTATCATGAATGTGTGATAAACTTTTCTGCATCTTTTAATATAATTTTTTTCATTTTTCAGTATGTTAACATGAATTTTAATAATCAAAGTACACACTTTGTGTAATTTATATTCTTTTAAATTTGTTAAAATGTTTTTAATAGCTATGATGTAATCCACCAGTGAATATTCCATTTATGCTTGAGAAGAATGTGAATTCTTCTATTTCTGGATGAAGTATTCTATAATTATCAAGTAGATTAAATTGATTGATACTGCTGTTCAAGTCATTTATTTCCTTACTCATTTCTGCCTACCTGATGTATCAATTATTGACAGAGATGTGCTGAAATCTCCAAAAAAGTCAATCTGTCTCTTCCTTCTTTTAGTTCTATCAGTTTTTGCCTTACATGATTTGATGCTCTGTTGGTAGGTGCTCACGTATTTAGGATTGTCATGCCCCTTTGAATAAATGATCCCTTTATTTTCATATGCTTCTCTTTATTCCTGATAATCTTCTTTGTTTTGAAGTCTTTTTCAAATCAATATAGCTAGCTACTCCAGTGCTGGTTTGATTGGTGTTATAACTCTATATCTTTTTCCATATTGTTACTTTTAACCTGAAGATTATATTTAAATTTAAGTAATACACATACAATTATATTTTTATATTTCAAGTGGATTTATTATAGACAACATATAGTTGCTTTTATAAAAAAAATTCAATCCAGTTATCTGCTTTTTAAATTCAATGTTTAGACCATTCACATGTATAGTGATAATTGATATAGTTGTATTTAAACCTACTATTTTAGTAATTGCTTTCTGTTCATTGTATTCATCTTTTGTTTTCTTATATCCCTTCTGACTTTCTAGGTTTTAACTGATCACTTTTTAAAATTCTATTTTATCTCCTCTCTTAGTACATTAATTATATTTTTTGAGCAAATGAAAGATTGCCTTAGAGCTTCCAATATACATTTTAAAATAATCTAAGTGTACATTCAAATAACATCATTTCCCTTTATTTGTAGCACAGGTAGTTTATAACAGAGTAGTCTCAATTCTTTCTTTCATCCTTTGTGCCATTGCTGACATTTGATTCACTTATCTGTGTATAATAGTCACTCAATACATTGTTAGTGTTATTTCCTTAAGCAGTTACATTTAAGAATAACACATTAAATATTTTTATTGTACCTGCATTTATTTAGATACATTCCATTTTCTGATCTATATGACCTCCTGCCTGAAGAGATTCTTTTAATATTCTTTACTGAGCAAATTAGCTAGTAATGAATATTGAATTCCCTCAAGGTATTTTTTTTTTTCCTTTTCTTTCTTTTTTTTTTTTTTAGAAAGCCCTATTTGTCCCTCACTTTTGAAGAAGAATCCTCAGTTTGAGGTTTTATTTTTTCTTTCAACACTAAATATGTTTTTTCCACTGTCTTGCTTATATTAGTTGTATTGTTTTAGTTTGTTCTGGCTGCTATAATAAAATATCATAGACTGAGTGGCTTATAAACAATGTATTACTACAGTTCTGAAGAAAGCCCAAGACTGGCCCAGTGTGGTGGCTCACGTCTATAATCCCAGCACTTTGGAAGGCTGAGGCAGGCAGACAACTTGACTTCAGGAGTTGGAGACCAGACTGGCCAACATGGTGAAACCCCATCTCTACTAAAAATACAAAAATTAGCTGGTCTTGGTGGTGGGCACCTGTAGTCCCAGCTACTTGGGAGGCTGAGGCAGGGGAATTGCTTGAATCTGGGAGGTGGTGGTGGCGGCAGTGAGCTGAGATCATGCCACTGCACTCTAGCCTGGGTGACAGAGTAAGACTCTGTCTCAAAAACAAAACAAAACAAAAGTCCAAGATGAAGGTGCAACCAAATTTGACCTTTTGGGAAGGCCTACTTTCTAGACAACCATCTTTTCACTGTGTCTTTACCTGGCAGAAGGAAAGAGGCCTCTGGGTTCTCTTTTCTAAGAATACTAATCCTAATTGTGACAGTTCTGTCTTTATGACCTTATCATGTCCCAGAGGCACCCCTCCTAATACCATAAATTTGGTGGTTAGTATTTCAACATATAAATTTTGGGGAAATGAAGATTCAAACCATAGTAATTTTTTTTTTTTTAATAAATAAAAGGATTTTACACCTTTTGGCTTCCAAGTTTTTCTCTGTTTTTCCATTCTTCTAGAAGTTTAGGAATGCCATATACTCAGGTGTATATTGTTTGATATTTATCCTGCTCGGTGTTCTATAAACTTTCTGAATCTATAGACTGTTTTATTTATTTATTTATTTTTGGAAAGTTCTGAATTATTTTTTCAAATACTCCTGTACCATTCTCTCTCTGGTCTTTTTCTGTGTTACCAATTTTGTTGCTTTTATAACTTTTTATATTGTACCTCAGTTCTTGGATGTTTTCTTCTAGTTGTTTTACCTTTTTTCTCTTTGCATTTCTGTTTCAGAAGTTACTATTAACAAATCTTCAATTTATAGCTTTTGTTTTCTTTTGTTCATTGAATGAACTGTTGAATTCGTTATGAAAATTCTTTATTTCTCCTTCTGTTTTTTATTTCTAGTTTTACACTTCATTTTTTACTTCTAGTTTTCATCTCTCACTTGGCATTACCCATTTGCTCTTGCATGTTTGCTGTATTTTCTATTTGAAGCCTTAACAATAATAATTATTTTAAAATTCATTTTCTGATAATATTATGTCCTAGGTGAGTCTGGTTCTGATGATAGTTTTGAGTTTTCAAACTTTTTTTCTTTCCTTTTGGTATGTCTTGTAATTTTTTTTGTTGAAAGCCATACATGCATGCATAATGGTTATTGAGCTGAATAGGCCTTCAGTTAAACATCTATGTTAATTGTGCTAGGAGTTCAGATTAAAATTCCTCTTATGTCTTTGTTCCTTTCTCTCTTTCTCTCTCTGTTTTTTTTTTTTTTTTTTTTTTTTTTTTTTTTTTTTTTTTTTTTTTTTTTGTGGAGGAAAAGGGCTTCTGTTCGTATTGCTACTCAGATAAAGCCTGACTCCTCCAACTCCTTCAACTGCAATCCATTAGAGGCTCTCTGGTGTGGTGGTAGAGTTTGAGAGAGGGAAGTGTTTTTTATTAAAATTAAGTGTTAATTTTCTGATAAAAACCTTAGTATTTTCATAGGCCTATGTCTTGGAATGTGGTTTTACCAGTATTCCTCTTCCTCCTCCAGGATACAGCTTTTCTCTTTTTGCCTCTCTTTCTTCACTGCACATTGCTCTTTTCTTGGGCTGTAGCAGGCAGATCCAATATATTTTCCTGGAATTTTGTTCCCTGTTTTGTATACTTTTGTTGTTGTTTTTTTTAGATGGGACAAGTAAGTTGGAGAGGGACAAAGTTGGATAGAAATTCTCCGAGGTAGCCAGGTCAAATAAGGTTCTTATAAAATGCTCTAACAAAGTTTTTTCCCCTGCAGAATTGGCCTTCGTTTGTGTAAAGAATCTGGGGAACTTTTACCATGTCTTATCTTCCTATCTCCCTGCCATGAACACTAGAAGATTATTTTTAGATCCTCACTGTGAGGATCTAAAATTTTGTAGATCACCCCTCTGATTGGGAACCTAGGTTTTTCAAACTCTCACACTAGTCTAGTCCACAGGAATTCAACACATTTACTAGTAAAGTAAGTGATCTTATCATTTATGATGTCCAGTACTTTCTGCTTCAGGTAAGCAGATCCCTAGGATGGATCTCTTTGTTGATCTACGTTTTGGGGTATCGATTCACACTGATCTTAGTGCCTTCTTCCCTGTCTGACTGAGGATAGGCAATTGGCAACATTCATGATATAAGTTTCAGAGGAGCTTGGTTGAGGCATTGAGTAGAATTTCTTCTTATCTTCATTTAGTTACATACAATGAAAGAGCAAAAAAACCTAATACTATGTCTTGAAAATATGTTAAATGATAAATATGAGAGATTATTAGAATCCAAGTGAATTACTTGAAAGCAAATGTAAATATACATGGTGGCTAAGGTGTTGATATAAGAATGCTTGAAAAGTTGAAATAATTGAAACTACAAAAAGCAGAGTGAGCAAAGAAAAGTATTATGGAACAAAAAGAGATAAAGAATGAATATTAATACTTTCTGAAAATAAAGTAGCTTTATACTGCTTAACAGATTATTAAGGTCACTTAAAGTTACCAATAAATAAATGTTCTTCAAAAATTGTCTTTTCTCTGCTGAAGTCAAACAGGACATTTCAATTAATATTACAATGATTCAGTAAATGTTTATGGTATTCAATAAATACAATTAAAACATATCTATATGCCAATATTGAGCAATATGTAAAGGAAACACCAAAAGTAATCCCATTAACAAGAGCTACAAATAAATAAAATACCTAGGATATACTTACCAAGTATATTCTCCACCATTCTAGAGAAAGATCTCTATAATGAATACTACAAAATATTGATGCAAGCAATTGAAAAGGGCAAAAAACAAATGGAAAGATATTCCATGTTCATGGATTGAAAGAATAAATATCATTAAAAGGTCCATACTACTCAAAGCAATCTATAAATTCAGTGCAGTCCATATCAAAATACCAATGACATTCTTCACAGAAATGGAAGAAATGATCCTAGAATTTATATAGAAACACAAAAGACCCAGAATAGCCAAAGCCATTCTAAGCAAAAAGAACAAAGCTGAAGTAATTACATTACTTGACTTCAAATTTCACTGCAAAGATATAGTAACCAAAACAGCATGGTTCTGGCATCAAAACAGACACATAGATCAGTAGAACAAAATACAGAACCCAGAAATAAATCCATACCTCTATACTCAACTCATTTTTGAAAAAGGTGTCAAGAATATACACTGGAGAAAGGTAAGTCTTTTCACTAAATGGTGGTAGGAAAGCTAGGTATCCATAAGAAAGGAATGAAACTAGACCCCTATCTGTTGACATATTCAAAACTCAAATCAAAAGACTGAAATCCAAGGTCTGAAATTATGAAGCTACTAGAAAAAAACATAGGGGAAAACATTCCAGGATGTAGGTCAGGCAAAGATTTATTAAATAAGACCTCAAAACAACAGGCAACCAATGCAAAAATAGACAAACAGAATCACGTTATACTAAAAAGCTTCTGCACAGCAAAGGAAACAATTAACAAAGTGGAGAGACAACCCACAGAATGGGAGAACATATCTGCAAAGTATTCATCTGCCAAGGGATTGACAAACAGAATGTATAAAAGCTCAAAAAACTTAATAAGAAAAAAATAATAATCTGATTTAGAAATGAGCAAAAGTTCTAAACAGACATTTCTCAAAAGGAGACATAAAAATGGCCAACAGGTATATGAGAAAAATGCTCAACATCTCTAACCATCTGATAAATGAAAATCAAAACTCAAATGAGATATTTCACTCCAGATAAAATTGCTTTTGTCCAAAAGATGCTGGTGAGAATGTGGAGAAAGGAAAACACTACCCTCATACACTGTTGGTGGGAATGTAAATTAGTACAGCCTCTATGGAGAACAGTGTGGAGACTACTTACAAGGCTGAAAATAGAACTACGATGTGATCCAGCAATTCCACTGTTACGTAGACATTCAAAAGAAAGAAAACCAGTCAATCAAAGAGATATCTGCACTCTCATGTTTACTGAAGCACTATTCACAGTAGCCAAGATATGGGATCAACCTAAATTTCCATCAACGGATTAACGAATAAAGAAAACGCAGCACATATGCAAAATGGAAAATTATCCAGCTATAAAAAAGAATGAAATCTTGTTATTTGCAACAACATGGATAGAACTGAAGGACATTATGTTAAGTGGAATAAGTCAGTACAGAAAGACAAATATTACATGTTCTCACTCATATGTGGAAGCTAAAAGAAAACTGAATTCATGAATATTGAGAGTAGAATTATGGTTACTGGAGGCTAGGAAAGGTATTAGGAAGGAGTACTGAAAAAAGACAAAATGGCTAATGGGTACAAAAACACAGATAGAATGAATAAAATTTAGTATTCACTAGCACAATTTGGTGACTACGGTTAATAATAATATTTTGTATATTTTAAAATAATGAAAAGAGTGAAATTTGAATGTTTCTAACACAAATAAATGATAAATGATAGAGGCGATAGATATTCTGATTACCCTGATTTGATAATTATACATTATATGCTTCCATAAAAATATCACATGTACCTCATGAATATGGACAATTATTAGGTGTCCATGGTAATTAAAAATTAAAATTAAATTAAAAAGTATAAAAGTAAATAAATAAAATATGAAAAACATATCAGAAAAATGAAGTGTGATGAAGGGCAGGTGAATCTCTGATGTTATTACTTGTCACCTTACTTCATTTTACGATAAGAAGCAGTAGAAATTATAGATAATCTTCAGCAGAAACAATTTTCTTGATTTGTTTGTTGTTAGTTCTCTTCCTAATGGACAATTAAGTATGCAATGAGCAACTTGTAACTTCAGTTTTGCAAAGGTAATTTCAGATTTTATTAGAGAATAAGATACATAGATAATACTGAAAATTTTAGAAAACTACTCACAATATTGTACTTACTCAGGTAGGCAGATACTTATACTGATGGGTCCGGGCAAACCATTGTAAATAATTGTGGAAACCCACTTACGCCCAATATAAAGTGGTGATGTGATTTTTTTTCATTTTCTAAATATTTTATGACTTTAAATTGTGTTTGAATGTTTAATTTTAGATGCATAAGCTTTTTTGATTAAAATTGTTGAGTGGTGTTCTTTTTAAGTGATGTGATCAGAAATATTTATCTAAGTTGAAAATACTACAGGAATATGCAGCAAACATAACCATTCCTTAATGTGGGCAATTTTAACATTAAATAGTTGACCAAACAAAAATAAAGCAATAGTCATGGTATTTTGTAAAATTCATTTTTAGTTACGGCATTTAACATTTTATTTAGCTAATATGCAATTCTCTTTTCATTCTAGGATGTTCTATGTGCTCTTTTCTCAAAAAATTGTGTGAATTTCTGACACCTATTAAGTTTAGAAATACATTTTTCAACTTATCTAAAGTTAACAATGGGGAAGATCTTCATGAAATCAAAACTCCAATCTATTTTTATGAGTAAAAAGTATGTTAGAATGCAATGTTGTGCTTATGATACATCTGTTGATTATTAATAACAAGAAGCCAAAATTGATAATGCTATTATTTTTATTTTGTATTAGAATAAACTAAAATGTAGAAAGAGCCAATATCGATGATTTACATTCAGAATCCGTGTGGATAAAATACTACTGTCTTTGAGTATCATGAGTTTTAGAGCAATAAGTCAATTTACCACGTCTTATTTGTGGCCAATTATATCATTATTTCTAAAACAGAGTAAGAGATGTATCACATAATTATCTGAATTGTTCATAAAAATACTATTTTTCTTTTCACCTAAAATCTAATAAAAGTCATATTATTGTATCTTGCACATCTGGATAGCTACTTTACTATTGAGGACTATAATATAATATAATTTCAAAGCTCATCTTATTTGTGTTTACTGTTACATTTTTTCCTAAACTCTATTGCCTGGTTATTATGGAATAGAGAGATAATGTCAGAGGTTGATTTTATGTGTAGGATGCACTACACAAACAAAGGATTTTGCAGTGATTTTAATAGTTGAGTTTGGTGTTATAAATGAAACTTAGCCAGGTGATAAAGAAGTGCCAAAGAGGGAGGAAAACTCTTTTAAGGAATTAATATTTTTGTTGAAATGGCGCTTGTTCTTAGTAAAATATGTATTTTTAAATGCAATTAATTTGAGATTTTATTGTTTGGTTTTGTTATGTTTAATTTGTCAAATCATTTTGGCTTTAAAATTACAAAAGGGTTACTATCATAAGAAACCTACACCTAATTTTATGTCTTTATTTTAATTATTTTCTAATAAAATATATCATTGAAGGATTCATAATTTTTTTTAATAAAAAATTAAACTTGAGAAACACTATGATATGGTTTGACTCTGTGTTCCCACCCAAATCTCACTTTGAATTGTAATCCCCATAATCTCTGTATGTCAAGGGCAGGACCAGGAGGAGGTATTAAATAATTGAATCAAGGGAGCAGTTTCCGCCATTCTATTATTGTGATAATGAGTGAGTCTCAGGAGATCTGATGGTTTTATAAGCGTCTGGCATTTCTCCTGCTTGCACTCGCTTCATCCTGCTGCTCTGTGAAGAAGGTGCCTGCTTCTCCTTTGCCTTCCATCATGATTATAAGTTTCCTGAGGCCTCCACAGCCATGCAGAACTGTGAGTTAATCAAACCTCTTTCCTTTATGAATTGCCCAGTCTCAGGTATTTCTTCATAGCAGTGTGAGAACAGGCTAATACATACTGCTATTTAAGAAACATGAGGGATCCAATTGTGTGATTTAACCCATAACCAAGCAGTTATCATTCTATGAGAGTAGTGATTAAAGACATAACAGTTTCTAGAACATATATTTTCTAATACATCAAATAATTTGCTTTTGTCATTAATTGAAAAAGAAAACCAATACAAAAAAGCCATCAGGTCAATAGCTTAGTAATTAAAATCTTATTTGTATGTTTGCCTTTATACTGGAAGGAAAAACACTAGTTTGTTTGGAAAGCAAAGCTGTCAAATGTGACATACATTGTTCCTCAGATCTATTATAGAAGGTTCACAATAAGTGCACTTTTGTCACATGCATTAACTTTATTTTGGAGCATCGAGGGCATGGATAAAGATTTTGGTTCACAAGAAGACTTTATTGTAAAATAGAGATGGGCTATGTTATTGAAGTGAAATTATTGGGCACTTTAGGTACCCATTTTTACCTAGGTCCTAGGACTATTTGGCGTAGTAAGTTGTAATTGATTTCGAGGTTCCAATAGATATGCTGACCTCAGAATTTTCTTTGTGTGACTATATGTTTCGACAATGTTTAAACTATTAAACCATTAGGCTGGTTAGGAGTACTATAAATTGGGCATGCATCCAATCTCAATTAAACCTTCCCTGTGTTCAGCAACTTTTTGTACGTATCATCTGTGTCTTTTGGCTTAAATTTATTTTCAAACCTTTTTCTTTTTTTGAGACGGAGTCTCGCTCTGTCACCCAGGCTGGAGTGCTGTGGCCGGATCTCAGCTCACTGCAAGCTCCGCCTCCCGGGTTCCCGCCGTTCTCCTGCCTCAGCCTCCCGAGTAGCCGGGACTACAGGCGCCCGCCACCTCGCCCGGCTAGTTTTTTTTTTTGTATTTTTTAGTAGAGACGTGGTTTCACCGTGTTAGCCAGGATGGTCTCGATCTCCTGACCTCGTGATCCGCCCGTCTCGGCCTCCCAAAGTGCTGGGATTACTTTTAGCTTCCTATGCATGTAGTTTCACAATTGTCTGCACCTTAAAATCACCAGGAAAGCTTAAAAAAATCCTGATGCTCCAGACATAATGCGGACAAATTAAGTTTACAACTCAGAATGGGCAGCAGTCATCAGTAGTTTTTAATACTTCCTAGATGATTCCAATGTACAGTCAAGATGCAGAACTACTATATAAAACCGTATTTCCCTTACATAGAAAAATATTTTGTTTCTTTTAAAAGAGAGGCAGCCAGACTCCATAGACTTTCGTATTATTTTTCAATCAAGAACAGCTGTTCTATCTTCATTATTCCATTTCTTCTTTCCTCATTCAGAGTGAAGTGTCTGTATTTTTAGAATAATAAAACTTCTGATCCTTGCTCTTAATCCTAGCACTTTATGACTCTTCCAGTTCCTCAGTGCATCAATTAGCTCCTCACTCATTTGCAGTTTTACCTTATCACTTTCTGATTAGTTTTTTTTTTTTTTCTGTTTTTGCCAAGGTTCCTTTCTGTCTGAAATATAAACGATAATAATTTTTAAAGTGAATAGAAGAGGGTTTGGAAATAAATTGGCCCAATAATAAACATGTTGAAAAGAAATCTCATGTCTTGGGCCTGGTATAGAATTGTGGGGAAAAAAATATTTCCATTCAACATATTTATTCCCAGTACTGCTCTCCTGCAGTTTGGGGGCTTAACTTTACACTACACACTTTGTACGGAAAAGTAAAATTTAAACAAAAAAACTAAGTAAGTAAGTGAATCCTACGTTGGTAGATTACTGAAACACCTGTGAAAATAACCCATTTTGTGTAGGAGGATATCCTCAACTAAGACACTGCAGGATATTAACAGAGAAGTTTAAAATGTTTTAGCATAGAATAAAAACTTTAGTGAAGAAAGAGAGAAGACTGTGAGAGCCAGTAGTACTTTTAGATAACTTTTGAGAAAGGATGTGCTTTTTGTGCCAAGCAAACTATGTACCTGCGTCCCTAACAATAAACATCATATCAAAAAATTTATGCCATTTGAATAGGTATAAAGTGACGTTTTCCTATTTAATTAGCATTTTTGTTTACCATCAAATGTGAATATCCTTCTAAGTATCTTATCCTTTTGGGTTTCATCTTCATTTTTCTGCTGTTGTTGTGGTTGTTCACATCAATTCTTCCACTGGCTTTCTGACTTTTTTTGTTAATTTGCTGAAGTGCCTTAATAGTTATCTTCATCTATATCACTTATCCATAAGTCAATATCTTCCCAGTTTTCTTTAAAATTGGTTTATTAGATTTGCCTATAAAAATATTTTATATGGTTATAGTTTCCTTTGAAAGCAATTTTGGTTTTGACATGGATTTGCTTTAAATTTCCTGTTTCTGGCTTACTAAACAGACTATGCCAGTTATCTTCTAAAGTATTCCATCTTATAGATTTATCTGGTTTGCTATGTGATACCATTTAGGTTATTTACCTATTCTCTGTATTCACATTTAAAGGTTTGATAGATTTAAGTTAAACATACTTGCCTAAAATGCATCATAAATGATGTTATACATTACTACAGGGGACTTATCTGATGTATTTACTACTAATGATGCTGATATTGACCTCTAGAGGCAGGGTGATGAGAAATGAACCCTTCATTACGATTCCTTTTCCTCTCTTGAGACTAGAGGGTAACTGTGTGGCATTACTTTGACACCAGACATGTAATTGTTTTCACTTCAATTGATAATCATGGTATAAGTTAATTTTATTAACATTTGTAGAACAATAATGGATTTCTAATTTTACCAATAAATTCAACAATATTCTCCTGAAATATTTCTTAAAGTGGAGATTTTCCCATACAAAGTATCTTTATTCAGTTACTGTAAAGCGTGGAAACAAAAGGAAAGAAAAACACATACTTATACATATTTTAATACAATTTGAAATAAAAGAGATGTTTTACCAATGACTTTGAATAGTGTTTTTTTTTCTAGATTTCTCTTCTTTAATGATCATTCTATAATTATGGATTTTAATTGACTCGCTATGTTTGTAATTGTTAATGTCACTATTATTTTAGATGCACAAATTGCGACAGTTTTACCCTGCAGTCTGGCTTCTGATCCTTTTGATGGGACTCCAATATTTTTTTTTTTTTTTTTTTTTTTGGAAATTTCTTTCCATTTTTGTGCCAAAAAGTTATCTGAGGTTTACCTTATATCTTACCATCTTAGTCCATTTTGTGTCGTTATACTGGGTAATTTATAAAGAAAAGAGGTATAATTGGTTCACAGTTCTGCCAGCAATACAGGATGCATCACGCTGGCATCTTCTCACGTTCTGGTGAGGGCCTCAGGAAACTTTAAATCATGCCAGAATGCAAAGGGTCAGGCAGCCAGCATGTCAAATGGTGAGAGCAGGAGTGAGAGAGAGGAGAGGAAGGTCACAGACTCTTTTAAACAACCAAATCTTTCTTGAGCTAATTGAGGGAGAACTCATTTGTCACTAAGGGGATGGTGCTAAAACATTCACAATATTTTCTTTTTTTGTTGTTGTTTTTTTGTTTTTTTGTTTTTGAGACGGAGTCTGGCTCTGTCACCCAGGCTGGAGTGCAGTGGCCGGATGTCAGCTCACTGCAAGCTCCGCCTCCCGGGTTTACGCCATTCTCCTGCCTCAGCCTCCCGAGTAGCTGGGACTACAGGCGCCCGCCACCTCGCCCAGCTAGTTTTTTGTATTCTTTAGTAGAGACGGTGTTTCACCATGTTAGCCAGGATGGTCTCGATCTCCTGATCTTGTGATCCGCCCGTCTCGGCCTCCCAAAGTGCTGGGATTACAGGCTTGAGCCACCGCGCCCGGCCTATTTTCTTTCCTATGATACAATCACCTCCCACCAGGCCACATCTCCAACATTGGAAATCACATTTCAATATGAAATTCAGAGGGGAGAAACATCCAAACTGTATCACTTACCTGACTCAAATCTGCAATCAGTCATGTCTCCAAAGACTCTTGGTTAATTTTCTGAAGAAATTGTATTTGAGATCAAAACGAAAGTTTTAGGGGCACTCATTTGCACCTAGGTTGGCATTGATTTGGGGTCAATTTAGTGGTCAGAGCTACATATTATATATTTAATATATATAATTACATATTTTTAAACATCAAATTTGTTATCATTGCTACATATTTTATACTTAAAAACTGATTGTATCTTTACCTTTTACAGTAAAAATCATAATCCAAAAAGTATAACTGATCTGCTATAAATTACAATATAAAAGTCTCTAAAATAACCATATCACTATAAATACAAAATTTAAAATTACCATGTAAAGATTATTTCTTTTAGTTTCTTTTGCTCTTAGGATATATTTCACTGAAATGTTACGGTTAAAACCCTGTATTTTAAAGTTATTTTTGATCAATCCTTACTCTGAGCTTTGTTACCAGTTTGTTATATGGTGAGGATCATTTGTTTTTATTTTGTTTTTAATTTTAGACATTTGTAAATTATTTACGTTTTGAAAAGATAATTTTATTTAGTAAATCAAAAGTGAAAACTCTTTAGATGCTTTTGTTATACAAGAGTCTCTGTTCCCATAGTTACAAATTGTTATTTGTTTCAAATCTATCATCTATCTATCTATCTATCTATCTATCTATCTATCTATCTATCTATCCATCATCTATCATCTATCTATCTGTATATTTTTCTCTTTTTTTGAGACAGAGTCTCACTCTTTTGCCCAGGCTGGAGTGAAGTGGCATGATCTCGGCTCACAGAAACCTCTGCCTCCCGGGTTCAAGTGATTCTCCTACCTCAGCCTCCCAAGTAGCTGGGATTACAGGCGCCTGCCACTATATCTGGCTAATTTTTGTATTTTTAGTAGAACAGGGTTTTGCCACGGTGGCCAGACTGGTCTCGAACTCCTTACCTCAGGTGATCTACCTGCCTCGGCCTCCCAAAGTGCTAGGATTACAGGCATGAGCCACTGTGCCTGGCCTATTTATCTGTATTTTTAAAGCAAAACTGAGTGTGTATCTATAAACATATTATCTAATTTCCTTCATTTCTTACATAGAATAATCATACTGAATATACTATATGCACCTTGCTTTTAAAAATAAACTGTGTAGATATCAGTTGAAGGAGACTATTCCTCTTTTGAGACAGGGCTCACTCTTTTGCTCAGGCTGAAGTGCAGTGGCATGATCACGGCTTGCTGCAGCCTTGACCCCTCAGGCTCAATCAGTCCTCCCACCTCAACCTCCAGAGCAACTGGGACTACAGGCATATACTACCATGCTGGCTAGTTTGTGTATTTTTTGAAGAGACAAGGTTTCCCCATGCTGCCCAGGCTGGTCTTGAACTCCTGGGCTCAAGTGTACCTCCCACCTCTGCCTCCCAAAGTGCTGGGATTACAGGAGAGAGCCACTGGGCATGACTCATTTCTTTTTATAGCTGCTAGTACATGATTGTGTGGTTGTACCATTTAACCAATCTTCTGTTCTTGAACACTTAAACTCTTTCCAATATTTCACTATTAATTTAATATCATAATTATTAGTCCTATACATATATCTATGCAACTGTTTCTTAAATGAAAACTTCAGTGCTCTTCATATTTAATTCCTTGTACTAAACATACTTTTTGCAATTATTTCACTTTTATCTTTTTCATTATTCATCTTTTTTTTTTTTTTTTTTTTTTACAATGCAGTGTTTGTGGTGGTTATATTGCAATTTTGTTCTTAGATTATAGGATATTTAAGTTGAATTTTCAGTGAACTAGATGACTGTTAAATCACCTGGTGACAGAAATAGTGAATAATGGAACTGGGGAATTAAGACTATGTCAGTTTGCATAAAGTGTAGCTGAATCATTTTAGAGAGAATTTATCATATTGTTATTGTATGCATTGTCTATTGCATTGATGATAAGAATGGGTGCTGATTACTAAAAATGGTGGGCTACGGTGGCTATTTGTTGGTTCTAAAATTGATTTGTACTCAGCCATGATTGCTTCTCTACAGTATGGATTTGAAAACACGCACACTGAATTTCCAAAAAACTTTGTAAAGAGGATTTCCATGAAGTTCCCATGGGAGGCACCAAAATGGTTATTGGAAGTAGTGCTTTTGTTAATAATAGTGACAGACACATGCAGACTTCTGGGTTTCCCTTCAAGGAGCAAGCTTCTAGTATTGTCAATGGCCAAGAGACCTGCCGTGGTCTCAGGAGGAGAATGTCTGGGGCTCTCCCCACCCAAGAGCAGCAGCAGCAGCTACTGCAGCAGCCTCAGCAGCAGTAATTGTGGACAAATGCAAGCATAGAGGCTTAGATGCTTCTGCATCAAAAGCAGAATTACAGGCTCTTGGTTCTGGTGATGGCTGGGTTTCCAACATCAGCAGCAGAGGGTGATTGTGCACTTGGTAACACTGTTTTTCATTTTCTGTTTCTCTAATCTAAGGATCATAACACCTTCCTGAAGTGATAACTTTTGGTATAATCTCATCTTACTATTTTCTCTCCTCTAACCCTACCAACATGTTCCAGCATCATAA
Source organism: Macaca thibetana thibetana (assembly GCF_024542745.1). Lineage (NCBI taxonomy): Eukaryota > Metazoa > Chordata > Mammalia > Primates > Cercopithecidae > Macaca > Macaca thibetana. Next base: position 105,499,407 of record NC_065578.1, on the reverse strand, counting down.
TTTTTCCTTTGAAAAATCTGGAGAGACTTCTGTTTTCCTGTCCAGGAACAAAAGAATATATATTAAAATTAAAACTCTAGTTTTATTTTTATTTATATTTACCTGATGTATATTTGTCCATATATTGATTTCCAACCTATGTATTTTCATCAGGGACCACCTATGCCTAGATTTTATTTTATTTTTTGATGTCTTAGAGTTTGTACAGATACTCCTCTATTTAAAATAAGGTTGCAGTTTCTACTGAATGTGAATGTGTATGCTTTCACACCATTGTAAAGGCAAAAAAATCGTACTTTAAGCAATATAAGTCAGGAACCATCTGTATTTAATTTTTGAATTCATCGTACTTAAATATATTTTAAGTCTCCTTTTATATTAGGAATCATTCCTGCCATCTTATTTACATTTTACATTTAAGGTATTTCATGTTTTCTTTCTTTTTTTTTTTTGTATCTCATTTCCTGCTTCCCACTTGTTTGACTTACTTTTGCTGGCTTAAAATTACACATTCTATTTTTGATTTTCTTTTCAGTCTTGCCCTAGCTTCTTTTATTTCTATTGTTGCCTCATCCACTACCTCGTTTTTAATTTTTGTTCTTACTGGCATTATAGTAGTTAAAATAAAAAATATAACTAACGGTACTGGTAGTTAAAAATATAAGACAAATTGAACTTCTGAAACTTTGAATTTGATATAGAAAATTTATTTTAGATTTTCTGATATGGCTGAAATTCAGTAAGAATATGCTATAAGCCTTCTGTAGAGATTTGGAAGACATATAAAATATAAATATATAACCTAAGATTATATATATCTCTCTCTCTATATATATAAGACTATATATATATCTACATATAAGATTATATATATCTGTGTATATATGGATATTTATATATGTATATATAAATATATATGTGAGTGTGTGTGTATATATGTGTGTGTGTATATATATAAATACACACATAAATACATAAAACATGTTATTTATGTAGTCACCCAGACACTGTTGCCTAAACTATGAATGTGCAATAAAATCAAACTACTGGCAGAGATGTTTGGGAGGTAATATTGCACATGCTTGGTACATAGGTAGCACTGGATAAATGCTAGCAACAAGAGTTTGTGCTAATAATATGTCATGAGTATAATAGAGAAATTTTTTTGATCGCTTCAAATTACATTACACAATTTAATGTGTTCTTAGCAACATAAAATAAATAATAAATGAAGGCGCAAGTGGATAGCATTATTTGTCACTCTTGATTCTCTTAGAATTGACCGGAAGATGAAACATAATTTTCAAATTGTATTTTCCAATATGGTATCTGGAATATAAACTTAACAGGCATTCACACTATTTTACATGACTTTTTTTTTTTTTTTTTTTTGCCAGTGATAGGTGGTTGTGACTGGGTACTCTGCTTTCATAATTTTTTTAAAAGATCAGTTTACTTGACAGTAGTTTGTTCTTGAAACAGACTGGAATTTATCACATTGTGGGCCTCTGTTATGATGTCTTCACAGCGTGTGTATTTTTGGAATCCCTGTTCTGAAGTAAAGATAAACAAACTATCATCCAAGACATATAGTGCTTTACATAAATAGCATAAATCTCTTGTGCTCTCCCATAAATATCCCTTAGTGACTGGATCTTGGGATTTCCTAGAGCAAAATGTGCTGTTGGTAATTGATACTCTTCAGCTAACATAATTAATCAACTGAGTTTATAAGCAGAAAATATAAGATGCTTACTGATATTTTTTTCCTAACTTGCTAGATGAAAAGTAGACTTTAACAACTAGAACTTCTAGATGATTTCAAGATGTCCTAGGGTATTTTATTTCCTTCCCTTCCTGTTCAGCTTGCCTACCCACCCCAATCCTTATCCTCCTCCCCTATAGCTCTTCTTCCCAGGATGGAAAAAAAGCTTATTTTGAAAAACATGTCCTTTACATTCAACTATGATGATGAAATAAAGAACATAACGTCTTACTAGAGGCAGCAAAATGGCACAGTGGTTTGTCCATAGGCATTGAAAATAGTTTTCCTGACTACAAAATCTCACTTCCATCCCTCACTAGTTATGTATTCTTGGACAAAGAAAATTCTTTACTGTTTCTATGTTGCATATTTATAAAAAATGGAAATAATATTTACCAATTCCATGGGGTTATTTTAAAGGTCAAATAAGGTCATTTGTACAATGTTCTTAGTTTCCTACCTGGTTTATAATAAAAGCCTTCAAATTCTATTTTTTTCAATGTGAAAAAAATCAGGTGTTTATACACTTCAGTGTGAATTCATTTCAGCTTCTTCTTGTTTTTGACTGACAGTCACACTTTGATGTGGTTAGAAGGACCAGAAATGTGAACTGAAATGACAGGAAAACAGAAATGGTAGAGAAGGAAAGCAAACAATTTCACATATGGACAATGCTGAGTAAGAGTATGGTAAATAATTCATTGAATTAATCTTAATCACCTAGGCTTTTTTGTATTTCATTGGTACTTTTAAATGTACAAAGAAAATTTAACACTCAGAAAAACAGAAGATCAAGATAGTCAAATAGAAATTAAGTAATTAAAACACCTCAAAGTTTACTATCCAGGAATGAAAATGACAAAAATTTTTTGGAAACTCTTCAGTCTAATTCACGGAAAAATGTATTTCATTTAAATTAACATGTCAGTAAAGTAGGCCATACCATACTGTATGCTGAATTGAATTTATCATTTGACATACATAAGAATATATCCACATCAGTAAAACCTAATAGATTCATGTCATCATACTGATTGACTGCAGAGGATATCAACTTTAAGAATATTTCATAAATTATTACCACAAGTCCCCATTATTGGACATTTAGGCTATTTCCAATTTTATGTTATATATATGTAACATTGAACTCCCTAACAGGCTACAGCTAGGGCTTCTTATCAGACCTGAGATGAACAAGGATAGGGCGGTCAACCTGGACTTATGGAAAGTTGGTTGAATTACATAGTACAGATATGGCCAGTGGGAGAAAGGACAAGTAGCTATATGCTCGCATGCTGGCTCTGTATGCTCCATACGCTGTTGATTCTCGTAATTCTCAGATTTCACGTTTGCAAATTTGACAACTCAGCACAATTTAATTTTAATCCTCACATCAATGATTGTGGTGCTTACAGTTATTTCCAGATGTGCATAAAATGGCAAAAAGCTGGAGTTACCCAGCTTTCCTGATCTCAGCTGAGGTAGACAGTCCTCTGCATTTTGTTTCAGCCCTCATGTGCCAAATAAGTTTGATTTTTGCAGTCTATTTAGTACCATTTTACACATTTTTCTCCTTTTTTGTTTATTTTGCTGTTTTAAATGGTCTCCAATCGTAAGGTACTACCCAGTTTTCCTAAGTGCAAAAAGTCTGTGATGTGCCTTACAAGGAAAATACATGTGTTAGATAGGGTTTTTTTTTTTTTTTTTTCAGATCTGAGTTATAGTGCCGTGGTTTAATGAACCAACCATATATACTAAATAAAGTTGCTTTGAAAAGAAATACACATGAAGCAAGTTTATGTTTTAATCAATTGAAAAAAACATTGTGACCACAGACTTGCAGAAACGTAACTCTGTATTTTTCTTTAGAACAATGGTTCAGTAGTCGCTAATTCTATGTATTTGGTGACTTTATAGAACAAAACAGTGAATAAACAAGAATCTACTGTATTTCCATACAAGTTCTCCCCTACATTAATGTCTTCTTTATCTTCTATTTTAAACACTTCTGAGATGTTCCTTAATATGTGCTCCAAAACAGAATTTGTATGATTTTGCCCTGAATGGCCCAGGATTACTATTTAATTAATATGTTCTTACTTAATAGTAAGATAGAGTAGTTATCCCTCTACTATAATCAGTAGAGAAATATAGTTCTATAACCAAAGCAACAGAGAATGTTGCTGTGATGGTTAATATTGAGTGTCAACTTGATTGGATTGAAGGATGCAAAATATTGTTCCTGGGTGTATCTGTGAGGCTGTTGCCAAAGGAGATTAACATTTGAGTCAGTGGACTGGGAGAGGCAGACCCACCCTCAATGTGGTGGGCTCCATCTAATCAGCTGCCAGTGTGGCTAGAATAAAGCAGGCAGGAGAGGATAGAAGAGTAGATTTTCTGAGTATTCTGGCCTTCATCTTTCCTCTGTGTTGGATGTTTCCTGCCCTTGAACATCAGACTCCAAATTATTCAGCTTTTGGACTCTTGGACTTACCTCAGTGGTTTGCCGGGGGCTCTCAGGCCTTGGGCCACAGACTGAAGGCTGCGCTGTCGGCTTCCCTACTTCTGAGGCTTTGAAACTCAGACTTGCTTCCTTGCTCCTCAGCTTTCAGACAGCCTATTGTGGAACATCACCTTGTGACCGTGTGAGTCAATACTCCTTAATAGACTCCCCTTGTATATACATCTATCGTATTAGCCCTGTCCCTCTAGAGAACCCTGACTAATACAGTTGCCTACTTAGCTTAATTTTGGTTCCCATCCTATTGTTCCCTGTTACCTAAACTCACTTATTTTTTATCTGCATATTTACATATCACACCCATATTTTCACATACATTTTGGTTCCAGACATATTTTTATACTAAATACCCTAGTTTAGTACATTCTAATGATACCAACATCACAGACATTATATTCGAAATAATACACAGATTTGGCCTTGTGCCAACATAATTTAACTCTACTTTCCTAATGTAAATAAAACCCAAATTCTAGGAATCCCCTTCAATCAGGTTATAAGTATATGATCGAAGGTCTTGTATAAACCAATAAGATTTCCATTCTGAAGTAAACAGTTTCAAAAAACGATTATATGTGACACTTCCATTTTTACTTTCACGTGTGATGTCAAACATATTAGAGGTTTGGTGGTTGGAATTATAGTGCCAGCAGCACTTTACCAGTGGTTGCAAAACAAAGTTCCTAGTGTAAAAGTTGGAAGGTGAAGAGAGCAGTGATTTATTTATGGTTCACTCAAGTAACAGATTTATTATTAAGTGATAACTCTGGTCTGGTTTAGGGGCCTTGGTCTTGAAAAATTTGTTTTAAAGTTGTTTTGAGAGCCTTTGGTATGTATCATTTTATAAGCTACATCAATATAAAAGTAATTGAAATTATTTTCTATTGCCTGTAACTCTGAGAACATTGACTCATAGATTATATTAGTGTTCTATTGTTGCCATAACAAATAATCACAAACTTAGTGGCTTAAAGAGACACAAATTTATTGTCTAACAGTTCTGTAGGTTAGAAGTCTAAACCAAGGTCTCATCAGCTAAAATCAAGGTGTTGGCAGGGCTTCATTCCTTCTGAAAGCTTTAGAAGCCACCAATTTCCTTGCTGATTTAGGTGATTGTTAGAATTTATTTTCTTGTGGTTATGAGACTGAAGTCTTTTTTTTTTTCTTTGCCAGCTTTCAGCGGAGGGGCATTTCCAGTTCCTAGATGCTGCCGTTATTCATTGACTGATGGTTATCTTTTTTCATCTTCAAAGCCAGCAATGGAGAGCTGATTTTATCTCATGCTTTCAATATTAACTTGTTTATTTCCCCATTATTTATAAAAAGACTGAAGGATTCAATGTTAATATACAAGTGCCAATTACTTTCATTTTTTAAATCATTTTTATTGATACATAGTACTTGTACATATTATGGGATATATGTGATATTTTGATACATGCATACAATGTATAACCATCAAATCAGGGTAATTAGGATATTCATCATCTCAAACATTTATCAATTTTTTACATTGAGAACATTTCATCTATTCTTATAGCTATTTGGAAATGAGTAATAAATTATTGTTGAGTACAGTCACTCTACTATGCTATTGAATACTAAACCTTATTCCTTCTATTGATCTTATGGTTGTACCTATTAACCAACCTCTCTTCATGCTCTACCCCTCTACCTTCTCCAGCCTTTGATAACCATCATCCAAATATCTACCTTCATAAGATTAATTTTTTTAGGCTCCCCTGTGACTTAGAAAATGTGGTATTTGTCTTTCTGTGCCTGGGTTATTTCACTTAAGATAATGGAATCCAGTTTCATCCATGTTGTTACAAATGACAGGATTCTATTCTTTTTTATAACTGAACAGTATTCTTTTGTGCATTTATACCACATTTTCTTTTTTCTTTTTTGGGGGATGGGGAGGGATGGGGTCTTGCTCTGTTGCCCAGGCTAGAGTGCATTGGCATGATCTCAGCTCACTGTAACCTCTGCCTCCCAGGTTCAAGCAATTCTCCTGCCTCAGCCTCCCGAGTAGCTGAGATTACAGGCACCCGCCACCATGCCCAGCTAATTTTTGTATTTTTAGTAGAGATGAGACTTCACCATCTTGGCCAGTCTGGTCTCAAACTCTTGACCTCATGATCTACCCACCTTGGCCTCCGAAAGTGCTAGTATTACAGGCGTGAGCCACTGCACCCAGCATATACCACGTTTTCTTTATAAATTTATGCACTGATGGGCACTCAGATTGATTCCATATCTTGACTATTATGAATAAATACAGGAGTGCAGGTATCCGTTTGATATACTGATTACCTATCTTTAGGATAATTATTCAGTAGTGATCTTGCTGGATTGTATCCTGTAACAGTGCTATTTTTAGTTTTTTGAAAAACCTTCATATTGTTCTCCATAGTGGCTGTACTGGTTTACATTTCCACCAACCGGTGCACAAGAGTTCCTTTTTCTCTACCTCCTCATCAGCATTTGTTATTTTTTGTCTTTTTTATAATAGTTATTCAAACTGGGATGAGATTATATTTCACTGTGGTTTTAATTTGCATTTCCCTGATGATTGGGAATGTTGAATATTTTTTCATATTCCTGTTGGTCATTTGTAAGTCTTTGAGAATTGTCTATTTATGGATGTAAAGAGAAAAAGTGTGCCCACTTTTTCATAAGCTTATTTGTTTACTGTTGAGTTGTTTGGGTTTCTTGAATATTCTGCATATTGGTCTTTTATCAAATGAATAGTTTGCAAGCATTTTCCTTCCACTTTACAGGTTGTTTTCTCACTCTGTTGATTGTTTCCTCTTCTATGGAAAAACTATTTACTTTAATATAGTCCCTTATTTCTATTCTTGTCTTTGGTGCCTGTGCTTTTGAACACTTAGCTATAAAATTTCCAACAAGATCACTTGACAAAACAGGACAATGTCCTGAAGCAGTTCCTCTATATTTTCTTCTAGCACTTTTATAATTTCAACTCTTACATTTAAGTCTTTATGATGAGAAATAGGGGTCTAGTTTCCTTCATTAATATATGGAGAAACAGTTTTCCCAGCATCATATATTGAAGAGGGTGCCTTTTTCCCAATGTATAGTCTTAACATCTTTTTAAAATTAAGTGGGCTGTAAATACATGGATTTATTTCTGGGATCTCAATTCCATTCCACTGATCATTGTGTTTGCTTTTATACCAGTACCATCCTGTTTTGGTTACTGTAGCTTTGTAATATATTTTGAAGTCAAGAAGCGTGATGCCTCCAGCTTTGCTCTTTTTGTAAAGAACTGCTTTGACTATTCTGGGTCATTAGTGGTTGCATATGAATTATACATATATATTTTTTCTATTTCTGTAAATAATGTCATTTAGTATTTTGATAGGGATTGAACTAAACTGATAGATTGCTTTGGGTATTGTAGTCATTTCAACGATATCAATTTTTTCCAATCCATGAGCATAGGAGGTCCTTCCACCTGTTTGTGTCCTCTTTAATTTCTTTCTTTATTGTTTGAATGTTTTATTGTAGAAGTTTTTCACCTTCTTGGTTAAATTTATTCCTTTGTACTTTATTTTAATTTTTGAATCTATTGTAAATGGGATTGCTTTCTTGATTTCTTTTTCAGTTAGTTCATTATTTATGTATGGAAATGATACTTTTTTTTAATGTTTAGTATTGTATCCTGCAACTTTATTGAATTCATTTATCAGTTCTCAGTGTTTCTTGGCAGAGCCTTCAGGTTTTTCCATACATAAGATCATGCCATCTTCAAAGAAGGACATTTTTATTTTCTGTTTTCCAATTTAAATACCTTTTTGTCTTACCTGATTTATCCAGCTAAAATTGCTAAAGCCATGTTGAATAAGAGTGGTGAAAGTGGGCATCCTTGTCTTGTTCCAGTTCTTAGAGGAAAGGCTTTCAGCTTTTCCACATTCTGCGTAATGCTAACTGTGAGTTTGCCGTATTATGTTGAGGGGTAATCCTTATATGTCTAATGTTGAGAGTTTTTAATCATAAAAGGATGCTGATATTATCAAACACTTTTTCTGTGTCTATTGAGATAATCATATGGCTTTGTCCTCTATTCTGTTAATGTGAGGTATCACATTCATCAGTTTCCATATGGTGAACCATCCTTGCATTCCCTGTATAAATCCCATTTCATCAGGTTTTTTAAATTTGTTGTGGAATTTGGGTTGCTAGTATTTCGTTGAGGATTTTTGCATCTATGTTCATCTAAGATATTGTCCTGCAGTTTTCTTTTTGTTTTTGATTTTTTTTTGTCCACTGTGGGTTTTAGTATTCGAGGGCTATGCTGGCCTTGTTGAATGAGTTAAGAAGAATTTCCTCCTCTTTAATTGTTTTGGAATTGTTTGAGAGGAATTGGTGTTGGTTCTTCTTTTTAAGTTTAGTAGAATTCAGCAATAAAGGCATTTGGTCCTGAACTTTTATTTTTTTGGAGAGGGGGAGAATTATTATAACTGATTCAATTCTGTCACTCATTATTGGTCTGTTCAGGTTATATATTTCTTTCTAGTACAATCTTGGTAGGTTGTATTTGTCTACTAATTTATTTATTTCCTCTAGGTTTTCCAATTTGTTATCATATAATTGTTTATAATAGTCACTGATACTCCCTTACATTTCTGTGATACCAGTTGCAATGTCTCTTCCTACACATCTGATTTTATTTATTTAGTATGTTCTTTTTTTTTTCTTAGTTTAGCTAGCAACTTATCCTTTTATCTTTTTCAAAAAAAACTTTTTTAATTGATATTTTCCATTTTTTTAGTCTCCATTTTGCTCTGATTTTTATTATTTATTTTCCTCTACTAATTTTGGGTTTAGTTTATTCTTGCTTTTCTAGTTTTGTGAATTCGATTGTTTACTTAAAATCTTTTAAATTTTTTGGTGTGTTTATTACTATAATATTCCCTCTTACAACTGCTTTTGCTGTATCTCATATATTTTGACATTTTGTGGTTCCATTTTTATTTGTTTAATTTTTTAAAATTTACTTCTTAAATTTGATCGACCCATTGGTTATTTAGAGGCACAGTGTATAATTTCCACCTATCTGTACATATTTCAAATTTCCTCTTACTGATTTCTAGTTTTCTATGGGCCAGAGTAACCAATTCTCAGGTCACTGGGCTGTATCTTTGGACACTAGTATAGTGTGTCTTGTGGATCAGTTCTCAGACTTCCAGGTGGCTTGCTCAGGTGCTAATGATGTCAACATTGGGCTAAGTGGGTGGATCCTAAGGTTTCAAGGTGGCATCCAGGATGGACTAATCCTTAGTCTTGTATACAGTCCACACGGATGGCATGCATTGATGCTGGCAGTAGCAGGTCTGTCCTCAGGCCCCTCAAGTGTGTGTGCAGATGTCAGTGGTGGCAGATGGGGTGGATCAATCCTCAAGCCCTCTGGATGACATGTGTGGTCACCAGCAGTAGCAGCAATAAGTGGAGCAGGCCTATCCTCAAGCCCCCTGTTGGTGCACATGGGTGCCTGGCCTATCCCTAGGCACACGGATGGCATGCTTGCATACCATTGGCAATGATGGTGATAAGGGCAGACATATCTTCAGTCCCTGGAGGGTGCACCCTTGTACCATCCCAGGCAGTGTCACATTTCAGCCCTCTTGCTGGATGTGGTGGAGTAAGCAGCCCTCCAGTGATGTGGAGATGTAGGAAGTGTTAGACTCCAGGGCAGGATGTAGCCCGGTGAGGGCTGGGCTCTCAAAATGGCATTGTGCTACAGTTGCTTGGTTCTTGAGGAATGGGTGGGACCCAGTGTAAGCTCCCTCTCCGGAACAATTCTATCATGTGGATTCCAGGCAACTATCTATACTGTGCTCAGGCCTTTAGAGTGTCAAGGGGTCCTCCTATGGCTAGGGCTATAGGAGCCCACAGTAGGAATGGGGCCTGTTGGAGATTTCTCATTTACTTTTCTCTGCAATGGGAGTTCTTCCTGACTCCAAGCCAATTTCAGCCAGGCTGGCTGCTTTGCTTTCTTCTCCTTCCATGTCTCAGAGGTGCCCATTAATGTCCTTGTTGAATTCCAGTGTTTTATCTTAGACACTCTGTTTTATGTATGTTTACCTACTTACAGTTTTGGTCATTGTTTATGGAGGAAGTGAGTGCCAGGTGCCTCTAGTCAGCCATCTTGAAGCCCCCTCTTTCAATTGCTTTTTTATATTCAAGCAATGAACAACTGGAATTTAAATTGGAAAATTCAGTACCATTTATATTAATGCCTACCTCAAAGTAAAGAAATACTTAGGCATAAATTTAATAAAATATATATAAAAGCTTTCTGAGAAAACTCTAAAATTCTGAAGAAAATCTAGGCAATACCATTCAGAACTTGGACATGGGCAAGGACTTTGTGACTAAAACACCAAAAGCAATGACAACAAAAGCCGAAATAGACAAATAGGATCTAATTAAACTAAGGAACTTCTGCAGAGCAAAAGAAACTACCATCAGAGTGAACAGGCAACCTACAGAATGGGAGAAAATTTTTGCAATCTACTCATCTGACAAAGGGCTAATATCCAGAATCTACAAAGAACTGAAACAAATTTACAAGAAAAAAACAACCCCATCAAAAAGTGGGCAAAGGATATGAACAGACACTTCTCAAAATAAGACATTTATGCAGCCAACAAACACATGAAAAAATGCTCATCATCACTGGCCATCAGAGAAATGCAAATCAAAACCACAATGAGATACCATCTCACACCAGTTAGAATGGCAAAGTCATTCTAAATTAAAAAGTCAGGAAACAACAGGTGCTGGAGAGGATGTGGAGAAATAGCAACACTTTTACACTGTTGGTGGGACTGTAAACTAGTTCAATCATTTTGGAAGACAGTGTGGCGATTCCTCAAGGATCTAGAACTAGAAATACCATTTGTCCCAGCCATCCCATTACTGGATATATACCCAAAGGATTATAAATCATGCTGCTATAAAGACACATGCACATGTATGTTTATTGTGGCACTATTCACAATATCAAAGACTTGGACCAACCCAAAAGTCCATAAATGATAGACTGGATTAAGAAAATGTGATGCACATACACCATGGAATACTATGCAGCCATAAAAAAAGATGAGTTCATGTCCTTTGCAGGGTCATAGATGAAGCTGGAAACCATCATTCTCAGCAAACTATTGCAAGGACAAAACAACCAAATACCATGTGTTCTCACTCATAAGTGGGAATTGAAAAATGAGAACACTTGGACACAGGAAGGGGAACGTCACACACTGGGGCCTGTTGTGGGGAGGCGGGAGGGGGGAGAGATGGCATTAGGAGATATACCTAATGTAAATGATGAATTAATGGGTGCAGCACACCAACATGGCACATGTATACATATGTAACAAACCTGCACATTGTGCACATGTACCCTATAACTTAAAGTATAGTAAAAAAAAAAAGTTATAAATAAATGGAGAGTTATTTCAGGCTTATGGATAGGAAAACTTAACATTGTAAAGATAATAGTTCTTCTCAAATTGGCTTATAAATTCAAAGCAATCCCCATCACAACTCCAACAAGTTATTCTGTGGGTATAACAAACTGATTCTAAAGTTTATATGTGAAGGCAAAAGACAGAATGGTTAACACAATATTAAAGTCAGAGGATTGCTCACACTCAACTTCAATTCTTACTATTAAACTACAGTAATTATGACACTGTACTTTTGACAAAAGATTAGTGAAACAGAACAATGAAAAATATTATAAAGCATAAACATAAACTGATACAAGTATAGCTGATATAGTTTGGATATTTATCTCCTTCAAATCTCATGTTGCAATGTAATTTACAGTGTTGAATGTGGGGCGTGGTAGGAGATTATTGAATAATGGAGTGGATCCCTAAAGAGTGCTTTAGCACCATCCCCTTGGTGATAAGCGAGTTCTCACTCAGTTAGTTTACATGATATCTGGTTGTTTAAAAGAGTATGACACCTTCCCACTTACTCTCTTGCCTCATCTTGCCATGTGATGTGCTGGCTTCCCTCTTTGCCTTCTGCGATGACTGAAAGCTTAGGGAGACTCTCACCAGAAGCCAAGCAGATGTTGGTGCCATGGTGATAGAGTCTGCTGGACTCTGAGCCAATATAAGCTCTTTTGTTTGGAAACTACCCAGCCTCAGATGTTTCTTTTCTGTGTCACAAAAATGGCCTTAAAATGGTAAACTGATCTGTGACACAGAAGCAAATATATTTAAATAGACAAAGGATTCAACAAATCATTCTAGAACAGTTGGACATCCACATGTATTCAATTAAAAAATAGTGTAGATATATCTTATACTCTGTTTTGATTTGAGTGTTTACTCCTCAGAAATTCATGTTGAAACTTAATTAAAATGTGGTAGAATTTAGGGGTAGGGCCTTTAAGAGGTGATTGGGTCATGAAGGTTCTGCCCTCCTGATGTATTTAATACATTCATAGGTTAATGGAAAATAGATTAATGGGTTATCAATAGAGTGGGACTGGTGGCTTTGTAGAAAGGGAAAGAAAGACCTGAGCTAGTGTACTCAGCCCCCTTACCATATGATACCCTAAACCACCTCAGGACTCTACAGAGAGTCCCAACCAGCAAGAAGTCTCGCACCAGATGTGGTCCTTTGAATTCTCAAACTCCAAAATTATAAAAAACTAATTCTTTTTAAAAATCAATTTAAACGTATAAATATTAAGTTTTAAGTATTCTGTTATAAGCACCAGAAAACAGATTAAGATAGAAAATTGGTACAATGAGTTGGGTCATTGAAAATGTGGAAGCAGCTTTGGAACTGGGCAATGGGCAGAGGCTGGAAGAATTTGGAGGAACAGGCTATAAAAATCATGCATTTTGGTGAATTCAGCATTAAGAAAAATTTTCTTAAGGGCTCTGAGGACAAGAAGACTAGGGAAATTTTGTAACTCTTTAGAGATTGTTTAACTCGAAGGAGTTAGTTGTGATCAGAATGATGGTGGAAATGTGGACAGTGAAGGCCAATCAGACAAGATCTGAGAATCAAGGTTTTGGAAGCTTAAGTAAAGGCCATCATTGTTATAAATTGGCAAAAATCTTGGCTGAACTGTGTTCGTGCCTGAGGATTTCATTGAAGGCCCAACTTGAGAGTGACGAAGTAGGGTATCAAGTGGAAAAATCATCCACTCAGGAAAGTAATCAAACTGCTGCATTTTTAACTTTTTAACTGCTCATATTAACCCATGAGAGGGATTAAATAACTTGACAATTCCATTTATAATCAAAATAGAAGCAACTTGGAAAGATATCAGAAACTCTCAGCCTGGTAACATAAAGAATAAAAAAGCAGGTTCAGGAAGGAAAACCAAAGCTGTAGCTTAGAGACTGTTTGCCAAAGATGTTCATATGCAGTGAAGGAAGCCAAGTGCTATTCCTTGAGACAATGGAAGGGAGATCTTAAAGATATTTCAGAGATCTTCTAGGCTGTTCCTCCTATCGAGGTACAGAGGCCTATGAAGTCAGAATGATTTTGAGAGATGCGCCTGAGCCCTCCACTGGCTTGCTGACCATTGTTCACTTGGGACTCTTTTCCCCAAATTCCAACATAGGGCTTCTTGGCTGCTCCAAGGTCCCTATGAATTCTTAGCAGCCTCCACCCAGATTTCAAAAGATGTCCCAGAAAGCCTGGGGATCCAGACAGAGACATGTCTTTGAGGAGGAGCCACTACAGGGAGCTGCCACTAGAGCAATGCAGAATGTAAAAATGAGATGGAGCTGCTGCAGAGAGCCCCAACCAGGACAATGCCTAGTGGACACATGGTAGCAGGAGCACCACTAGGTCTTCAGCACTGTGGAGTCACTGGCAACATGTAATGCCTACCTGAAAAAGCTTCAGGACTCCAACCAGCAGGAGCAGCCACATGGGTTGCATCCAGCAAAACCATAGGGGTGGGTTTCCCTGAGGCATTGGGAGTATGACCCCTACTCCAGTGTGTCCAGGAGGTGGCCGTTGGTAAGATGGATTATCGTCCAGCTTCAAAATTTAAATCAGTACTGCTGGGTTTATTTGCTTTGGGCGTGTTCCTCCCTTTTGGAATTGAAATGTCTATCTTATGCCTGTACCACTATTGCATGTTGAAAGGACATAATTTGTTTTGATTTCACAGCTTGCATATGAGCCTTTGAACATTAGAATTTGGAGTAGGTGCCGGAACAAGTTAAGAGTTTGTGACTATGGGGATGAAATGAATGTATTTGTACTTGAGAAGGACATGACCGTTGGGGAGTCATAGGCAGAGGGCTATGGTTTGAATGCTTGTCTTTCTGAAATTCATGTTGAAACTGAAACTCCAATGTGGCAGTGTTGAGAGATGGGTCCTTTAAAAAAGAGCTGGACTGGTGACTTTAGAAGAAGAAGAAAAGACATCTTGCTCAGTCCCCTCTCCATATGATGTCCTGTGCAACCTCAGGATTCTGCAAGGAGTCCCCAGTAGCAAGAAGGGCCTTATCAGATGCAGCTCCTCAACCTTGCACTTCTCAGCCTCTGTAACTAAGAAATAAATTGTTTTTCTTTATAAAATTTCAAGTTTTAGTTATTCTGTTATAACCTGTGGAAAACTAAGGCACATGCTTCATGAAAGTTAACTCAAAGTGGATCACAAACTTGAGAGTAAAACGCGAAACTATAAAACTTCTAGCAAATAACATAGAAAATCCGGTAACTTTGGGTTTGTTAGTGACTTTTTAGGTACAGCAGCACAATCACAATCCAGGAAAGAAAAAAATCTGTAAGTTGAACATCATTAAAATTAAAACTTTCTCTGCAAAAGCACTGTAGAAGAATGAAAAACTAAGCTAAAGTTGAGAGAAAATCTTCATAAAACACAGCTCTCATAATGGACTATAATTCAAAATATACAAAAAACCCTCAGAACTGAACAATAAAAAACCAAATAATCCAATTGAAACATAGGCCAAATATCTGAATAGATACTTCACCAAAGAAAATATAAAGATGGCAGTAAGCATATACCAAGTTGCTCAAAATCACGTTATTAAAGAATTGAAAATTAAAATAACCCTAAGATACTACTATATACTTATTAGAATGGCCAAAGTGCAAGAAAGTTGACAATACCAAATGTTGACAAGAATGCATGTTCTCACTCATAGGTGGGAACTGAACAATGAGATCACTTGGACTCGAGAAGGGGAACATCATACACCAGGGCCTATCATGGGGAGGGGAGAGGGGAGAAGGATTGCATTGGGAGTTATACTTGATGTAAATGACGAGTTGATGGGTGCTGACGAGTTGATGGGTGCAGCACGCCAACATGGCACAAGTATACATATGTAACAACCTGCATGTTATGCACATGTACCCTAGAACTTAAAGTATAATTAAAAAAAAAAAAAAAGAATGCGAAGCAATAGGAACTCTCATTTATTGCTGGTGGGGATGCAAAATTATACAGTCACTTTGGAAGACAGTTGATAGCTGCTTATAAAATTAAGCATACCTTTACAATACAGTTCAGCAGTTGTGTTCCTTAATACTTATCCAGATGAATTAAAACTTACGTTCACACAAAAACCTGCATAAAAATGTTTATAGCATTTTTATTTATAATTGCACAAATTTGGAAGCAGCCGAAGTGTCCTTCAAAAGATGAATGAATACATAAATCAGCATTGGTACATCCACACAATGGAATAGTGTTCAGTGAATAAAAGAATGAGCTATCATGCCACACAAAGGCACGAAAAAACTTTAAACACACATTGCTTTTATTAAAAAGCCAATCTGAAAATCCCATGCACTATTGATTGCAACCAGATGATATTCTTTAAAAGTATGAACTAGTGAAAGAGTAAAAAGATTAATATTTGCCAGAGGTTAAATGGGAGGGAGGAATGAATAGGCAAAGCATAGAGAATTTTTAGGGCAATGACGCTATTATTTTGTTTGATACTGTAATAATTGATACATGTAATTATATATTTATCAAAATGTATAAAATGTACAACATAAAGAATTAACCCTAATTTAAACTATAGATTTTTGTTAATTGAAAAAAAAAAACTTTAGTGTAAGTTATAATCTCTAAGATAGAATTCATTTGGAAAGATACACAATGAAATTGAAAATAATATGAAATGAAGCAATTTAAGAGAACTAAAAGCAAATAGCATTGATGAGACTTGGAGGATCAATCTGAAACTTAGTCTCATCTCTTGTATGAAGTTCCAAAAGAAGAAGCTTGTCAGAAAGGAAAGAAATAATACTGAAGATAGAGTTGCTGAAATTTGAAATCATACACGTTTAGATCAACCTTGCAATCAGAGTTTAAAGACGGCGATGGTACACTGAAACTACAGAACAGCAAGGATAAAAAAAAATCATGTAAATCTATCAAAGATCAAATAGATTGTCTATAATAAATCACTCTTTGGCCAAAAAAAGTCAAAATTCTCTTTCAGTAAAAAGGACATTATAGAAGATAATAAAGTTAAATATTCATTGCTCTGGCAGAAACAAATCTCAACTTTGATTTTTATGCCAAATAAAATAGCATTTAAGTATATAGCCAAAATAAAGTTATTTTCATTGATATAAAGACTAAGGAACTTTACCATCATGTTTTTTCAACAGGTTATATTTCAACAGAAATAAAAGTAAAATGATAGAAAGACAGGAATGACAAAAAACTTTAGGTATTATTTTTGTCAGAGATCCATACAGTATAAAACTCAAAGAAAAATTGAGATTGGTGAGACCTAAGGCTTGTAGAAAACCATTATAAGAGGTGAGGAAACAGTGGAGAAAATCAGATAATAAACACAGAAGTCAGTTATTTTATATATTAGTGGCATTGTTGTGTAGATTTTTACTACAAGTATTTTTCCAAAACTTCTAATTTTGGATTTTGATTTTGCCAATTGCAAATGACAAGCTTTTGGTTGTAAATAAATTTAAAACTCTCATTTATTTTCCAAACTATATTAAAATTCTATTTGTTAAGGTTTAATAAATCAAAAGCCACTAACAGCCAGCAGTCCCAGAAGCAAGTTCTCGCTTCAGAAGTAATTTACATACTAGGTCATACCATTCTCCTTTAGCATCTTTCCAGGCAGTATCATTAGAGATTGATGCTCTATTTCAAAGAGCTAGAGCACCTTACTTATACTTAAAAATTATATATACATATGTATATATAGTATATGTATATATAGATACACAAGCATATATATTTACACACAGATATGCATAGACAAATATATATATACACACACACATACATATATCACTCTTTTTTCCTTGCAATCTCATTCAAAACAACATTTCCAGTTAGATTATGCTTTTTTTAAATCTTTTTTTCCCTTCTCATACTTACTTCAACTTGGCTAAAATTATACTCTGGCTCTAGGATAGTCAGCCTTTAAATATTAGTGGATAGCTATCACGTATAGCTCTCATTTAGCTACTCCACACCCATCGTCATTTGTGGCAGTCTTTGTCCATAAATCAATCTCTCCTTAGTAAGAAAACTGAATAAAAAATAGTGTATCACTTACTTTCGAGTCTGATGGTTTTTCTTACTGAGAATGGAATAACAAACTCAAAGTACAAAATTGCAGACCTCACTTTAAAAACTCACCACTGGCAGCAAGGGACATGATAATGTACAGCATTGCTGAAAAACCCTTAGTACATGACATTTCTGCAAATTGTTACCTGACCTAATAAGCAAATCAGTTCTTGATGGGCAAAGAGGTGTCAGAGAGAAGGACTGTTGTGAATGATTGTCACACAGTTCTGTACTAACTTGAAATATGATCCTTAGAGTTAATAAGAGAAAGGTTTATGTATTCATTCTTATTTCCTGTTTTTAGTGTTGTTATGATTTATCAAGTACATATTAAAAGTTCTAATACAAATGAATAGCTGATCATTTGCTAAAGTTTATTTAACTTCTTTGACTGAAGTACTCTTAGTATTCATCATAGTGAAATCAAGGGTTTAGGTAATTAATATATTCAAAACTCGATTAAAATGATTCTGCGTAGAATTTCTTCTTTCATAATCAGAGGCTTCTTATACTTTCATTGAGGATACCTCACAAGAAAATACATAAACTTTTAGGTATTCAATAACTTTGTTGTTGGATTTAAAATAAAATATTTCCCTAACAGGGAGACCCTGAGATATTTCCTAGGTCATTGTTTAAGGGATGTGGAAAGATGGTTATATTCTTTCTCATCAGTTACCTTACTCTTTTCTTTCTGTTCTTAACCTCAACAAACCTCTTATATTGCATGCTCATGCTCATGCATGTGCATGCAACACACACACACACACACACACACACACACACCTCTTTGACAACATCAATTCCCCAAATAAAAAAGTGTTTGTCTATTTCAGCTCCACCTCACCTCCTCCTTTCTTACTATATTATTTGCACATTTACTCTGCTATTTACAGATAGAGCTCCTCTTTTTTCTCTAGTTGGAATATAGGTTTTATTTTCATCATTCACCCCCCATACTCATTTCAACCTCTCTGAAATTACAGTCTGCCCTTGGACTGTTCAGCTTTTATGTAAGTGGAAACCTATCATTTATAGCTCAAATTTAGTTGAGCCACACCTATCATCATTTGTGGCTGTCTTTGTCCATAAGTCAACCCCCGTTTAATCAGAAAACTGAATAAAATTATGTATCAGCTGCTTTCCAATCTGATGGTTTTTCTTACTGAGAGTGAAATAGCAACCATTTATACAAAATTGTCAGTCTTATTTCAGAAAGTTACCACTGGGTTCAAAGGACATGATGGCATTGTTGAAGAGCTTAGTAAGAAGACCATTCCCTTCTTAGCTACTATCCTCATGACCAATACTGAGTAGAACTGGATGAGCCAGAGCTGATATAATAAACTAAGGATAATTGACAGGAGAGGATGACAGGTGTTTTCCTCTCCTCTACTCCTGCTGTTTGTGCACCTATTCCTTACCGTTCTGGAAAGAACCCCATCACCAAGACTAGAAAGCCAAAGTTCAGATAAAATTGACATCGATTTTAATAATAGCATTTTCCTTGTCGTGAAATGCCATCTAGGTTAAGGTTCACCCATTGTTTTCTGCTCACAGTGCAATGATCCTTAGGAGGAGCAGTGCCAGTCGTAGAAATCAGTCATAGAAATCAGGAAACCTGATGCTGAGCTTTGGGCTTTGCTAATAAAAACATTTATGTTCCTATACATTTATTTCATTTGTTTTCTGAATTTCACATTTTTTTCCTTCTAATCATAGGTTCCATCACAAAATTTGTAGGGGTAAGGAAAATAAAAGAAATGGTACAATTTAAAGTGGTTAGTGATTCCGTATGTACCCACAAGAGTTGGTTGTATACCAAGGAGAAAATATCTTGAACATACAGGTATTAATATAATGACACTATTAGATTCGTACAAGTTTTTTCTTAATCCTTGAGTGTTTTCTAAATCAAGAGAAACTGAAAGTACAACTTTTTTTGCTTGATGTTGAAAATACTTTCATATTTAATAAATTTCAAGACTCCAAAACTAGATATTCTCTGTAACTCTTTTTGTCTGAAACTAAAGGAATTATTGACACTTGCTATATTGATGGTTTTAGCCAAATTTTATAAGAGTTTAATTCACTCTTCACACCACTAAAACAAATCTATTTTTATTCTTTATGTCATCCTATTTTCAAAAAATACAGCAGAGTTCTCATTCCCTTTTCACCTCTATTTAGTAAAGTATCACAATAAATAGTTCCACCTATTTATTTATCTTTTCTATGTAATATTTTCTTTCGTGGGACTATTCAGAATTTTCTTTGACTCTGCTTGAAGCATTTCTTTTTTGCTATAATGGCAATGAATTGATATCTACGTGTCAGGTCCCTAAGGGTTGCACTGGTTTTGACATCCAGACACTTGACTTTTAAGTGAGTTCTAATGCAGTCAACATGTGCTCTATCCCCAGACAACACAATTCTTTCAATAGCAGTTACATTAACAATTACTGCAGGGCATCTAAGTGGATGCTGTGCAGTAAATAGAAGAGGGATGGACCACAGCTAGCAAAGCCTGACAGTGAAATTGGATCAGAACACTTTGAAAAATCACTTCTAAAGAGAGAGACATCATCGTTTTTACAAGTCTGGAAGCCATAGCCTCCTACTGAGTTTCTCACGCTCCAGAAACAAGATGATAAGGGAAGAGTTTTGTCCAAAATTAGAAAAAGAAGAGTCATCATGAAATATCTTTCCCTTGGTAATGCATCTGTGTACTTTGAAACAAATAAACAACAAACATATACTTTCTATTTTTTCGTCAGTGTTTTCCAATTTTTTTAGAGGCGCTGTGTGTGTGTGTGTGTGTGTGTGGTTTGTGTAAACTACTATGTACCCATCTCTATATCAGGCATCCATATGACAAATTATTAGTTCTTTGTGTCATGCCTCCTTATCTTTCAGGAATTTATACTCTATTTGAAAAAAAATAGACTTTGCAGAGAATGTTACTTGCTAAGTGCATTCATGTACAGAGAAACAACTAAAGAAGCTACCAAAATTGCTGAATTTATTCTTAGAAGTGATTACACATCACTCTAAATAATGTGGCCTAGAGTGTTTCATAGAGAGCAAAATTTAAAATCAGACTAATTTTTTTTTAGCCAGAAAGCTAATAAATAATTTTAAAAATTATTCTTCTATTTACCTTTTTATTTCTGAAGTTTTAAACTATTTTAAATAAAATAAACTTCTGTAACTAAATGTTTTTGTATCAAAGTATTGGAAAGACATTTATTGGAGTGAATAGCAATAGTGAAATTCAAACAGGTGGATTTAGTAATAACCTTATTCCAAATATAGCCTCTTAATTATTCAGCAGTAATTGTTTTAACAAGAGTGGAAATTTAACGTATAAATAATTTATTTAAGTTCTCTTGCTAGATGCAGACATTGGCTTGAGATATTCTGTGGCACACACTTAGCTCTTCACTCTCTCTCTCTTCTCTCTCTTCAGCTCAGTAGGTGCTATGAATAGAACATGGATGAGATACAAAGAGGAAAATAGCTAAAACTGTCAAAATTTGCAGACTAACAAAACAAAAATATTTGTTATTTTCAACACAAATTTAAAAGACAGAATCAATCTTTAAGGTTCTGGTTGAGACTAGAGGTATAGAAGTAATTATAAGTAAATTACTGATTAATAATCATAGTGGAGGGGTGGGGTGCCGTAGAATTGGACCATAACTTGGAATCCAGGTAGGAAAAATGTGTGAGGTAGGAAAAAAATATGATTGGATAGTAAACAATTTAACAGACAAAAGAATCACTGGGAATGCTTGGAAAACCAAAGGATGTCAGAAGTGATGGCCTGTGAGCCCAGAGGTTCTCTGATTTCTCGAGGTGCTTGCTAATTCCCAGTGTCACCTACCAGGAGGAAACTTCCTCTTTTCAGGGGACTCTAGTACAAGCTCTTGGATCCAGGTCCATTTGAATGTTCTGGGGTGCAAGAACAGTGTGGACTTAGTTTACCATTTCAAAATCCTGAATTTATTCTAGTAAAGTTTGTGCAATACTCCATGTGTCAGGTCCCCAAGACCACTTCCAGGTTTGATGATCCTATAGGAGAACTCTCAGGACTCAGCGTTGAAT
Organism: Macaca thibetana thibetana; assembly: GCF_024542745.1. Classification (NCBI taxonomy): domain Eukaryota; kingdom Metazoa; phylum Chordata; class Mammalia; order Primates; family Cercopithecidae; genus Macaca; species Macaca thibetana. The sequence goes on along the minus strand of NC_065578.1, from coordinate 105,477,405 downwards.
TATACTCACAGATATGGTTTGTTACAGCAAAAAAGAGACCAAGCAAAATCACAAAAGGAAAAAGGCACACGTAGGAAAGTCAAAGACCTGAGGAGACCAAGCACAAGCTCTCAGAGTCTCCTCCCCATGCCCTTACACAGGATACGCTTACTTCCCTCAACAAGGAGTTAAGACAACTTATGTGAAATGTTATTGTCTCCCGAGAAAAATTGTTCCAGACTCAGTTCCCAGGGTTTTTATTAGGGGATAGTCTCATAGGCACTCTGCTTAGTAAGTACTAGAATTCTAGACTGCCAGAAGGAAAGCAGGTATTAAGTATAACTCTTGTTGTTTGTACAAATGGTTCAGGCACAGTGAGACATCTTTGTAAGTCCTGGGAATGATACCACTCTCTTGAAATCCAGGTTTCCAGGTGCCAGCTAAAGGCCAGCCTTGTAAGCAATAGGGCCTTGTGACCCTATTTCAAAGCATAACATTCAAGCTTTTTATGTTAACTCTTCTCTGCACACCAAGTCACTAGAAATTCTACTTTTAGTTAAATGAAGAGGGTGTTTCCCAAATATTTTCTTATAAAAAAATCAGAAAAATGATAATATTTGAATTTTTGAATTGATAATATTTGAATTTTTGAATTGATAATATTACCACTAGGGTAAATAAATTAGGGTGTCTAAAGAGGCAACAGGTCTGGGCCTTGTTCCCCTCCACCACCAGCTACGCGGATGCCTGAGGGTGCGACCATATTGGCACACCTGAAATCCATTTGTCACACTGGGTATAGTCTCTGCCAGAGAGAAACTATTGAATTTGAGCACAATAAGCCTATGTAAGAAATAGTTTTTTATAACCTTATTTTTAATATTGAAAAATTGAAATGACTTAAAAGTCTATAAATTGGATAATGAATTAACATCTTACATTAATATATTATTGCATATCCAAAAATGAAAATAAATGGCCAAAATATGCCTGTATTAGTTCGGATAACTTTAACAAATGTAAGGTTGGATGAAAATGATTAAGTTGTAGATGGCTACTCTATATAAAGCAGCAAACTTGCCACCAGTACAACATATTATGTTTTGGTGCCTACTGATGTAATAGGAGTTTAAAAGATCCATAGGAAAAGTAAACACCGTATCCAGGTGGCTCTTCTCTTTCGGTTAGGAGGATAAAAATGAGATCTGGAAAGGGAATATAAAGGGTTTCAACTAAATCTATGTCATATTCTTTAAAAAATTCCAAAGTAATTATGGAAAAATGGTAATATGTGATAGAGTTGATGGGTAAAACCGTATATATCTATGATTTTGCTCTCTGGAACAAAATGTTTAGAAATGTCTCCTAAAACAAATAAAAAATATATTTTAGTACCTATATGTCCACTTATTTTGAAAGCATTTTAGCCTCTTTCGTTAATAATCATTTAAAAGCGTATAACTGGACTGTTTTTTAACACAAAGGACAAATGCTTGAGGTGATTGATACCCCATTTACTCTGATGTGATTATTATGCAATGCATGCCTGTATAAAAATATTTCATGTACTCCATAAATATATACACCTACTATGTTCTCAGAAAAATTAAAAATAAAGAATTAAAAATTTCAAAAAAGGGTCAATTGAAACTCTTTATAATGGTCTTTGACATAAAGTTGTTTCCATTTCTAAGCACCATAATGATATTGGAAAGATTCTATGTGAGTTAAAAAAGTGTATTCTACTGGGTCTAACTAGAAAAATAGTGTTGATTATACAAGGAGAAAAAAAAAGTAGATGACCTATAAACTAGAACATTTTATCAAAATATATATTGCTCTGAGTAGTTAGTTAAAAGTGAAGATAGTTTTTATTAATTATAGTTTGCTTCTAGTGAGACCCACAAATAATTGACAAGGGGATATCCGAATCCTCAAATTCCATGTATCTAGCCTCTATTATATGTTTTTTCTGCAAATGCCAGATCCTGCTACTTCCACAGGGGATTTTTGTCCAGGATACTTTCAACCCTCAGTACCACATCCTCATTGTCCCCAGGCACACTGTTATCCTTCATCTTCTGTGTACATATTTACCTTCTCTATCAATAGTATATCAGAAACTATCTTTTGCACATAGTAAGACCTCAAAGAATTAGGGCCACGATTTCTACTACAATTTTTGTTCTATCATCTGATATAATATTGTTGTTTTTTTAACAGCACTTTAACTGATATGTATCTATCTATCTATTTACTTATTTATTTTCAATGTTCTTCACTAGAATACAATTTACGCAGACTGGAAGTTTGTTATTTGTTGTTTGAGTTGTTTGAGCTTGAGCTTGATGTTTAGCATTATATTCCAGAGTCTAAAACTGTATCTGTTAGGTAATAGCGGCTCTACCAAATCATTGCCCTCAAAAAATTAGGACTCAGAATGAAAGACCGGAACAAAGAGGTGTAAGGAGACTAAAGTAAAGAAAAAAAAAGTTTTTTTTTTTTTTTTCAATGTTTAGGGCAGATCTAAATGAATCCATTAATCTTAGGCCTTCCCAGAGATGTACCCCTTCACATTTGAGTAGGCTCTAATTTCGTTTTCATTTCTTGGAAGACTAAAGCTCCAGCGTGATGAATCCCATGAGAGGCTGCAATGGGAGAGTGGGCGATTCCGAAGGTATAGAAACAAACTCAGTCTTCATACCTTAGAACTATCTTGTTCTTTGATTTGATCCATTGAAAGAGAAAGAATAAAAGGATGAAGAAATCTTGAGCTCCTCTTTTTGGTAGGCATGTACCATTAACTAATCACCTTAATTTTTTATGAAAACAATACAACTGGGTAAATAAAGGATTTGAATTATTTTTGATTTAGATAACTATTGTGCTTTGAGAAGACTAAGTGTTCAACCCTTAAAAATAAAGTTGAAATAGCCTTATCACCCTATTAACAGTTTATCTAATTTTAGTTCAAGCTTCCAGCAGAATGTTATACTCTCAGGAAACCTAGATTTACCAACCCAAGTCGATAATTAGCACTAGATACTCTAGTGATACTCTTTATTATCGTATGTATATTACTTTTAATTCACATATTAGTCAAACAATGTGAGTGTTATTAACACCATTTTACAGTGAAGGAACTGTATGTAAAAATGTTTAAATAGCAATTTGAAGGTCACAAAATAAGTAAGGGTCAATACCACAATATACACCATGGCCTATCTGATTTCAAAGCCCAGTGCTCTTTTCTATTATGCGATGTGGCTTCCATTAAATTATGACAAATGTCCCAATGGGGAGAAAATTAAAAATATATCATTGATGTTTCATATCTCAGCTTAGTTATTATAGATGATGCTGTTGCTATTTATGTGGGGATGGCTGAAAGGGAAAAAAATATGAGTCACTGTATATACATCACCGTTGCTAATGTAGTCGCTGTCTCCAGAGCCTGTCACTGTTTGCAGTTGTGCCATTTTCCTTCACCAGCTGTCCAGCACCTTTGCACAAAATGAGCTATTCATATCTGATCACTAAATTCCCGAATAGTTGGCTGCTGTTGACCTTCAGTAGCCCACAGTTATGCCTCAGTGCTTGAGGTTACTTTCCAGTATACATTGTAGATCTTTTGTTTTACATACCCAGAGCAACTAGACAGGCATCTGTTTGATGCACTGAAGCTGCAATTTGAGCAACAGGATCAAGGCTACCTCAAAGACTTAACGCTCTTCCAAAGTGCCTGATATAATTTGCTGAGAAAATTTGGCTTTGTTCTGCAAGAAATCAATTCATGTATCAGAATACAAAAATAAGCACTTTAAGTATTTAAAACCAACCCTTTAATCCTTAAAATGCATTTCCCCCATGTCGAACTGAAAAAATATTCAGAGAATCACATTTGTTGTATGCATAACATGGCAAATGAGCGCTGTATGTGTTGATAGCTTTAGTAAGAACTCTTGGTCAGGACCAAAGGTCATTCATTTGATTATGACAAAGTGAGAGCAGAAGTAATGTGCAATTGTGATCGCCTTGGTGGTGAGAGGAAGATTGTTTTCCTCAAGTGACCTAGCTCTGTAACTTCTTGAGATTTGAAGAGCAAAAGCCAGAAAATTGGTTCATTTGCATCATTGCACAGTGTTTCAATGTGACACTTGCTGATCCTGTTCCCTCGCTGACTTTCTCATATCAGGGGCCACGTGTTGTGCACTTTCTCATGAACTCCTTGCTTAAGTAAGGTCAGGGAGCAGCTGTGCAAAGAAACATCAGAAAGCTTGGCAAGCCGTGCCATACCTACGTGCTTCTTGTGGCAGTTGGTGTTCATCTGAAGCATCTGGGCTGAAAGGGAATTAAAGCAGAAGCACTGCTGAGATTGAGAAACTTGTAATCCTTGCTGTGAGGTACCACAAACTAATTTAATTCCACTGTTGGTCACAAAGGCTGCGTTTTGCCTGAGTTATAAAAAGAATCGCATTGAGCCTTTTAGAAAGCAGACTTTTATGTGGATTTCTAAGCGTCAGATTTTGTCAGTCTATCACACAGTTCATCAAATGCCTTCTTTCTGGGACATGCTTTGCACAGAGCTGGATGGAAAGATTTGAAGATTAATTTGAACTCTAATGAAAATTAGCTGTGCTGTTTGGTTTCATGTTGTGATTGTCATCATGGAGGTCAGTGCTAATGATGTGTCAGGCTCTCTTTGACAGTTTGCATACAGGCACAGTTTACTCAGAGCTCAGCAATGCCATTCTCAGAAGATGAGGAAGTATTGAACTGTCAAACGGGGACTGTACAGGTGACAGGTGATGCATTTTAGATCAGCTCTCTAACAAAGTGAGCAGCCTTTTCCATCCTTCCTCCCTCTAATAGTAAAATAATTTATTCTATCAAAGTTACTAGTGTGTTTGCAGCAAACATCTTCCCACCAGATCTTTTTGAAATGCTTATGAATAGAAAAAAAAGGGAATCAAAAAATGTATGCAGTAGATGAAAATATTTATTACATTGTGACTTAATTATATTAATATTCTTTGTGATTACAATTCATTTGTATCAATACCGAATTGTTTCAGAAAAACAGGTAAATATAGATATTCACAAAAGTACATTTGCTTGGATATGACATTAATAATTCCATATTAATAGATTTAATAATTTTATCTGTGTTAAATAAATTTATTTTTTTCCTTACTGTGGATATTGCAATACCTTAGAAACATAAATACTAATAATAAAGTAAAAATAAGTTTTAGTTCAATGCTTATCTCTAATTACCAAGAAAAATAATATGAAACAATTCAGAAAGAGAGGCGACTACTCCTACATGATTTGTGTATCTTATATTTTTACCTCTAAGCATAAATTTCCAGGAAAGTTATGTAAGAAGAGACAACGCCTTTTTACAAGCAGATTTTTAATATAAGATATCATCTGAAAGGCCCCATTTGTGTCATCAGGAAAAAATTGCTTTTTGACTTTAATAATTGACATTCTGTAACAGAAAATACAAAGTCCTATTCATAAAACCATTATATTTTGCAATAGTTTAGTAAAATACACTTGCATACACAAAAATATTTTAGAAATACTATGCGATCAAGTTCTAAGAGGTTAAGTTTATTTTCATATGTTTTTGTGAATCTACTAATTTAATGTATGCTTTGAATTATTGAAAATAACCCTGTGACTCTACAAATTATGTTAGTTAAACTAGGTCAGGCAATACAATTCCATTTGGACATACATAGACATAATAGAATTTATTCTGAAGTCACTTAAATGGTATTCTCTTTATCTTTAGTGCAGCAGGGAATTCAATACAAGTAGATATGACTGACATTTTTTTCTAACCTCTCTGTCCTTTCCTCATGAAAATGCTTAGCTGCTCTTGGGAAGCACAGCTGTTGGACAAAGCACAGGGTCCAAGGCTGTGCCTTTGGGAGGGCTAACTGAGAAATTCAGCCAATCAAAAGACAGACTTAAAAATGTCAGATCAGATATGCCAATCACCAAAAAAAGGTGATGACCCGAAGCGGTGATAGTGCCAACATGATGCTGAATTTAATCTATAAAGCACAATTCTCTTGCTGCTGATTTTACTTATTTATTTTTGGTGATAGCAGAAACATTTGCAGAAAATATAAGATGACATGTGAAATTAGTGCTTCATAATATTGCAAAATCTTTTAAGAAAGGTAAACTCTCTTTCGCCAAAAGAAAAAAGTCACATCTTATCATATAAGTAAAAAAACACAAAAGCTTCTGAATATAAAGATTTCCATGCAGAAAATGTGCACTTATTCTACCTTTAATGCAGCAGAGATGTAACACATTACCAAGATTTAAAAAAGGCCTTTAACATAAAAACCATAAGATTTTCTAAAATGTTGGAAGCCTTCTTGTCTGGTAATGTTCACCAATTAATTTGAGATAAACATTACTGCATAATAATAATAGTAATGAAACATTATACAACCAAACAGTATAATTACTAGATAAATGCATTAGCTAATCAATGTCCAGTGAGAAGAGATAGGAATCTGCTCTAAGTTTTCAAATTGTTTTTAACTAGCTTTTTTATTTTGAGGGTTTCTTAAATAGAAAAATATTAGAATGCATTGTTATCTACCATACTTGCCATTCTACTTACATTTCAATTACATTTTAACATTAGCTGCAAAACATCCGGAGCTGTGTAATATTGACAATTACAATGTTAGTAGGTTATATAATCTGCCAATTACTACCAAAAAGAAATGCCAGGTGTTTCGATCCCAAGTCATTAAAATGCACATGATGGGCTGGGACTGACCCTGGAGTTGTCTTACCAGCATAAAACATGAAAATCACAAGAAGAAGGAACAAAAACACAATCAAATGTACAAAAAAGGCAGGAGCAGGGGGCAGTTAGAAAGAGAAAAATGTGTCTTCGGTGGGTGGCTGAAGTTTTCTTCCTGCTTGTCTCTTTATTCACTCTTTTTGCTTTTTCTTTTGTAGTTGCACTCTGGCCAATAATAGAACACATTTTTACAAACTTATAAATTAATACAAATGTTGAAATGAGTATCTTCTATCCAAAAGGAGACTATTTAAATTGTATGACATATTAAGAATGTTTTCTTTTAAACACATGAAAGAAGAACAGTAAAATTCCCAGAATGCTTCTTAGAGCAAATCTATCAATTCAAAATGTGGGAAAACTAAAATAATTTAAATTTGCAAGTAGATTTTAAGTGATTTTATTCTAACTATAGATTTTTTTTTATTCTTAGTTATTTTCCAGAAAATTTAGAATCTGGAGTCAACTTTTTAATCCACTTCAATTTTTGTTTTATACTGTCCTCTTTATTGGACTATATAAGGATGCCAAATTTTAAAACGTTTATCAAATAGTTGCCAAGAAGAATGGACAATTGTGTGAATGAGCACAATGATGCTGGGTTGTGTTGCATGTAATTTAAATCCTTAGCTATATCCATATCGTCTGCCTTCTATGAACTATTCACGATCCCAGCTAAAGCCAGTCCCTCCATTTATACATTCTCCACTTACTCAAGGGCAGCACTCCTGCAATTGTATCCTCTGATCTTGGCTTCATCAATTATTCTATCTTTATTTTTCAGTCCAAGAGGGAATCATAAAACATGGTACAGTATTTCTTATTTTAAACAAAATGGACTTTATATCCCCTTATTGCTGCTGCAGTATTTCTCTGCTACCATTTACAGTAGAACTCCCCAATGAATGTGCTTTATTTCTACTAATTATCTCTTAAATTCACACTAGTCAAGCTTTATCCCTAAACATTTGATCAAGACAGTCATTGTGCAGGTCTCAAATTACTTCCAGGTAGTAAATACAATTTTTAGTTCTTAAGGTAATATCTTAAACAAGATGAAGCAATAACCAAAGTTGATTATAACTTGATCTTGAAACATTTTTTCGTCCCAATTAAAGTCGTCACTCTTCACTTGTTCTCCTTCCACTTCATTGGATGCTTCTTGCTACACTTCATTACTGGTTTCTCCCCCTCCTCCTGAATTCTCAACTTTGAACAGCCTTGATCCCAATGTTCTAAACTCTTTTCTCTTTTATATAAATTCACACCTTATGTAACAGCATAATCTCTCATGATTTTAAATAACATTTCTTTCTGATGACAACTAAATGTATACCTTCAACTCAGGTCTCTCTCCTGAATTCTAAATGTGAAAATCAAATTGTCCACTCAACATCACCAGTTCAATGTCCAAATGAACTCTTGTTTTCCCTCACCAAAAGTCTTTCCCATCTAACTAAAATGTAGTCCCATTCTTCAGTTAATTTAGCCAAAAATCATTCAGTCCTCATTGACATTTGTCTTTTTCTTGTACCTCACTTTCTGTTCATCTTCTATCTATTGGCATGCTACCAACATGATCTAAACCTTCATAAGTTCTTACTGGTGCATTTGCAGTAGTTCTTTATCTGCTGTCTTTATTGTCACCCTTGTCCCATTCTCTGCATTTTTTGCCCTTCAATGCAGCCAGAATTACCATTTAAAAACATAAGTCGGATCATGTAACTACTCTGCTTAGAACTCTCCAGAGGCTTCCATCTCATTCAAAATAACTCAGAGTACAATTATCCACAAGATTCCACGTGATGTAGTTCTGGAGAACTCTCTGCTCCAACCACAATGACCTACTTGATATTCTGTAAACATGTTGACTCTGCTTCTGCCCCAGAGTCTGCACCTGTTGTTCTTTTTGATACAACACTCTTTTGCTAAAGTGCTTAGTTTATGTTTCTGCTTTGTAGCTTATTTCTGGTCTCTCAACAAATGCTACTTTATCAGAGGAGTCTTACTATAGCAACTTATATGAAATAGCATGCTGTAATTTTCTATTCTCCTTTACTGTTTCTTTTCAAAAACACTTATTGCATCTAATATATATTCATTTCTTTACACCTTTTGTGTGCCTCCCCAACACACAAATGTAAGAGGCTAATGAATTGTTTGCACTTTGTTTTATTGCTATATCCTCAGTGCTTACAACAGTGCATGGTGCATGCTAAATGTTAAATAAAGATGCTTGAATGATGTGTGAGTAAGTAAGTAAAATGAAAAGAAAATTATTTGGCACATGTGAAGTACTTCAGTCCATGTTAAACAGTATATAACGAGCTTTCTGGGGGGTATTGATTTTTACCAGCAATCTATCAATCAACATTTTTACAAGTAACATCTCTCTACAATCTCTCTACAAAGGCATTGAAACTTGGTGAGACTACATATACTATATATATATATATAGAGAGAGTATATGTGTGTGTATATATAGTGTATATATATAGTATATGTGTGTATATATAGTATATATATAGTATGTGTGTGTGTATATATATAGTATATGTGTGTATATATATACACACACACACACATATATGAATTCCATGAGAATTACTTGTTTAAAAACTCTATGGGGACTTTACTTTTCTAAAAGTCCCCATAGAGTTTTTAAACAAGTAATTCTTGTTTAAAAACGGTATTTTATTTATTTATTTATTTTTGCTACATGGTTTTCCATTTAGGACTAGTATTTATGCCATTTTTCTCTTTCAGCATTTCTAAAGAATCTATTTAAGGATTCAAGCTAAATTAGTGTCTTTTTTTATTACTACCTTTTAATTTTGAAAATAAATTTGGTAGTTTCATTTGAACACTGCTGCATTTATCCATCACCTCACATTACACAACTCTCTGATTCTCTCTGATTAGAAAACCCGTATTAATTACTGTGTCACTGCCTATATGAAATCAACTCCAGTATATTATGATGTAATTGATAAAAGTCATAAAAATAAATTAACTGAAACTTGCTAAGTGTTTCACTACTGTGTAAACATTCATTTTGAATTTCCTCTTACTTTCTTGTGCTTGTGATTTTACTATTGCAGGCTGACATTTGTTGAAATTTTCTCTACAGAAGTTCAAAGACACATTGGATTGGAGACCCACATACCCTCCACACAGGTAACATCACTCATACCCTATGTGTATATTAGGGTGTGTTTATCCAAGAAGATTTATGTAGGACTTTTCCTGGTACTTCCTGAAGTATCATCTCAACTGGATGATTTGGAATGTAAACATTCAGGCCCTGAACACACCTAGGGTAGTTAATGCCTTTGAAATACTAGAAAGGAGAGAGGACCTTGTTTGTTTGTCTTTTAATCTACTATTAAGAGCACACAGGAAACTATCTTTTAAGTTAATGATTTTCCTCAAGAATTAACTCTTTCTGATTCCCAGATTTTTAAGGTGTAGTTTCGCTTCCTAGCACTAGTCAAAGGCTTAGCTCATGGTCTCTCCTTTCTCCCTCTCTGTGCAGGCTCTATACATGGAAAGCTTAATTCCATTAGGGTATTTCAGCATTACTGCCACTCACTTACTTTCCTGGGTGGGTATCTTTGCTTCATTGCAAATCTCAAAAGATTCTCCTGCTTTCTTGTAGTATTTTTCATTTCTTGAAATAATACTTTTTTGTTTTTGCATGTCTTATAGGCAGCAAATTTGGAAATCTCCAATCTAATAGGTTACTTAAAATAGAAACACCTTTTAATATCCTCTTTACAAACATTGTTTACTTATCAATTTGTACACGATTTTCATTGATAAAATAAATCCAAGTAAACAATAAGTTAGAATAGGTGCATCTTGGCCTCATTTTGTTTTACAACACGATTATTTTTTATCCAGAAAGAATGGTGTTGAACACTGTGTGTTCCATGGCTCCTAATAGCAGAAAACTTAAAAAAATTCAATTGGTACAGTAACATTGATGGCCATTTTATTGACAAAATAACTGTGACTGAGAATAAACTGGAATTCCAGAATAACCTCCAAAGAAATTCACAGATAGTGACTTCAAATCAATTGTCCATTATAACCAAATCAATTGTCCATTATAACCAGAGACTCTGCTCTTTAAAACCTCTGGATTACATAATAGAACACTGTGATAGGCACATAATAACTTTTTTACATTTTTAAACATATATTTTCATAGGATAGCTATCTACTCCTACTAAAGATTTGCCACAAATCATGTACAACAATTCAAAAATTAGAATTTTTTTAATTCCTAGAGTAGGACCAACTGTGTTTTTTAATTCTGGAAATTAGGTAAAATTAGCTTTCTTTAGATCCTTTTACAGACTTTGAAATATACTAATTTTTATTCCAGCAATGAACCAAGGATCTCAGATATTGACCTCTTATAGTTCTTACTTAAATTTTTTGCTCTACACAAAGATATTAAACTACAAGGAATAAGTTATAGCTACAATTAAAGTACTTTGTTAACTTAAAGGCACAGTTGATGCCAGGATAGCATTAACCTATGAAGTTTGAAAGAACTGACAAGATAATGAAACTATAAATTCCTGAGAAAATGCAAAATTTTACACTGCCGTTTTAAACTCTCTTAACTATTGTGTATTATATTCTAAAATATTGGTAAATTACTGAACATACACACAGTTTCAATTATCTTAAATATTTGAACATATTTCTTAAACAGAAATGTGCTTTGCTTTATCACAAGATTATTTTATTCCTTCAAAGATGATGTATAATAATATATATATTGTGTGTGTGTAGAAACCAATGTTCTACTGGTTTCTATCTTTCTAGAGAACCCTCATTATATGGTTTGGCTCTCTGTCCCACCCAAATCTCATGTTGAATTGTAATATCCACATATTGAAGTTGGGGCCTGGCGAGAGGTAATTGGATCATGCAGGTGGTTTCTAATAGTTTAGCACCATGCCCCTACTTAAGGATGAATTTCTTTAACTGGTTTTGAGGTCTCTGGAATTGGCTTTTTAATCTGATTAGACCTAAAAATACTAAAAACTCTACTTCTAATAATATGGAGAGCACTAACAGTCTTTGGTGTGAACTATCTATAGTGCTACACAAAGTAAACACATTTGATACTGCTGATTCATCCTTTTTAAAAGACAAGAAGTTTAGTTACTCTGTACTTGACACTTTCAAACATTTGTGGATAACTGAGGACTACAATAAAGTTGATTGGGTGCTCCCAACATTACTAGACAAAGTGATGAAAGAAAAGGATGAACTCAGCTATTTGAAATCCCAGCTTCAGAAGCACGTAAATAACCTAGAAACTTCTAAGTGCTCCTTGGTTCTAAGAAAATTATCTTGAGTTTCAGATGATACTTCATACTTTGTACTCTTAAGTTGATGTAGAAACAAGTTAAGATTTTGAGGGATTATTGAGGAAGGGTGACTGTATTTTGCAATGCAAGAAGGGCATGAAATTTGATAAGGAAGGATCAGAATAATATATTATAGATATTTATCCCTTCCAAATTTCATGTTGAAATGTGTTGATGGTGGGGTCAAGTTGGAGGTGTTTGAGTCATGGAGCCATATCCCTTATGAATGTCTTGGTACTATTTTCATGGTAATGAGTGAGTTCTCACTCTTCGTTCCTGTTCCTATAAGATCTTATCTTCCCATGATTGTAAAACAAAAGCCCATCACCTCATTCCTCTCTTTCTCTTGCTCCCTCTCTTATCATGTGACACATGGGGCCCCCATCCCCTTATGCTATAATTGAAAGCTTCCTGAAGTTTTCATAAGAAGCAGAGGCTGGTGCTATGCTTCTAGTACAGCCTGCAGAACTTTGAGCCAAATGAAACTTTTTTTCTTTATAAATTACGCAGCCCCAGGTTTTCCTTTACAGGAATGCAGATGGACTAAGACACAGTGATAATGCCAAATGGTGATGAGGATGCAGAGAAGCTGAATCTTATTACATTGCTGGTGGAAAAGTAAAATGGTTACAGCCAGTCAGGAAAATAGTTGGCAGTTTCATTTAAAACTCAATATGCATTTTCCATATGACTCAGCAATCACACCCTTGGGCAATTATCCCAGAGAAATGAAAAGTTATATTCACGTAAAATCCTGTACATGAATGTTCATAGTAGCTTTATTTATAATAATTTGAAAGTAGAAACAACTCAAATGTCATTCAATAGATGAACTGTACAATAGAACACCATACAATAGAAGACTACAAAACAACAAAACGTGTTGAACTATTGACGAGTGCAACAATCTGAATGCGTCTCAAAAGCATAATGCTTAATTTTAAAATTTCTCAAAATAATTTTACACTGTATTCTCCTATTTTTTAAAAATGTCATCAACATAGTAGAACTATGAGAATGAAAACCATATTAGTGCTTGCCAAGGGGCATGGATGGGAGGTGGATAAGTAGGTGGGTGCAAATATAGAAGTACAAGGAGGTTTATTTGTAGTTGTGATGGTTAATTTTATGTGCCAAGTTGACCGGGTCGCAGAGTCCCTAGATATTTGTTCAAATACTATTCTGGTTGTATCTGTGAGGATGCTTCGAATGAGATTAACTTTTAAATTGGTAGAATGAGTAACATAGATGGCCCTCCCTATTGTGAATGGACCTCACTGAATTAGCTGAATATATGAATAGAAATTGGCTGATTCTACCCTGGGTAAGAAATAATTATACCTTGCCTGACTTCCCTTGCACAAACATCAGCTTTCTCCACAACACTTTGGACAAAAACATCAGCAGTTCCTAAGTCTTGAGTTTGCTGGCCCTCAGAGAGAACCACGCTGTCAGCTTTTTTTGATCCTTGGCCTTTTAGACTCAGACTAGAGCTAAACAATTCCGCTCCCCCGGGTCTCTAGCTTGCCAGCTCACCTTACAGATCTTGGGACTTTCTCGCTTCCAAAGTTATCTGAGCCAATTACTTATAATGAATCTCTTTATCTATAAAGAGATCTGTATTGTTCTATTCTCTGGAGATATACAGCCATATATCACTTAACAGTGGGAATACAATCTGAGAAGGGGTCTAAATGACTCCATCATTGTACTACTAACAATATGGAGTGTACCTACTCAACCTAGGTGGTGCAGACTTCTACACACCTAGGATATATGGTGTAGCCTATTACTCCTATGCTACAAACCTATACAGCATGTTACTGTACTGAATACTGTAGGCAATTGTAACACACTGGCAAGTATTTGTATATCTAAACACGGAAAAGGTGTGGTAAAAATACATTAATACAATCTTACAGAACCGCTGTCCTCTCTTAGGTCCATTGTTGACTGAAATATTGTTATGTGGAGCATGACTCTGTGTGTGTGTGTGTGTTTGCATGTGTGTATTTTTACCATTCTCTGGAAAACCCTTACCAATATTGTGCTGGTATAACTTTTCTGCATCTTGATTGTGGCATTGGTCACACAAAACTATGCGTGATTTAAAATTGCATAAACCTACATATGGACATATGTGTACACACACAAATGAAAGATACTAAAAATGAAGAAAAATGATTAAGTTCTATAATTTACTTATAAGGGTCGTAACAATGTCAGTTTTCTGATTTTGCTATTATATTATAGTTTTATGAGATATAACCATTGGGGTAAGCTGGTTGAAAAATATACAAGATTTTATGTACTGCATTTGAAACTTCCTATTGAAAAATATAAAGAAAAAAATGACAAAACAAAAACATTTCAAGGATGTCTGCTGTTTCATTTAGTGTTTCAAGCACATTCAAATTTCTGTATTTGGATACTGCAGTATTAAATGGGCATATTAGATATAGTTTCACTAGACGTAAGTAACTATTTATAGAGACTATTTATGAAGACCTTTGATCCAGAACTACTTGTTACCTGTGATGAACCTGAATATTTGTAAAGTTCTCTGTAATATAACCACTATTTATTAACTGTGCATTATTTTTCAATGCTAAAAGGCTTTATCATTTAATCTGACTTCATCTTCCCAAATAATAACAAAGATGATAATTATATGTTGATGTTGCAGATGAGAAAACTGAGATTTAGTGGTATTTAGAGATCACCCAGCTAATCATGGGATAGTAAAGATTCAAGACTGACTTTTAGACCTACCTACTATTAACAACAGCAACATCTTCCTAAGATTGTCCAAAGACACAGGCAACAGTAAGCAATGCTTCTACAGTGGTCATTATAAGGTCTATTACACTGTTCTTTGATAATTCTAAAATTGTAACTTTCAAAAAGTATACCAAAGCTCATTAAAATGTTATTTTACATATCGAGAAAGGTGGATAAAATAGAAGAATTTTTTTGAGTATTGTCTTTGTGTTTAGTTATTTTAGATAGAAAACATAATGATTTAAAGTAGGTATAAACAAAGATTTTTTTCTTGCCCTGTGTTAATATTTTGTAAAGTCTTGACCATCTACTGCCTATTTTCTCTTGTCCACATATGCTCATCTTAAAGAAAATTATGGCAACTATATAATATTTTTTATAATTTTCACAAGCAAATGTGAGTTAATCTCAGTAATATCCATGAAAGATTGTATTTATATTCTTTTGTTCTGTTAGGTACTATTGAATTTGTATACAGTCATTTTTTTAATTTAAAAGGCATATAATTTAGCTATATATAAAATGTTCATTTTTGTAAACCATCTGCTGATTTTAAAAATATAATATTATTTTTTTGCAATAAATGGAGTGAAAAATTTCATCATTTTCATAATGAACTTTACACATGTAATCTAGTTTGTTTTTAAAAATTTCTAAATATATTCATAGTTGCTACTTACCTGCAGAGAAATCTGTTCTTTGTTTATAAATTGTGCATAATGGCCTAAGTAACTGCCTAGAAATATAACACATAGTGTTCAAATTTATAAACTCATAAGAAAAGTTTTATTGCTAGAACCAATTGAAATCATTTATGGCCAGTAAAATATAAATTAATCATGAGCACTGAGTGAAATTGGGAGAAAAACAAAAATTTCTGAGGGTAATACTAAATCGGTCATTAGTGAAGAAAGCACTTTTAGAAACAGGTTATTAAAGTACACTGAATAGGTCAAAATCCCTATAATGTAAAAACATCCTAAGATATCTTATTTTGACAAACTCTTATTCCTTTTTGGAGGAAAGTTTCTATATCTTGGTGTTACTGAAACAGGACCAATGGACGCTCCATGTACACTTGAAACAAACAACTCTGTTTTTTTTTGTTTTATTTTGTTTTGTTTTTTGATTTATATAATAACTGCAATTTCTTTTAATTTAACTAAAGTGGCAAATTCTATGGCTTATTATTCTGCAAAAATATTCAAAATAAAGTGATTAATGACTAGATTCATTTAAATAGTTTTTATAGATGCACCTACCATTAGGCTGGCTATTTTTCTTCACATTGCCAGGTGCATACACAATGACATAGAAAGATTCTTGAGAGAAGGTACAAGGAAGAAAATGTTACCGAGATGAACATGGGATGGAGAGAAGATTCCAACCTCTGCTTCTTTTTATAAATTATAATGATCCTACTTTTTCTGATTTCACAGAGTATCAGGATGTTCTTTGCCTTTGCTTTAAAGTTTTCATATTTGTGGAACTTTAAGAGTTCATAAACAGGGAGTATTTGTGAAGAACTTTGATTTAGGACTATTTGTTACCTGTGATAAACCTAAATATTTGTGATCATCTCCAAAATATAACCACTATTTATTGAAGATACAATACATAGTGGTTCCATCATCTGTGTGTGATGGAATAAATGTTCCATCATCTGTGCGTGGAACAACTCACAAATTCCTATTTGTATTCCTGCGGTAGGGAGTTTTGTTTTAAGTCTGGGAGAAATTGGATAATGCACCTCTTTATTTCACAAAATTTGGGACACATGTATACATTTATCATTAACTTAACAAGTGAATGTTGAATGTCTGTTATAATTCAGGCACTGTGTTGGGAGTTATTGACGCCAATATCACTAGGACAGAGATCTTCTTATCAGAGTTCAACATCTAAAGGTAGGCCCAGAGAAGTAAATTATTGCTTATTGCACTTCACAATAATTATAATCACATTCCATAGAGTACTGTTGGGATAAGGGGCAAAGCAAAAGAAGGAAAAAATGAATCATAGACAAAACCAAGGGATAACTTTGTTTTATTTTAAACAATTTTTATATATGTCTTCCCTAATACCTAGGACAAACAAAAATAGAGAAATATTCCTCAAATTCCCTTAGCACATTATTGATTACATCATGTATTTTAGCAACCTTATATGACCTTGATCACATGGAAGTAACATTATCCAAACCAATTTCCTGTAGTGAATGTGGAAAAATGCAAAATATCTGTCTGTTCCAGTCAGAATCAAGGGTGTGTATATAGTTTATAAGGTCAATGAAATAGCCAAGATAATCCTGGCTCTTTATCTGAACTAGTCTGCATACACAGTAAATTCTCAACTCTGATTTATTATAATGCAACTATAACAGTCAAAAAATAGAGATTTGTTTTAGTTCTACCTTCCTAGTAACCCAACGCTTCCTGTTTTTTATGGCATTGAAATTTAAATGAGACAGTGAAAGTGAAGAGCTGCATCATTAGCTCTCAGATTGCAGAGAATATGTGCTAAATATAATTCATTTAAATAGTTTAGGAGCAAAGAATCACAATACAACTCTCTTGTATAGAACTTAAAGTAAAAAAAAAAAAAAAAAAAAAAAAAAATCCAGAAAGCTCAAGTTTCAAGAGCTGGACTAAAGTCTATTATATAAAAGTAATAAAGTAAAAATATAACAACAATACTTTAACTCCAGACTCACATTTTCTAAGAATAAGAAACAAAAAAAGTATTACAAGAATTTATTTTGCTTCAATTAAGAATACAGAGTATCAAAATCGTAAAAATAAAGAAGTCATTATATAATGATAAAGGGATCAATTCAGCATGAGGATATAACAATGGTAAGCATTTATGTACCCAATACTAGAGCACCTAAAGAGACAAAGCAAATATTACTAGGGAAACATAGATTCAAATAAAATAATAGTTGTGAACTACAGCATCTCACTCCCACCATTAGACACATCTTCTAGATACAAAATTAGCAAAGAAATGGACTTAAACTGCGTTTTAGATTAAATGAACCTAACAGACATTTATAGAACATTTTATCCAACAGTGATAGAATACACATTCTTCTCATCAGCACATGGAATATTCTCCAGGATAGACCATATGTTAGGATGCAAAACAAATATCGACAACATTGGAATAAAACTGGAAATAAGCAGCAAGATGAACTTTGAAATTTAAAAATACATGGAAATTAAACAACATGCTATTGAATGACATTGGGTATAGGAATTAATTAAGAAGCAAATAAAAAATATTCTTGAAACAAATGAAAACCAAAACGCAACATACTAGAACCTATGTAACACAGCAAAAGCAGTGATAACTGGGAAGTTTATATCAATAAATGCCTCTACCTAAAAAGTAATACAATTTCAAATAAACAATCCAAAGGCGAACCACAAGAAAGTAGAAAAGCAAGAACAAATGAAATCCCAAATTAATAAAACAAAAGAAATAATAAAGTTCAGAGCAAAATAAAACAAAACAGAGACTAAGAAAAAAATGAAATAAAAAATTGTTTTTTAAAATCAATACACTGCTAAACTAACCAGGCAAAAAAGAGAACCAAATAAACAAAATCAGAAATGAAAGAGGATACATTACAACTGAGACCACAGAAATACAAAGTATCATCAGAGACTATTATGAACAACAGTAACCTAACAAACTGGAAAATCTAGAGGAAATGGTTAAATTCTTAGAAACATGCAATCTACCAAGATTGAACCAGAAAGAAATAGAAAACCTCAGCAGTTCCATGACAAGTAGTGAGATCTAAGCAATAATAGTCTCCCGACAAAGAAAAGTACAAGACCTGATGTTTTAACTGCTGAATTCTACTAAACTATCAAAGAAGAACTAACAAGAATTCTCCTCAAATAATTCCAAAAAATTGAAGAAGAGGAAACTCCCCAATACTCATTCTATGATACTCTAATACCAAAACCAACAATGTGCAAATATATATCTGTCAACATACAAAAATAAATTACACTTCTATACACCAATAATAAACCCATCAGGAAGCAAATAAACTAGTCTCATTTACAGTAGCACACACAAAACAACCTAGGAACAAATGAAACGAAGCAGGTGAAAGATCTGTACAAAAAAAAAAAAAAAAAAAAAAAAAATCAGAAAACTCTGATGAAAGACATTCAAGAGGGCACAAACAAAAAAAATGCCACACTCATGGATCCGTAGAATTAATATCATTGAGATGACCATACTGCCCAAAGCAACCTCCAGATGCAATATAATTCTTAACAAAATATCAATAGCACTTTTCACAGAATTAAAAAAAAAGAGATAATAAGATTTATATAAAACCAAAAAAGATTTCAAATAGCCAAAGCAAGCTGAAAGAACAAATCTAAAGGCATCTAACTAATCAACCTCAAAAGATATTACAAGGCTATAGTAACCAAAACAGTATGGTATTGGTATAAAAACAGACACATAGATCAATAAAAGATAATCGAGAATACAGAAATACATCCATGTAATGGTAGCCAAATGATGTTTGACAAAGGTGCCAATAACATACCATGGGTAAAGGATACCCTCTTTAATATGTCAGGCTGGGCACACTGAATACTCATATGCAGAAGAATAAAACTTGACCCCTATCTCCCCTGACATACAAAAATCAACTCAAGATGGATTAAAAACTTAAAAATGAGTCATGGAACTATAAGACTAATAGAAAAAAAAACAAGGGAAAACACTTCAGGGCACTGGTTTAGGCAAATATTTTATGACTGAGACTTCAAAAACACAGATAACAAGAGTAAAAATAGACAAATTGGGCCATATTAAATGAAAAAGCATCTGCACAACAAAAGGAAACCATCAACAGAGTGGAGTGACTATCTGTTGAATGGATGAAAATATTTGCATGCTATTCATCTGACAAGGAAGTAATATTTAGAAACAAGGAACCCAAACAACTCAATTAAAAAAAAATAACATGTTTGTTTTCATTTACAAGTGAGCAAAGAACATGAATAGACATTTCTCTAAAGAAGATACACAAATGGCAACACGTATATTTAAATATGCTCAATATCACTAATCCTCAGGCAAATGCAAATCAAAACCAAAATGAAATGTCATCGTACCCCTCTCAGGATGGCTATTATTAAAAATACAGAAAGTCAAAAAACAAAACAAAACAAAAGAAAAACAAGAGATGCTACAGAGAATGTGGAAAAGGGAGCTCTTACACAATGTTGGCAAAAACATAAGTTAGTATAGTCACTATGGAGAATGGTATGGATATTTATCAAAATGTAAAAATAGAACTACCAAATGATCCACAATCCCACTAGTTCATATTTATTCAAGGGAAAAGAAAATGGTATATCAGAGGATTACCTGCACTCCTATTTTTGTTGCAAAACTATTCACAATGCCAAAGAGATGGAATAAATCTAAGTATCTATCAATGGGCAAATGGAAAAAGAAAATGTAGTATGTATACACAATGAAATACTATTTATCCATAAAAAAGAATTACATACAGGACAGGAGGTGTGTGTATATAGGAGGTGATGATGATGAGAAATTGGTTAATGGATACAAATATACAATTAGATACAAGGAATTATTTCTAATGTTCTATAGCAGAGTAGGGTGACTATAGTAGACAATAGTGTGCTTTATATTTAAAGTATTAGCTACTTTGAAATGTTTCCAACACATAATAATGATAAGTGATAAATGAGGCTAGGCACAGTGACTCATGCCTCCGAGCACTTTGAGATGCTGAGGCAGGAGAATCACTTGAGGCCAGAGTTCAAGACCAGCCGGGTTAACGTAGTGAGATCCTGTCTCTGCAAGAAAATATAAATAAAAAATTAGCCAGGAGTGGTAGCGTGTGACTTGTGATAGCAAATTACTTGGGAGGCTGAGGCAGGGGGAACATTTGAGGCCAGGAGTTCAGGCTGCAATGAGCTTTGATCATGCCACTATACTCTAGTCCGGGTAGCAGAGTAAGACTCTGTCTCAAAAAGAAAAAAAAAAAAAGATAAATGCTCAAGGTGATAGATACCTCAAATGGCCTAACATGATCATTGCATACACATGTAAGAAATACTCACATATACCCCATACATATGAAAAATATTATTTATTAATTAAATGTATAAAAATTGAAAATCCACAATCTGCCTTTTCTCTACAGTCACAAAATCTGGAATTTCTGACTTTTATCATATTATCTTCAATATTCTCTCTCTTCTTCTCTCCTTCTTCTCTTTGTCGTAAAACAGTCTTTACTATCTCATCAAGATCTTCAGATCTTCAGTTCTTGAACTTACTTATTTTTCTCCCATTTTATCTGAATCTGCCCTTACTTGCCTCCCTTTCAAGGCTGGAATACATTTTTATCATTGTTCACAGAATCTCTCACTTCCTTGTCATTCCCTATTGTTCAATGTGTCCAACCCCCACTAGGAGTCACCTCCACACTGCACAATGTAGGCTTGACATGTCTCACATTCCCACGATTATCTTTCTCAATCTGTTTGCTGTTTCCACACTGTCCCTGGAACTTCTAGCTTACACATCAGTGCCAGCAACCTACTTACCAAATTTGTGAGCTTCTTATGGGACTATATTCTCTTGACCTTCATATAGCATTGGGCATGTTTTGTCTCCATATAAGCGTTCTGAAAGTTTTTCCACTGATTACTGCAGTGACCCTTTACTTTTCTGTTTGTTCTTTTAAAATATTCTTAATTGTGTCATTTTCTCTCTCTTACTCTTGAATATCAGTATGTTCAAGGTTAGAGTTTATTTTTTCACTCAGATAGCTCTTCACTATTTATCTCATTCATCTTCACACCTTCAATTCTGACCTTCATATAGAAGACAACCCAGGCAAGTCTAAGATGAAAAAATCAGGATATAAAATAATCTGAGAATAATTTATTCCCGTGATTGTAAGAATTAAATATTTGAACAAATTGTCTTAAAGAAGAAAACCAGTTCCTCCTTTGTCTTATGTAACTTTAAAATCTTTATCTCTTTCTCTCATAAAAGTTTTTCTGATAGCTGAGCCTATGTCCTCAGCTGCACCATATATTTTTCTATCTAGTTGTATGTCAGCATCTCACAATTAAGATCAGCATTCTCCCAATATTCCCACAAATAAGCTCTTCTTTGTGATTTTGCTGTCTTTGATATTTTTACTTTTTCTCCTATTCTTCTAAAACATAAAATGCGGACTCATCTTTGATTCAGTGCTCTTTTTTTTCTTTTTAGCTAGTTGTAATTTGCCAACTATTATGGATGATTTTTTTTCCTTCATGATATATACTATAACCATTTTATTACTTTGTATTTGCAATAATCAGGCTACAACTTTTCTCTATGATTCTATTATATATTGATTGTTTTCCTTTTCCTATTCCCCTTCTTTCCAGTTTATCTCGAACAATTCTGCTAGACCTACTTTTCTTAAGTACAACTTTCTTTCATTTTCTCCAACACTCAAAAGCAATGACTGACCAGCAGACCTATGCGTCCCATAGGGCTTCATGATTAGAAGGGACTCACACATGAATTAATGTTTTGATGTAGCCATTTGGAGTTCTTAATAACTTTTAAACAAGGATCTCCTCATTTTTATTTTGTACCAGGCCCTGAGAATTATGTACTCCATCCTGCTTCCAATGACAATGAATACATTTGATACCAGCCTCCTGTCTAAAACTCAAGGCCTTTCATACCCAGCACTTACTCATCCCTAATCACCATACCACTCCTCCCTTACTCTTCAGTTAAACTGGACTACTAGCTGTGTTCCATATATACTTGTTTATTTCCTCCTTTCATCCTTTTATTATGTCTTAATATACTCTCAATTTAGCCCCTCAGGGTTTTACCCAAATTCCTTCTTCATGTCTTGTTTTTCTTATTTTTATTCTCTGAGTCCCCACAATGTTTTCTCCTTTAAAATTCTTAGTGCTATGTTTATTTTTTTCAAAGAGCAAACATTTATCATATTTCTTTTAATTTGGGGGGGGGAACAGGGAGAATAAGTATCTTGTTATCCCTAGTAAATTGCAGATTCCATGAAGATAAGGATAAACTCTCTTATCTATCTACATATTAAATGCAGTGTTTAAGATATAATATATATGCAATAAATGGTTATTGCATTTATTTATTGTAGCAAAACTGTTGTTTATGACAATAAATAAAAAAATACCTTTCAGTGTAGTAGACAAGAATGTTTCTCATCTTTAAATAAAAATGTGTGTGTGTGTGTGTGTGTGTGTGTGTGTGTATTTGTCTTTCCTGATTCCCCAACTCTATAGTTTCTGCTTTTGAATGAAATAGGAGAAGAATAGAAAGTCAGGCCACAATAAATTTACTGATTGAGTAGACTTAAAATATAAAATAGGGAGAGAGGGGAAAGAGAAGGCGAGAGAAAAAATGAGAATATAGACACAAACATATCAATTCTGCTGATTAACCTGTTTCCTGGTTGTAATCACTACCCTCTCTGACATTCCAGAATGGTGATACATCTTTTAATGTGCCTGGTCTAGAACAGCAAAGGAAAAACTTAGAAAATAAAGCTGGAGATGATGTAGCTAGCCTCCAGCATTTTGTTTATGAGAGCATCCATTCGTGTCTGCTTGGGCTTGCTGAGTAATATCCATTCTGTCCTTGAGGCATGCATCAGGCAATGAAATTTTGTTGTATTCGTTCTTTCAGGCTTTCTACTGATTGCAGAATATCTGAGAATTTCTTAGTATAAAGTGGCTATATGTGTTCAAAATATCTTGGATATATCAGTGATCCCGTTATTTTGACTTTAACAATTTCAGATGAAAGCCATATAATAGAGAAAAAAAAAAAAAAACTGAACTAAGGCAAGGATATGGGCAAAAAGGTGAAGAAATACATTTTTCATCTGGAGTGATACTGGAGTACCATTCAAACCAGTTCCATTATTTAATTTTCTAGTTATACTCTTTTCTCATTCACTGCTTTTCACAGCATAAAGCTTAAATAAAGATACATTTAACTGTTAGAAAGGAAAACATGAGAACCAAGTTATAATTTTGTTTCTATTGAGTGTCTTTTTTATACATTTAAGAAGCAATTCTGTATTTTTTTTTCCCATTATCATGGCTGACTAGAGGCAATGCACACCAGTTCTCCTAGGAAAGAAGAATCAAAATTACAGGTAAGTAACCATCGTCCAAGTGAGATACTGAGAGATGAGTGAGAAATCTATTGAAGAACCCACAAGAGGAAGCTGGGTGCAGTAAAAGAAGAAAGCAAGAGTTTGGCAGAGACCAACTCCCAAGGAATTTGGGGTCTCATGGAAAAGCTAGGTGGGGGTGTTTTTGCTTCCCTCACCCTTGTGTCACAGTGCTGACCTCTGAGCTGTTGGAGGGTTCCCTTGCAATCGCTGTGGGAAGGGATTTAGGAATTTGTGGGTAGAACCAGCTGTGCAGTCTTCCTCATCCTCTCCCCAGACCAGAGTGGAGGCATCATACCAGTTGTACACCTGCTGTGGGCCTCTATCAGTTCCAGAGAGCCTCATCTCTTGTATCTACACACCACTAGATCCCATGTAAACATTCCCCACAATCCATTCAGACTGTGGCAACCACAGTGGACTGGTAGGATCCTAGGGAACTGTGAGATTTCTGGAAGTCTAACTTGCAGGGCAAGATGCCCCTGGGGGAAGGGAGAACACAAATTGTCAAAATGCCCCTTGAGAAGGAGAAACCAGATTTTATACTCTGTACCCAAAAGCTCCCTGCTTGTGAGCAGAAGGTGACAGTGCCCTCACCGTACAGAGACACAGGTGCAGTGTGAAGCTCTACAGGGGAGGAATGTGGCTCTGTTTCAGTAGGTAGGCAGGACTGGTCCCCAGAAACCGATGTGGAAAGGGGATTTCTCCTACTGCCCCCCCTCCCCCAATACTGCTGCAAATGCAGCCATGGCTGTTCATATGGGGGGTGGGTGCAGGTGTGGCTTGGGATGCCAATTCCAGAGTAGTTGGGCACAGCTACAGTCCCATTGATAGTGTCTCTACCAGCCTGTGCTTGCATGAAGGATGTGGTCCACCTCCCTTCCTACAAAGGGCAGCAGCATTACTACAGTAGAGTACCGGTGACCCATAAAGCTATCTGTATTGAGCTGAGGGAAGAGGTTGTTTCTTAAGGCCAATTCAGTTGTAGCTACAGGATAAACATTTTCCATGGTCCTCAGTTAAATCGTGGACTGCAGATAAATGAAAATTTCCATCTGAACAGAAAGTTATGAGCCTTGGGACAGGGTTATGTGAGGGAAATTAATCATGTTTCTGCTTTCCCGGGATGTGGGTCTGGTGCAATGTCTACTCTCCCACTGGTGAAATAATGGCACATTATACCATGAACGCTCTCTGCTACCCTTATCAGATACGGTGGATCCAATCGTAATTGGGTTATCTTAGGATGAGCTTGGCAGTCCAGCTCTGTTCACTTTTGGCCTCCTATTCTGGAACTGAGCAGGGAACTCAGGGCAATGAACATCCTACTGACCAGCCAGTCCCATGTGACAACATAGAGCTCCTCCCGGTAAACAAAGATCAAGCACATGCCCAGTTGCTTCTGCCCAGCCTGCTCTTACTTAGAGATGCCACCCACTGGAGTAGAGATTAAACTGATCAAGTAAAAACATGCTGAAAGATAGACATAGTGCTTCAGGATGAGATAAACTTCTGGCAGTGAGCCTGGTCATATGCCCAGTAAATTACTACTATAATCAACATGTGAGAAAGCCACTGCACAAAAACTATCTATGATCAAAAAACTCAACA
Source organism: Macaca thibetana thibetana (assembly GCF_024542745.1). Lineage (NCBI taxonomy): Eukaryota > Metazoa > Chordata > Mammalia > Primates > Cercopithecidae > Macaca > Macaca thibetana. The sequence goes on along the minus strand of NC_065578.1, from coordinate 105,451,553 downwards.
GAGACTTGGTTCCCTGAAAGCAGCCAGAATCAAAGTCAAATGACCATACACAACACACATTATAGTCATACCCTCGAAAGAAAACAGAAAGTCCAACCCAATGAAAGTGAATTCAAAATAAGAAGTGACAGCTTCTTCAAATAAGAAGGAATTCATGTAGAAATTATGTCAGTATGAAAAAATAGAGTGTTTATACATTCCAAAAGGACTACACTAGCATTCTAGCAATGGATTTCAACCAAACTGAATATGTTGAAATGAGAGATGACGATTTCAAACATGGATTATAAGAAAGCTTAATGAGATCCAAGAGAAAGGTAAAACTAATACACACAAAAAATAGAAAAAAAACAATTCAGGATATGAATGAAAATATACTTTAAAAAGTTAGGCATTCTAAAGAAACAGAACTTCTGAAAATACAAAATTCATTGAAGCAATTATAAAATGCAATTGAAAGATTTGCCATAGTCTAGAACAAGCAGAAGAAATAATTTAAGAAGAAACTCCATCAGACAAAAGTAAAGAGAATTTAAAAATAAGCAATGCCTCTGAGAAATATGAGATTATGTAAAGAGATTAAACCTCTGAGTTATAAGCATTTCTGGGAGAGAAGAAGAAAATATAAGAGCTTGGAAAACTCATTTGAGAAAATAATTCAGGAAAACATCCCTGGTCTTGCTGGATAATTAACTTCTAGATCAAAGAAACACAGAAAACATCTCGGAGATACTTTGTAAGACAAATTTCATTAAGGCAAATAGTTCTCCATCTCCAAAATTAATGTGAAGAAAAAATTTCTAAATGCAGAAAGAAATCACTTGTAAAGTAAATCCCACTGACTAAGAGCAAACTTCTCAGCAAGAACCTTAACAATGAGAAGAGACTGAGATCTTCCTTTCAGGTCTCAAAAGAAAAAAAATGCTAGCCATGAATTTTTCATAAATGAAACTCAGCTTCATAAATGAAGAAATAAGGTTTATCCTAGATAAGTAAGCACTCAGGGAATATGTCATAACTAGACTGGTTCTACGAGAAATCCTCAAAAGAGTTATAAACCTAGAAACAAAAGTACAATAACTTGCCATTATACAAGCACATGAAGATATGAAACTCACAGATCCTAGAAAGCAATTATGCAATTGATACTGCAAAGTAACTAGATAATAATTAACATTAAGACAGAAACAGACATCACATATCTGTATTAACCTCGAAGGCGAATGGACTGAATACTCCATTTAAACGATAAAGATTAGCAAAAAAAAAAAAAAAAAAAAAAAAAAAAAAAAAATTTAAAAGACTAAACCGTATGTTGTTTACAAGAAACTCAACTTAGGGGTAAGGACATTCACAGACTCAACATAATGGGGTGGAAATAAATGTTCCTCATAAATTGAATCCAAAAGCAAGCAGGACTACCTATAGTTATGTCCGATAAAACAGGCTTTAAAGCAACAACAGTAAAATAGTATCAAAGAAGGTCATTATATAATGATAAAAATATGAATTCAACAAGAAGATGTAAAAAATTAAAATATATATGCACGCAACACCAAAGCACACAGATTCACAGAAATATACTATTAGACCTAAGAAAAGACATATACAGCAATACAATAATAGTGTGAAACATGAACAACTTACTGACAGAATTACACAGATTATCAAGGCAAAAAAAATCATCATCAACAACAAAAAAAAACTCTAGACTTAAACTGGACTCTAGAACTAATGGCCCTAGTAGATATTTACAGAACATTCTACCCAATGACCACAAAATATACATTCTTCTGTGCAGGAAACATTATCAAAAGGAGACCATATTCTTGGCCATTAAGCAAGTTTCAATAAATTAAAAAAATTTGATGTATCAAATATTCTCAGACAACATTGAAATAAAACTAGAAATCAGTGCCAAGAGGAACTCTGAAAACTATATGAATACATGGAAATTTAACAACCTGCTTCTCGGTGATGTTTGGGTAAATGATGAAACTATGGCAGAAAATATTTTTTTGAAATGGATGAAAATAGAGACACAACATAGGAAAAACCTCTTGGATACAGCAAAAACAGTACTAAGGGAAAGTTTATAGCATTAAATGCCTATATCAAAAATATACAAAGATCTCAAATTAACAACTTAATGTCACAACTCAAAGAACAACACCAACAAGAAAACAAAGTTAGCAGAAGACAAGAGATAGATTAGACAAAGGTCAGGTTAGAGTAGAACTGAATGATATTGAGACCCCAAACTAACAAACAAACAAACAAAGACCAAGGGTTCAAGAAATGACCAGCTTGTTTTGTGAAAAGATAAACTAAATATATTGGCCAATAGCCAAAGTAACTAAGGATAAAAGAGAGAAGACTCAAACACAAACCAAAATGGTAAAGGTGACATTACAACTGATAACACAAAATAGAAAAGATCATCGTAATCTCCTATGAACATCTCTATGTACACAAACTAGAAAACCTAGAGGAAATGGTTAAGTCCCTGGAAACGTAACACCTCCTAAAATTGAACCATAAAGAAATAGAAATCCTCAACAGACCAATAATAAGCAACAAAATTGAATCAGTAATACAAAATAAAACAATTTAAAAAGCCCAGGACTAGACAGATCTGCAGCTGAATTTTACCAGACAAACAAAAAACTGATTTCACTTCTACTGTAATTGTTCCAAAAATTCCAAAAATTCGAGGAGGGAATCCTCCCTAGCTCATTGTATGAAGCTAATATCACCCTGATACTAAAGCCAAGCAAAGACACAACAAGTAAAGAAAAGTACAGGCAAATAACCCTGATTAACATAAATGCAAAAATTCTTAACATAATTTTATAAAAGCTAATCCAACAACATATCAAAAGATAACATACCATGATTAAGTCGGCTTTATTCCAAGGATGCAAAGATGGTTCAACATACGCAAATCAATCAATGTGTTTCACCCCATAAACAGAATTAGAAACAAAAATCATGTGATCAACAGATGCAAGAAATGCATTTGATAAAGTCCAGCATCCCTTTATGATAAAGTATCTCAACAAATTACTTAACAAAGGAACATACCTTAAAATAATAAAAATCATATATGACAATTCCACATCCAACATCATATTGAATGAGGAAAAGTTGAAAGCATTTCTCTTAAGAATTAGAACAAAACAAAGATGCCCATTTTTACTACTTTTATTTGTCATAGTACTGGAAGTCCTAGCCAGAACGATCATGGAGGAGAAATAAATGCAACGAAATTGGAAAAGAAAAAGTTAAATTATCTCCCTTCATTGATGATATGATTTTGTACCTAGAAACCCCTACAGACTGCTCCAAAAGACTCCTATATTTGTAAAGTTTCAGGTTACAAAATCAATGCACAAAAATCAGTAACATTTCTATAAACCAGTAACATTCAAGCTGAGAACCAAATAAAAACTCAATATCTGAAAAAAAATATTAACTAGGAATAAATTAAACCAAGAAGGTGAAAAATCTCTACAAGAAAACTACAAAACTCTGATGAAATAATTTGTAGATAACATGAATAAATGGAAAAGCATCCCAGAATCACGGATCAGAAGAATCATAATCTGCACAAAGGAATCTATAGGTTCAATGCAATTCCTATTAAATTACCAACATAATTGCTCAGGGAATTATGAAACAATTTTAAAATTCATATGGAACCAAAATAGAGTTTGAATAGCTAAAGATATTCTAAGTAAAAAGAACAAAGCTGGAGGCATCACATTACCTGACCTCCAATTACACTACTAGGTTCTAGTAAACAAAACAGCATGGTACTGGTATAAAAATAGACACTTAGGTCAGTGGAATAGAATAAATAAAGAATACCTACCACCAACTCATCTTCAACAAAGTTAGAAATACATATACTGGAAAATCATACACTGGAAAAAAGATACCCTATCCAATAAATGATACTGGGAAAATTGTATAGTCATATGCTGAAGAAAGAAACTAGACCAAAATTAAGCAAAACAGATCAAAGCCTTAAGTACAAAACCTGAAACTAGAAATACTCTAGAAGAATACCTAGGGAAACTCTTGTAGACATTGGCCTGGCAAACAATTTATGACTAAGACCTCAAAAGCAAACACAGCAAAAACAAAAATAGAGATATGGAACTTAATTAAACTAAAAAGCTTCATAACAGCAAAAGATATAATCAACAGAGTAAACAGATAACCTGCAGAATAGGAGAACACATTTAAAAACTATGCATCCAACAAAGGGCTAATATCCACAAGGAAGTCAACCAAGTAAATAAGAAAAAAAAATAACCCCATTAAAAAGTGGACAAAGGCCATGAACAGACATTTTACAAAAGTAGACAGAGAAACATTAAAAAATGCTCAGCATCAGTAACTATTGGAGAAATGCAAATTTAAACTACAATTAGATACCATCTTACACTAGTCGTAATGACTGTTATTAAAACATCAAAAAACAATAGATGTTAGCAAAAATGCAGATAAAAGGCAATGCTTATACACTGATGGTGGGAATGCATGTAAATTAGAATGGTCTCTATGAAAAATAGTATGGACATTTCTCAGAACATTAAAAATAGGACTGTGTGATTCAATCCAGCAATCCCACTAGTGGGTATCTACCAAAAGTAAGAAGAACAATAAAAGATTATATACAAAGGACACTTGTACTCGTATATTTATCACAGCACTGTTTACAATACTTAAGTCATGGAATAAAGCAAAATGTTCATTATGAATGATTATATAAAGAAAATACTATAGAACAGTACTCAGCCATAAAAAGGAATGAAATAATGTCTTTTGCAACAACATGGATGGAAATGGGAGTCATTATCCTAAATGAAATAACAAGGAAACAGAAAGTAAAATACTGCATGTTCACAGCTCATAAATGAGAGCTGAACAACAGAAGTACATATGGACATAACAGAGTGGAATAATAGACATTAGAGACTCCAAAAGGTGAAAAGTTGGTAGTGGGGTGAGGAATGAAAAATTACCTATCAGGTACAATGTACACTATTCAGGTAGTAGATACACTGTTAAGACCAGACTTCACCACTATGCAACATATCCATGTAACTAAACTGCCTTTGTAGTCTCCAAAACCATAAACATAAAAACAAATAGAAAACAATATTTATATGTGCATGCAGTATAGTATCAAAAAGTAATAAAGCAAAATAGATTGTGAGGAGGGTTAATATTGGTATGTATTAATCCATTCTTTCACTGCTATAAGTAATACCTTAAAGTAGGTAATTTATAAAGAAAGAGATTTAATTGACTCATGGTTTTGCAGGCTGTATAGGAAGCATGTTGCTGGCATCTGCTTGGCTTCTGGGGAGGCCTCAGGAAGCTTAAAATTATGGCAGAGGTTGAAGAGGAAGCAGGCTTGCCTTATATGGCCAGAGCAGAAAGAAAGAGAGAGGGGAGGTGCCACATAGTTTTAAACAACCAAATCTCAAGAGAACTCACTATTAGGATGACAGTACCAAGCAGGGATAGTGTCAAACCATTCGTGAGGACTCCACATGCATGATTCAATCACCTCCCACCAGGTCCTACCTCCAACAGTGGGGATCAGAATTCAACATGGGATTTGGTTGGGACATAGGTCCCAACTATATCATGATACATGTAAAGATCCTAAATAATCATAAGTGGTTTTATTTGGTCTTCCAGTCAATGCATGTTCTCTTGATGATGCAAAGAGTGGGAAGCAGAAAGCATGCTGTATTTCAGGGATTCTTAAACCTTACCTCTTCAAGATCCTAGGGAAGTAGCAAGGCATTGGAGATGTTAACCCTGAAAGAGACAATGAAAATTACCTACTTTATCCTCCAAATTTACTAATAAATAATGAAATTTGGAAGTATGCAATTTTGCCCCTTTTCCAATGTTTATATCTCATTTCATTCTAATTGCTTCAGCTATGTTGTCTACAGTAAAGTTAAAGAATCATAATAGTTTATATAAATGATTGTATACATGTATATGATATATATTTTAATGTATTAATTATTCTATAAAATGTCATTTCAACATTTATTGAGATATTATTTTTTCTCTCTTAATCTATTAATATTATATTGTTTGTATAAACTTGGTGTAGTAGAATTCTAATATGTTCTAAGTCTATATTGCCCTCATCTGTCCTTTTCTTATGTAACTAATATAAGCTAGATCTTAAGTCATTTGTTGACCCATTTTCACATTCCTTCACTGTTGTGAATATTGCCTAATTTTAAAGTTCAGTATGAGCCATCCAACTACTGAGGCTTGTAGGCCCTGACATAATAGGTTTCAACGACATTTTCATCCATTACTTTTCAGCCATGATCCCTAATTTTGTTGGTATCTATAGCAGATCCTCATTCAAAACTTTCTTTTACACCTTCTGATTACCTGACTATCCTCCATTATCCTTTAAGCTCAATACTCCCTCAGTATTCCCATTCCAACATTGTGTCAGCCTCTCTAAGAATCCCATTTCTCGGCGGGGCACAGAGGCTCACACCTGTAATCCCAGCACTTTGGGAGACTGAGGCGGGAGGATCACCTGCGGTCGGGAGTTCGAGACCAGCCTGACTAACATGGAGAAACCCTGTCTCTACTAAAAATACAAAATTGGCTGGGAGTGGTGGCACATGCCTGTAGTCCCAGCTACTTGGGAGGCTGAGGCAGGAGAATTGCTTGAACCTGGGAGGCGGAGGCTGAGATTGTGCCATTGCACTCCAGCCTGGGAAACAAGAGTGAAACTCCATCTCAAAACAAACAAACAAAAAATCCTGTTTCTCAAAACTGCCATTCTGTAACTATTAATCCTTTCTCCAGTCACTAACATCCCATGTTCTTGGTTTGTTTTTTGTTGTTGTTGTTTGTTTGTTTTTTGTTTGTTTGTTTTTTCTGACCATCTTAGATTCCAAGATCCATCATTGTAACAAATATCTGCTTCTGATCAACCATAGGGTATTAGCCATTATATTTTTTGGTGAATTGAAAGTTAGATGAGGATTTTTGACTGTGCAGAAGGTTGTCACCCCTGACCCCCACATTATTGAAGGGTCAAGTGTAGAATATGAAGAAACTTTCTCATTTTCTTAGAAGCCTGTCTGCATATAAATATTCTGTGCTGCTTTTTTTTTTTTTTTTTTTTTTTTTTTTTTTTTTTTTTTTTTACCACCAATGATTTTTTCTGGCCCTATCTCAGACCACACTTTTCCTCAAATGTGTTCTAGATCTCATAAGCGCTTGCCTACTCAAGGATTTATACTTCCTCTGCATCATCAATATTTCCTCTCTACTGAATTATTTTTTATCAACATACATACATGCTGTTATAATTTCCAGCTTGAAACAAACAACTATTTAGAACACAAAACGGTGGCAAAATATTACCCTCCTATGACTTTTTCTACATCTTCCCCTTATCTGATACCTTTTGTTTATTATAAAACTTTTTTGGAAGATTTGTCTTAACTCATAGAGTTTGTTTCCACCGATACTATTTTCACTTTAACCCACTTCTTATCCTACTGATAATACTAAATTTACTCAGGTTAAGGTCGTCAGCATCTTCCATCTTTTCAAATGCAGTGATCTTTGCGTAATTCAATTTCTCTATGAAGCATTTGGCACTTTTGACCAATTCCTCCTTCTTGATATACTTTATTTGCATTCTATGACAATGCTGTCTCCTAATTATCTTTTTTTAAAAAATCACAGTCTTTTGTGGTTGTCATCTTCTATTCCTTTTCCTAATATCTGAAATTTCCATACCTCTAACCTTGCTTTCAGTTCATTTCTTTTCCCTATTTGAACATTCCCCCTATGAACCTACTTCACTCTATAGGTGTTAAATTTCAACTGTATATGGATGACAACAACATGTAAATGTTAGATTTCCTCTTCCCTGAGCTCCAGCTTCACATGTTCAACTTTCAACTAGTCAACTCAAGATTAACAAGATCAATATGGAGTACTTATTTCTCAGTCTTCACAGAAACCTGCTCCTCCTAGTTTTTCCAAACTCAGTGAATTTGTCTTCTATTGGAATTCACTTAAAATCACTCCCCTATAATCAGTAAGAGACACCAGCAATATGTAATTTTTTGTGGACCCTAAATAGTTCTGCCATTAGATTGCTTTCTCATCTGCCTTAATTATTATCAAGATGAATCACGGGGTGGTTAGTAGTGCTCATAGTTGTCACATAATCAATAAGAGTCCCTTAATTTATTTTTTACTGAATCATTTTTATATTCAGTCCACATATTCTGAACAACAAGTATAAAATTCAATACACAATAGTAGGGTTGTTCTCCTCAACAAAGTCATCAAAGTTGTGGACGAGATGGTGCCATAGGAGATGTATCGTTTAAAGAAGAATAACCAGAGAATGGTGTGCTAAATGTATTCTGGTAGGAAATACTTGAAAACGAGACACACTTATAAAGCTAGTGAATTTTCCGTGGATATCAAGAAGATCCTTTCAAAGGCATAATAATTATGTATCCTTCACTTTCTTAATAACCTTTCACTGAGTTTCTACTATTTGCATCAGAGTGTGATAGTAAATTTGTTCTACCAAGGGCTGGGTTTAATATTTGGTAACAATGACACATCAATGTAAAAGAAACTAGTTTACTAAAGTATGCTTAAATGAATTATTTTCTAGTAAAAGATACTAGCGGACATTAACCTGGAGGTGGAGGGGTGCTCGGTATGGAGGGAGTCATGTTTCTCTGGCTTCCTAAATAGAGATGTGCTGGGGTTGGTGGTAATGAAATTCTGCCTCCCAGAGTAACATCTTGCTAGGCTGTAGGAAGCAAAGAATAGGAGTTTAGCAAGTACCCTCTTATACCCCGATTATGTCACCATGAAACTCCAGCAAAATAACCTCATTTGTTTTAAAAAATCCCATTTATCAAGTCAGAATACTGGATCTCATTTTTGGATTCTAAATAGGATTTATTATGCCATCAGCATTATCTTGCTACATTGCTCAATGGTTACATAATAATGACTAAGCATCCCATGTACACACTTGTATCAGGATTCTATAAAGATGATCTGTCTGCAAGCTTACATAAGCAATAATTTACAAGCCTAGAAGTAACTGATGGTGGCAGCTCTTGGCAGGGCTTTCCATAGTTTAACTCTTTAGAAATACATAGATAAACAATTAGAATACAGGTATTAAATTAATGTCTAGCAAAAGAAATATTGAAAATCATGTATAGGAAATAGAAAACTTCTTTTGTAGTAAAGTAGATATATTCAAAATATGCTTATTCTCTTGATGTGGGTACTATGGGGTTCAGAATCATAGGTTGTACTGTATAGTAGAAGGGAAAATTTTATCTCTAGATTAATAGAAGGTAGCAATGCAAGTTTCGACTAGGGCTGTTTGTTTAAATTTAAACATATTTCACGTCTAATGTATCTGCAAGTCTGAATTAGAAACTCACTGAACCTTGATTGCATGACTATAAAACTGATTTATTAATAGATATAAGAATCAATAACTCCATTTTACATAAGAATAAATAATGCTGTAAATTGCTAAATGCTATACTTTATGTTTGGCAATCTATCTCTCTGAAAACAGTCATATATCTGGATAGTACTTCTAAGTGCTGAAATTCACCATTTGATTATGGAATTAGTTGATAGTGTGAAATATCAAAGAAGAAGAATTCTCAATTGAAAATACTCCAAATAATTTCTTCTGTATTTTTTATACAGTGAAATATCTGAAGTACCCAAACATTGCAAAATATTTCACTTTTTCTATTTTTGTTTTCTAATAACAAAATACCTAGTAATAGATATCATGGTACCATCAACATTCAAGATTTTCATTTGTCAAGTTAAATAAGAATCCAGAAAAGTTTCTATGTACACACACACACACAAAATATCTCATTTTCTCACCCTCTTTCTCACAATATTGAAGGGAGTCAGAGAATCTGACATTTATGTCTTGGCAGCATGAACCAAGGACTGGAATCTTATAGCCAACTCATGCATCATGATGAGTTAGCATCATGGGACTTTTGTTGTTAGGAAAAAAAAAAAAAAAACAGTCTATCACCAGATATAATTAATGACTGAGAAGTTTTAAGATATGATATTCTAATAATCTCCTAATAGTAAGTACATCTATTTATATTACTATGATTTTCAATACGAAAATATGTATTGAATTAATGTGAATTCCTTTTCACCATCTAAAGATAAAAATAACAGTTACACTACTTTGACATATCGGCAGAATAAATTATATCAAAAGAATCCTTAAATAAAATATCCTTACATTTGTAAAATGAACTGTACTTAACCACAGTGTTTTATTGCTTGAAGATCTTTCAAAATTCTGGGTTTTTTTTTTTTTTTAGTATTTTATGTAAAAATATTTTTATCAACAAAATTTGTTTGGTCTGTAGCTTTCTGTTTGTATGTTATCCTGTTTCTTTTTTTTTTTTAATGTGTAGATTATGTTAGCTTCACAAAATTAAAATGTCTAGTACATAGGTAGTAACTAATCATTGCCGTATCTGTTCAGTACAAAACTCCCTCTTCTGGACCACTTTTTGACTTTATTTATGAATTTTGACAACCATTTTTGGTTTATATCACGTATCATCTGTCCATAACTTCTTGGACCGAGAGAGAGTAAGAGTTCCAAAGTGTTCCATTAAGAGTCTCTCTCCTGAAAACTTAAATATGGGATTTAAAGACATTAGTTGATATTCCTGACTTCTTCAAATTAGGGCGCATAAATTTAGGAGCTAAGATAGCCTTTGGAAGTCTCAACTATTGAGGTAGAATGTGCTGGTCTTCACTTGGCTGCCTAAAGAGAGACAATATTTTCCAACTTCTCCAGCTCCAGATGTGTCCATAGACAATTCTCACCATTAGAACGTGTTTGCTTTGGTTTTAAGACATTAGGTGAGCCCATGTCTCCATACACTGTAAGGTGCTGAAACAAACTACTTATAGTCCAGCCTGAATTGCAGACAATAATATCAGAGGCTACATAAAAATTAGAATTTTAAAAGAATCTGAGTCTTTCAATGATTGCCAACATGAACTGTTCACTTTGGGACTTTTATATTTGAAAGGCAGGGTGAAAGCCTTCTTCTTTTTAAGCTACTTTACTTTGGGTCTTTAAAAAATAGCTGCTGAGCCTTTCTCTTGAGTAGGCTGAGCATATGAAGTAAATATTAGGGAGAAAGATAATAAAAAATGAAGTGGACAGAGAGAGACATAGAAGCTAAAAGCATACAAATTCAAAGAGAGAGTCTAGGGTCTGTATGTTACAGTGCTTTTCTATAGTTAGTCTTTGTAGGTTATAATCAATTCGTCTTCTACATTTAAGCTAGATTTAGTTTTCCTTCCAAACAAATCAGCTAACTGAGAATTTTTGCCAAAGCCGAAGATAGCAAGTAACATACCTCAGAGACACACCGGAAAGGTGAGTAGAGGGAGTAAAAATTCGTCTATCTTGGCATGTAAAACTGACTCCATATTTGCATCAACCAAGTCATTTTCTCTTACCTTTTGCACCCAGATGATATGCCCTAATAAAGCGACAGTTGGAGAGGCTTAAAAGCCAGATAATCAAAATGTGCTGATCAGACCATAAATAATACATAGTAGGAAAGAATACAACTAAAATCCAAAGCTCCTTAGCTGGAAATAGAGAGAAAGGGAGAAAAACAGATCAATGCACTGAAACCACTGAGATCCCGATTAATTAGATTGATCATATTTATAACAATAATGGCAGTTTTCATGCATACTTACTGGGAGCTAAGTAGTTTATATGCATTATTTTATGTAATTGTCACAAAAATTCCAAAAATAGTTTTTTTAAATCAATTCTCATATATGTCTAAGTGAATTGAGGTCTAGAGTGTTAATAAATTTTCCCAAAGTGTTGTAGATGGTTAAGATTCCAGTTCTGCTTTACACCACAACTATTACACTTTCAACCACTATATTATATTGAACACTACCAAGAAATTAAATATGCTCCTTGCTGAATTTTGGTGACTAAATTATCTGTTTCTATTTGTACCTGAGGTGCAGGTTGATTCCCTGTTTGAAAATAAATAAAACCTTAGAAATTTTCATAGGGATGATTATGAGAAGTGGTAGAAACATGGAACGATGGGCCCCAAAAAGTGTTTTGTAACTAAAATGAACTCTCAGTAGAGAATGTGAATTAATTCATAGTTTATTATTGAAACATATTCTACCACTCTAGATATTACCAACTATTATGAAATATTAACTCTGGTCTAGCTAATTTTTTTTCATGTAGATCTCTAGATTTAGGTTATTAAATATCACCAAAAATAATTTGCAATTACTATGTGTATTTTAGCTCATAAGAAACCCAGATATTAATGAACACTCACTTTTTTTGATTCAAATCAAAAGATCAGAGAATCTTGGCTATTCATATTTTTACTGACCTTGTTTATGAGTACAATGGATGTCAATACTAGCCGAACGCGATCTACAAACCCCTTCGTGTTATTGACCCTCTTCACTGACCTTAGAAAGATTTGGTTAGAGACTTTTTTAAATAGTTGTCAGAATCCCAAGAAACTAGATTTTCTGGCCAATGAAATTATACCCCAAAACAGTTGTACTGATACAATGAGACTCATGAGAGTCACCTGCTCTATCACTTTTTACATTGTATATGTCTCCCTGTAGAATATAAATGGTCTCAACTAATGGTCAATGTGTGTTGCTATTCCAGCAGTTTTAGCCTTTCCAGCTTTTTGAAATGGAAATTGTTAATGCACTTTGGTTGTTTTTACTTCCCTTATATTTTGGGTATTGAGGTACAGCAGACTTATCAAAAATTCTCACAATTTACAATGCAAATTAAAAATCTGAAAAGATGGTTATAAAACAGGTACCCTGTATATCCTGTCTTAATAGGTTTAGGGTAGAGGTTACACACACACACACACACACACACACACACATTTTTACGTTTTCCAAGTGATTGTGATGCGTACCAAAGTCTGATTACCAATTTAGATTATGGTGAATGCATGAATGGTGAGTAGTTCACAGCAGGCACCAGGAATATATTTAAAGAAGATTAACTAAAGTAAATTCTAAAACAGGAGAAATGACCATGATTAAATGCAGGAGATTGTGTATATTTATAGATAGTCAAGGATTTCTTGATATAATAGAGACAGTGATTATATCATTATAGTATTTTTTATTTATGTAACTACATTGCTATATCTAATTGTCCATCATAAGCAAGATTTCCCTCAGATCATTGTGCCCTTCCTTTGAAAAGAATTTTTTGACTTGATTTTCAGATCAGCACAGTTTCTTGGTTTTCTTTCTTTCTCACTAGTGACTCCTTCTGTCTCCACAGAGTTTGCACACTGTGTATTCCCTCCATATTGACCAATCCAATGATCAGGCTTATATTACTCAATTCCACAATTCAAAGATGGTTAGGCAGAGGTATTCACTAGGATTCATTGAGGTATTCACTCAATGATTGAGACTCCAACTCAATCATTCTGTCATACTCCTAGAAAGTGATAATTAAATTTGAAATGGTCAATCTCTGCTAATGTTAATCAGAACCAAAAATTTACATTTCAGGCCTCATTTGGCAATATGTCTAGTGATAGAATTTTGTGGTGGCCCCTTCTTCTTGAGTGACTGTGAATATAATGGATTTACCTCCAGTGATTATACATGAGAAAGGAGGAGGGATTTCTCAGATGTAGCTATGGTTCATGATCAATTGACTGTGAGTTAATCGAAAGGGTGATAATCCTGGGTGGACCTGGCCTAATCAGGTAAAGATCAAAAGGGACTTGGCCCTTCTTGACATAAGAATTTAGAAGAATGAGAGGGGCTCTCCTGCTGATGTTGAAACAGTCAGCTGCCTTTACTTCTAAAACCACAAGGAACTGAATTCCGCCAACAAACAATGAGCATGGAACAGAACCTTAAGTCTCAGATAACACTATTGCTCCAGCTGATACTGTGATTTTAGCCTTATAAGACCTGAAAAAGAATCCAGTTAGCCTGTATCTGTATCCAGACTCCTGACCCTGAATACACTGAAATAATAAGTTAATGTTGTTTCAAGCCCCTAAGCTTGTGGTAATTTTTTATGTAGCAATAGAAAACACACATTTTTGAAGCAGAGACAATCAAAACAGGCTGAAAAAAAGAAATTAGTTAAACTTAGAGACTCATGGAGAGAGAGAGGAAACATGACTCTGATGACTTTTCAGTTCTTGATTCTAGATTCTCATAAGATTTGTCTGCATTTTTTGACCATGTGACAGTGATAATTCTGACTAGTTCAAGCACAGCCTCCTAAATTAAGCCAGTTTATATAGACTCCTGTTGCTCGGAATTAAATGTCTTAACCAAAACCTCATAATTTTTTCTTTTGTACAAAAAGGATGGAAATTGCCTTTTGCTCCAAATGCTAAATGTATAAAACAGTGCTTTGTAAAGATGGTGTGGAGAAGGAGAGTATGCAAATATGAACTTCTTGAATGACTTAATTTATTATGTATTTTCTCACATGAAGAAGCTGGCCTGACATTCCCACAGGGTTTTTGTTTGTTTGTTTGTTTTCAGTACTCAGTAGCTCCTATCCCATTCCATCCTTCAGAATAACTATAGTACTGTTCTGGCAAGTAAAAAGGTAACAAAAACTTTCTGTATTTTCCATTTATCTATTATCAAAGTGTCTTAAAACAGTTTTGGTAGACAAATATCTTATATTAAAGGAAGAAACATAAATTATAGCAGATGATACATATACCCAATCGACATTATTCCAGCCCTCACCTTTAAAATTGTAGAAAAATTCTGCCAGAGAAATTCTGTTTTGTTTTTGTTTTTGTTTTCGATGGAGTTTTGCTGTTGTTGCCCAGGCTGGAGTGCAATGGTGCTATCTCGGTCAACTGCAACCTATGCCTCCCGGGTTCGAACAATTCTCCTGCCTCAGCCTTCCAAGTAGCTGGGATTATAGGTGTATGCCTGTAATTTTGTATTTACAGGTGTATGCCCAGCTAATTTTGTATTTTTAGTAGAGATGTGATTTCACCATGTTGGTCAGGCTGGTCTAGAACTTCTGACCTCAAGTGATACACCCACCTGCTGACCTCAAGTGATCCACCCACCTCGACCTCACAAAGTGCTGGGATTACAGGAATGAGCCACTGCTCCCAGCCTCAGAGAAAGTTTCATTTAATTTTCTTGATCTAACTTACGATGGCTTACAACTCAGTTCTTGGACTTCATTTCTCTTTTTACATACACTCATTTGGTTATCACTTTCTGCCTCAAGTCTTTTAATATCATCAGTTAAATGCTATTTGTATGCTATTCCTATAATATCCCATATAATGTTATCCCATATAATGTTATTGTATGCTATTCCTCCAAAACTCTTCAGAAATCTAGTTGGCTTTACCTTCAAAATAGATTCAGGATCTAGCCACTTGTCATCATTTCTGACAATCATTTCTGGCATCATTTCTGTATCTACCATCTTGTTCTAAACCACTGGTATCTCTCAACTAGTTACCTGTAGTTACCTGTAATAGTTTCTTTACTGGTATATTTGTTTTCTCCTTTATTTCTCCTCCACTAAGGCTGTTTACAACAGAGGTCCGTATGAACAAAACCTAAGTCAGATTATGTCCTCCCTTTGCTTAGATTTTATTTCTGTTACTTCATTTTCTGGAGTAAAAGTCAATGTCCTTAAATTATCTCTAATTCCCAATGGTGGTGCCTGGTCTCCCATTAGTTTTCTACCTTTATTTCATATTACTGTCTATTATTATCCAGCCACACTGGCTTCTTTGTTCTTTCTCAAACAAGCTAAATATGCTTATTTTTTAGTCTTTGCCTGGACTATTTCCTTTCCTTGGAATGTTTCTCCTCCAGATAACCTCATAGGCTACTTCTTCACTCCAAGTCTTTGCTTAAATATGATTCTCTCATTATAACCTATCCTGACCACTCATTACATTCAAATACCACCCATTGTCTTACTTTATGTTTGCATTGTTGATGACTTGAAAACTATATTTTATGTATGTTTTATATACATATTATCTATATTATTTATTCTATCTCTATTCAATTGGCTATAACCTACAGCCTATTGAATAACAACAAGGACTTCTGTCTATTTTGTTTTCTATTTTATCCCCAATGTCTCTAATAGTTCTTGGCAATAGTTGCTGATAATAAATGTCTGAAACATGAATTAAAGCGCAGATAATTTTCTTTAAAACTTTCCTACACAGGAAAAAATATCAGTATGCAGTAAGAAAAATAAAATCTTTTCTAGGTGTTTCAAACAAATAAACTTTAATACACAAAATTAGTTTATAGATGAGAAAAAAACTCAAGATCTAAAGAGCGGATAATTGGGCAACCTACAAACTAGAAACAGCAGGAAGCTCAAGGGGTAAATGGAAAAGGTAGATTATGCAATCCCAGAAGCTGGTCTCCCTAAAGAGAACTAGAACCACAGTGGCAGCAAGAGCTTAAAATAACTAGAATTAAAGTGGGAGGAGCAGCTCTGCAAAAGCTGGGACCCTGGAGAAGGTGCAACCAGTGCTGGAGACACCCTCTAAAGCAGCACAAGAGAGGGAGAAATGTTGTCCTTTCTCCCCACTTCCCAGTCTTCTGTGAGCATCTACCACTGGCTGAAATCACCTCAAGGAAGTTGGCAAGAGAGTCTGAGAAATGAAGTTCTCTACGTTAGTGAACAGAGAAGAAAACAGCCTGCAGAAGCCATAAAAGTAAATTCCTTAGACTTCTTTCTGCAGAGGTCATAATTGATCAACGACTCCACCTTCTGTGCTCTGAAATACAGCACTATGTTTACATAGAGAATATGCTTCACATGAACAGCTCCCAACAAATGACAGTGTGCAGTATGGATTCCATGGTAGGCCTATTCCTAGGTGATGGGTGACTCCCCTGTTTGGTGACTTTGGCTGTGAACTTCCCATTGGCTTTGACAATACTTTCTTAGAACTTCACTATAGTCCATGACTTTTACTACTCATTGTTTCTTATTCCTTTTTTCTTCAGTAATTAGGCTTCCATTGTCATCCAACTGGCTCCTCCAGTCTTCCTTGGCATGCTCCCCATGCTATTCCATGGTTGTTTCCTGATGTATATCTTGCACATCTAATTCCATTTTGCTTTTCTGATTCTCAGAGCTCTAACACTCAGGCACACATGCAAATGAATAAATTTAAAGGACATACAACAAACTAGAAGAATGTATTTTTCAACATAAAATCAGAGAATAGTAAATAAAAAATAAACCTATAAACATGAAGATAGAAATAGTGAATTCACAGAATGAATATGAATGAAATACAAAATGACCAGAAAAAATGCAAAATATTTTATTTTTCTTCATGAGGAAAATAATTATACTTAAAATGAGATACCATTTTTGAATGGTCAAGGCATAGAAAATGCTGATAATATTCAATAATGAATATGGCTTAGTTACTCTGTTATATTATGGCAGAAGGGTTAGAAATGTAATATTTCTATATGTAAATTTGGCAATAACTACTGTATTTGTCTGCTACAGCTGCCATAACAAAATACCACGACTGTGTAGCTTAAAAATATATTTATTGGCAGGGCACGGTGCCTCACACCTGTAATCCCAGCACTTTGGTAGGCCGAGGTGGGTAGAGGTTAGGAGTTTGAAACCAGCCTGGCCAACATAGTGAAATCCCATTTCTACTAAAAATACAAAAAAATTATCTGAGCATAGTGGTGGGCACCTGTAATCCCAGCTACTCAGAAGGCAGAGGCAGGAGAATTGCTTGAACCCAGGAGGCGTAGGTTGTAGTGAGCTGAGATCACCCCATTGCACTCCAACCCAGGCGATAGTGTGAGACTCCATCTCAATAATAATAATGATAATAACAATAACAATAAAAAATTTATTTTCTTACTGTTCTTGAGACTTGAAGTCTATAATGAAGGAATTAGTAGATTTTTCTTTTTTTTTTTTCCTGAGGCTTCTCTCTTTGGCTTGCAGATGGCTGCTTTCGTGTTGTGACCTCACATGGTAACTCCTCAGCCTGTGAGTTGCCTGGTCTGTGTCCTAATCTCCTCTTCTAATAAGGGCAATAGTCATAATGGATTAGGGGCTCCCTCCTCCCACATGAATTATTCTTATCTTAATTGCCCCCTTAAAGGTCATTTCTCGAGATACAGTCACATTCTGTGGTACCGAGGGTTTGGACTTCAGCACAATAATTTTGAAGATACACAATTCAGCCCATAACAACTATCAGATCCCAATATGAACATACCTTTTGTCTCAGGGACTCCACAGGAATACACAGTTTGTAGCTCTTTTCCTTTAGGAAATAACACCTCCTCTAAAACACCCAAATCTTTTATGTCTGTGCTGTTTCATTCGGGCTAGATCCATGTTTTCTCATTCAGCCTTCCTTGACTCAAGTCTGCAGATAAGAATATTCCATCTCCTTATCCACAATAATTGCTTTCCATACTCTGGACATATATGACCCATATTAGCCCAATCAGTATTCTTTGTGGATCTTTCCAAAATATTTGTTATACTCCTTTCTTTGGATGTCAGCTTGGATCACTAGATACTGTCTTCCCATTATGTTTAATGAATCCATCTCAGAATGAAACAAAACAGAGAAAAGCTGAAATATAGATAGACATTGCCTGATAACATTGTTTATCCCCTAAATATAACAGTTTGTGAATTACATGTACCTTTTAGTTTCTCAATTATTTTAACTAATATATTGTTTTTGTTTAACTATTTAAATTGCACTTTTGTTTTATGCAACGAGAATCCTGACTTATATACACATGTACCCGGTTTTAATTCCAAAAATGTTCATCAAAGTATTAATGATTAAAGAGACATAATTTGAATTCCTTTAATATGAAGATTATTTAGCATATTCTGTTATAGTTATACCAAGGAATGAGGTGAATCTATATTCAATAACTTGTAAAATCTGTCATAAACTTATTAAATATAGCAAGCAATTGTTAAATAATGTTAAAGTGTGATTCTATTTATGTGTGAATGAATCCATCCATACATATATAAGACACAGATATAGTCATTATTATGACTGAAGGAATGTGGTTGGGGTTAGTTTTGAGACGATGCAAGTTTTTTTTTTATTAGTTATTATTTGTATTTGCATTTCTTTTTTATTTAATGATTAATCTTATAATAGTTTTTAAATGATACTCTTGAGCTTTTGAATTACTCCAGCTCATATTGTCAGTGCATATATTAAATACATAAGAGCTATTTATAGATTCATGGATTTGAAGGTGTAGAAAGCAGAATCATGGCCCTTCAAAGATGACCATCCTCAAATCCTTGAAACCTGTGAATACGATATTTTCTATAGCAAACAGGACTTTGTAGATTTGGTTACAGTTAAACACCATGACACGGAAAGATAATCCTGGATTATCCAGCTGGACTCAATCTATTTCACGGGTTCTGAAAGACAAAGACCCTTTCTCAATTGTAGAGAAACAGTAACTGCAGCTTTATTAGGACTCCACTCACTATTGGCTGGATATGAAAAAGGAGGAAGCAGTCTATGAACCAACAAATGTTCACGGCCTGTAGTAGCTGGAGAGGCAGAAACAAATTTTACTCTAGAACCTCCAAAAAGAAATGCAGGCCTGCCAATGCTGCTTTTTGTCAAATGAGATCAGTGCCACTTTATTGTCTAAGACAATAAAATTGTATTGGTTAAGTCGCTAAGTTTGTGGTATTCTGTTATAGCAACCACAAAAAAATCAATTAGTTCCAGAATTTGCTATATACATTATATTAAAACTGCAGAAGTCACTTTGATCGCAGTCTCGTTTCATTTATTTTATATTTTGTGCACCTTTGATGTGCTCAGATCTTCTATATATCTCATTATTGTAATAAAAAACTGTGTCTGCAAGGAAAGCAAGGTGGACTGTGTTTAGTGTAGAGTGGAACACAAATACGCAATATATGGCAGAAAATATGTGCTTTAAATTGTATCTTAAAGTAATTAAATAACTCACATGGTTGAACCTCAAATTTTAGAACTTTCTTCAGGAGGGAGTCAAATGGGAGAATGCCCTACATTTAAAAACGGAACAAGGCCCAGATAGATTCATTGAAAGGCTGCAGTTCCCCTCGAAGAGTGCACACACAGATTGTTAACTAGATATAAGGGAGCCATTCAACAGAAATTTTAAAATGCAAAAATAACAGTTTCAGCCCAATTCTCTTGTGAGCAAGAAATTGTTCTTTAAGTAACGGAAGTAACGTGAGCTGAGGGAGGGAAAAGTTAATTGTGCAGCTCCATGTTCAACGAATACTATTGTAAAGAACAGAAGCTAACAAATGGTGATATGCTTACAGCAGTTTAAATCATAAGAATGAAGGATATCTACATAGTGACATATCTGTTAAAGTTTCATGTATAGATCTATTAATTAGAGCAGGTGAGAAAGATTAGCAAAAGATGAAATATAAAGCTTACTTTTGTAGTGAGAATGTTCAAGTGAAGAAATATTAGATGTGATTGTAATAGTGATAATAAAGAAAATTACTGACTATGTTCTCAGATATGACACGGTCCATGTACACAAAATTAAGAAATACACATCTTAATTACTGCTATAATAGAAACCATAATTAATTGGTAAATTAAATATTTAAGATATATTCATAATACAAGAAACTGATTTCCTGTTATTTTGCTTTAAAATCTAGTCATATATATTTGAATGTATGAAAGAGTCTGGCTCTGTCATTTAGTTACTACTATAAGATATATTAGTGTGTATGCTAATAGACCCTAATTATTATTTATTTTTCTATTTTATTACACATCACAGAGTTTCAGCAATGCATATTCCTTTACTTATTAGCCTTTTGAAACTCCAAGAGGTCAAGCTCCTTGTCTTCAATGAAAAAAAGGTAATTTATAGTTTTCTTTCTGCTCCACATCGATTCCAGTTTTTCTTACTAATTTTTTACTCATAATTTTAACCACTTCCTATATAATTATACTCTTACATTTTTTCAGAGCTTGGTTGACTGTTCTCTTTTCATTCTACTCCTCCCTCCCTTGTTCTTTCTTCTCTTCCCTTTCTTTTCCTCTGCTGTATTTGAGGATCTAGTATGTATTAGGCATTACCTTTAGGATATACAAATGAATAACAATCTTAGTGAACTAACATCATTTGCAAAGACAGTCTAATAAAACCAAAAGTTATAATGGAAAGCTGAAAGTACTATGAGGAAAATGCTATGGTAACAGAGATGAGAGACAGAATATCTATGTCTGTTAGGAAAAGCTTTGCCAGAAGTGATGATGATTGAATAGGGTTTTAATAAAAAAGAAATGTTGCCAGAATTTTGAAAAAGAGAAACATGATTTTGTTTTCCAGTGTATTTTCTACAATTGAAAGAGAAATGTTTGTTTTGCTGTTTTCCTTTGTGTTTCATTTAGTCAGAGAATTCTGAAAACCTTGATACCCCAAACCCCCAAAACACAAGTTGTATCCTGATCGCTGTAACATTCAAAGTTTAATGTAATGAAGTAGATGAAGAATTTTAAGAAAGTATTCCGACTATCCTTTCATTTGATTGCTGTTTTTCTGGTCTGCTTCTCCCAGTACAACATGAACTTTGGATGCTGACCTCATATTTGGCAACTTACATTTTCTCCACTTCTAAATAAAAGTTTTGATTCTGACTTCATACAACTTAATATCTTCAAATTATTATGATAGCATAAAATTAGAGAATACATATAAAACCCTCACCACAGTCCTTTGCACATAGTAGTTCTTAATCAGCAAAATCATCTCTGTCAGATAAAGAAATTTTAAAGCTTGAAAAAAGGAAGACATGGTTTGAAGTTTTAGGTTTTGAATTCAAAATTAAATACCAAAGCATAGAGTTCCTGGATTGTAGAATATGTATAATTTAAGGTTCACTAAATTATATTCACAAAATTTTCCTCAGGACGGCTGCATCTGTTTTCACAAAGTTTTCTAGAGCCCAAGCACCTTTATTATAATTTGGAACATAATTACAGGTTCTCATGTTAAAACTTTCAAATAGTTTACTTTGTTTCATGCCTTTACAAACATTTCTTAGTAGATGTATTTCCACTTACATTTTCGGAAAATAAACTCAGATTTCATACATACAATTATTCTTGTATGATTTATTTTAGCTACCTCTTCTATTTATTTATTTTTGGGTGTAACTGTTTCTCAATTTATTTTACTTTTAAGCTTCGTTATATCATTTCTCTAAGCATTTTGTGTTCTGATCAGGTACCTATTTATACTATCTATTGAGGGGAACTGTGAATTGTAGCACTGTTTCCTAGAACTAGATTGGGGAAAGAATGTATGTGTTTTACTGAAATGGAGGGGAAAAGATTGGTGAATGTTTTACTTAAACTCCTTCATCTCATTTTTCCTCTTAAGATCACTTAGAAGACCATGTACAAAACAGCTCACGGAGTTCTTGATTGGAGAGTGTACTTTGTATTGTGTGCTGAGAAAATATTCTTGTACTAAAGAGTGTTCTAAGATGGATTCACCTACACTAAAAGTTTCACATATCTACAATTGAATGATAACAAAATACCTGCAGATGGAAAACAGAAAATTAAATTGATTTACACTGGTTTCGGTAGCTTCAGCGAAATTGTTGTTGTATTGAAGTGTATATTTTATTTTTCTCCAAGGGGAAAATATTTTTTCCACTTTTTCTCCAAATTTTAACCGTATAAAATAACACATAAAAGAACATCAAGTTAAGACGCAGAAATAAACACTGCTATCCCACTGTCTCTCTTTGCTCTTATGAAAATGGCTAACAAAACATTTAATCTAAATTAAAGGAAAACTCATGCAGCTCTGCTAAAGGGAAATTATTGTCCACATGCAGTGTACAATAAGAAATTAGTACTTGATACAGTACATATTGAACTTGACCAGAGAAATTCTCCAAGGAACACCTTACATCTGATCCTTTTCTTAAAAACAGTAATGTTCCAGGGAAATTATTACAGAACACCTAAACAGAAGCCTATTAAAAACAACTCATTTGTAATGAGACCTGGAAGCAAGGCAAGCCTTGAGTCATAAAGGGAGTTTATGATTTAGACTTGTTTTTCTTATCCAAATACAATCTAGTATTTAAAAACAATGATAATGATGATATATTGTAATTTGAGGAGTGACTAAAATAAACAGAAAGACAGCAGGACATAGAGTTGGTACACCAGCGTAGTGGAGACAGCAACAGAAAAGATATGCCCCCAAACCACAAATTTGACTAGTATAGAGTTTGCCAAAACAGAGTGATAGACATAAGAAATTGACTCCCGTTTTTACAGGTTCACCATTCCCTGAGAAGGAGAGAGGCAGCTGCCCTGAGAAGGAGAGAGGCAGCTGTGAGGCTCCTCTTTTAGGTTATTCCAGGGTTTCTTGCTGCTAACCTCAGGTCGCTTTATCTCCAAACTGATACTGCAATTTTATATCAACCACTTCTACAGCTTAACATTTCTGTTTTGAATGGACTTCGAATGAGAAGAAACGCTTGGATCAGACAGGTAATTTAATGACATAAGCAAGAATGAGAGATACCATTTAGCAAAGCAATAGATGAGTCATAAAATATGAAGTTATGTGCGCTTTTTTTTTCCTGTACTAGGTTTTATGCTATTCTGGTCATAAGAATATATACATTTTTTTAATTTTAGGAAGTAAATTTTTGGAGGTAAGTTCAAGATTCCTTGAATTTTTTAGATATATTCATTCAAATAGCAACCGAAACATGCCCCCAGGATAATAGATTAGCATATGTCACATGACTAGGAAATACCTACACTTCAATCTTCAAAATCCTGGATCAATCAGATTTAAGCATCTTCTTAGGGAATTGTTAGACTCTTGACTAGTTTGGGGATTGTTCTGGAAGTATAGAGTGAGATGATAAATTTGAACATTTCCTTTGGGTCCCAGGAAAACCCATATAAATGTCTGGTGGCATGTGACATAACCTCATAAACCGAGTGTGTGTCATTCTTCCTCCCTCGCAGAGTCTGGCTTATACCTAAGAGGCAGAAAATGTGGAATACATACTTTCTTTGTTTTTCTTGTTGAAAGGCATGTAACAGAAACAAACCCTGGAAATGTTTTCTTACATAATAAAGACTCATCCATGAAAGCACCCCCTTGACAACTGCAGAAATAGTTGTTCCGATGTGTGATGCCTGGAAGTATTGCAGGCATCCCATGTCCAAGACGAGAGGCATCATTAGCACGTTGAAAACTGCAATGTAACTTTATGCTTAATATGAAAATGTTTGTCTATTCACCTCTGGAACTCTCTGCCTCTGATCTTTTCATCAAATAGTATGAGGCATAAGTCTTCATGTGCTAGTTTTCTGGCTTCTGTTGATTCCCTTCCCTGATGTCCATCCTGGTGAAAATGAACAATTGTTCCAGTTTTCATCATCTTTCAAAGGCATCTTTTCTGCAATCTCAAATGTCCTGTTCATTAGCTACTGATTTTATAGTTTTGATTCCTTGATTCTGTCATAATAAATAATGTCAGAAAATTACAGAAATTATAAAAAGGAGGAAAGATTATTAATATATAAACATTTATATTGTAGCTCACATTTTTTAAACTCAAATTTTGTCAGTTTCTTATTTTTAGAGCTACAAATCTGAACAATTTCTTCCAATTATAGACTGGTAAACGTTAGGGTGACAATTTCATCTTAGGCATTTAGAACGGCAAATGTCAGGTTTTCATGAACCTAGGCGTGAAACAGGGCACTGTACTAGTATGCCTGTGATGTGGAATCTAACGGCAATCTACTAGATGATAAGAACCAGAAGAAATTTTTCATTTGATGCAAATTTTACCTCTGAATAGATCTTTTCTATTTTTAATATTATTAAACAGAGAATAAAAGCACTCTCATTTTTAACCTATGAAAAAATTCCACAATGACAAAAAAAGAATGGTTATATCATTCAAGGATAAGATAAAAGGGGGCTTTGAAAAAAGAAACATGTTAGAATATATCTGTCTGTGTTCTCAATGTAATTAAATACAACTTGGATCCAGTGTAACACATGAAATGTGGAATGGTAAGACAAAAGACATATGACAAAAGTTCTGGCTGAGAGTCAGATTGAAATAAAATAGAGATGGATGAGATAGGGAAATATTGAAATTAAATTAAATGCAGTAGCAGGGGAAAATGTCTGATACTTTAAGAAAAGGAAATAACAGCATTGATACTACGGAAAGTGATGTGAATAAAAAAATATGTCCCAGAATAGGGGGGATGGGGCAAAGTGATGAAAATAACAAGTACAATGGGTATGTACGGAACATCAAAAACAGAAATACACCTAGAGAAAATTGGTGCTCCCTAGAGAAACCTTCGAGACTCCTGGAATGAAAGCTATAGTAACAAGTACAACAGCAATTGTGAGACATTGCACTGAACTAAGTGCTGCCCTGTTATAACAGAAAGGAAAACTAGGCTGCAGTCAGCTGACATTTATCAATGGAGGGAGTATTTAAACCAGCCCTAGCCAGAGGGGATCACCTATCTTGGCAGTCAGAACTTGAGTTCTGGCAAGCCTTGCCACCATGGACTTAAGTGCTCTGGGCCTATGTATTAGTCTGTTCCTATATCACTATAAAGAAATACTTGAAACTGGGTAATTTTAAAAAGATATTTAATTAGCTAACAGTTCTGCTTGCTGTACAGGATGTATAGTGGGATCTGCTTCAGGGAAGCCTCAGGAAGCTTCTAACCATGGTAGAAGGCAAAGGTGGAACAGGAACATTCCATGACCAAAGCAAGAGCAAGAGCTGGGAGGTGCCACTTACTTTTAAATGGCCAGATCTCGTGATAACTCTCTCAGTATCATGAGGATAGCACCAAGGGGATGGTGTCAAACCATTCATGAGAAATCTCCCCACAAGATCCAATCAACTCTCACCAGTCCTCACCTCCAATACTGGGGATTATAACTCAACATGAGACTTAGTATTCAAAATATATCATATCCAAAGTATATCATTCTACCCGTGGCCCCCAAATCTCATGTCCTTCTCACATTGCAAAATACAATAATCTCTTCTTAACAGTCCTCCAAAATCTTAACTCATCCCAGTAATAACTCATAAGCTCTAAGTCCAAAGTCTCATCTACAAAAAGGCACGTCTCTTTCATCTATGGGCCTGTAAAATCAAAAACAAGTTATTGACTTCCAAGATAAAATGAAAGTATAGGCATTTGGTAAACATTTCCATTTCAAAATGGAGAGGTCAGCCAAAAGAAAAAAGCTACAGTCCCCATGGAAGTTCAAAACTCAGCAGGGCAGGCATTACATCTTACAGCTCCAAAGTAATCTCCCAATTGACACTATGTCCCACATCCAGGGCATACTGGTGTAAGGTTTGGACTGCCAAGCTTTGGGCAGCTCCACCCCTGTGGCTTTGCAAGGTTCAGCTCCCATGGCTGCCACCATGGGCTAGAGTTGTATGTCTGTGGCTTTTCCAGGGGCAGGGTACAAGGTGCTGGTGGATCTACCACTCTGGGATTTGGAGGATGATGACCCCCTTCCCATAGCTCCAGTAGGCAGTGCTCCATGGGGATTGTGTGTGGAGCTCCAACCTTCTATTTCCCCTCTACACTGCCCTAGGAGAGGTTCTTTGTGGGGACTCTGCCCCTGCAGCAAGCTTCTGCCTGGACACACAGGCTTTCTCGTACATCCTGCAAAATCTAGGCAGACGCTGCTAAGCCTCTGTCACTCTCGCATTCTGTCCGTCGCAGGATTCACACCATATGGAAGCTGTCAAGGCTTACAGTTTGCACCTTCAGGTGTTGGAGTTGCAGGCTAAGCTGTAGCCAGACCTCTGTGAGTTGAGGCTGAAGCCAGAGTGACTGGGATATGGGGAAAAGTGTCCCAAGGCTGAGTAGTACCCTGGGAGTAACCCACAAATACATTCTTACCTCCTAGATGTCTGAGCCTGTGATGAGAGGGGGCTGCCTGGGAGATCTCTGAAGTGTTTTTGAGGCCTTTTCCCCATTGTTGGCTATCAGCCCTTGGCTCCCTTCCAGTTATGCATATTTCTCTAGCAAGTGGTTGCTCCACAGCCTGCTTGAATACCTCTACTTAAAGAGCTATATATTTCACTGCCACATGGCCAGGCTGCAAATATCCCAAACTTTTATGCTCTATTTCCTGTTTAAGAATAATTCCATCTTTAAGTCATTTCCTAGATCCCATGTTAGAGCAGAGGTTGTTAGAAGCAGTTAGGTCACATCTTGAATGCTTTGCTGTTTAGAATTTTCTTCCACCAGGTACCCTAAAGCATCACTCTAAATGTCCATCTTCCACAGAGCCCAAGGACATGAACACAAGCAGTCGAGTTCTTTGCTAAAGCATAACACATGTTACCTTTGTGCCAGTTCCCAATAAGTGCCTCATTTCCATCTGAGACCTCAGCAGCCTCCACTTCACGGTCCATATTACTATCAGCATTTTTCTCCCAACTATTTAGTCAGTCTCTAAGAAATCAGAAACTTTTCTTCATCTATCTTTCTCTTCAAACTCTTCCAACTTCTGCCTATTACCCAGTTCCAAAGTTGCTTCCACATTTTCAGCCATCTTTCTAGCAATGTCCCACACCTGGTACCAACTTTTTGTACTAGTCAGCCCTTGCATTGCTATAAAGAAATATCTGAGACTATGTAATTAATTTTAAGAATAAGTTTAATTGGCTCATAATTATGCAGGCTGTACAGGATGCATCTGCTGTACATCTGCTTTTGCGGAGGCCTCAGGAAGCTTCCAATCAAGGTGGAAGGCAATAAGGGAGCAGACTCTTCCCAGGGCCAAAGCAGGAGCAAGAGCAAGAGTGTGTGGGGGGAGGTGCCACTCACTTTTAAATGACGATCTCATGAGAACTCACTCACTATTATGAGGAAAGCACCAAGGGGACAGTGCTAAACCATTCACAGAAATCCGCCCCCATGATGCAATCATCTTCCACTAGGCCCCACCTCCAACACTGGGGACTCCAGCTGAACATGAGATTTAGAGGGGTCACATATCCAAATGATATCAGGCCCTAAATAAACTTTAAAAGGAGCCTTAGCCACAAGGACTGTAACTCCTAGGTAAGTCCTAGTGCTGAACTGAGCTCAGAGCCAGCAGTTTTGAAGGTACACGAATTACTGCGGCACCAGCAAGGATGGCTAAGGCAATACTTACACCACCCCTACCCCTATCCCAGGCAGCACAGCTCATGGCTTAAAAAAAGACCCCTTTCTTCCTCTTGAGGAGAGGAGAGGAGAGGAAAGGAAAAAGTAAAAAGGACTTTTTCATGCATCATTTTGATACCACATCAGACACAGGAAGGTAGGGCAACAATCAGAGTTGTGAGTCACCCTTTCCATATCATAGCTTCCAGATAACATTTCTAGACACATCCTGGGCCAAAAGGGAACCTGCTGCTTTGAAGACAAGGACACAGTGCTGCCGAATCTGCCCTGTAGACTCTGGCCAAGCAATAGATGGAAGAATTACACCTGTGCCAAACCTAAAATCAAAGGCCAATGCAGAGCCTATGACACGATGCTTGCTTTGGGAGATCAATCAGGCTCTTGGTGGAAGATTATGGAAGGAGAAAGTGATGTAGATTTAGTTTCTTTTCCTGTAATACTTCTAATAGAATAGTGAAATGGCTTATTGAAAATTCAGTTATGGCACCTGCTGAAACAATCCAGTGAAGCTGGGGTACTGTCCTACACAATGTAATATATGGTATTTCTTCCATAATCAGAATCTTTGAAATATTAAAGCATATTTTTATGTGACTCTGCTCATTCTAACCTGAACTACCTCCTTGTAGAGGGATTAGAGACCAAATTATTCACAACAGCATTGAGAATTAAATGTCCGAGACAAAACTAACTTTTTCAAAAAGTTATTTTGGTGGCTATGCTGATAGTAAGAGATGCTGCCAGTGAAATGGGCTCCAACAATTTCACTGATTCTTTCATGCAAATGTTAGGGAATTCATTGGTAAGGAGGAGAACTCTTTAGACTTGAGATGAGAACATACAAGAATACTTGAATTTTTTTTAAATAGCAA
The DNA here is from genome assembly GCF_024542745.1 of Macaca thibetana thibetana. Lineage (NCBI taxonomy): Eukaryota > Metazoa > Chordata > Mammalia > Primates > Cercopithecidae > Macaca > Macaca thibetana. The sequence continues at coordinate 105,422,227 of NC_065578.1, read as the reverse complement.
CTCTTTTACTGGACTTAGTAGAATCTGAATACTTGACTATTGAATCACAAGTGATTAGGGAACTTAAGCTTCCCATTTGAACTAAGAGTTGTATGATCTGTCAAGACATAATGCGTGCATACAAAATCTATCTCTTATTAAGTGGAACTAGCATATGTTAGATACTACTTGAATGGGTCTAAAATGCAAACAAATTACATAAGTAAGTAACTCAGACTTTAATAGCACTTACTGCTAAGTTATATGCCTTCATTGCAAAATTCTTATTATCAGTTGATGGAGAAAGAAAATTATTCGAGGTTTGACTTACAGATGACTGTACTGGCACCAGGCAGTACTAATCTCAAATTGTATTACACTTCTATTCAAGGGTGGTTCTGAAAGACAGTGGTATAAAAAGTTTCTTTCAATGAGCAAAACTTCCAGCAGTATGTCTGATTGTTGGCTTGCCTGGAAAAAGGGATAGACAGATGAATGGATTGTAATGGATTCATGGGTAGTGGCAATTTGCTGATTGATCAAGGATTTGAATGAAACAAGATTTGGTGATAAGCAAGTAGAAAGTCTGTGGATGAACTTCTGGGTGTAGTCTGTGAGTACGTTTTTCCTCTATTTATGCTTAGTAAAAATGTCTTCTGCAATTGGATCTCTCAATAATCAGGTAGACGCATTTTTTCATGTCAGTCATCCTCATTCCTTATCCACCTACAAAGTTGTCATTATGGAAGAATGTAGGCTATGCATGTACTCAATCACAAGGTTCTCCATCACTGATGATGATCTGACTACTCATAGCACAGTGCCAAACCTAAAATCAAAGGCCAATGCGGAGCCTATGACACGGTGCTTGCTTTGGGAGATCAATCAAAGCAGGCTCTTGGTGGAAGATTATAGAAGGAGGAAGTGATATAGATTTAGTTTCTCCTCCTGTAACACTTCTAATACAATGGTGAAATAGCTTATTGAAAATTCAAGTATGGCATCTTCTAAAACAATCCAGTGAAGCTGGGGTACTGTCCTACACAATGTAATATATGGTGGTGTTTCTTCCATAATTAGAATATCAGAATATACAAGTCTGAAAAGTAAGGAGAGGAAGTGTGCATGGTCCCTCTTACTATATCACTTAACTATTAGCTCACAAAACTTTTTTTTTTTATTTTCCCACAATCTTAGAATTTTTTTGTTATCTAGAGTTATTAGTTCTTACTGGAGAAAAACTTTCAAAATGGTCTGTGACATTTGTCTTGTTATTTTAAGTTAAGAGTGACAACAAGAACCACATGCCATTGAACCAAAGATAGGGCAGAGTGATTGATTCTACATACCAAAGGGAAATAAGGCTGCTTGTGCTCAACAGAGGCAGGGTAAACTATGAATGGAATCTAAATGCTTTCCTGAGTACCTCTTGCAACTTCCATAGTAAATGGTAGATGTCAATAGAAAAATACAGGAATCCAATAAATGCAGGATCATAATGGACTCAGGTCCTTCAAAGTAATTTAACTTACCCCATGAAGCAGAGAATTCTGAGATGTTACCTGAGGGAGACAGAAAAAAAAAAAGTGTAGGTAAATATAAAATGGAACAATAAATATCAACTCTAGCCTTTTGATCAATTGCCAAATATAAACTACATTACCAGCATATATTTCTGTTATTTTCCATCAAACTATTACCCATTTATGTGTTTTCTTCTATGTATGTTTACCGAAATAAATTTCTGTCTTTCTTATTTGGAATGAGGCTTTCTGGTAATGCTTAACTTTACTCTCATAGATCATCCAAAGATGACTAGAAGCTGCATCCATAACTAAGGAAGAAGAGATGTTGTCTGGGATTCCTGGAGCTGAGATGGTTACCACGACTCTTACACTTTGTGTCTACCCCTTTAGAAGAGATGATGGATGAGAGTGTCTCCAATCTCTATTTTTATTTCTTTCACCTATTATTTTTCTCTTTACACACATAGAAAATAGTGTAAAGAAAAACATCAATATTTTAAGAGTGTGTGTTCCCGAATTAGGAGCTATGACCTACTTTTTTTTCTTGTTTACATGCTCCTGCACTTTTCAAATTATTTACAATTCATTTCTGTGCTTTCTATTTTTGTTACTATATGTATTATATTTTCTTATTATGTTCATTGACATAAGGAAAATAAGTAAAAAATGTAATATATTCTTTCCTCATGCTAGTCAAAAGCATACAATTTTTTTATGATTTAAGGATTAGAATAGATGCTAAGTAGAACAAGAGAAAACATCTACTTGGAAAAAAACACATGTTTAATGAAGAAAGGTAATAATAAATTAAAAATTCCATAAAATACTTACCTCTAAGGGCTAAGAAGGTGGGAGTGAGGAAAAAAACATGAGTTCATTCGATAGTTCTGGTGGTGGTCCAATTTTTCTGTTGGATTTTGGAATTACTAGTGTTTCTTTTGTTGTTACGTCTTAAAAATTTGATATATGCTACATACATTCTCTTACATTTATCAAAAATATCCTCCTTAATTATAACCTTCTATCCTCCTTAACATTTTAAACTTAGTCTTATGATGTCTCTCCTTAAAATCATGTAAGTAATTATTTACTAGACTCTTTACTCTTTCCTCATTTAGCCTTCCTCTTTCTTTAATTTTTCTTTATCCAGTTGGTGACATAATTCTTAATTTAAAATATATATTCACCAAGATTTTCTATTATTTACCTGATTCTCCTTCTGAATCAATTGAAATGATCATTCTCATGTGAATTCCTCCAAAAAATAGGGTAACTTTTCTTGAATTCCTAAACACAATGAAACACCACCAACCATCTACCCAGTTCCCTAAATCATTCTTACCCTTAATCTTTCCAATTTTTCCATCTTCAATTCGCAGCAGTGGTTGAGAACACTGACATAATCTGCCTAGATTATAACTGCAAATTCTTAAATGTACTCTTTTTTTTCTTTTTTATTTATTTATTATTATTATTATACTTTAAGTTCTAGGGTACATGTGCATAACGTGCAGGTTTGTTACATATGTATACTTGTGCCATGTTGGTGTGCTGCACCCATCAACTCGTCAGCACCCATCAACTCGTCATTTACATCAGGTATAACTCCCAATGCAATCCCTCCCCTCTCCCCCCTCCCCCCTCTGCATGATAGGCCCCGGTGTGTGATGTTCCCCTTCCCGAGTCCAAGTGATCTCATTGTTCAGTTCCCACCTATGAGTGAGAACATGCGGTGTTTGGTTTTCTTAGTTTGCTAAGAATGATGGTTTCCAGCTGCATCCATGTCCCTACAAAGGACACAAACTCATCCTTTTAGAATGGCAATCATTAAAAAGTCAGGAAACAACAGGTGCTGGAGAGGATGTGGAGAAATAGGAACACTTTTACACTGTTGGTGGGATTGTAAACTAGTTCAACCATTATGGAAAACAGTATGGCGATTCCTCAAGGATCTAGAACTAGAAGTACCATATGACCCAGCCATCCCATTACTGGGTATATACCCAAAGGATTATAAATCATGCTGCTATAAAGACACATGCACACGTATGTTTATTGCGGCACTATTCACAATAGCAAAGACTTGGAATCAACCCAAATGTCCATCAGTGACAGACTGGATTAAGAAAATGTGGCACATATACACCATGGAATACTATGCAGCCTTAAATGTACTCTTAACATTTCATGCTCTAGGGTATAATCAAGGTGATCTTTATAAATTGAATTTGTAAATTTTCTTATGACCCTTGATGGCATCTTGTTATAAGATAAATGTATTGTAATGAAATACTATACAATAGCTAAAAATGTTTCATAATGCTATGAAATGATATTAGAAAATATTCAGTGTATATTTGCAATTAATTCAGTTCGCAAAACTTTATATAATTTTGATTTTAGTTTTCAAAAATATAATATTTATGCATACATTTAAATCTGCCACCCATTTCTCCGTTTATCTATGTATTTATTTCTTTTGCCATATCTATTATTTCTCTTTGCACACATAGAAAATACTGTAGAGAAAAATATCAACATTTTAAGAGTGCTTGTGCCTGAACTAGGAGTTATGACCTATTTTTCTTTCTTGCTTACATGCTCTTGCACTTTTCAAATTATCTACAATTCATGTCTGAGCTTTCCATTTTTGTTACAATATGCACCTATTGACATAATAAGAAAAATAAGTTAAAAAGAAAAATAATATGTGATTTCCTCTTTTCACCTCCTAGTTAATAATAAATTTTTCTGCTTGTCTTCAAAAACAACTAAAATAATGTGGAGAAAAATGTACCAATGTTAGATCCTGTGAGATTCTATCTGATTTAATCCCTGCTCCTTTGTACCAAGTAAATGTCAGCTAACTTCACTTTGCCAGATGTGAAGCATTTATCTATGAATGTTTGCTCATTTGACAATATTAGCTCTGGCTTAAGTCAAATGTTACTTATAGGGGGATGGGGAAAGCATTGATGTTTAAAACCTCCTCAGCTATATATATATATATATATATATATATATATATATATATATATATATATATGTGCCATTAATACACACACACACACACACACACACACACACACAATTTTCTCTGTTTAGATCATATCCAGCACTTTCTTCTCTGCTTTTTCTTCAAATCAAATTTTAAGAGTCCTCATTGCAAATTACTTTATACAGATCCTACCATCTAATTGGTCATAGTGATGTGTCACCACAGTGGTAGTGTGAGCAGCCACAAGATTTCTAGAACAGATTTTAATGATGACTATTAAGACATTAGAACACTAATTTTTCCTCTCACATCTCTGCCCCATTCCCGCCCTACCCAACAAAGTTTAAAAAGTGCCCCATGAACACATGGAGCTTTTAGCATTTTTTTAAATTGGTACACTTAATAATTGATGTTGTTTAACCATTTCCAGGTCCTTTAGCCATAACTATGCTGAGTCTTCTTTTTTAGCAAATGGTCAGTCAAGTATATACTATGCGACAGGCACTATTTTAGTCCTGGAGATAACATGCTTAGTAGGAGAGAATCTAAGTCCTCAAGGAGCTATCTTTCTGCTTTCCCTAAAACAATATCACTACTGCCTCTAAGGCAATAGTTTTGCATTCATGCCTATACATTCATTATTTAATCAAGGCTTGCATTGCATATAGTTCATGAAGAACATTTATTTTTCTCTGCCTTCTTGAAGATTTTTGAAGAAACTAGAGATGGACACTCAAATTGACCTTGATAAGAAAGAAAATCTACATTTCTATATTGTGCGTACTTTCTTCCAAGTTTTAACAAAAATTTACAAATTTATACTTTAAATTATATAAACCATATTTTTATTTGAGAAAGATATGTGCCCATATAGCCCAAACATTTTCTATCACAATAACAAAAATTTGCGTATCCATCATGTTAACTTATGCTTCTATGTACAGGTTGTAGCTACTAGGAAGCATATAGATGGAATTAAAAATAAAACCAAGGCTCTGTACAAGCAATAATATTTTGTTCACTCATTGAAAACATGAACAAATTTGCACCTTAAAAGGTCAGAAAGAACTGAGCTCTAATCTTTCCTTTGCCAAAGAGTACGCTATAATCGCTAATACGTTACTTTATTTTAATTTAACTGGGAAAATAATAATCACCTCACAGAAGTTTGAGAAATATTAAATGAAATATCACCTATAAAGTGACTATCATCTGAAAATTAAAGCACTCAATAAATAGTAGTTTATTTCCCTCCTTCTATAAATAGTGTAGGTTGTTAAGAGGAGTTTTATCTAGTGCTTAAGAGGATGGACACTGGAGCTTTTTCTGGACCTAAATTCTAGCCCCAAAACTGTGCAACCGGTGTCCCAACTGACAAATCTCTTAGCTCTTAAACTGAAGGGATTAATGAATTATTATATTTAAAGATCAGTGGTGGAGTGTAGTTAGGCAGTCGCTATCATTTTTATTATTACTATCACTATAATTAATAAAAAAAGGGAGTCCTTTCCACTCAGAGATAACTTCTTTGTAGCTGCAATGTGTATTAATCTAGTAAGATTAGTATCATGCTGTTATTATTTTAGTGAAAAAAAACATAAATTGTTTATTTTCTAGCCTTATTTTGAAGATAAAAATTTCTTTTTTTTTTTTTTTTTTTTTTTTTTTTTGAGACTGAGTCTGGCTCTGTCGCCCAGGCTGGAGTGCAGTGGCCGGATCTCAGCTCACTGCAAGCTCTGCCCCCCGGGTTTACGCCATTCTCCTGCCTCAGCCTCCGGAGTAGCTGGGACCACAGGCGCCCGCCACCTCCCCCGGCTAGTTTTTTGTATTTTTTAGTAGAGACGGGGTTTCACCGTGTTAGCCAGGATGGTCTGGATCTCCTGACCTTGTGATCCGCCCGTCTCAGCCTCCCAAAGTGCTGGGATTACAGGCTTGAGCCACCGTGCCCGGCTTAAAGATAAAAATTTCAAATAGCAATGCAGAAATGTAATACACGTGTCATATATATTTACAGATATACAAAAATTTTAAACTAATGTAAACTAATAATCCTTAAAAATATTTCTAAATATTTTAAAAAATTAGTTTGAAAAACTGTTTTAAACTAATTATCCTTAAAAACATTTTCCTCCTTTTTTCTACCCTCTAAAATCAAGTTATGTATATTTTCTAAATAGCAACACACATTATCAAACATGAATATTTTTGGGTTATGGGATTAGCAATGTCTTAAACATGAAGATTAGTTTTGAACACTCGTATGTGCATGGATGCACACATATGCATATACATCTATATTGTGCATTCCTTACTCCAACCAAACATCCATCCATGTCAAACTCTGAATTGTGTTAGGTAAGAAGGATGAAATTGCTGATTGAAGCCTTGGTAATAAACAGAAGACTTTACTCGGAGGGCTTCAGGAAAGCTTTTTACTCAACTCTCTTCCCAGAGGAGTTTACATTTTCTGTTTTATCTGTGGGATGAGCTTAGTGACAAGCACACATTGAAAGTCTGTGAGAAATGCCATGGGATCTGCTTAACAACATTCAGGATGCAGAAATGGCATTTGAGTCCCCAGCACTTGCTGCTTCTTTTGCATTAGAAATCTTAATCAGGTGAACCGATAGGGTAGTTGGAAAACAGGCTGCCTACATATCTGTTGCCACCAGTAAAAAGATGCATCCTATTTTTAAATCAAATTTAAAGATTAGATATCTGAACACTTTTCATTAAGTTAGCATGCCTAAAGTAGTAAAATGTCTGAGTTTTAAATTTAACTATATAGTATTTATGTTTTTCTATAATGGTTGTACTATGTGGAACCATTTCACAAATTATGTTTTGCTACAGTTCTTTGCTTCATGATTCTGGGCAATTTTCTCTACACCAAGTAGCTAGCATGTTTAAAATTATACTGTTATGATATTTGTTTGGCATTCTCTGAGAGAAAAATTAAGCAGTTAAGTATTATCTGTAATCAACAACCAAGCTTGAAATGGGTACACATTTGTTTGTAAATTACATGTTATTTAATTGAAATGTTGCAGCAAATTTTCCACCATTAAATATGTCTACATTTCCAAGTCTAGCTGGGTGGCTTAATATTAAGAGCAATGCAGATTTTTTTTTTTTTTTTAATATAGTGGTAACTACAATATAATACATTTGGTACTGTGAAATTAAGAAAGGTATGAGAAAAGAACATAAAAGCAAATGATTGAATTAGAATCATGGTAAAAAGTAATCCCAGAAACTGAGATAAGGTGCATTGTAATGTTAACACTCTAGCCGGGCGCGGTGGCTCAAGCCTGTAATCCCAGCACTTTGGGAGGCCGAGGCGGGCGGATCACGAGGTCAGGAGATCGAGACCATCCTGGCTAACACGGTGAAACCCCGTCTCTACTAAAAATACAAAAAACTAGCCGGGCGCGGTGGCGGGCGCCTGTAGTCCCAGCTACTCGGGAGGCTGAGGCAGGAGAATGGCGTAAACCCGGGAGGCGGAGCTTGCAGTGAGCTGAGATCCGGCCACTGCACTCCAGCCTGTGTGACAGAGCAAGACTCCGTCTCAAAAAAAAAAAAAAAAAAAAAAAAAAAAAAAAAAAAAAAAAAAAAACACTCTAAGTGATGTTAACTCTTAATTGCTGAAATTTAAAATAATTTTGTATCACATATTTTAAAATTCACATAAAACAATTTATTTAAATTTGAAATATCCACAGTACAAAGAATTAACCTCACCCTCCAGATAAGATGTTTAAGGTTAAATATAATAGAAACATAAATCTTCTGTAAGTCTTATTAAAGGAGAAATATCTGCAGTATCTCAGTTAGATTTCTTTCAACCAAAAACTCCCATTCTGAAATGCTAGCATTCTGACACAGTGACAAATTGCTGGAACAAATGCTAAATAGTTAAATGGACAGGTGATGGATGGCCTCATAAGCCTTGCAGGGCAGGCTGTGTAAGATACTAATTGGTTCTGTGGAACTGGTTTTAGTCAATAAATACGCTTGGGAGATTTCTTTGTGTTAGACATCTTTAAAGAATGCACTGCTGTAGGTGACAAACATTCGCAACATATTAGGCCACCAACAGCTTTATTACACCCACTGTACAAGTTACCTCTTTTCTCAGTTCGAGCCTACATTCAAACACTAAATATTCGTTATTAATGAATCACTGGTGTAATTCCTTACAGGTTTTCAAATTTACCATTTGACTTTCGAGACTGCCTATGTCTCTCACTCCGAAAATTTCCTTATTTTTTTTCTTCTTCCAGGAAGCATACCAACTTCAGCTTTTTAAAATAAAATTTAAGTCATAGCATTTTTAATTATTCTGTAAGGTCACAATATAAATAACTTATGCTTCTTCTAAAATATGTGAAATGTTAGCAGGTGTAAACATTTTTAGGACAACTTGGTTCTCTTGTCTTCTTCTTTTAAAAAATAATAAAATATTGTGCAGTATTTACCAAATTCCTTTTCGAATTCCCAGAAGCTTTGTAGTGGAAAGAAGAAAAGGAATAAGAGAAAGAAGAATGGAGAGAAAGAGGGGAAAGAAGAAACAAAGGAAGAAAGGAAAACAGGAAGGGAGGAAGAGAAAGAAAGAAGAGAGGGAAAGGAAGAGTAAAGAAGGAAAGGAGGGAGAAAATAATTAAATTCCAATTGACTGTATCCCTTAGAAAGTCACTAAGAAACTAAAAAATGCTTTCTTCTATTAGTAGAGACAAATGCTAACAAAAATTTATTCATTCTACAAAATTGCCTCAGACCTTTTTGTACATTAACAGAGAAGGTGTCACCAATTCTAGTAGTCCATTGGCAAAGGCAAGTTCTTTTGAACACCCAACTGTGTTTCTATTTTCAAAATTTCCAGGCATTCTGTCTTTCAAGACTGTGCTAGGACTATGAATAATTCCTCTACCCACAAATATCCCATCTATGCACAAAGAAGAAACTAAACATTATGGAGAAGATAAGCTAACAAGATCTGGAGACGAAATGACTGAGTTTAAATTTAACTCCAGGACTTAGCATTGTATGAACTTGGACAAGTTACTTTATCTCTTTGTGTTTTGGTTTCTTTATCTATGAAACGGAGATAATATTGGTAGTTAACTCATAAGTTTTTAAGTGATTTATATATATACGTATATATCATTTGCCAAGCATCCAGAACATAATAAGCACATAATAAACTTCAGTTATTTTTATTATTATAATTTTATGTATTTGTTTTTTCATTTATTAAAAAAATTTACCTTTGTAAGTCAGTGAAACAAAATTTTTAGGGTAGAGATTTGGCTTATTACAATAATCATTATGAAGTGAAGCAAAAATTGAATGGGTAACGACATGTATCAACATATACATATAATTACATAACTATAAAATATTTGCCTTTCTGGTTTTTTGTTTGTTTGTTTGTTTTGTTTTTTGTTTTTTGAGACTGAGTTTCACTCTGTTGCCCAGGCTGGATTACAGTGGGTTGGTCTTGGCTCACTGCAACCTCCACCTCCCAGGTTCAAGCGATTCTCCTCCTCAGTCTCCTGATTAGCTGGGATTACAGGAACCTACCACCATACCCGGCTAATTTTTATGTTTTTAGTAGAGATAGCGGTCTCACCATATTAACAAGGCTGGTCTCGAACTCCTGACCTAGTGATCCACCACCTTGTCCTCCCAAAATGCTGCGATTACAGGCATGAGCCACTGTGACCAGCCTGCCTTTCTGTTTTAAAGATAATTTTTAGTATGGCCATGTGTTCCTTATGTATCTATGACATAACACCAAATTTGTGCTTGTTACATAAAATGAGAGTTTATTTTATTAGCTTATACATTTCTGATAGCATGTGGAATTATTCTGGTAACACTAATTCTGCTGACCTTAGTTAACCTGATTGCTCTTATTTGTGTTATGAATTTTAGTAGAAAATCAATCTTTTCTGTTTTTTACAAATAGCATAAATCTAACCATACTGTCATGTAAATTTTTTAAAGAATTCTCATTGAAAGGGCCAACCTGAAACAAACGAACAAAGCAAACGAAAACACGGACCTGTTAAAAATACATTTAGCTATCTGTAACAACATATACATCAATTAGAATCAATCCTGACCCACAGTTACTTAAACAAATAGGAGTCAGCATTTTTTACAGATGATGAAATAAGGAAGGAGGCAGCTTGTGACTTTAGTTCAAAAGCTCAATGATACGGGTCCCAGAATCTTGTATTTCTCTCTTCCTTTCTGTCTTAATGGCATGAAGGTTGTAGCAGCTCTAGATTTCATGTGTCCGTTTAAAACAAGAGGACAGGCTTCATTGGTACCAACTGCATCAGCTTCTAGTTTAAAAAATGCAAAACCCTCCTCAAAAGTTTTCAGTAGCCTTCTGATTGCATTTTATTGATCAGATATGTGTCACATGGTACACCTCATAAGTGGGAATAATTATTATGTAGTCTTTCTAGTCTCGAGAGAGTACAAAGCAAGAAAGGGTAGTGGATACGTAATAGGTTAGGCAATAAACAATACAATCACAATAATACTCATTTTTACAGAAATCACAAAAATTGATAATATTTGAAAAAGCTTTTCCCCTTTTGTCAAATGGGCTTTTGGTAAAATGATTGCCATCCTTTTTTTAGCCTATATCAAAGTTATGTTGTATAACTTTTGTTATAGGACCACTGCATTCAAATCTATCTCCCCCAGGAGTTCTGGGCTGGGCTTTTTCAGAGGATCATAGAGGATGAGGGGCTGAAACTTGGGATTGTGGACTGATTAAGGTAAGGGGTATGAAACTTTCAGAATGAGGAAACTGCATTCCTTGGTGAGTCACCTCCTGGTGGGGGTCCTTCAGACAAGTTGACATCAATAGATTCATCGGTATGCAGGACTTGAAAGAACATCCCAAAGGGAATAAAATGTTTCATAATATTCAAATTATCTATAGAGTAGTAAAGAGGAGCTATAATCTTGAATCTATGTGATTCTAGAACAATAACCATCAAACAACCATGAGGAAGCTGGTCAGAGAGCAAGCTGACCTGATGATTAATCCTGAATATGCTTTAAACTTGGTTTATTTCTCCACCCGTCTTCTTCCCTGATTAATTTTATAAAGTTTATAAGAACAGTTTCACTTTGTCCTATTAAGAACACTAATATTTTTTACACTGATGCATCATGGATGTACATAGTTTCAGGGTGCATGTGATAATTAAATACATTCTTATAATTTGTAAAGATCAAATCAGTGTACTGAGGATATCCATCATCTTAAACATTTGTCTTTTTTAACACTAGAAACTAAAATTCTGAAAGCTATTTTGAAATATACAATAGGTTATAATAAACTATAGTCACTCTATTAACCTATAAAACACTAGATTTCATTTCTTCTATCAAGCAATATTTTTATATTCATTAATCAATCTCTCTTCATACACCCTGCCCTACCTTTCCTGGTCTCCTATAATCACCATCTATTCTTTGTCTCCATGAAATCTATGTTTTTGAGCTTCCATGTATGAGTGAGAATGCAATATTTGTGTCTCTGTGCTTTGCTTAATCCACTTAACATAATCACCTCCAGTTCCATCCATGTTGCTGCAAATGATAAGATTTCATTCTTTTTTTATGACTGAATAATATTTCACTGTTTATATATAACAAAGTTTGTTTTCAATCTATTCATCCATTAATGGGCACTTAGATTGATTCCATATTTTAGGTATTGTGACTAGTGCCACAATAAACATGGGAGTGCAGGTATCAGGTATCTTTTTTTATATACTGATTTTTTTTTTTTTGGATATATGCTCAGTGGAACTACCATACAAACTGATGAATCATATGGTAGTTTTATTTTTCGTTTTCTGAGGAATTACCATACAGTTCTCTTTAGTGGCTCTACTCGTTCCCATTCTCACCGATAGTGTGTGAGGGTTCACTTTTCTCAATATCCTTGCCAGAAGATGTTATTTCCTATCTTTTTAATAAAAATCATATTGACTAGGGTTATATAATATATATCTCAGTATAGTTTTGATTTGCATTTCTCTAATGGTTAGAGATGTTGAACATTTTAGTTTCATATAGTTGTTGACCATTGGTATGTCTTCTTTTGAGAAATGTCTATTCAGGTATTTTGCCTACATTTTAATCAGATTATTTGATGTTTTTGCTATTTAGTTGTTTGATCTCCTTATGGATTCTGGTTACAAGTCCCTTGTCAGATAGGTAGTTTGCAACTATTTTATTCCATTCTGTGGGTTCTCTCTTTACTTAATTGATTTCTTTTTTCTATGTAGAAGCTTTTTAGCTTGATATAATCCTCTTAGTCTACTTTTGTTTTATTTACCTGTGCTTTTGAGTCCTTACACAAAATTTATCTGCCCAATGTCCTGAAGCATTTCCACAATGTTTCCTTCCAGTAGTTGTATATTTTCAGGTCTCATGTTTAGACCTTTAATGTGTTTTCCATTTGATTTTTGTGTATGGTGAGATAAAAGGGTTCTAGTTTCATTCTTCTGCATATTCAGTTTTCCCAGCATCATTAAGTGAAGAAACTGTCCTTTCCCCATTGTACGTTCTTGGCACCTTTGTTGAAGTCAAGTTGGCTACAAATGCATGAGTTTAAATCTGGGCTTTCTTTTTTGTTCCATTGGTGTATGTATCTGTTTTTAGGCCAGTATCATGCCAATTTGATTACTGTTACTTTGTAGAAAATTTTGAAGTCAGCTAGTATTGATGATAGCTCCAGTTTTGTTCTTTTGCTCAGGATTGTTTTGGCTATTAAGGGTCATTGTGATTTCATTTAAATTTTGGATTTAAAAAAAATTCTGCAAATAATGTCTTTGGTATTCTAATAAGAATTACATTGAACCTTAAATTCCTTTAAAATATTTTCAAAAGATTAGATGAAAATGAGGTTACTTTCTTAAGCTAAGTAACAATTAAATGACCCAACAGACAATAGAAAATGATTATTACCCTTATGCTAAAGTTAATCAATACATTCACCAATTTACACGCCATAGATTAAATCCAGAAATCATATATAGGCCTCCCTAGAATACCTTGCCAAATTGAATGATCATAATTTGTTGTTTAAAATGGTTCATTAATCTCTTCATTATTCATGAATTAGTCAAGAATGTTATATGTTTCTACTAGTAGAAAAATTTTGCAACCATTCCAATCAGAATATAAATACTATAAATTGTAAGCTGGATTTAGCGAAAAATAGTTCAAAAAGGTAAAACATCATAAGGAAGGCTAAGGGTTTAAATTAGAAAATTTTCCTCAGTAAATGAAATTAAAGAGAATATGCATGCAAAAAGCAATCAAAAGTCGGAATCAGTAGTTTATAGCTTTTTGAGTAACTTAGTTATTTTATTTTAATTATTAATGGCATAAACCACATTGATTTTAATGGCAAATTCGATCAATTCTTTGAGAAACCAGCATTACATATTTTGAAAAATGATTTGACTTTTCACCAAGAAAAACAATAAAGATGTATTTATGATAATGTAAAAATCATTTTTTAATGTAGTTGTACTTCATTTGATACAAAAAGGAACTTATAGTTTAACTTTTGTACACTAAATATGTTATACTTCCTAATTTATAATTTGGTTACATTTGCCTTCATATAAAAATATACAGTCAAATAAACATGAGTCATGTAATAACAATGATTAATATATAATAAGAAAAGGACACAGTGTCTAAATATATTCTTATTAAACAATCATTATAAATTTAGTTTGTTATAACTGGGAATCAATCAAATAGCCTTTTTATTGACATTTAAACAGCATGTGATATTTAGCTACCAACCCAATAACATTTAAGAGAGGTGAAATATACTATTAAATAGCATCTCTGTGATGATGCTATTTATTACAATCAGAAATATAAGAGAAAAAGCTTGCATAAAGATTTTGTTAATTTTCTGGTCTAACAATGGAATTTAATTCTACATGCTATAATAATAGTGGCTAACATTGCAATTTTTTATGAAAATTAATAAATTAGTATAAACATCATAATGAATTATCATGAAGAAATTATTTTAAGCTTAAGAACATTCTATGCTTCAGTGGGGACATCTAAGAAACAAAGAAGCATAGATAATATGAAAGGACACTAAAAAGAGGGAAAGAAAATTAAAAATTGGTAATAATTAAGCACAAAAGAATGTACTCCAACAAGATTTAAAAATTTTATTCTTAGCGTATTACATTCACTTATTATACAGACATCCTCAACTTTGTATCTTATAGGCTTTATATAGTGACATAATTATCTTTCTTGTTTCTACATAATACCATTGTTAATCTATATTTGGGAAAGCTTTTTTGAAGTATAATTGATATATGTATATATTTACATGTTTAAAACATAAAATTTGCGACTTTTATGCATGTTTATATCTATAAAACCATCATCCAAATCAAGATAGCAATATTTTCATCACCTCTTTATATAGCTCTTTCTTCTTTTCCCACCCTCGCTTTTCCCCAGGCAACTACTTACCTGCTTCATGATGATAGATTTGTTTGCATTTTCTAGAGTTTTATATAAATGGAATCATAAAATATACTTATTTTCCCCTGACTTCTTTCTCTCAGTGTAATTATTAGGAGGTTTATATTATGTGTAGAGTTCATTCTGGTTTATTGCTAAATTGTATTCCATTATATGAGTACACAGTGGATTCCCATTTTTTAAGTTAGTTACCTTCTGAAAAGTTCCCACAAACAAGGAATAATTAAATACTGAATTATTTTCTGCCAGCTTCTGGCTTCAACATTTTCCTCAACCAAATCAATACATAACCTTGTTTTATGTGGTTTTATGTTTATGGACACCTTATTTAATACATATTGTTGATTGACTAACACGAACTCCTGGCCAATAGCTGAACTGAACTCACACCTGAATGATGCTTATTTAACAAGCATATTAACTTTATGAGGCACATCACTAAACAGCACTTCAGCACTGTGCTTGGGTGTGATTTTAAACAGCATAATTACCAACAAAAAGCACAGAAATGCAAAAACATGTCACTAAATATACTGCTAAAAGGAGGCGACATGAAAGTTGAAACAAGAAGAAAGAGCGTCATCTGCCTTGTTCATCTTCAATTGAGAAAGTGTGTGGTGGGTGACTCAAATTTTTCACAGTTCTACATGCAGGTACACTCAAATGCCCAGGACAGCTCTGCAAGTACTGACTTTGGGGTTACAAATAAGTATCAGCCCATAGCCAGATTCATAGATATGGAATACAAAATAACAATAATTGACTGTACCACCATTTGTTGATCCATTTACCTGTTGATTAATATTTGTATTGTTTTCTGGATTTCGGTTACTAAAAATAAGTGTACCATGAATATATGTGCACAATTCACATAAACTTTCTTTCCTTAGAGGTAATCATTTAAGAGCAGAATGGCCAAATAATATAGCATGCGTAGGTTTAACTTTTAGGAAACTGCCAAACTGTTTTCCAACCCAGTTGATGCATTTTACATTCTCACCAGTAGGATATGAGAGTTTCAGCTTCTCTGCAGCATTGCCCACACTTGGTATGATCAGTGTTTTTAATTGTATCCATTCCAATTGTGTGAACTTGTATCTGAGTGTGGTTTTAATTTGCGTTTTCCTAATGACTAATGATACTGAGTAATTTTTTTTCCTGTGCTTTTTGCTATTATTAACCATTTTAAAAGTGTCTTTTCAAATTCAATGGCCTTTTAAAAAAATTGTTTTGGTGAGTTTTGAGAGTTTGCCTATATATTCTGGATACAGAAAATATGCTTAGCAAGTATTTCCTTCCAGTCTCTGGCTCATCTTTTTGTTTACTTTCTAAAAGAAGAAGTTTGTATGTTGAGAAAGTTCATTTCATCAATGTTTTCTATAATGAATTATGCTTTTGGTGCTATATGTAAGGAATCTCTGCATAAATCAAGGTAAAATATGCTCCTTTTACAATTTTATCTTACAAGTTTTATAGTTTTAGCTTTGGCATTTACAACTATGATGCATTTAGAGTTAATTGTTATATATAGTTGAAGGTATAAATTTCCGTTCTTTTTATATATACAGACTTTTACAGCACCATTTGTGGAGAATAATTACCTTTTCCTACTGAATTGCCTTTACAACATTTTCAAAAATAAGTTGTCCATATATATGTGGGTCTATTTATGGATTGTCTATTCTATTCCTTTGACCTACTCGTCTATGTTTAAGTCAAAACTATATCCACTTGCTTAGCATTGCTTTCTGGGTCCTGAAATTAGGTACTGCTAGCCTAAAATTTGGTTACTTTTCCCCAAGTTATTTCAATTATTCAAGATACTTAACATTTCCATATGAATTTTAGAATGGAAGCATTAATTTCTATAAAAAATTCTGAAGAGGTTTTGATTAGAATTGTTCTGAATCTATTGATAAATTTGGGGAAAATTAGTACCTTATTATTGAGTGCTCACAAGCTGGGCCATGGTAAAATCTCACTATTTATTTAGATCTTTAAATCCTGTCAGCGATTTTTCATAGTTTTAAATGTGCAGATCTTGCACACATTCCGTTATATCTGTCTCAAAGCAAATTCTATTTTTATTCTATGAAAATATTACTTTTTTTGCATAGTACATAATATTTTATTTTATTTTATTTTTATTTTTATTTTATTATTATTATTATACTTTAAGTTCTAGGGTACATGTGCATAACGTGCAGGTTTGTTACATATGTATACTCGTGCCATGTTGGTGTGCTGCACCCATCAACTCGTCAGGACCCATCAACTCATCCTTTACAACAGGTATAACTCCCAATGCCATCCTTCCTCCCTCCCCCCTTCCCATAATAGGCCCCGGTATGTGATGTTCCCCTTCGGGAGTTCAGGTGATCTCATTGTTCAATTCCCACCTGTGAGTGAGAACATGTGGTGTTTGGTTTTCTGTTTTTGCGATAGTTTGCTGAGACTGATGGTTTCCAGCTGCATCCATGTCCCTACAAAGGACACAAACTCATCCTTTTTTATGGCTGTATAGTATTAATTTTCTTGCTATTTATTGTTAGAGACATAGCAGAATTGATATTTGTATATTGATGTCCTATCTTGAAATCTTGCAAAAGTCACCTATCCCAGTAGCTTCTTGAAAAGGTTCATAACTTTAGTGGGGGCTTAGAGTAGATCTAGCTGCTGCAGTCATTCAACATCGTGAAGACAGTAGAGAGGAGCTAAAGAGGAGCCTCAGTATCTCTCCCAACTGCATAAATCCAATGAGGCAAAACAATCACACAAGTTACGTAAAACAGATCTACTACTCACAGTGGGGCTCCAAAGACCAGCAGAAACCTGGGATTCATGTTGAATTGGTCCTCAAGTCTCAGGAAAGCTGGCTAGGGTGGATGGAGTCTCCTCTGCTCCTGCCCCATATCACACTTCAAATGAGGGACCTCAGAAGCCCTCCAGCCCGGGTATATATGCCCTGGGTGTCACTTTGATCACTGAGCACAACTGTTACAGCACATCTGGTCTGCAAGTAATGAAGATACCACCTGGATTGTTTGAACACCTCCTCCTTATTTCAAGATGTTGCGTTTTTGGTACCTTCTGCCTGGAATTGCAAGTGATAGAGGGAAAACTGGGTCAGCCAAGGTCATTTGAGGACCTATCCTCCTACACATTTTTTTGTACACATATAGTAATGCCTCGTGCAAATACAATTTTACTTATTTTTAAATATCATGGGAATTATTTGTGCCTTATTTTATTGGTTAGAAACTTCAGTACAATGCTATATAGGAGTGCTTATCTCATAACATTAATTATGATGTCAGTTTTAGGTTATTGGTAGGTCCCCATTATTAAGTTATCTTTTTTCTTAGTTTTTCCAAGCACTTTTTATTTTAGTTTTTGTTTGTTTTAAATCAAGAATGAATATTAGATTCTGTCAAATGATGTTTTCTGCATCTATTGAGACAATCATAGGACTGCGTGTGTGCGTGTGTGTGTGTGTCCTTGTTAATATGGCAGATTAGAGCTGTAATTTTTGAATATAAAAATATTTACTATTTGAATATAAAATCAACCTTACATTCTTCAGTACCACCTGGTCACCTTTTAGTATTGTTGGACTACAACTGATCTAATTTTTAAAATATTTTTTGCATCTATGTTTACTGGGGTTATTATTTATAGTTTTCTCATAGCACTTTATATGATTCAGAGATCAGAGTAATGGTGGTCTCAGAATGAGTTGGGAAGTATTATGGTTCTTGAATTTTGCAGAAATATTTGTTTAGAATTGATATTACTTCTTGTTCAATATTTGCCAGCAGCCATCAGTGAATCCATGTGGATCTTGAATTTTCTTTTGGGGAAGATTTTTAACTCAGTTATATAATGAATATCGGGATATTCTTTTTATCTGTTTATTCCTGAATAAGCTTTTGCAATTAGTGCATTTCAAGCAATTTGTCCACAATATGTGCATTATTGAACATATTGTTACAAATTTCTTTATAATATTTCTTTCTTATCTTTTAAATATCTGTAGGCTCTGTTGTGTTTACACGACTGCTAATGTGTTTCTTCTTTTCTTTCCCCTTATAAATTTGGCTATGGTTTTTACCAATTTTATTAATCTTCTCAAAGTGTCAGTTTTTGATTTTATTAACTTTAGCATTGTTTTTCTATTTTCTCCTTATACAATATTTGCTCTGTTACCATTATGATTTTCTTGGTATTGCTCACTTTAGGATAACTTTCCTTTTATTTTTCTATTACTTTAAGGTAGAATCTGAGGTCACTAACTTGAGACCTCACCTCCTTTCTAAGCATTTGGTTCAATAGCGCTTAGTGCTATAAATTTCCCTCAGAGTGACAGGTTGAAACACTTTCAAATTTCCCTCTGATATCTTCTTTGATCCAGGAGTTTTTTAGTATTGTCATTTTTAGTACCAAGTATTTTGAAGGACCTTTAGAAATCTTTCTGTTACTGATTTCTAATTCAGAGAACATTGTCTGAGTTGAGTATTTTAAAATTTATTGAAATTCAATTTAAGGTTCAAATTTTGGTATATCCTTCCCTGTGCTTTTGAGTTGAGTACGTACTCTGCTGTTTCGGGATCATGTATCCCATGAATGTTACATAGATAAAGTAGGTTGATAATGTTCAAGTATTCTACATCTTTTTTTTTTTTTTTTTTGAGATGGAGTCTCGGTCTGTCGCCCAGGCTGGAGTGCAGTGGCCGGATCTCAGCTCACTGCAAGCTCCGCCTCCCGGGTTCACGCCATTCTCCTGCCTCAGCCTCCCGAGTAGCTGGGAGTACAGGCGCCCGCCACCGCGCCCGGCTAGTTTTTTTGTATTTTTTAGTAGAGACGGGGTTTCACTGGGTTAGCCAGGATGGTCTCGATCTCCTGACCTCGTGATCCGCCGGTCTCCGCCTCCCAAAGTGCTGGGATTACAGGCTTGAGCCACCGCGCCCGGCCAAGTATTCTACATCTTTCATGATTTTTCTATCATTCTATTAATTATTGAGAACAATTTATTCAAAGCATCAAGTATATTTGAATATTTGTTAATTTTTCCTTTTGTTTGATAAGGTTGTTCCTCTGTATATCCTGAAATTATGTTATTATTCCATTAATATTTAGAATTTTGGGGTCTCTTTGATGACCTTTATCTTATGAAATGACTTCTTTTTTCTGCCTCGAGTCATATTATTTGCTCTAAAATAAACATTTTGTGATATTTCTGTTTTGTATCACTTTCCTTTTAATCTATTTGTGTGTTTGTATTTAAAGCTTGCTCCTTGTGGACAGCATATAGGTCATACTTGCTTTTATTTTTTAATGTACTGCCTTTTAATTAAAGTGTTTAGAACAAGACTTGGGAAAATATGATTCATGGGCCAAACATTGCTAGCCTTGTTTTCATAAATAACATTTTATTGGAACAAAGCCATGTCCATTCATTTACGTATTGTATGGCTGCTTTTATGCTATAATGGTAGCTTTGAATAGTTGCAACAGAATCCATATGGCTCAGAGAGCTAAAAATATTTACTATTTGGTTCTTTTTGGAAAATGTTAGTGAACCTCTAGTTAGACGATTTATGTCTTAAATTTTCATTGATATGCTGACATGTGTCATCTTTCTATTTGTTTTCTGTTGCCTCTTTAGTTCTTTACTCTCCTTTCCCACATTTTCTGCCTTATTTTAAATCCACTGTATCTTTTTAAATAATTCCAATTTATTCTTTTTTGTCTTGTTAACTCTGTTTTTTATTATTATTATTTTAGGGATTGTTATAAAATTGATAGTGTATATCTTTAAATTATCACACTTTACCTTTAAGTTATTATACTGTTTTGATGATAGTATAAAAATTTATTATAGTATAATTCCATTTCTCCCCTCTTGACCCTAAGGCTATTTTGTTTGTATACATTTTATTTATACATACAGATTTAACAAAAACAAAACAAGTTAAACTGTTCTTTTTTTAGAGACAGCACAATCATTTATATACAAAATCTTTTGGAATCTACAAAAACATTCATTGAACTTATAAGTGAGTTAGGCAGCAAGATACACAATCAGTAAATAAAAATCAACTGTACTTCTTTATTTTAGCAAAGATCAATTTAATTAAAAATTTAAAATATCACAATAAGACCTATACTATGAAATATTTAAAACTAGATCTAAGACAAGCAGAACCTGTATCCCAAAATAGTGAAACTCTTCTGAGTAAAAGTAAAGATTTACGTAAATGGGAAATATACATGTCCATGAAGTGAAAGTCTCAGTATTTTAAAAATCTGATTATTTCAAAGTTTAGCTATAGATTGAGTGCAGTTAAAACTAAAATCACATTAACCTTTTTTCAAAAAATGACACTGATTCTAAAACTTTTATAGACGCTTTAAAAAGCTAGAATACCCAAAGCAACTTTGAAAAAGAACAACTCGGAGGACTTATTTCAATAGGCATCATCAAGGCAATACAGTATTTTAGTATTTGTTTAAAGATGGACACATAGATCCATGAAACATAATACAGAATCCAAAAATAGGCACACACATATTAGATCAATGGATTTTCGACAACGATGCAAAACCAATTCAGTTGAGAAAGACAGTCTTTTCAATAAATGGTGCTAGAGCAATTGAATATCCACATGCCAAAACCAACAGACATAAAAAATCAATTTATTTCTTGCACCATAGGTAAAAATAAATTGCGCCAAATGTTTTATAAATCTTTAGTTGGAAATGTAGGTGGAACTATTGGTGACCTCAGGTTAGATCAAGATTTATTTGATGTAACAACAAAACGAGGATCCATAAAAGAAAAAAAAGCTAACTTATACTTCACCAAATTTATGGAATTCTGGTTTTCAAAACACTTTGTTAAAAGAATGAAAAGACAAACCACACATGTGAAGAAAATAATTTTAAATCAAATATCTGATAAGGGACCCATATCTAGAATATATGAAGAACTCTTAAAACTTAAGAATATAAACACAACCCAATAAAATTTGTCAGAAGATTTGCATAAACATTTCACTAAGAAGATACAGAGATGACAACCACATGAAGAGAATCGCAATATAATTAGTCTTTGGGAAATGCAAAATAAAACATAATGAGATGCTGTAACACACCCATTATAATGGATAAGTTAAAAAGACTGAAGTTTTGGCAAGCATGTGAAGCAACTGTAGTTCTCATACACAGTTAGTGGGAATGTAAATGCTGCAATTATTTTGGAACTTACTTTGGCAGGTTTTTAAAGAGTTAATCATAAAACTTCCAAATGATGCCTTTTTTTTTTTTTTTTTTTTTTTGCTTCTAGCTATATACCCAAAAGTAATAAATGCATATGTTCATACTGAGACTTAGACATGAGTTTCCACAGCCTATTGAAATAGCTAAAAACACCTAACAATCCATATGTCCATCAACAGCTGAATGGAGAAACAAATTTTTTATATCCATGTAATCAAATACTACTATATTACACGGGGTTGTCTAGAGTAATGGAACCAAGAAGACGTACATATAAAGAGATCTATTAGGTACTGGCTATGAGATTACAGAGACTGAGAAGTCCCATGATTTGCCTTTTTTCATGCTGGAGATTCAGGAAAACTGGTAATACAGTTCAAAGGCCTGACAGTTAGAAACCTGATGGTGTAAATTCTAGTCTCAATTTGCAGGTCTCAGGTCTATAGGCACCAACTACAGTGGAAGATCAATGCCCCAGTTCAGTGGTCAGCCACAGCTCATTCAACTTTCTTCCACCCTTTGGTTCTAGTCAGGCTCTCAACAAATTGAATGATGCCCACCCTCATTAGTGAGAACCATCTGCTTTACTCAGCCCACCCATTTAATTGCTAGTATCTTTTGGAAGCATTCTCACAGCCACACTTGGAAACAATTTTTAACCAGCTATCTGAGCATCCTATGACCAAATTATGTTGACACAGAAAATTAAATTTCACAATTACCCACAACAAAAGTAATGAACTATTAAAAAATGGCATTGATAAATCTTAAAATAATTATACTGAATGAAAGAGGAGAGGGAAATGAGAATTTTTATGACTATCTTAATTCAAGTTATACAAAATGTAAATTAATCTATAGTAACAAAAAACAGATGAGCAATGGCGTGGGGGTTGGGAGGAGGGGCTTGAGAGAGGGATTACCAAGGGAAGACAAGAAACTTGCACAATGGGTAATGGATATGTTCATTAAAGGTTTGATAAGCACACAGAGGCAGGCTTAACACACACTTCTCTTTAAGTCCTGCTAGGGATTCTGATAGGGCATGCCCCTTTGATGTAGATCTGGCTAAATATCATTCTGTTTTATCACAACTGCAGATGACATGAGGAGGATCATTAAGCCAGCTACTATTTTAATCACACGGAAGGGAATGAGAGATTCCACTGTAGATCTCTTTACCTACGCCATGCGTCCAGGTCTCTAAAATCTTCACTGGCTTGGTTGTGATAGCAATTTCAAGGATGTGTATGTATATCTAAATATAAATTTGTACACTTGAAAAGTATTAGATTATTGGGTTTCAATTATACCATAATAGAACTGCTAAAGCTAAACTAAATAAAAAAAGGGGAATATAGGACTTAAATGTTATAGTTTGATAAATAATAACAACACCCCAAAATAAGCTTTTAAGCTTTGAATTATATGTAAATTCAGAGTGAGAATACCATCAATTAATTATAGACAGGAAGAGTCAGAGGTGGCAAACTCAACCTCCAATTTAGTGAGTTAATTATGATTATTATACCCTTCTTAATTATTTGCATTTCTTTGTTTAATAGGGTGATACATGGTTCCTTTTCCCTCTGCATTTGATCCTCAGTGTTTCCAGCCTCCCCTCCTGGCCAGCTCCTCCTATATACACACAAACGGCAGTACAAAGGCAGAGAGGTTTCTAAATCTGAATGGTCAGATTTCATGATATCCTTATATTTCTTTTTACTCCCAGGTGTGACTACTGATCCTTAAATACCAAAGCCCTAGCAAAACAACTTATCTTGTACTTGCAGATGTAAGCACACTGGGTCCGGCTGAAACATACCTCTTAAACACACCTCTCTCTAAGTCCTGCTAAGGATTCTGATAAGGCATGCCCCTTTGACACAAGTCTGGCCAAATAGTTCTCTATTTTATCATAGCTGCAGATGAAATAAGGAGGAACATTAAGCCAGGTACTCCTTTAATCATAAGGAAGGAAATGGGAAATTCCAATGTAGACTTCTTTGCCTACACCATGTGGCCAGGTCACTAGAATCTGCACTGATGATTATGGGGTGCCATTAACAAGATTATATTTTAACATTTAGAAAATAAAAATTAAGATCATAAGATTGTACGTTAGCTTCCTACTTTGCTACTTTACTTGGTGTAGAGTCCTTCAGTCGGAAATTATAAAATGGTTTGGCAGAGGATAATTGTTAAGATTGAGAATTCTAGGTTTCTAAGCTACTATCAATTATTAGAGCAAAAAATTCACCCCAACATTTTATGTATGGAGCTAACTGAAATGCGGTCTATTTTTCTAATAAAATCTACAAACTTCTTTTAGTAACATTTAAATGAACATAACAGCTTTTATCTTTCATGAAATTGATCTATTAAACACTGTCTTTAAAAATGCATAGTCCTCCCCATCCTTACCATAGCATTAGATACATAATTATTTTATAGGTATTATGACATTTAGCTATGGAATTATATTCCGGGCTCCATTGGTTACATAGTAAACTACCATGATAAGAACATAATTATTTACCTTCGTAACTGTTTTGCTTAGTATAAGATCTGGCACATAGTAGACATCCATTCATTTAATGGATGAATGTAAAGAATTTTAGCATTCATACTGGAGAAATTATGACAGAACCGATATTTCTACACTGCTGCTGTCACAAACTACGGAAGATAAATCATGTAATAAATAGTATATGAAACTAAATAAACAAGGCTAAAGGTGTTCATACTCATTTTAATTGCTGTGTGGAGATTTTTATAGAAACAAACATTTTACAATTTCTTGAGAACCTCCATTGAGTACACTGCAGGAGACTTTATATACATTGTTACTGATTCTTGTGTTAGCTCTTCAAAGTAAAGTATTGGTTATATTTCAGCCTTGAGGGAAATAATTCTTGTACAGCTAAAGTGACTGGACTGAATTGGGACATTGTAAGTATTTATGCTTTCTGGTGATTTTATCTATAAATTAAAATGCAAAACGGTGAAGGAAATGTATCATGTACATTTACTGAATGGTAAGGTAATTTGGAGCCTGAGCTATTTTCAGTGCCACAACTTTTGGACTAATTAACTTTTCTGTGTAATTGTATCCTGGTTGCAGTCCAGCATGGGAGCAATATATTGCCCTCTCTGAAATTTTCTTTCTTTACTGGTCCAGTCTTTCACATCACATATTTGTTTCTACTTCTTAGAACTTATATTTCATATTCCTAAAAAAGGTATTGCCGGTTGTAACTCATAGGTCATTCAAATAAAAAAGATAATCCCAGGCACTCTGAGAAGCATTCTAGTACAAGCATTTCCCAAGGATTGCAAAGTGGCTTGAACAGGCCTTCCCAACTCCCTAACTCAGCCATCTTACCTAAACTGTATTGATTCTGGCTGCTTTCTGTCTTGAAGCTCCTCAGTTTTGACTATTGTAGCCCCACATTCAGAGCATTTTCTCTTGGGCATTAATTGCTATCATAATATGTTTGAATATCAAATAATGAATTAATATTAAATAAATGAGCATTATATTCTTCCCAAGTCATCACAATAGACTCAAAAGTAAGAAGATTTTATTTATTTAAAAGCATGCATTGAATATATGTTTTTATAGAAATGCATATTTTCAACTGAATAGTCTTACATATGCTAAAGATGTATAGGATTGAAACTTCAGGTTGTATATTATATTAATGTCACTCAGAATAGCCAATAATAAATGTAAATAAGAGCAATCTGTTTTTATCCAAAGTATCTTGCATTTAAAATTTACTGTAATAGAATTATTATTCAGTTAAATATCCATGTAATTTGATTTAAAGGCAATGTAAAAGCACACTGTTAACATATGTGTATCTGTTTTCTATACACTGGAGCTTTATCTCATAGCTAAAATACAGTAAATTGAATTGATTTGTAGTTGAGTTTTCAGATACACTTCTCTGTTTCAGTGCTGTGATCAAATAGGGGATATATTACAGGAGTTAAGAGCTAAACTGCTAAGGAAGATGAGCTGAATTTGTAGCTATCTAAGAGTCCATGGTAATGCTATGTACTTTCATGCATTTAATCAGACTTCATGGCTCCATAGTTTAGGCCTCAGGTCTCTTAGGAACTCATCTATAATAAATATTTTATTTTATTAATACTAAGAATTGTGGTCATATACCAAACTGAACAAACAACCGTTATGTGATTTCCAATACAATGCTCTGTATTTATGTGTCATAAAATCCAAGGGTAGTCTTATCTCGAATATTGAACTATAAAGTTTAAGTACTGAATCAAATATAGTCAAGGGACTAGAAAATGTCTAAATCGGTAAAATAATTGTATAGAAACACTTGCTTTAGTTTTTGTTATTTTTATAACCTCTTGAGTCCTGAACATAATTTAAATTTAACATATTCTAACATACACCATAATGTATTGTTGGTACCATAATGTATTGGCAACTAATGAATGTTTCTATTACAGTGAGATATTACACTGTGTCATTCACAGTTAACCTTTCCATAATAGGACACCAAGTTTCAATAATGCTGTTTTTTTCCTCAGAGTCACATCATAAAGCCTTTTTTTCTTTAGAAATTCATAACTCTTTGTCTCCTGTATTGTCTTATTTAATAATTGAAGTAAACATAAATCTAAACCCAACTAAGTTAAGAGATCCTAAAAAATTGTGATTTCACATGAAAATATATCACATAAAGTTAAGCACTATTCTGTGGCTAGCTTTTATCCATGGAGAATGAGGTTTATGAGATTTCCTTGATATTAAGTTAACACTGAAAACTAATCAATCTCTCTAATTAATGTTAGACATTGCCAAAGAGGAAAATAAAAATTAACTGGAATTTATTATTCTTCTTCCACAAAATTCTGGTTTTTTTTTTTCTACAGTTGCTATTTTTTTTTTAATTTATTTATTATTATTATACTTTAAGTTGTAGGGTACATGTGCATAACGTGCAGGTTTGTTACATATGTATACTTGTGCCTTGTTGGTGTTAACAGTTGCTATTAATTTAAAAAAAACATGGTGCACTTATTTTTAAAGAAATCCAAGTTAATGAAAGTGAATATGATGTTTCTGGCTGAATGTGAAATGACAGTTTTAAAATTTGAAAAAATAAAAAGTTAATACTGCTACTACATTCATATAAATTTATTTATTTGTGGAACACTTATAGATACTATGTTTGAAGAAAAGGAAATCTTTTGTGTTCTTTCATTTGCTTATTTTTAACATTTCTACTTTTTATTAAAACCATGTAAAATTATAGGTCATATAGGAAAAAATTCTCTATTAGGTAACAAATGACAAATTTAGTATTTTATAAAGTATATAAAAATATTCAGGTATTGCCTTTCTGCTGTAGAGTAAAAAAGGCCTGGAAAATTCAGTAAGTTTTTCATTCATTCTTCATGTTTATTTACCAGCTAACACCTTTACAGTGTTATCAAAAGAATTACATGAAGTGGAAGAAGTAATAGGGGAATAAATGGTGATTATATGCTTTGGAAGAAAAAGGCGATCTAGAGATAATTTCTTTTTGTGCTGGTCATATCTAAGTCCTGTCCTTAATTCCTCATCAAATTTACTAACAGATACCTATATCATGCTACATCAGAAATCTAAAATAAATCAGATTAGTAGTGACCATGGTCACATTTCTTTAAAATTTAACTCTGTAATTGGAGTGTCTCCTGAGAATGCTAAGTTGAATTTACTGGGGAGCATTTCTTAAGAGATATTACTGAGGTCAATACAGAGATTGCAAACAGTGTGCTGCTAGTCTAAACATTTCCAAGTCAGGAGTAAGGAGACACTCCATTTCTCCTCCTGGATTATGAAATCTTTGAGGACAGCAACTGTGTCTCAATCCCTTTGAGTCTTCTAACTTCTATGATAGAACACAGTATGTGCCAGGGCTAATGTTTGTCACACTGACTTTAAACTATGAGTTGAGAGATAAAGTAGTAGAGCAAAGACTGAAGGAGCACATAGGTCACCATGTAAAAGCCTGAGGTGGGATCATAAAAACAAGAAGCAGGAATTATATGCAGGAACTGGCTTTGGGGTAAGGTGTGAATGCACTGAATTCTCAACAGGAAATTCAGGTGGCACCATCTGTGAAGACCTTCTACTTTTCCTCTTGTTTATGCTCTGATTACTATAAAGATATGAATTCTCTATGTTTTCTTGACTGCACAGCCCCAGTGAAACAGCCTAGTCAATTTCATCATCATAGTTGATCCCATAACCCAGCATACCATCTTTGCCTTTCCCATTGTACTTATCTGACTAAAGAAGTTAACATCTGGCCCTCCTCTTCCCTGCATCTTGTCCAAGTTAGGGTATGCAGCCCATTGTGTGTGTGGGGACTGGAAAGAAAAAAGGGGTAGAGGTCCTTGCAATAATTTGAGCTTTCGTATGGTTAAGTTTAAGCAGGATCCCCCGCTATCAGAAAAGTAAATACGATTCTGGCTATAGCAACTGTGGAAGGCAGAATAGAAAGCAAGACAGGCAGCCACTGACCGTGACCAGCAAAAACAGAGAAAGATAAGGGTTGGAGGCTGGGAGAAGTAACGGAAAAATTTGATAGAAACTAGGAGAGACAGAGACAACTTTGGGGACACTTACAGAGTAATAAGTGTCCATCCTGCTAATTTTTAGAGTTGAAAAGCCTCAGAATACTATTTAAATTAGCTTTATTGAGATATACTTTATATATAATAAATCACTAGTGTTGAGTATATGAATCTATAATATTTGACATATATGAAATCGTATAACCACCATAACTATCAACACAAATGATTTATTCGCTAACCCAACCCAAAATGCTGCTGCTTGTTCCTTTGTAATCGATCTCCGCCTCCCTGGCCTCTGACTTCCTTTCATTATTAGTAAATCCTTTATTATAAATACTTTCAACATCTAAAGATATATAAAGAATTAAAAATTCACCTATATAGTTACAGAAATTTTCATCAGTCTTAGTATTTGGAGATAATTTCTATCTTTTAAAATATTAAGTATCACAGGCAGAGTTAAACTCCATGTTAACTCCCTGAAAATTCCTCTCCTCTCTAGAGATAATCACTGTCTTGATTTGGCATTTATCATTCTTGTGCATATTTTTATTTATTTACTATCTAATTTTATGTACATACGTTATATATGACTACTTGACTTTTTTGTTGTTGTTGTTGTTGAGACGGAGTCTCGCTCTGTCGCCCAGGCTGGAGTGCAGTGGCGCAATCTCGGCTCACTGCAAGCTCCACCTCCCGGGTTCACACCATTCTCCTTCCTCAGCCTCCCGAGAAGCTGGCACTACAGGCGCCCGCCACCACGCCCAGCTAATTTTTTTGTATTTTTAGTAGAGACGGGGTTTCACTGTATTAGCCAGGATGGTCTCGATCTCCTGACCTCGTGATCCACCCGTCTCGGCCTCCCAAAGTGCTGGGATTACAGGCGTGAGTGAATGCGCCCAGCCTACTTGCCATTTTTTAAAGTAAATATAGATACCATAATCCTGAACATATTCTGTTATTTTTTTTCTCAATGTTATGTTTCAGGATGTATTGATAAAGCTTATTTATACATATCATTCACTTTACCCACCTAAGATTACCCCATTCTCCTTCTATTTATTTATCCCTTCTATTTATGGATAACTTAAATTGTTTCTAATATTCAGCAATTATAATCTATGAAGCAGTTAACATACTTGTTTGGGTAGTCTTACATCCAAATAGTAGAGGTTCTCTAAGATATTGCATCTGGTAATGAATTGCTGACCCATAGAATATATACCTCTTAAATTCTTCTAAATATTGATAAATTGCTCTTCAAAGATATTGAAGATATTTATTCCACCTCAAAACTATATGATAGTCCCTGCAGTTTTATGCACTTATCAATATTGAAACTAAAGATTTGTTAGTGTTTCTACATTCTAAAGGGTATGGAAAGATATTCATATTGTACAAACCATTAGTGTCTTCTCCTCTTTGGTCTTAGCATATTTTGCTATTGAATGTATTGTCTTTTTTTATTGTCTTGTAGCAGTTTTTAATATGTTCTAGTTAGTGTCTGCTGTTCATTTGAGTTGCATCTATTTTCTTTCAGTCATTAGTGTGACTTTCCACTTTGATTTTTTTTAATTGTAAAGATATTAATTTGAGTGTATTCACATGTCACATTAATTCCAGGTTCAAGTAACTGGTAGCAACATGAAACATTACTGAGAACATACTCCAAGAATACATATCAATTTTATGGATTCATTTATTTCACATATCAGGTGTAAGTTAAGTATTTTATGAATATTTTTCTATTTAAATCTGACAAAGTTTTCTGAGGACAGATGCGAGAAACTGAGGAAGAGAGGAGTGAAGTTATTTCCCCAAGGTCACACAGGTAAGTGATAGAGACAAGATTCAAACCAAGGCATTATATATACAGAATCCCTGTTCTTACTTAACAGAATGTGTGTTCGCCCTCCTTGCTTTAGCTTTCCAAACAGTAAGGATTCCCTAGCAGATCCTTGCTTTAGTACCAACTAGAGTCACTTTTTTGGTATTTATAATAAATATCAGTTGAGATATTATTTTTTTCCAAAGATTAAGAATTTTGAATAGAAAATTAAGAATAAGCATTTTAAAGAGAGCAAGACAGTGTAGTTAATGTTTATAGGTGTGTGGATTTGGGTTGTGGTTAAACCAGAAATGAACACTTCACTTTGTGCAAAACTAGTGCACTTAGTTGAATGCAGAAAGCTGATTGCATTTAGAATGTCCTGAGCTGAGAGAGACTGTTGTTCATGCAGAGAAGTATATCGAGGAAGTTAGGAAATCAGCTACTTTATATAGAATGCATTCCATATATTTATGCTTTTGTGAATTCTTATGACTTTAAATGGCATATACAGCTTTGAGGCCTCTAGAGTTGATTATTATTAGTTTCACATTTAAATAACCATTGAGAAGAAGAACCAATATAGCATATACCTAATTTAGTGTGACCTAGTTCAATGGCATCATCCTCAGAGTCAACTGTATTGTATTTATAGATATAAAATGGTTTGAAGACACATTCACTGTGGCAGACCTTGTTGGTGGCTAGCCAGATCCTCTTAATTAACACTGCTATCCAGGAAAGGCCCAGAGTGCCTCCAGTTGGCCTCTGGGACTCTAGGTTGGAAATTTTTTTCTCAACATTTGTGCACAGGCCAGCCTACGAATTTTGAAGGGTTAACACTCTGAGAAGTAGTCCACATACAAATGGAAATTGGAGCTCAAATGCCCCAGCTCTCCTGCCCTTTCAGATTGGAATTGAGACAATGTTGAGGTATGTTCTACTCTACCTAAGTTCCCACAGGACTAGCCATAGTTTTCCAGAACACTACTGTATTCAATATCATGTTTTTCCTCCTCCTCCTTCTTCTTCTCCTTCTCCTTCTCCTTCTCCTCCTCCTTCTCCTTCTCCTTCTCCTCCTCCTTCTTCTTCTCCTTCTCCTCCTCCTTCTCCTTCTCCTTCTCCTTCTTCTTCTTCTTCTTTTCTTCTTCCCCTTCTTTTGTTCTTGTGTTCCTTGAAATTCCCTGCCAAATAAACAACTTCCTCTCAGATCCTTGTCTCAGGATCTGCTTCTACAAAGACCCAAACTGAGACACATACCAACATTCTGATCAAAATTTAATTGAAAATACTTTCAGTAATTGCATTCTATCTCATTACTTGCATTTTCTTATAATAGTTACTCTACAGCTTATTTCTAACACTCAAATTTTAACTCTGAGTACCAAGGCTGGCTACATAATTTGTGAGGCCCAGTGCAAAATGAATGTGCAGAGGCCCTTGTTTAAAAGGCAAGAAAAAAAGTGTCTCTAAAGATACTAAAAATATAAAACATTTTTATTTCTTCTAGCCATCTGTCCCACAACCTGTCAATATGTTTTGTTTGTTTGTTTCTTGCAATTTAATATAATAGAATGCAGACCTTCAATGGTGCCCAAGACCCCTGCCCTACCACTTTGCACACCCTAGGTTAAAGCCCACTGGCTGCTGGATTCCTGTTCTTATTATCCATTTCTGAACTGTGCCCTGGCCACGTATGGAGAATCTGTCTCCCTTTCCCATGAGCTGGCTCTCCCAACCTACAGTGGATGCACAATTTCCAGTGGATTACAACCTCAGTGCCAGTCCACACTGGATACCTGATTTTGGGTGGGCTAACGGGTCACCCCCACCAAGTTATCTATAGAATGCCTTGGTGTTACAAGTCCTGGGAAGGAATGGCTGACAACAAACTTTGCTCAGAAATGGCATGTGGGGTGTGCGCCCAACCATGATTCCCAAACCAGTTCCCAGTCCCCTGCCAGATGTGGAGAGCAGCACCAATGGATGAATGAACACAGGAAGGGGGTGCCAGCCAGGACCAGGAACATCAGGGGGAAAGGGATAGGAAGTGTCACTGGGAGGACAGTGGGGAGGAGGAGGCAAGGAGGAACCTGGATAAGATATGTGGCTATAAACATTCCTGGTGAGGTGTGGAGGTGGCAGCAGCAAAGGATTCATGTCCTTTGATGCACCAGGGTTTTGGCACATTTTCTATTGTCCCATTGGACTCTACTCACAAACACACATTCGAATATTAAATAATTAATAATTTCAAGATGGAGATCAAAAAGTATTAAATGTCAAGTGCCAGATCAGACCCTTCTGAGCAAGAGGACCTGCAGTAAGATGTGTTAGTCCTGTATTTCTGAAGCCAGCTTGGCAGAGCAAAAGTGCTTGACCCCATTCTCTCTACAAATCGTATTTCTAGCTTTTTCAGTTATCCCATTGATCGCATTTGTCCTTGGAAAACTCTTCTGTTGAAGCTTTTATTATTTATTTATTTTTGAGACAGAATCTCAGTCTGTCATTAAGGCTGGAGTGCAGTAGTGCCATCTTGGCTCACTGCAACCTCCGTCTGCCAGGCTCAGGCAAGCCCCACACCTCAGCCTCCAAAGTAGTTGGGACCACAGGCACGCACCACCATGTTCAGCTCATTTATGTAAATATGTATATATATAAACCCTGGTGGACAGGATTTCAACCTGTTACCCAGGCTGGTCTCAAACACTTGACTAAAGTGATCTGTCCCTCCAGGTCTGCCAAAGTTCTGGGATTACAAGCATGAACCACTGTGCCAGACCTGTTGTAGTTTTTATATTTCCCACTTCCCAATTACTTTCAAAGAAAGATAGACATGCTATTTTTGTTGTTTACATTACCTGCTTCCACATCACTATTGTATCATTTTCCTCTTTCTAGATATTAATACATAGACTTTCCTTCTAATGCTATGTTCCTAGTCTACCAATTATTATCTACCAACTTAAAAAGTGTATTCTTCCATTGCTTAAATGTATGTGGTCACCTAATTTATTATTTGTTTTTTCAAATATCTGATATTATTCCTGGCACCTTTAGTTTATCTAATGACATCACAGTAGTCCTAAATTTCTTTGTCGACAGTATTTCCAACAAAACTTTCTTCAGTTAATAGCCAGGCTCCTAATGTCAACCATGAGAAAAATGCTTTCACCATTTTCCCCATTCTGTTTAAGATCCTGAGCTTGTCACTATTATATGGGGTACACCAGATGGATGGTGGCCCTCTACTCAACAATCAACATCCAGTGGACAGCATATGAGCCATCATTGGTTACACATATAGGATCCGGAAAGTAGGGTTATTTCTGAAGGAGACTAGTCAGTGTGGCTGGAAATCTAAGGATGACTTTAGAAACTGGAATTTGACCTGAGTTTTTAATAAAGTTTCTCTCCTGCCACAGACACTCCAGGGGACTCCATTATTCAAAACGTATAATTCTCCTTTTCATTTTACTAAACTGCTCCTGTTTGTTGGAGACAAACAAGAAACTGTGCTGACTGGCTTTATCACAAATTAACGCTATCTAATCTCATCTGCATTTTCATTAATAGTCGGCAATATTTCTGCTTATTTGTAAATGATTCCTTGTGGCATTCTCAGTTTTTTCCCCACTTTTTCCCGCTTACATTTTAAAGCTTTCATCTCTCATTTTGCTTGGATAACTGCATGTCATTTTTTTAAGAATCACCTCATTTATCAACCCGACTGAAATCTCCCACGACATTCATATGCTAGTTACATCAGCCACAAGTTTGGGTTGGCTATTTCCTTCATGACCTCCAGTCACTCCCTATGTATGCCTTTATTATAATGGTCAATACATTTTTGTTAAATATACTAACTTCCTTCATCTAGTTATCTTCATTCTGACTATAGAAAAAAAAATTTTGCTTCTAACCTTACTGAGAAAAATACAAGATGCCTGACACTGGCCTAGCTTTGCCCTGAAAGTCAAAATATTCAGCACCTTTAGATGTCTTTTGTGTTTTCTTATTCCTAAGATTAATCATTCTATAGTCTCTTATTATTTGTGACAGTGCTTAACTCCTTGTATAAAACATAAAATTAAGTTGGTTATCATAGATGATAAACTAAAATATAATATATGAGAAAGAGAACTGATGTATATTACAGCTATTCAAAGAAAATTGACTTTAAATTAATTATATAGTGTTTTTAAAATATTTAACAATATACCTTTGGTGCATAGAGTTTAGCACATATGTGCATCTTTTATGGCACAGTACCTAATCTTACTGGTTGATCTTTTATCACAGTTTTTCTTAACAGAAATGCTTTATTAATGTATGCCATGACTATAGTTACTGAAATATTACAACTAAAAGGATTCTCCTTGTAGGATATTTAAATGGAATATTATTTAAAACCCCTTTTTAAAACTTACTTGTATTCATATATTTTACTTTTGGGAAATATAGATAGACAGGGTATATAAAACTATCTGGATTATCAAAGTGTAGTGTAGTGTAAACATGTTTTTTTCTCCTGTTTTATCTTTCTATATTCCCTGAAGTAAAATGCTAGAGGTGATAAAATGAAGTGAGAGGAAAAGAAACTTGGTAATAATAGAAACTCAGGAGATATAACAAAATTCTCACTTTTCCACCTTCATGTTCTAGCACTTTTAGCCTGAACTGTTAATTGTACTTACAGCTTAACATCTGAGTGTCAACAATAAAAAAAAAAGTAGTATATAGCATTGAAAACAATTATCATTGTATTTATAGAGTAAGCAGGAGTTTCATTTCAAAGCTTTTCCCAGTTTTTGTAAATGAAAATAAATGCAAATATTTACATATCCCGGTTTGCCCACCTAGTAGTCTGAGTAATATTTGAAAGCAATTTAAACACTTTCCTCTAAGTGGTAGTAGAAAAAGATGAGTAATGTACATGTCTCTCTTCTGAAATTAATTCCATGCAAACTAGACATAGAATTTTTTTCTACTATAGATTCGTAACTTTTCAATCTTGGAAATGAGGTACAGAGAGCTTAAACATTTATTTAAGTAAGAAATAAAGTTCTTCAAAATATAGCTTCGATTTTGTCAGTTATTACCTAAACTTTTTATTCTCATCAAAAGAATTAAGCATCTTGTTCAATCTCTCTTCTTCATATTTGACTTCTCTCATGTAGTTAGAAGGCAGCAATTCAGATCATCGGTACCCTGCTTTTCTTTCTCTACCAGAAAGATAGAAGCCAGTTTGGATTATTCACAATTACAGACTCACAAAATGTCAAAATCAAGACCCTTCCAGACAAGGGGGGCTAACCAAAGTGATTTTAGGAGACTGGGAAGGAAAATTAAGGGCAGTATTGCAAATTACATAATGGATCCTAGAATTTAAGCACACATATTTTCATATTTAGCACCTCTCTGAAAGAGAATTTTTATAATAGTACTGCTTTATATTTAGATCTGTATCATCCTTGGTTGCCTTGTCTTGTTCCAATCCTCTGAGGATACTCTATAAATAATAGTGACACAAAAGCCTCAACATCTTTTGCAGAGGTAAATGTTCTTTGTATACAAAGATTTTGCAGCAAATGGCTCATTCTTACTGGAACCTTCACTGTGCCTATTTTAAGTGTGTCCTTATCTTGTGACTTTTTAAATAAGAAGCAGAAAAAAATTAGGGATAAACTTTTTTTTGTACATTTGTATAAATTTAAGGGGTGCAACTGTAATTTTGTTACATGTCTATATTGTGGAGTGATGACGTCTGGGCTTTAGTGTATCTATTACCAGAATATTGTACATTGCACTCTTTGAGTCATTTCTCGTTTCTCACCCTTCTTCCATTTCCATCCCTTCCAAGTCTCCAATGTCTATCATTCAGCACTTTATGTTCATCTGTACATATTATTTAGCTTTCACTTGTAAGTGAGGACTTGTATTTGATTTTCTGAGTTGTTTCACTTAAGATATTGGCCTCCAATTTCATCCATGTTGTTGAAAAGATAGAATTTCAGTCTTTTTATTGCTGAATTATATCCCATTGCACATATATTTTCTTTATTCAGTCATTAGTGGATAGATGCTTAGAATTGATTCCCTATCTTTGTTATTGTGAATCATGCTGTAATAAACATACAAATGCATGTATCATTTTGATATAATAAATTTTTATTCTTTGGATAGATACCTAGCAATGGGATTGCAGGTTCAAATGATTTCTATAAACATAAATAATGTTTGCTGATTTAACTTTGAATGGCTGGCACATAGTAGGTGCTCAATAAATATCTGTTGAATGAACAGGCAGAGCAGTTGTTTTCCAACCCAGAATGATTTTCTTGTTGTTGTTGTTGTTTTTCTTTTTAATTTCATGGATATATACTAGTTGTATATATTTATGGGGTATATGAGAAGTTTTGACATTGGCATGTAATCTAAAATAATCACATCAGGGAGAATGAAGTCTCCATCTCCTCAAGCATTTATCCTTTGAATTACAAACAATCCAATTACACTATTTGAGTAATTTGAAAATCTCTAATTAAGTTATTATTGACTATAGTCACCCTGTTGTACTATCAAATAGCAGGTCTTATTCAATCTTTCTATTTTTTTATATCCATTAACTGTCTCCACCTCCCCACTATGACCCCCTACTATTCTTCCCAGCCTCTGGTAACCATCCTTTTACTCTATGAATATGAGTTCAACTGTTTTGATTTTTAGATTCTACAAATAAGTGAGAATATGGGATGTTTATTTTTCTGTGTCTGGTTTATTTAACTTAATATAGCAGCCTGTAATTCCATCCATGTTGTTGCAAATCGTTGGATCTTATTTTTTTACAGCTGAATAATACTTTATTGTGTATATGTACCACATTTTCTTTGTCCATTCATCTGTTGATGCACACTTAAGTTGCTTCTGAATTTTAGCTATTGTAAACAGTGATGGAAAACACATAGGCATACAGAGATCTATCCGATATACTGATTTCCTTTCTTTGGGGTATATAGCCAGCAGTAGGATTTCTGGATCATATGGTAGCTCAATTTTTAGTTTTTTGAGGAAACTCCAAAGTGTTCTCTATGGTGGTTGTACTAATTTACACCCCCACCAACAATGTGCAAGGATTCCCTCTTCTCTAGATCCTTGCCAGCATTTGTTATTGCCTTACATCCAAAAGACAGGAATGTTATATAATGGTAAAACGCCTTGTCGAAGAGGAAAATATCAATATCCTAAACGTATAATATGCAGCTAACCCCGAAGCTCCCAAATTTATAAAACAATTACTAATAGAACTAAGAAATGAGATAGACAGCAACACAATAATAGTGTGGAAATTCAATACTCCACTGACAGCACTGGATAGGTCATCAAGACAGAAAGTCAACAAAGAAACAATTGATTTAAACTATACCTTGGAATAAACAGACTTAACAGATATACATATATATATATATATATATATATATAACATTTCATCCAACAACCACAGAATACACATTCTATTCAACAGTGCATGAAAGTTTCTCCAAGAAAGACCATGTGATAGGTCATAAAATGAGCCTCAATAAATTTAAGAAAATTGATATTATATCAAGCCCTCTCTCAGATCACAGTGGAATAAAACTGGAAATAACTCTAAAAGGAGCTTGCAAAAAAATGCAAATACATGGAAATTAAATAACCTGCTCCCAAATGATCATTGGGTCAAAAATGAAATCAAGATGAAAATTAAGGAATGCTTGGAACTGAACAACAATGACTTCTATTTTTGTTGCACTATGGTCCAAGAGTGTGTTTGGTATGATTTTCATTCTTTTGCATTTGCTGAGGATTGTTTGTGTTGAATTATGTGGTCAATTTTAGAGTATGTGCCATGTGTCAATGAGAAGAATGTATATTTTTATTGTTTTTAGGTGGAAAGTTCTATAGAGGTCTATCAGATCCATTCCATCCAATGTTGAGTTCAGGTCCTGAATATCTTTTTTAGTTTTCTGCCTCAATGATCTATGTAATACTGTCAGTGGAGTGTTGAAGTCTCACCTGTTATTGTGTGGTGGTCCTTGTCTTTGTGTAGGTCTCTAAGAACTTGCTTTATGAATCTGATTGCTCGTGTGTTGAATGCATATATATTTCAAATAGGTCTTTTGGTTGAATTGAACCTTTTATTATTATGTAATGCCCTTCTTTTTCTTTTTTAACGTTTGCTGGTTTGCAATCTGTTTTTGTCTGAAATTAGAATTGTAACCCCTGCTTTTTTTCTGTTTTTCATTTGCTTGGTAGATTTTACTCCATCTCTTAATTTTGAGCCTATGGGTGTCATTTCATGTGATATGGGTTTCTTGAACACAGTATACCATTGGGTCTTGCTTTGCTTTTCTAGCTTGCCACTCTGTGCTTTAAAAGTGGGGCATTTAGCTCATTTGCATTCAAAGGTAGTGTTAATATGTAGGAATCTGATCCTGTCATTGTGTTGTTAGCTGGTTACTATGTTGGCTTCCTTGTTTGATTGCCTCATAATGACATAGGTCTGTATGTTATAGCTTTTTTTTTCTTTTAATTAGCTGACAGCAGTCTTTGCTTTCTACATTTAGTGCTCCTTTCAAGATATCTTGTAAGGCAGGTCTAGTGGTAACAAACTCCCTCAACATTTGTTTATCTGAAAAAGATCATATTTCTTCTTTGCTTACAAAACTTAATTTGGCTGGATATGACATTCTTGGTTGAAGATTTTTTCCTTTAGAATATAGGCACCCAATCCCTTCCGGTTTGTAGGGTTTCAGTTGAGAGGTCCACTGAGAGACAGATGGGGTTCCCTTTTTAGGTGACCTGCCTTTCTCTCTAGATGACTATAACATTCTTTCTTTTATTTTGGCCATGGAAAATCTGACAATTAAATGTCTCAGGGGTGCTCTCCTTCTGTAGACTCTTACAGGAGTTCTCTGCATTTCCTGAATTTGACTGGTGCCCTCTCTAGCAAGTTTGGGAAGTTTTTATTGATAATATCCCAAATTATGATTTCCAAGTTTTTTGCTTTCTTCCCCTCCCTTTCAGTGATGCCTGTGATTTACAGATTTGGCCTTTTTACATAATTCCATACTTCTCAGAGGTTTTGTGGATTCCTTTTTATTTATTTTTTATATTTTTGTCAGGCTATCTTATTTCAGAGACTTGATATTCAAGTCCAGAGATTTTTCCCTCAGCTTGGTTTATTTTTCTGTTAATACTTGTGATTGCATTGTGAAATTCTTGTATTTTGTT
Source organism: Macaca thibetana thibetana (assembly GCF_024542745.1). Taxonomy (NCBI): domain Eukaryota; kingdom Metazoa; phylum Chordata; class Mammalia; order Primates; family Cercopithecidae; genus Macaca; species Macaca thibetana. Next base: position 105,382,167 of record NC_065578.1, on the reverse strand, counting down.
ATTCAGCTCTGTGAGATCCAGTACGTTCTTTTGTCACTGGTAATTTTGTCCCTCAGGTCCTGTATCACGTATTGTGATTCTCTTTTTCCTTGGATTGGGTTTTGCCATCCTCCTGAATCTTGACAGTTTTCATTCCTATCCATATTCTGAATTCTATTTCTGACATTCTAGCCAGCTCATATTGGTTGGGAACTCTTGTTGGAGAACTCGTGTGGTCATTTGAAGGACATAGGTCACTGTAGCCATTTGATTTATCGGAGTTCTTGTATTGGTTCTTTCTCATTTCTGTGTGTGGTTGTTCCATTAACTGCAGTGTAGATTGAGTACAGTCAATAGACTTATTTTCTGGATTTTTCACTGGTCTTTATTTTAAGCTGAGTTCTTGTCTGGTTTCAGAGGGGGATATTTTGGCTGTTACACCTTTGGGATGGCATATTCAGTAGGTGGCACTTAGGGTTACGGGTCAGTTGGTAGACTCTCAGTTGTGTGGCTCTCCTATGCTTCCTCACAGTTGCAGCTGTGTTCCTTCTCAATGCTCTGAATGTGTGGGTTTCTCTCCCACTTGAATAATGCCTGTAGATCGTGGCTTGGCACTCCTGGGCTGCCGAGTGGAGCTCTGGGACAACCTCGGTGTTTATGTTCCTTCTTGGAGGCAGCAGAGGAAAGGACCTTAGTAGTGGTTGTGGCCAAGGATCACTTGCTTGTCTCCTGGGGGCTGCACACCAGAGAGAGGCAGGTCAGTAACCATTCATGTGATCATCTCCAGATGGAGGTTCTGTACTGTGGGCCCAAGCCAGGGTTCACTGTCTAGTGACGAGCAGTGGAGGGTGTTTGGAATCTGTGGGGGACAGACTGGCCTCGTCTTCTTGGGTGAACTGCACTTTGTTGGAAGTGTGAATAAAGCACTTAGAATCTTTGCTCTTTCATTAGTCTGAGGGTAGAAAGGGAAGTTCCACTGTAGAGACAGTGGCAGAGAGGCTCTCAGTTCCCCCTGGTGGCTCTGTACTGGGAGTTTCTGAGGTGCTTCTGGCTTGATAGCTCTGGCAGGGTGTGGCTGGAACACAGTCAGTTATAACCCATCCAGTGAGTAGATATGGAAACAGGCACTCACATAGTAGTCAGGCCACTTTTCCATAGAGCTGCTGTGGTATGCTTGGGGCCTGCTCCAATATCTTGTCACCTTGGATTTTCCGGTACCTGGACGTCTGACTAGTGAAGGCTTAGAAACAGCAAAGATGGCAACCTGCCCTTCCCTCTTGAAGTTCTGTCCCAGGGAGGTGTGGACTTGTTGCTGGCCCAAATGCACCTGTAGAAGTTGGCTGGAGATTCCGGTGCAGAAGTCTCATCCAGTGAGGAGGAACAGAATCGGGTACCTGCTTAAAAAATCAATCTGGCCATGTTTTTGTCAAGCAGCTATGTTTTGCTGGGGGTACACTTCAGCCCCTGGGCACCTCATACACTTCAAAGCCCAAAGACTGGAATAACTAAGTCACCCAAACATCAAAAATGGCTGCCTACCCCACCCTCTGAAAGCTCCATCCCAGGGAGATTTGAAACCTTCATCAGTCACGGAATACAAGCGAGGGTAGCTGGAAAACCCAGTTGGGAGGCCCCATCAAGTAATGAGGAATGGAAGAGGGGACCCACTTAAAAGAACAGCCTGACCATGTTTTCACAGGGCAGCTGTGCTGTGTTGGGAGTCCACTTCATCTCCTGGGCCTCTTGGACTCTCCAAAGTCTGAAGACCAGAATAACTAAGTTACCTAAACAGCAAAGATGGTGCCCCACCCCTCCCTCTGGGAACTCCTTTCCAGGGAGGCTTCATATCTCTGTCTGGTGCAGAACACTGGTGGGGGTGACTGTAGACCCCCGTTGGGAGGTCCCTCCCAGTGAAAAGGAATAGGCTTGGAAAGTAGTTCAAAAAAGCAGCCTGGCCATGTGTTTTTAGAACAGCCGTGTTGTTTTGGGGTACCACTTCTACCCCTGGTTGTCTTGGACTCTCTAAAGTCAGAAGACTAGAAAGGCTATTTTTTTGTCCAAAAAGCAAAGATGGCTTCCTACCCCTCCCTCTGGGAACTCTGTCTCAGGGAGGCTTTATATCTCTTTTGGGTGGACAATGCTGGTTGGGTTGGTTTGAGGCCTGGTTGGGAGATCCCACACATTTGGTTTGAGGCCTGTTTGGGAGATCCTTTACCACAGAGGAGGTAAAGGACTGAGAACTCGCTTAAAAAAGCAGTCAGGCCATGTTTTTTAAGAGCAGCTGTGCTGTGCTGGGGTATCCTTCCTGCCCCTGGTACACTTGGACTCTTCAAAGCCAAAAGGCTAGAATGGCTAAGTCACCCAAACAGCAAAGATGTCACCCCACCCCTCCCCACTGGAGCTCTATCCCTGGGAGGTGAAATGATGCTATGGGTGGCTGCCTGGAATTAGATACTTTCTTTATTTTTGACCTTTGAGAGTTTGGTTATTACATGCTTTGGGGTAGTATTACTTGGATTATATCTGCTTGGTGATCTGTAACCTTCTTGTAATTGGATATTGATATGTTTCTCCAGGTTTTGAAAGTCCTCTGTTATCCCTTTGAATAAACTTTCTACTTCTCTTTCTCTACTTCCTTTATAAGGCCAATAACTCTTAGAGTCACCCTGTTGAGGCTGTTTTTCTAGATCCTGTAGGCATGCTTTGTATTTTTTACTGTTTTTTCTTTTGTCTCCTTTCTGTATTTTCAAATATCCTATCTTCAAGCTCACTAATTCTTTTCTCTGCTTGATGCATTCTGCTATTAATGAACTCTGATGCATTTTTCAGTATGCCAATTGCATTTTTCAGCTCCAGAATTTCTGCTTGATTTTTTTAAAGTATTTCAATCTGTTTGTTAAATTTATCTAACAGAATTTTGAATTCCTTCTCTGAGTTATCTTGAGTTTCTTTGAGTCGACTCAACACAGCTCTTTTAAATTCTCTGTCTGAGAGGTCACATGGCTCTGTTCTAGAGGATTGGCCCCAGATACCTTGTTTCATTTATTTGGTGAGGTCATGTTTTCCTGGATAGTGTTGATACCAGTAGGTGTTTTTCAGCATCTGGACAGTAAAGAGTTAGGTATTTATTTTACTCTTCATTGTCTGAGTTAGGTATTTATTTTATTCTTCATTGACTGGGCTTATTGGCAGTTGTTCTTTTTGGAAAGGCTTTCTAAATATTTGAAAGGACTTGTATGTTGTGATTCAAGCTGTATCTGCTTATGGGGACACCCCTGGCACAGTAATGATGTGGTTCCTGCAAATGCAGATAGGTATCACCTTGATGTCCTTAGACAAGATCTGTGAGATTTATCTGAATTACCAGGTTCTCCTCTTCCAGTTTCTCCAAAACAAACAGTCACTCTCTCTCTCTGTTTTGAGCCACCTAAAGCTGGGGATATAATGACAAGTACCCCTGTGGACACCACCACCACTATGACTGTTCTGGGTCAAACCTGAATCCAGCACGGTGCAGGATCTTGCCCAAGGCCTGGGTCTTGCCTAAGGCCTGCTAATAACCACAACCTGGCTATTGCCTACATTCACTCAAGGCCTTGAGCCTCTACAACAGGCCAGTGTCAAAGTCAACAAGGCCTGTGTCCCTCCCTTCGGTGCAGTGAGGTCCCCATAAGGCACAGGTGGTTCCAGAGGTGTTGTCTGGGAGTCAGGGACTAAAGTCAAAAACCTTAGAAGTCTACCTGGTATTCTATTGTACTGCAGCTGATCTGGCACACAAACTACAGGCTGCAGTATTTCCCACTCTTCCCTCTGCTTTCCACGGGCAGAGGAGCCTTACTCCATAGCCACTACCACCCCAGGCCATGAAGAGAAATGACAGACTATTGTGGATATTTTCTTAATATCCATTGTCTCTAAGTCAGCTATGCTGTTTGAGCTGGGACTCATTCTTCAGGGCAGAATTCTTCTGCCCTCTGGCTCAGAACAGGTCTAAAAATGCTATTCAAAAGTCAAGTTACCAGGTGGTGAGTGCTGTCAGAACTCGGTCCTTTCCTTTGAGTCAGTGGGTTCCCTTCTGGCTCAGAGAGTGTCTGGAAATGTTGTCTGGGAGCTAGGACCTCAGGACTCTGATGGATGCCCTATTCGGCAGTGGCTGAGCTAGTATCCAAGATGCAAGACAAAGTCCATCCCACTCATCCCTATCCTCTTCTCAAGTGTAAGGAAATGGCCTTTTTTGGAACCCTGAGCAGTACAGTGTAGGGCTACAGAAGAGGTGATGCCAACACTCCCAAAACTGCCCCTGGTGGTATCTCAGTAGATTGTGTGTCTCCCCAGTCTACTCTCTCTGGGCCTAGTTCAGCACTAGGACTTGTCTAAAAGTTGTAGTCTTTATGGCCTAAACTGACATTCAGGTTCATTTAGAGACACAGAGCACTGTAGCCCCTGTTGGTAAAGTTTCTGCAAACTCAAATTCGGATCGCTGGGATGAGTGATTCCCCTCCAGCTAGGGTAGGTTTAAATGCTCCCTCCATGGGTGGGTGTCAGCTGTGCTTGGTTCAGTTTCCCATTCTGCTCTTACAGAACAGCATTAAGTTCAATGCCTCACAGTTGCTGTGTTCTCCCTCCCCAAGTGCCGAGAGGTGCTATATGCACCATGTTGCCAGTAGATGGGGGAGAGGTGGCATCAGCAATTCAATATTATCTTTTTTCTATCTCTTTAGTGTCTCTTTTAGCAAAACTAAGAGATAAAACTGGATGCTTTACTATTGTAAATAGTGCTGCAATAAACATACGTGTGCATGGGTCTTTATAGTAGAATTATTTATATTCCTTTACGTATGTACCCAGTAATGGGATTCCTGGGTCAAATGTTGTTTCTGGTTCTAGATCCTTGAGGAATTGCCAAACTGTTTTCCACAATGCTTGAACTGATTTACATTCCCAACAACAGTGTAAAAGCGTTCATCCTCAGCAAACTAACACAGAAACAGAAAACCGAACACCACATGTTTTCATTCATAAGTAGGAGTCGAACATCAAGAATGTATGGACACAGAGAGGGGAACAACACACGCCAGGGCCTGTTGTGGGGCAGGGGTGAGAAGAGGGAACTTAGAAGACAAGTCAACAGGTGCAGCAAACCACCATGACACACGTATACCTATGTAACAAAACTGCCCGTTCTGTACATGTATCCTTTTTTTTTTAGAAGAAATAAAGAAAGAAAAACAGGTACTATGATGGCTTATCTGATTTTTGGTTTTTATAAAGATGTTTTTCCTGTATAGATTGTTGTTAAATTGATCCTTACAGAAAGGACCACCAGTGCAGTCTTGTAGTCTGCCATCTTGCCCTGCCTCTCTCAAGACTGATTTTCTATCTCAATACAACATTTGAGGTAGTTAGATTAAAAAACAGTGATTCTAATATTCCGTATGTTGGTCTTTTTTGATTCTGTCTTATAATTGTTATTGACATTCTTATATGTTCCCCAAAATATGAAGTATTTCATGAATGATTTTAATTACTATATATTCTCCAAAAGCCATTGATTTATTTACTTGTATCACAGATACGTATTAAGAATCTGCTAAATAAAATACATGAAGAATACAGCCCAGCCCTCAAAGAGCTTATCGTATAAAGGGGAAAATACGTAATAAGCCATCACCTATTTATTGAGTCATAATGAATTTTATAAAGAATTGTTTAGGTACTTTGACAGCATTAAATGGGAGTAAATGCCTTGACCTTTTTAAGTCCTTGCTGAATAGATGCTAGTTCAGTGTACAAGGGTTACCATTTTTGTTATATTTCTTGTACTTTTGGAAGCTTCAAAATTAAATGCTGTTTTTTCCATTTTTAAGATGAGATTTTGTAAATAGAATATTTGAAAACATTGGACAACAGAGACTTCTCAGTGCTGTTATACATGCTGAAGTAAACCATAAAAAAGAATTGTGATTTTATTTTCTCTATAGTTTATTATTTATGTTTAATAACTATCTTTTGAGTTGTTCCTTTTTACATTCTGTATAAGAAATTCAAAATGAATATTAATGAAGTATTTCCTTAGGTGCTTTAATTTTGTATGAGTTCTTTATATAGCAAAAATTATCTTTGTTTATTCGGCCTTTCTCAATATCATATCTGACACATAGTATGTTTTTAATAAATGTTTACTAAATATGTAGCTATTATGGTTGTGTTGATTTTTTAGACATTTTTTGATGTCATTAATTGTTTTTAGTAGTTCATTAAAATATCATAGTTAGAGATAATCTTAATGTAATTTTTGAAATGAAAATATTAGGGAATACTATAAAACAGGGATTTTATGTGGTATGTAAATTAATAATATTTTCTTTACATTTAGAGATGTCTTGTACCATTAATCCAGCCTATAGATAATCATTATCAAGTCTAAATTTAAAAATCTGTAAAATATTAACACTCATAAAATACATTTCTGACAATTTTACAGCTCATTACAACTGAGATGCTGTTAGTTAATTGTTGCCAGTCAGAGCAAAATGTATATAGATTTGAATAATTTGCTATCACTGAAATAATCAGTTATTTGTTTTCTTAATTGAAATTCAAAATCAGTTCTGATCATAGCAAAAGTGCTCAGGTTTCTCTGTAGCATCTGATTTAGTCTGGTTACAGATAAAGCTTGATCTTTCTTCAGTTACCAACAAACTACAAATGCTCCCCCCATAGAAAGTTAAGTTGTTGACTGGTTTTCGATCTGGTGTCTGGCATGATTTCCTCACATTGTTCTCTCTATTCTTGTGTGAAAAAGTGAAGTTTTGAAAAGGCCTAAACTTTGTTGTCTACAAATATGGAATTGTGCACAATGTCACATACACTTAGAAACTGTTTTCTTATTTTCACAGCCTTTCATGTTGGTTTTAGGATGTTTGGAAATTCGAACCTTTAAGTGATTGTCAAGTACTTCTTTCACAAAGAACAGTTTCTTCAGAATAGCTCACCCAAAATGTCAGTTTACATTGTATCTATCTTACCATGAGTTTTTCTTGGAACAGACTTCAGCTCATCATTTAAGAACCTAATAACCAGGCTGTATTGTTCCTTCCCATTGTTAGAGTACGGCTTTCAATGCCTTACAATTCTACAAATGTGTTTCACTGTATTTCTGCAAGGGTGGCTTAAATTCTTCAGAATCCTTAATGATAAGATGGTACTTTTGGTATTAAATATTCTATACATTTCCCATATAATTTTTGAAAATTACACAAATATGAATCACAATATACATTTCAAGATGCCTGTCTTTCTTCTTCATCTCTTTCTTCCCAGATGAAACTATAGTTAAAATCTGGTATATCGTTTCAGACTCCCAGTGTTCTCTAGCCTCAAGGATACAAATATATTTCATAGATAAGAATTTTCCCACAGACTGCATTATACCAAAATAAATAATTATATTATTTTACTTCACAATATATCTTCCAATAATATTATGTATAGATTGATACTATTCTTTTGGACACTGTATTAGTCTGTTTTCATGCTGCTGAAAAAATATACCTAAGACTGGGAAGAAAAAGAAATTTAGTTGGACTTACAGTTCCACCTGCCTGAGCAGGCCTCAGAATCATGGTGGGAGGTGAAAGGTACTTTTTACCTGGCAGCAGCAAGAGAACATGAGGAAGAAGCAAAAGCAGAAACCCCAGATAAACCCATCAGATCTCGTGAGACTTACTCACTGTCATGAGAATAGTATGGAAAAGACTGGCCCCCATGATTCAGTTTTCTCCCCTTGTGTCCTTCCTACAACATGGGAGAATTTGGGGAGGTACAATTCAAGTTGAGATTTAGTGGGGACATAGCCAAATCATATCATTCTGCCCCTGGCCCTTCCAAATCTCATATCCTTACGTTTCAAAACCTCAAAACCAACCATGCCTTCCCAATAGTCCCCCAAAGTCTTAACCCATTTCAGCATTAACTCAAAAGTCCACAGTCCAAAGTCTCGTATGAGACAAAGCAAGTCCCTTCTGCCTATGAGCCTATAAAATCAAAAGCAAGCTAATTACGTGCTAGATACAATGGGGGTACATTGGGTAAATACAACCTTTCTAAATGGGAAAAATTGGCCAAAACAAAGGGGTTACAGGGACCATGCAACTCTGAAATCCATCAGGGCAGTCAGACTTCAAAGATCCAAAACGATTTCCTTTGACTCCATTTGACTCCAGGTCTCACATCTAGGTCACACTAATGCAAGAGCTGGGTCCCATGATCCTGGCCAGCTTTCTCCTGTGGCTTTGCAGGGTACAACCTCCCTTTCAGCTGCTTTTACAATGTGGCATTGAGTGTCTGTGGCTTCTCCAGGCTCACGGTACAAGCTGTCAGTGGATCTACCATTCAGGAGCCTGGAAGATGGTGGCCCTCCTCTTACAGCTCCACTAGGCAGTGCCCCAGTAGGGACTCTGTGTGGGGGCTCTGACCCCACATTTCCCTTCTGCATTGCCCTAGCAGAAGTTCTCCATAGGGCCCCACCCCTGCAGCTAACTTTTGCCTGGGCATCCATATGTTTCCATAAATCTTTGGAAATCTAGGTGGAGGTTCCCAAACTTCAATTCTTGTCTTCTGTGCACATGCAGGCTCAACACCATGTGGAAGCTGCCTGAACTGTACATTGACCCTTTCAGCCATGGCTGTAGTGACTTGGCCACAGGGCACTAAATCCCTAGCCTGTACACAGCACAGGGATCCTGGGCTCATAACACAAAACCACTTTTTCCTCCTAGGCCTCCAGGCCTGTGATGGGAGGGGCTGCCATGAAGGTCTCTGACATGACCTGGACACATTTTCCCCTTGATCTTTGAGATTAACATTAGGGTCCTTGATATTTATGCAAGTTTCTGCAGCTGGCTTGAATTTCTCCCCAGATTTTTTTTTCTTTTTTTCCTATTGCGTTGTCAGACTGCACATTTTCCAAACTTTTATGCTCTGCATTTTTATAAAACTGAATACCTTTAACAAAACCCAAGTCACTTCTTGAATGCTTTGCTGCTTAGAAATTTCTCCCATCAGATACCCTAAATCATCCCTCTTAAGTTCAAAGTTTCACAAATATCTAGGAAGGGGACAAAATGCCATCAGTCTCTTTGCTAAAACACCACAAGAGTCACCTTTACTCCAGTTCCCAACAAGTTCCTCATCTCCATCTTAGACCACCTCAGCCTGGACCTTATTGTCCATATCACTATTGGCATTTTGGGTAAAGCCATTCAACAAGTATCTAGGAAGTTCCAAACTTTCCATCGTTTTCCTGTCTTCTGAACCCTCCAAACTGTTCCAACCTCTGCCTGTTACCTAGTTCCAAAGTGGCTTCCACATTTTTGTGTATCTTTCAGCAACACCCCACTCACTTGATACCAACTTACTGTATTATTCTGTTTTCACTTTGCTGATAAAGACATACCTGAGACTAAGAAGAAAAAAAGGTTTAATTGGACTGACAGTTCCACATGACTGGGGAGGCCTTAGAATCATGGCAAGAAGCAAAAGGCACATCTTACATGGCAGCAGCAAGAGAAAATGAGGAAGAAGCAAATGTGGAAACCCCTGATTAACCCATCAGATCTCATGAGACTTATTCACTATCATGAGACTAGCATGGGAAAGACCTGCCCCCATGGTTCAATAACCTCCCCCTGGATCCCTCCCACAACATGTAGGAATTTTAGGAGATACAATTCAAGTTGAGATTTGGTGGAGACACAGTCAAATCATATCGGTCACATAATATTACATAACATTTAATTACAATAAGTTATTATGTCATTTATGACCATTTGTGATATGAGATTATTCTTTCATATTCTTGAAACATTTGACCAGACTTTAATGATAACATAACAAAGTAGAAATGTTCCCTGACATTTGGAGTACTTATTAGGAAGGCCTTTACCAAATGTGTTATGAGAACAGTTCAATGAAACACATCTTAATGGCTTTGCCATAAGGAGCTTTTGCCACAAATACATTATTTATTGAATAGTCTACTTCTGTATCAGCAAAAAGACCTTAGCAAAAAGTATCTGCCCATATTTGAACTGGAAGACTGAGTAAAAAGATGGCCCTCACTAATGTGGGTATACATGATCTAGTCAGATAAGGTCCTGATAGAACAAAAAGGTATAGGAAAGGTGAATTTGTTCTCTATTCTTGAGTTGGGACATCCATCTTCTCCTGCCCTCAGACATCAGATCACCTTTGCACAGACTGAATTACACCTCACGTCTGCATGGTTCTCTAGCTTGCACATGGGAGATCTTAGGACTTCTCAGCCTTCATAATCAAATGAGCCGGTTTTAATAATGTATATGTATATATTTCTATACCTTAGATTGGTTCTAGTTCTTTGTAGAATCATGACTAATACAAGCACTTATATCTATCTGATACTAAATTTTTAAAAAGTACCACTTGAATTTACTTATGGCCATGTAATAGAAAGATCAAATCAATAATTTTATTTAGGTTTTGTATGATATATTGTTAAATTTCAACACAAAGACATGGACTAAGTAGGAAATTGAAGCTATTCTGATGCAGAAAATTGATTTTCAATATGATATGTGATCTTCAATGTAACATACATCTTAATTTCTCAGTGTCAAATTATTTATTTTACATTAAATTTTACTAATTAATTCAGGTTTATTGCTATAGAGCAGAGGTTAGCTAAGTTTTTCTGTGAAGAACCAGACAGTAAAAAAGTGCCTACAATGAGCCATCTTGTAACAATTGCAATACCTCAACCCTTCCACTGAGTGCAAAAACAGCTATAGACAACATATAAACTAACGAGCATAATGAGTCTCAATAAGCTTTATACAGTAAAACAAGTGGTGAACTATAATTTTCCTGCAGACTATAATTTGCTGACCTTTGCTATAGTTGAAATTAGATTCAAGTATCTATATGGGCATTGGTTAATACAAAAATATTCTCAACTTAAAATCAAAGTATTAGACATATTTATGAACTTAAAAAATTTTATTCAGTTTTTCCCCTCCTGATTTCAAAATAAATGTCCTAAAACATTGGTTTCAGATGACAGAACTGGGTCTCAACAGAAATTATTTCTCCATGTTAATACTTATGTTGGTCTTTAATATAATTGGTTCCAAAAATCCTATAATAAACAGAATAAAGAATAAAAATAATTATTAAAGAAATTAAACACTCATTGATCTTAGATTATAGCACCAAGCTTTGTGAGGAAATATTTTCTGAGGTTAATATTTTTTACTAGCCTTTAAGAAATTTAGGGAGTATCAATTTTATTCTACCCCTGAAGCATGGAATATGAACATCTTATTTCCAATCTGTGATAAATAGTATGACACTCTGGAAGAATATTATACCTCTCTAACACATTAGACGTGAGGCTTGCTTTGACATGACACATGAATATAAGGGCCATATGTCACTTCTGAGCATATAATTTAAGAGTTGTTAGGTGATTCTGCCATTGCTTTTTTCCTTCTGTCATGAGAATCTTATCTCTCAGGTAGAATATGCTCCTCTAGCTTAGATCTCAAAAAGAAAATATTTGAAGCAAAGTCACTGCTAACCTACAGCCTATCATGTAATAAGAGGAAAAAATAAATGTTAGTTGTTGTAACTTACTCAAATTTGCAGTACGCTTGCTGCAATAAATAACTGATTGAAAGTTTATATAAACATTTGTTACAGAAATTGGTTGATAGACAAATAAAAATCCTAAAACTTGTAAGATCGATGTTATAATCCTGGAGTAGGTAGCAAGGAAATTGTTATCACAGGCTGTAAAAATGATGATCTATGTTGCATATTTGGGAAAGAGTTGATAAAACCATTCTTGCCACTATGCCAGGCACATAGTAATTACTAAATAAATATGTAATAAATGAATGATTTTAAGGTACTTTTTTTCACATTGAACGTGTTGAACGTGTAAGACACGATGGTGTCTTACTACCACTGATGTCCTGGTGGCAGTTGTGACACAGCTGTTGCCTATGCATGTTTAAACTTGGTCATATGATGCAGGATTTTTCTTGGTCACTTTGCCAGTCCAGAATTCCAGCCAGTGACACCCCACACCCAGGCCCCTCTCAGTCTCAGATCTGCCACTGGAGGCACACTACCCCCTTGGCCCACCTGTGTTATAGTTTGTACCCATGTTCAGCAATTCCTGAGCTCTTGTCCCACATCCAAGAAGAATGAGGATATGTTGACAGTTGAAGGGTGAGGATGGATGAAGAAGAATTTTATTAGGCCACAGAACAGCTCTCAGTGGAGAGGAGATGTGAAGGTTGTTAGCCCATGCCCACAGTCTGGTGGTATCTCTTCCAGTGTGGTTGAGTCTTGGGTTATTTATGGACTTAGAGAGTGCCTGTTGATTGGTTTGTGAGTATGCAAAAACGGTTAAAGTGGGGACAGCACTTAAAGGTGGGCACGACAGTGTAGGAAACCAACTAGGAAATAGTAGGTATATATAAGATAGGTGAAAAGTGGGGATCAATCCGAGGAAAGTGCATGAAACAGGAAGACAAGTTCTCACTCTGGTCCGAGGATTTGACTCGTACCTTCGCTTTAAGGCTATAGACTGTCTTTGGCCTGGAGGTAAGGTTTCACCCACCCGTCTCTGCCTCCTGCCATTATCAATAGCTGTTTGTATTGTTGTCATTTCAATTGTGTATAGTAGTCCACACTTATCTTCAATTTTACTTTCTGTAATTTTAGTTACCCATGGTCAGTCATGGTCCAAAAATAGATGAGTACAATACAATAAAAATTTTTTTAAAAAAGCTAGAGACTACATTTAAATAATTTTATTTTAGCATATTGTTATAGTTTTTATTTAGCATTTTGTTATAGCATATTGTTATAATTGTTCTATTTTATTATTAGTTATTGTTAATATCTTACTGTGCCTTATTTATAAATTAAAGAAAAAATAAATAAAATAAATCATATGTATGTATATATAGAAAAAAAAATATGGGGTTTAGTACTATCTGCATTTTCATGCATCCACTGGGAGTCTTGGACCATAACTCCTGTAGATAAGGAAAATCAGTTATGCTTGAAAGAAAGATAGTGTACTGAATAAGACAGTGGCTTCAGGCAAAATTCTTGTGAAAGAGAATGGTACTAACATATGTGTGTAACTATTGACTGTGCTTGACATAAAACAATGATAAAAGAGGTGACCCCAGAAGATGATTGGCTCAATGGCAACTATGAAACAGGGTCCAGAAATTCTGAGATTAACAGGGTGAAAGAGATAACGGTATCTCATATCTTACTAGTAAAAGGTAATGATGAGAATTACTTAAAAAAAAAAATAAAATGTTTAAATAGGTTTGGATCAGTTTTTTTTTTCCTGGTGTTAACACCTCTGAAATTTTTAAGATAGTGCCTAGTAACGCAAAATATTGACAAAATAGCTGGAGAAAAAAAAAATCTACAAGGATATGTGTGATTCTCCCACTGATGTCTAATAAAATCATGGCATTTATAAGATGTCTAGAGAGAGAAAATAATTATGGACATGGTTTTGACTTATGCTACTGATTGGACGCAAGGAGATTAAGATAAAATTTGAGAGGGTTATATTTACCAAAGAGCTATCCACCTGAATAAAACACTGATAGCTTCTGACTTACAACACATTCTGGGCCTCTAAACTTTTAAGGACAGGAAACAGGATAAGAAAATTTCTCAGCACCCCACCTTGGCATATTTTCTAGTACTTTCTTCATATGTAGCCAAGAATTATAATGGAAAAGTTAGGGCTCCTCCAAGAGTAAATCAAGAACCATACAGATCAATAAACTTTAAAGCCGTCCCAAGAAATAGTTCAGCTATCTCAAGGAAGAATTTCTTTATACTGATAAAGAAATATTTCCCACCTTATAATTAATTCTGCCTAAGCAAGTGTTTGAACTTTCAATGGGCCAATGACTGCTAATGTGTAGCACCTCTCATTCTTTGTTTTTATGAACCAGTGCTTATGGGAGATTTCCTGTCACATTTCACCATTGTATGCTGAGTGCCTGAACTGCAGATAATTAGTTTTTTAGTTTATAGATATTCAGATTAGGAGGAGTTACATAAAAACCAACATATACGCTGCAATGAGATCCTGGACTTTCAGCCTCTGTCATGAATAGATGGGACTTCTAGGAGTTTATCTCAGCTGAGGGAAGAAGGAAAATATCTATTTGTTACAAAAGGAATACATTATTTGTGACCAAGTTCATATAGTTGGAACCAAATACTTTTTGTAGTCCCTATAATAAGATTATCTTTCTCCAACCTTGTCACCAAGCTTTGTTATGGACTTGATTTGGCCAAAAGTAATTTGAGGGGAAGAGACAAATGCCACTTTTGAGCAGGAGCTTTCACATTAGCTCACCATTGCCCCTTTCCATCTGCACTGAAACTGGCATGATGTTCCTTTGGCCTTCACCCAAGAATAAAAAAGCAGTCTCATGTTACAACGACAGCTGAGAAAGAGCCAGCATTTGGGCTGAAAGCAACATATCTTTAGGCATTTTCCTTCTACCATGCCTAATATTGTGACAGTTATTTTTAAAAAATCATAAAATCTAACAAACTGTAACAACATTAATTATAGCAGAAATTTGACTTGGTTTGTATTCTTTGCAGGCCTACTATAATGGAGAGATTTGCTTATCAAAGTCACCCCAAACAGAATCATTATATTAAAGGACATAATAAGATCTGTGTTACTAAAAGCATGATTGAATCAGACACATGTATGATTTATTGCACATGAAATCTAAGCCAAAAAAAATTTCACAGGAAATTTCCTTTTTAAAAGTTTATTATTTTTACAAACTTGTGAAGGATTACTAAGAACATAAGATTGTATTTGTTTCCTTTATTTTTATTTTTCATTGAGATCTAGGCTGCGTAAAAACATACAATCACTTATTCTTTATCTAATTGCTTAAAGTTGAAGATGCTCTATGAATCTGAGTTATTGAATAATTAAACCTATTTAGAGCTCTAAACGAAGGTAATGCTGATGAGTTAATTGGTGTTTTCTCCTTCTAATTAAAACTTTGCCAGCCATTCTCTTTAAAATACCCACAATAAGATAACTTTGAAGCTATAATAAACCCTATTTTTAATAAATATGTTTTGTACATAAAAACTCTAAAAAGCATATTTTTGGAGTGCACAAAGAAAAATCAATCCCAATAAATGTAATCTAGACAATTGCATAAATACAACTTTTGCACAATTACATCCTGTTTTCTCATTTTCTATATAGTTTCAGGTTGGAAGTTACATCAGAGCTCTTAGATATTTGAAAGGTAATAAAAATAACCTTTTTATATTGATAGGACTTTAAAAAAAAAACTAGTATAGAGGCTATATGTGTAACTTTCCCAAAAATGTTCAGCAAACCCGCAATTAGAAATATGCTAGCCTGGGTTAATGTTATATTTGCTTATAGCCTAACAAGTGGAGTCAAATTTCCTCTAATTACAAATGTGTCTTTATCTTTGCTGTTCAACTATCTACTTTTTATTCTTTTTTGTTGTTATTAACTCTTTTTCTGAAAGGCAATATTTTGTCAATATACCATATTTTTAGTAGTCAAGTTTAAAATCCAATTATACAAGAACTTGAAGCCACACTGAAGCCCTACTACTGAAGAATTATTCTTCAAGATTTATGCCATGGAACTCATAAATAGCTTCTTCCAGGACTTCTGGCAGCTGAAACTAATACTGTACCATATCACGTTTGTGTGTGTGTGTGTGTGCTGAATCCAAACTTCTGTCAAGGTGAAAAACAACTATTAATGACAAATTTTTAAATCATTTTACTTTAATAGTAAATTCTTACATTTACTTCTTATTGAATACCATTTATATCATGTTTTTGCCATTTTATCCTTCCTTTTCTTAAAAAAAAATTGTGACTACTCTCATTTAAGGTATGTAGCATAACCTACATTGCTTTTTACAGCTTCATTTAACTGTCAGATGATAGGGTAAAATGATAACCTCTAGATAGTCTATCTTTTGGATTTGAGTTAGGGAAACATGAATAATTTATAATTGAATACAAACTTCATGAAACTGTGTTAGCTATTCTTTCTAGAAGGCGATAAGTATGTTATAAAGCAAACAACACTATAAAGAAATATTTACTAAAACTACATACCAAGCACTATTATATTAAAAGTTGCTTAGGTGTTTATGTTTCAGATTACATCTTTAGATGATTACCCTGAAACCTTGCAGCTTATCAAAAACAGGAAAAGGTAAATGAGACAAAGATTGACAAAAAATGGCAGTATTGTATCTGTCTTTAAAAGAAACAAGTTCAGCACATTCAAGGTAAGACATATGGTGGCAAAATTATCTTTTTCCAGCAATCACAATGTCTTAACATCATAACCTCATTTTTAGTGAATGTGTCAAGGTTAATAAATCTTGGCTTAGATGTGTATTCTACAAGATTGGAAAATACTTATCCCCATCTTACAAAAATATCCATGAAGCTTTATTCTCAAATAAAGACAAAATCAAATTATTCACAGGGAAGGAAACCAAACAAAACCAAACCAAACCAAAACAAAACAAAACAAAACAAAATCTAAAGAGCTCTGAAGTAAGAACCCTTTACAAAAACTTGCCCTGAATGTGTGCTCACACAACTGAGAAACAAAAGTCATTACCAGTACTTATTCTAGTTTCAAATATTCACACTTCTAAGGGGTTATTGAAAATCATTTTAGATAAATTAAGCAGTTTTGCAAGGAATGAAATGACATAATATTAAATTTACAGCTTCTAAATTTGATATTAAACTGTATTTAAACTAATTATCACAACATAATGCTTGATCTATCAATTCCATTTTGCTTTTATTAGGAAGTTTGAATCTTTAATCAAAGTATTATACATTCATTTCCAATAATAATTAAATGCTTGTTCAACAGTTGAGTTACATAATTTCATGACAATTAAGATAAAAATATTGCAAAGTCACTCATATACTGCCATTTATTTTTACACATACATACACACACACACACACACACACATACACACACGTCTGATTCTGGTATTTTTATACAAATTGTAAGACCAAATAGATCAGTAGAAATTTTTTCTGCTTATATGTATTGCTTGAAATACTTGCCCTACTTGCAATTCAGCTATTAAAACTTAAAGAAACCATCTGTTTACCTGCAACTAACTTACATAAATAAATCTGAGATTTCAGAAATCAAAGCCCCAGGCCTCATTAAGATGTTTTAAATATGGACACTTGTTTTTGAGTAAATAAGTCAATGAAATGCTATTAAAAATAACAATAATAACAGAAACAAAAACCCTTAAAACATGTGCTTCTTATCTGAATAGTAGCTAAGAGATAAAATTAAACTCGGTGGTTAATGACAATCTTTGCGGTGGTTGAACAGAATATGGTACCTTCCTTTGGAAATTCATTAAAGCATTGCAAAATAGAATCTACGTCCAAATAACTAAATAAAACATATGCTTCAGGAGCTCAATATATACTGAAGCTTTAACTTTAGTACATCAATTTTTTAGCTTTCCTGTCTGAAGTTTGGTATAATCTAAGGATTCAAATTCAGAGTCATTTCTAATTTAGTTATTTCTGGAGAAGGAGTGAGATTTGGTACTCTCACTTACATTTATTCCAGGCTGTTAGGAACCTGTGCGTTCTTCATGCTAAATATTGCTCCCTGAAGAGCGGGGAAAAGGCCTTTAAAATGTGCAGTATCTATGTTGATGTAATTTGTGATAAAACAATGAAAATAATAACCAGAGAGTGGAAACAGAGACTATGTCTACTGCCTCAGTTTCCTTCTATATTCTCTATTAGCGTAAATTGAAGGATATATTGGGAATGATCTGGTTTCTGGCTGTGTTAACATAAACCTCGAGTTAATAGTCTAGCATTCAGTAAAATGCTAGTGCTTAAGGGTATGGTCAGCTGCTTCAGAAATAAAGTAAAATAAAATTAAAAATGTCCAGTGTTCAAATAGTTTTGACAAGTGCTGCATAGTGATTTTCCTTCCTGGAGAAGCACAATGATTCAATATTTTACAGGCTTTCAGTAGTCTCCGTGTAAAGAAACCCGAGAATCTCCCAAACAAACATAATCACAGGAACTTTGTACAAGGAATATGTTAAAAGCTTGAGGAAGTGGTATTTTCTTTGTTTTATTTTAAGTTCCAGGGTACATGTGCAGGATGTGCAGGTTTGTTACATAGGTAAATGTGCGCAACGGTGATTTGCTGCATCTATCAACCCATCACATAGGTATTAGCCCAGCATGCATTAAATATTTATTCTGATGGTCTCCCTCCCCATCCCCGCAATAGGACCCAATGTGTGATTCTCCCTTCCTTGTATCCATGTGTTCTCATTGTTCAGCTCCCACTGATAAGTGAGAAGATGTGATGTTTGGTGTTCTGTTCCTGTGTTAGTTGGATGAGGATAATGGCTTCCAGCTCCATCCACGCCACTGCAAAGTGCATGATCTTGTGTATATATATCACGTTTTCCTTATCCAGTCGATCATTCACGGGTATTTGGTTTGATTCCATGTCTGCTATTGTTATAATGCTGCTATGAACTTATGCTTACATGTATTTTTACAACAGAATGGTGAAATACCATTTTGTCCAGTAATGGGATTTCTGGGTGAAATGATATTCCTGGTTCTAGGTCTTTGAGGAATTGCCATACTGTGTTCCACAATGGTTGAACTAATTTACATTCCCATCAACAGTGTAAAAGCATTTCTATATCTCCGCAGCCTAACCAGCATCTATTGTTTCTTTACTTTTTAATAATCGCCATTCTGAGGGGCATGACATGATATCTCATTGTGGTTTTGATTTGTATTTCTTTAATGATCAGTGATGTTGAGCTTTTTATCATATGTTTGTTAGCCACATAAATTTCAGCGCAGACACAAACAAATGGTAAAACATTCCATGCTCATGGATAGAAAGAATCAATATCGTGAAAATGGCCATACTGCCCAAAGTATTTTATAGATTCAATGCTATTCCAATTAAACTACCATTGACATTCTTCATAAAATTAAAGAAAAAGCTATTTTAAATTTCATATGATACCAAAAAAAGAGCCCATATAGCCAAGAAAATCCTAAGCAAAAAGAACAAAACTGGAGGCATCACGCTGCATGACTTCAAACTATACTACAAGGCTGTGGTAACCAAAACAGCTTGTTACTGGTACAAAAACAGACACATAGACCAATGGAACGGAATAGAGATTTTAGAAATAAGACTACATATCTACAACTATCTGACCGTCAATAAACCTGACAAAAACAAGCAATGGGGAAAGGATTCCCTTATTTAATAAATGGTGGTGGGAGAACTGGCTAACAATATGCAGAAAATTGAAATTGAACCCCTTCTTTACACCCTATACAAATATTAACTCAAGAAGAATTAAAGACTTAAATGTAAAATCCAAAATTATAAAAACCCTAGAAGAAAATTTACCCAATACCATTCAGGACATAGGCATAGACATGGGCAAAAAATTCATGACGAAAACGTCAAAAGCAGCTGCAACAAAAGCAAAAGTTTACAAATGGGATCTAATTAAACTAAAGAGCTCCTGCACAGCAAAAGAAACTATCATCAGAATGAACAGACAACCTACAGAACGAGAGAAAATTTTTGCAGTCTTTCCATC
This sequence comes from Macaca thibetana thibetana, assembly GCF_024542745.1. Lineage (NCBI taxonomy): Eukaryota > Metazoa > Chordata > Mammalia > Primates > Cercopithecidae > Macaca > Macaca thibetana. Next base: position 105,362,401 of record NC_065578.1, on the reverse strand, counting down.
AGACAAAAGTCTAATATCCAGAATCTACAAGGAACTTATAAAATGTATGAGTAAAAAGAAACAACCTCATTAAAAAGTGGGCAAAAGACATGAACAGACATTTCTCAAAGGATCTGGTCATTGTTTTTCTTTACAACTTTGTATCAGTCAAATCCCTGTCCCTTTTTCTTTGTTGTTGTTGTTTTACCATAAGTTATGGGGCACATGTGCAGTACGTGCAGGTTTTTTACATAGATATACACGTGCCATCGTGGTTTGCTGCACCCCTCAATCCATCATCTACATTAGGTATTTCTCCTTATACTATCCCTCTCCTAGCCCTCCACCTGCCAAAAGGCTCCAGTGTGTGATGTTCCCCTTCCTGTGTCCATGTGTTCTCATTGATCAACTTCCTCTTATTAGTGAGATCATGTGATGTTTGATTTTCTGTTCTTGTGTTAGTATGCCGAGAATGATGGTTTCCAGCACCATTCATGTCCCTACAAAGGACATAAACTCATCCTTTTTATGGCTGCCTAGTTTTCTATGGTGTATATGTGCCACATTTTCTTTATCCAGTCTATCATTGATGGGCATTTGGGTTGGTTCCAAGTCTTTGCTATTGTGAATAGTGCTGCAATAAACATAAGTGTGCATGTGTCTTTATAGTAGAATAATTTATAATCCCAGTATTGGGATTGTTGGTCAAATGGTATTTCTAGTTCTAGATTCCTGAGGAATTGCCACACTGCCTTCCACAATGGTGGACCTAATTTACACTCCCACAAGCAGTGTAAAAGCATTCCTATTTCTCCACATCCTCTCCAGCATCTGTTGTTTCCTGACTTTTTAATGATATCCATTCTAACTGGTATGAGATGGTATCTCATTGTGGTTTCGATTTGCATTTCTCTAATGACCAGTGATGATATGCTTTTTTTCAAATATTTGTTGGCTGCATAAATATCTTCTTTTGAGAAGTGTCTGTTCATATCCTTTGCTCACTTTTTGATGGGGTTGTTTGTTTTTTTCTTGTAAGTTTGTTTAAGTTCTTTGTAGATTCTGGATATTAGACCTTTGTCAGATGGATAGAATGCACAATTTTTTTCCGTTCTGTAGGTTGCCTTTTCACTCTGATGGTAGTTTCTTTTGCTGTGCAGACTCTCTTTAGTTTAATTAGATCCCATTTGTCAATTTTGGCTTTTGCTGTCATTGCTTTTGGTGTTTCAGTCATGAAGTCCTTGCCCATGCCTATGCCCTGAACAATATTTCCTAGATTTTCTTCTAGGGTTTTTATGGTTTTAGGACTTATGCTTAAATCTTTAATCCATCTTGAGTTAATTTTTGTATAATGTATAAGGAAGGGATGCAGTTTCAGCTTTCTGCTTGTGGCTGGGCAGTTTTCCCAATACTATTTATTAAATAGGGAATCCTTTCCCCATTGCTTGTTATTGTCAGGCTTGTCAAATATCAGATGGTTGTAGATGTGTGGCATTATTTCTGAGGCATTTATTATGTTCCATTGGTCTATATATCTGTTTTGGCACCAGAAGTATGCTATTTTTTTTGTTTTGTTTTGTTTTTTAACTGTAGCCTTGTAGTACAGTTTGCAGTCAGGTAACCTGACGCCTCCAGCTTTGTTCTTTTTCCTTAGGATTATCTTGGCTATGCAGCTCTTTTCTGGCTCTATATGAAATTTAAAGCAGATTTTCCAATTCTGTGAAGAAAGTCAGTGGTAGCTTGATGGCGATAGCATTGAAACTACAAATTACTTTGGACAGTATCGCCATTTCCACGATATTTATTCTTTCTGTCTATGAGCATGGAATGTTTTTCTATTTGTTTGTGTCTTCTCTTATTTCCTTGAGCAGTGGTTTGTAGCTCTCCTTGAAGAGGTCCTTCACATCTCTTGTATGTTGTATTCCTATGATTTTATTCTCTTTGTAGCAATTGTGAATGGGAGTTCACTCATGATTTGGTATTTTATATAGCACAGTTCATGTAATCCTGTCATAAAAAATATAAGCCAGGGATTAAATCTGCTCTCCAGAGACCCTTGGATAGGATCAGCAATTAGACACTGTCTGTACCATAGTCATGGCTTCAACATAGTTTACTTTACGTTATGGACCTGCTCTTTTGGCACACAGATTATTACTATATCCTCTCTGAAAACCACACCCTTAATATCAGCTGATCATTTTTTTTTAACTGCATGCTTTTTTGTCACTGTGCCAATGGGGGTGAGTTGGGAAAAGAAGGAGTGGGCTGTAGGTGAAGGATTCAATTAATAAAAACTTCTCTTTACTAAAAACTGATAAGCCTTGAAGGCCTTTCTTCTATATGTCTACAGTATCTACAAAAAAAAAATACTCTTTGTCAAGCTCTATTGTATTTTAATGCAATGGAAACCAAATAAAATTTCACTTTTCATGTGAATTTATATTGTTGTAAAGGAAATAGACATAAATAGTATGACCACACAATTAAGGGCAACTGGTAAGCATGGTCGACATTTATGAAGTTAGATCAGAGAACCTGACATTGTTGGGCCCAGGGATAGGGGACTGTAGGGAGTAGACAGTAGTGATTGAATATCAGAGTTTTTATTTCCCCTGAAAAATGACTTTTTACTGAGATCAGAAGGAATGGTTGCATTTATTATTGTAGTAACAACTACATGGGAATGGAGGACAAAATTATAAATTAAAGTAACAAAAAACTGCTTTTCTTTTATAACCCCTGAATGAGTTGTTTGTAATCAAGAAATCAATAATTCCTTATGAGATCTAAATATAAGCCTGAGGCCAGGAAAAATACTGAAGGTCAATAAGATTTGGTCTCTGTTTCAAGAAACTTGTAAGTTAATAAAGGCACTAAAATGAATATACATAAAAGTTATGTCAGTGTTCATGGATACAACATTTGGAAATACGTATGAATAAATATCACAGAGGAGCTGCAAAAATTCAAGATGATTAACTAAATCTCACAAGAGGCCTGCTTGCAGTTGTTCAGGTTCTCACTTACACCTGACAACTGGTTATTGATGGGATATGAAAACTTCACCAGACCTTTAAAATGCTTTCTGAGGAAAGCATACCTATGTAGTATTTCCCTGATATTGTATATTGTACCTTCCTCTCCCTGTGATGCAAATTCTATTTAGCTAAAATTCTAAATAAATTATTCCTAGCTATAGAAAGTGTATTATCAAAGATCATTACTGAAATTTCTTTCAAAGTATTGAGATTTACACACAAGTTTACCTATGTAACAAATCTACGCTTATAGCCCAGAACATTAAATAAACAAACAAATAAACAAATAATTCCTCATTATCATAAAAAAGAGATTTACTAAATCATGATTGATTATCCTCGAAGAATGGTGTTGCTCCACAATTCTTCCTTCAGTATTCTCTGGTACTTTAGACTGTAAATATATTTTCAGGATTCCAAATTATCTTCTTACTAATGAGAACTATATTGAGAAAGAAAATATGATCTCTCTGTTTGATTCTCACTCTATCTGATTTCATTTTTAAAATTTTGGCTACATTAACTTGTATTTCAATAATTAATGACTATTTTATTATTCTTTATTCAGAAACATATAAAAAATACAGTTTTTGTTTTTGCAAAAATGGGACAATTAATCAGTTTGATAAAAATTATGTTAAAGGAGTAAAGAACGGAATTTAGATTATTTAATCAATGCTACTTAAAACCGTCTGTGGAACAGCAAGACAGAGTTCCTATGGACACAAAGAATTTTCAAGGAAGGCCCTTAATGAACAAGTGAACTGTAATATCATTTCCAATCTGTGTAGTTCCAATGAAAGAGTCATCAATAAAATATTAATTGGACTGGGCACGGTGGCTCATGCCTATAATCCTAGCACTTTGGAAAGTCTGGGTCGGCACACCACTTGAGCCCAGGAGTTCCAGACCAGCCTATGCAACATGGTAAAATCCTGTCTCTACCAAATAAAAATAAATAAATAAATGAATCTCCCAGGTTGGTGGAGTATGCCTGTAGTCCCAGTTACTCTGGAGGCTGAGGTGGGAGTATGGCTGGAGCCCAAGGAGGTCAAGGCTGCAGTGAGCCATGATCGCACCATGCACTTCAGCCTGGGCAACAGAATGAATCCCTGTTTCAATAAATAAATAAATAAATAAATAAATAAATAAAATTTATCAAAATCTTGTTCAAGTTGTTGATAAAGAATTGCAATTTTAGTTTGTATTACTGACTTTTTTCTGTCATTATAGTAACATGTTGATTTCTTTAATTATAAATCAAATAATGTTAGGTAGTTATAGCATTTCCTGAATATATACATTTAATTTAATGTATTTATTTGTTGCAAATAACATTTTTATTTATCCTAGTACTGCAAGTTTAGTTTTTATTTTTTTCTGACTGGAAAGCTTTTAGAAGTATATTTATTTTTTCTCATTTGAACAAGTCCCAAAATCTGTAGACATGGTTAGTGATATATTGTAAAATAATTTTGTTTGTTTGTTTTGGTTTTAAATACAGGAATCCACTGAGTGGGTCCACTAATTATTCCTTATGAAGGTGTCTAAATGAAAAGATGATTGGTATATTTAAATATTATACAATATATATTTCTGCAAATAATTATATAATCTATGTGAGCTCATTAATAAGTTCAAAGGTATTACAGTTATTATAAGGCTTATTCTTCACTAGACATAGATTTTCCAGTTCTTTTTTCTTGGTTCTAATTTATAAAAGTCTGTAAAGTTACCAGAAGTAAGGGAAGTAAAGTAAAAAGCTAATTTAAAAAAAAAAAAAAAGGTTGAGCCACATTTGACCGACCATTAAAATAATGCTTCTTTCAAGTTTCAGTATTAGTTTATCCACAGTAGAAATTCCATTTTATTTACATAGATTTGGTTCTACTTTTTTATTCTTATTTTCCCCTTTTTCTTTTTCTTATCCTACTTCTTCTTCAATTTTTACTTAAATAGTTGATGAAGAATTGCACCAACATTTAAAGGAAATAAATCTAACTTGTAATATGGATGATCAGCAGTTCATAAGAGCTGAGGGAGTCAAGGCCTGATTTCAAAAGTACACTCAGTGGTGTGATTTAAAGGATAACATTACTTTGTGATTAAAAAAAAAAAAAGTATATTCTGGTTTACTATACAATGAAAGTCTCCACAGAGGATGCTGCATTTAAAATAGATTTTTAAAGTGGAATAGGATTTTGGTAGTCAAATAAAACAAAAGGACTTAGGTTGTTTGCTCCTTGTGAAAAAATATACAAAGTTGGGAAAATGCAGGGCATGTCTGTATTATCTACCATTGATATGACTTCTTTAATATTATTTCTCAGTGGACATTTAATGAGGTATATCAGCAGACTCTGAGGTATATAAGAACCTCATATGAGTTAGCACCTATTTGCAAATGTACTTGTGTTCTCCCTAGACTATAGAGATATATGATGATTTTGAGTTTGGAAGTCCGTGAACAGGTAATTTTGAGTTTGGAAGTACATAAAAAGAGCAAAAAGAAAAGCACAACATGATTTTTTAAATAAATATTAAAATTTTCACAGTTTTGCATTATTCATATTGGTTATCAAGTCACTGATAGATACAGCCAAATTCAGCTGCAGGAAACTGAAATCATTCTATCCATCTTAATGGAGAGGGGTTAAGTACAGGGAGTGTATTTCTTACAAAATCTTTGGAGGACAAAAAGAAGCATGCTAGGTTGGCTTTCCAGAAATTACTCCAGTGCTCCACAAGGTGCACTAATAGAACTGCTACTAGAAAGCCAGGCTTCATGGGACCTCCACTGAAAACTCTCAGTCAAAGACCATACCACTGTCCTGAGTCTGGAAACTAAACCACCTTCATATTCGCAATGTTCCACAAGACTAATGACTGGAACACAGCTGAGAGACAGCGAATATTTCAACGTTTGTATACATCATCAACAAATTTCAAAGCCTTATATCTATCTCCCTTTTATGCCTTTCAAATCGTGCATGAGTGCACCAAATTGGAGGAATAATGCAACTCACAAAGCTGCACCATCCAGGAAGTCACAATCAAAGGAAATTATGGCAACTCAACATACCCACCACATATTTGCTTTTTCTTGTTTGTCTTTTGTATGTGTATATGCCATCTGAAACATTTTTATCCCTTTAAGAGTGTTCACATAGATGAAACAGTTTTGAGCTGGAATGTTGAGATAGACTACATATCTTTGAAAGTCAATCTATTTGCAATTAATTAACTGTGTCTTCCACAAAATGTTAAAAGTCATAGACTTTAGAAATTACTTGTTCATTGGGATTGGAAATTAGCCGTCATCTAAGGTGTTATTTTCCTTAGGAAAATCTGCAAGTAACTTGAATTATTTTCCAGGTTACCTAATGGAGACATTTCAAATTGTCTTGTATCCAATTCATTTGGTTCATAAAATCTCTATTAGAGTCAGTTTATGCATGGGAAGCATTTTCATTTATCAAGATCCCATACTTCTTTGGATTATTCCCACCTCTTTTTCTTTCTCTAAATCCATGCCAAATAGCAAGAGAATAATTCAGGACAAATTCAGACAACAAACATTCATTCGACTAATATATTTATGGTGTCTTCAGATATACAAAGTTTATAATAGTTCATTCTATCACCACAAACTTTGGAATGTAATGAAAATTTTGGAAGTTAATGGTACTTTATATAATATGTATAAAACTATGTATCAATTATGATTTTTCCCTCCATTTCATTTTCTCCCCTTATGCTTTTTGGACTGCACCTCTTTTGCCTCATTTTTGTTTTAAGATCTTTTTCTTAAGCTTTAAAATGTTGTGCCAGGCACAGTGACTCATGCCTGTATTCCCAGCACTTTGGGAGGTCGAAGAGGGCTGATCACCTGAGGTCAGGAGTTCAAGACCAGTCTGGTCAATATGTTGAAACCCTGTCTCTACTAAAAATACAAAAATTAGCTGGGCGTGGTGGCGCATGTCTGTAATTCCAACTACTCAGGAGGCTGAGGCAGGAGAATAACTTGAATGCGGAAGATTAAGGTTGCAGTGAGTCGAGGTCGCTCCACTCCACTGCACTCCAACCTGGGCAAGAGCGCAAGACTCTGTCTAATACGTGTGTGTGTGTGTGTGTGTGTGTGTGTGTGTATGTGTGTGTGTGTGTATATATATATATATAATCTATCTATCTATCTATATTTGCTCAAATATTATATATACATATGTATGTATATTTGCTCAAACTCTGTTCCTGAGCAGAGTTACAGATGACTAAGAAGTTTGCATACACATCTCAGAATTCTCCCTTACCAATATTGACATCAACTGCTGTTCGTCTCTCCCTTAAAATACTGTTACATTTGTATTTTTCTCTCTAAACTTCAATACTAGAGGCTTAGTCTTAATAACTCTTTAAGCTGTTTCTGTTTTCTCAGCTTTCAGTTTCTGTACATAGGTATCTATTTCAGTTTTTCTCTGCTTGTCTTTTCTCTGTCTCTGCCTCTCTCTCTTTGACTCACATTGGAAATCCTTGTCAAAAGTAATCCTTATCAAATATCATTTTCTGACGTCTCTATACCTAATAATTTTTAGTAGTTTGTTGTTCTTCATTGAATCAAATCATGGACTTACAGAGGCCTTACAATCTTCAAATCATGGATTTATAGAAGATACACCTTAAAATGTATCCTTCACTCACATTTTGCACACGAAGAAATAAACCCCAGGGAGATTAAGTGATTTTTACACCAGAGCATTCAGTGCCCTCTGTATACACATGCATTCAGCATTCATCAAACATTTATACAGTACCCAGACCAGTTTAGCAAGGAATCATACGCTTTCATCTTGATCTCCCCTGTGTAAGCAATTTTGATTTGAAGGCTGAATAAATGTGAAATATTCTAAAAATCTACAAATTACAACAATCTTCTATCCTACTCAGCAATAGAAGATCCTCCTAAATTTCAAACTAGAGGACACTTAGGGTTGAACTCTTGCTTGTAAAGGTAAGCCAGATTACCAATTTTCAAGCTGCATTTGTATAGCAAATTGCCCTTACATATTTCAGGTTGATTTAAAGGGTTTAGTGGAACTTAGGGGATAAGGCCCTCCAAGCCAAATTTTAGTGCTGCTACCTCCCATGATGAATCACGTGTTGTCCTGCAAAGAGATATATTTATACCATACATTGCTGGTAGGCATTTACACAACATATATTTATTGAGCAGATGTATTAGGGGATAGAAGATTCCCAATCTTGTGGAGCTTACATTATAACCAGGAGACACAAACAATAAACATAATACATAAAACACTTAATACATCAAGTTAGAGCATGATATATGCTTAAAGAAAAACAAAAGCATCCTAAAGTAAGGGTGGTTCGATGTTCTGGATAGGTCATGGAGACAGATTATAACATTCAACTATGGAGCCAGCCTTATTGACAAGGTAGGATAAGAGCAGAGTCTTGAAGAAATAAGATAGTGTTTCAAGCAGTGAGCAGGACTGAACAAAGCCTTGAGGCAGCAGCTTATATAGAGTAGTTGAAGAAAAACGGATGTCAATGTGGTTGGAGCAAGGGAGCATTGGAGGAGAAAGGTCATAGACATAGAGGTGAGGAGGAAGGTCATCATGAGCCTTACAGAGGATTTTAAGAGCTTCAGTTTTGACTTTTGAGTGAAACAAAGGGTTAATTCGAGATTTTAACAGAACTAATTCCTGCTTCTGCAGCATTTATTATGCTGTTCCCTCATTCATATATTCCATTAACTCATTTTTCATAAACACATAACACACATCCAAAGACTGAGAAAATGAAGTTAGTATGGTCAATAAGCTTGAATAAAAAGAAAAATTGAATAAAGAAATTAAAGTGGTAAAAGGGTAAGAACTTGGGGTCAAAGTGAGATATTCAACTTATTGATTTCTGAATAAAAATTGTTCCAGAGATTACAATTTTTTTTCCCGTGGCACTTCAAATTTGAACTTGCATTGAAGTGCTAACGCCTGCATTATGCTTAATCTAAAGTGAGACTGAACATTCTCTCCTCTTCTGTGCTCTTAAATTTACATAGTTGGTACATTATTTAACTCACTACGTTCTCTGATGCTGTGGGCTATAATTGTTTAGAAGAACTCCAGTCTTCCATGTCAGTCTGCATATTTTCAAATTTTGATTTTACAACCTATTGGCTATGTAACCTTGATGTACTACTCAACTACACTGGGCTCTGTTTCCCAAGCAGTTAAATGTACACATTTATAGTATTTATTTCATAAGGTTTTATGGAAATAAAATGAATAAATACATGTGGAGTGCTCAAAACTGTTCATTGCTTTAGTTGTGATGATATCTCTGAAATAGGTGACCCAGGTACTCCTGCCATGTGTAACAGAAGAGATTGAGAATTTTCCTAAGAATTAGCTTCTTTCTTCACGATATTTTAACCTGTTATTTCATTATAGGCTGTCTTCTGTATGGCCTAACCTCCAATATGCATATTATGCATATTTAATTTTCTCGGATTATATGCTCCAGTGGAGTAGATGTGTGATAAATAAATCAATAAATAAGACATAAATAAATGTTCATATTATATATTGTTAACATATTGTATGCATTTATATTTATGTTTACACATATATTGGCAGTATGTAAAAGTATATACTGTATATATATATTAGATTTCTATTAATTTGATTGTTTTATTTCTGTGATAGTTATTGTTGCTTGTTCATGGGCTAAATCATATTTTTGCTTCTGAATATCATTATGTGATTCTGTGAGTAATCCTCTGGATATCAGAAATAAACACCAAACTGTAGTTTCACACTTAAGTCTTTGGTTTCTCGGATATACTTTAATTTTCATGCTTTATAAGCTACTTACTCTGTCAGGGTCCTTGCCCCTGAAATTAGTCACGAGATGTTTTCAAATAGACATTTTACTGCTCTGTTTATATACTTAATGATGAATTTTCTAGGGATTTCTAGATGCAATGTTTCCTCCTCTCAGCCCTTCATACTATAATTGCCTAATATCTCCAAAAGCATCTTCCCAATAGAGTTAACAACTCCTTTTTTCCCCAAGATCTAGATTCCTTAGGGAAATGACTACACAGTTATACATGTATATATATGTATCTGATATTTCTATGTTGATGAATTCATTCTTTTTCTACTTTTTCATCATATTCTTCAGATTTTTGAAAGTTTCATTTATCCATTGTGGATCATAGACAATGACATAAAACTGCCACTATTTATTTTTGGCACAATTTGGGTCCTATGAGCAGCAATACTTAATAATTGGTCTGATTCCATTGTAAAACAGAAGTTTAAGACACACAGATTGGCAGGAGAGGTAATATTATGCCTAAAACAGAAAGCGTATGGTAATTGACATCAGATTGCTGCACCAAATGGCAGACTGGCAATTTTAAGCACCTCTTAATAGTCTTAAAGTTCTTAGTAATTTACCATCTAAGTCATTTCTAGATTTTATTAGCAAGACATCAGGATTTAAATGTTCTCTGCAAATGTATCAACTGATTAACTTAAAATAGCACATTTATTAAAGGAAATTTAGGCTCAAAACCATATTCCTTAAATTTCTCTAAATAATAGGAATCAATATGGTAATGTAAAATTTAAATAATGCATACGTCATTTTAAACACTTACTTAAAACAGTGAGTCTGGTGCCACGTCTTACAGTTTATGAAGACTATATTACTGTATTGTTTGGCTAGAAGGAAGCATTAAGTATTATCTTGCCAAATGTCCCAAGTATTAGAAGAGTAGCTGGCACAAAGTGAGTGTTCCATAAATACTTGTAAAAAATTGTATGAGTTCTATCATATAATATGTACTCCTTTTTTAACTTGAGATTAATTTGCATATGATTCATGTTCTTAGGCCATAAATACCGTGACCCTAGAACTGACTTACTCCTTATAAAATTTGAAATGTTTTTATTTCACCAATTAATTTCATAATTATGTTCTCACATGCATGTGCTACTATAATGAATATTTATTGAACATCTACTATGTGTCAGGTACTGGACATGTTTCTAGAAGTCTTTGCCCTTTAGTAGCTTAAAATCTAATGATTTATACTGGCAATAATGACATATGCTGAAAGAGTTAAGATAGACTCACCATGCAGTGCAATGGCAGTATAAGGGAGCGTCAATAATCAGACTTGGCAGGGGAGATTAAAAAGACTTCCTGAAGAAAAGGACGAAAAGTCTAAGATGGGGAAAACAAGCAGGAATAAAACAGTTAAAAAGACAGATTGAGGCCCTGATGCACAGGGACAGCTATTACTAGCTAGTTAGAGCATGCTGTATGCATCGCCTTCCAAGTCTGGGATCTGTGACACTGAGATGGTACCGTGAATGAATGAATGAAAAATAGGGCTTTGTTTGCTTGTTTATTTGTCTGTTTAATCTTCCCCCACCCCCACACTGCCTACTTATCTGTGCACCCCTGACAGTAACATGGGGAAAAGTGACTAGAGAACAATGCAGGAAGAAAGAACAGCAAGTGCAAAGGCTCAGAGGCTGAAGACTTGATGCCATGTTGGGGAAAACATTCAGTATGGCTGTAGAATGGTGTTTGGCATGGAGTATGCTGAAGCTGGGAAGATAAGCAGAAGCCTTATCATAAATATCCAATAAGTGATAATTACGCATGATGTACATTACAGATAATACATTTGAAATACTATAAGGAAAAGGTTATAATTTTGCATGTGAAAATGTTAATTTGTTCAATAGAAGCTGTATTCCCTTTCACTTTTATATAAATATAATTTTATTCTTCACTGTCTTCACCGTCTTGTCCCGCAAGACAAAAGGAGAACTATTAGCTTCGAACAAAAATAGTTCCCAAATTATCATTCTTCATTTGGGAATTATAGTAATATCCAAACAATATGAGGCTGTTTAGTACATGAATAAAATGTCACTGGCATATACAGAATCTGTTTGGGTAGATTCCTTTTATTCTTATCTGACCAAACATAACTCAAGTCCAGATACTCTACCAGTCAAGGGGCCAACTACTCTTTGGATTCTCATTCATACCTCTGTGTGACTAACCTAAGGTTGAGAGTTCCCTTCTCTTAATGAAAGAGGGTAATGTCCTAGTATTGAGAAAAATCTGTTTTCCCACAGTTAACTCTTCTTTAGAGGCTTTTGTCCTTTCTTCCAATATTATGAAAGTTGTGTTTCTGGCATTCCTAATTGGAATATTAGAGCAAAATATAAACAAACAAAACTCTTCTTATTTTTATTTAAATCCTTTTAATTTATTGAATGGTGAAATTTCTTTCATAGATTGTTTTCCTCTGATTTTTCATTTTGCATCTTTTTGTCCTTTATGTGTATTTGTTATTAGAGTTTTCCATCATTTTTATTAACTAGTATGAATTTGTATTGTGCTTTCTACTTGCTGTCTATAAATTGTAATATTTCCCAATTTTAATATGGTTTATGGCATTCTAAATTATTGTTTAAATTTTAATTAGCATTTTAGAGGTTCTGTGGCCCCAACAGCACTTATCTACTTCTCCCACAGTAACACATTTCTCAGCTATTCACAAAGACAAGGAAAAGCAGTCCACTTCTCACCTCCTCTTGTAGTTAATGGCAGACATGTGTCTAAGGTTTGGACAATAGCATGTAACTTGGATATCATGTGCAGTTTACAGAAACTTCCCTCAAAGACAATTTTGCATGCTCATTCCCTGTTCTTCGTTATTAATTTCTTCATTCTATTGCTAAAATGCATATGCATATTTGGAAATTAAGAGCAATATTTTAAAGAATGGATGAGTGGTGAGTTTCATGGAGTAAAGCCACCATACAAACTGTGGACTTCTTAATTCCAGAATAAGCTTCTAATATGTTTAAACTACTATTATTTTTTCCCTGATATTCAAATTTAGACACAGTTTTAATAATGCATATGGTTAAACATATTTTACTTTTTTCTTTCTAGGTTTTCTATTGTATTCACTCTAAGAAAGGTGCTCAACATCAGTAGCAACAAAATTTTAAAATTTTTCTAAAGGATAAAGATTTAGTGAATGGAAAAAAAATCAAAACAGTAAAACACAATCAATTGTTACAGAAATGAAGAGAGTAAAATGTTGTAAGGACAGAGATGACAGTATAAAGTGAGAGCAAACGGACTTGAGAACTGTATGTTGAATCTGGTATTCTGAGGTCTTTTGTAATCTTCAAGTTTGCAATTTAAGATTGTGGTAAAGTAGGCCGGGCGCAGTGGCTCATGCCTGTAATCCTAGCACTTTGGGAGGCCGAGGCAGGCAGATCACGAGGTCAGGAGATCGAGACCATCCTGGCTAACACGGTGAAACCCTGTCTCTAATAAAAAAAAAAAAAAAAAAAAAAAATTAGCCAGGCGTGGTGGCCGGCGCCTGTAGTCTCAGCTACTAGGGAGGCTGAGGCAGGAGAATGGTGTGAACCCAGGAGGCAGAGCTTGCAGTGAGCCCAGATAGCACCACAGCACTCCAATCTGGGCAACAGAGTGAGACTTTGTCTCAAAAAAAAAAAAAGATTGTGTTATAATTATTTAATTTTACCACTGATGTTCTGTTTATTAGTTTGTTAGTTTTTAATTAATTTTTGTGTTTTTAATCACTATACTTTATATTTATATTATATATAAATTTATTAACAGATTTTCTTAATTCTTACAACTGCCACATAAAAAAAATGCTACTTTTATTTTTCCCATTGTTATGGTTTACTGTGAGTGGATGATGCTTTCCCATACCATTGATGCACACTTGTCAACTTCTAGGTAAAATCAAATAATTATATGTATTAATTTACTACTGCTGCTGAAGCAAATTACTACAGACTTAATGACTTAAAACAACAAAAATATATTAACTTGCAATTCTGTAGGTCAAAGGGTTATACTTTTTTAGGAGTCTCAACAGGAAAAGTTTCCTTATCTTTTCCAGCAACTAGAGGCTGTCTGCATTTCTTGACTTGTAGACCTGTTCCTCCATGTTCAACGACAGGAATATTCAGCTAACTCTTTTACACATTGTACTTAATATTCTCTGACCTACTTTTCTGCTGTTTATTTTATTTTTAAGAAATCTTGTGATTACAGTGGGCCTGTCCAGATAATCCAGGACATTCTCCCCATTTTAATGTCAGCTGATTAACAACCGAAATTTCAACTACAACCTTAATTTCCTTTTGTTGTATGTAGTGGGGTGAGTGGTAGGTAACTCCAAATGATCTGTCCAGCCACTATTCACAAATGTGACTTTGTTTGGAAAATGGTCTTTGCAAATGTTGTTAAAGCTCTTGAGATAAGACCTGTCTGGATTGGGGTGGACCCTAGATTTGTGACAAATGTCTTTATAATATAATAGAAGGAAGAATAGCCTGTGTGAAGACAGAGACACAGTTTGAACTTATATGGGTTCATCAATCCAAGGAATGTGTATTAATTTATTCTCATGCTTCTAATTTATTCTCACAATGAGACTGGATAATTTATAAAACAACAACAAATAAAGAGGTTTAATTGACTCGTAGTTCCACATGGCTGGGGAGGCCTCACAATCATGGTGAAGGGTGAAGGAGGAGCAAAGGCATCTCTTAAATGTTGGCTTGCAAGAGAGCATGTACACAGGGACTTCCCTTTATAAAACCATCAGATCTCATGAGACTTATTCATTATCACATGAGCAGCACAAGAAAACCCACCCCTATGATTTAATTACCTCCCACTGGGCCCCTCCCATGACATGTGGGGATTATGGAAGCTACAATTCAAGATGAGATTTGGATAGGAATGCCGCCAAACCATATTATTTTTCCCTGGGCTGCTCCCTAATCTCATGTCCTCACATTTTGAAACCAATCATGTCTTCCCATCAGTCCTCCAAATTCTTGATTCATTTCAGCAATATCTCAAAAGTCCACAGTTCAAAGTCTCATCTGAGAGAAGGCAAGTCCCTTCTGCCTACAAGCCTGTAAAATCTAAAGCAACTAGAGACTGTCTGCATTCCTTGACTTGTAGACCTGATATTTCCTAGATACAATGGGGGTACAGGCATTGGATAAATTCATCTATTTAAAATAGGAGAAATTGGCCAAAACAAAGGGGCTACAGGCCCCATGCAAGTCCAAAATTCAATAGGGCAGTCATTAAACCTTAAAGATCCAAAATGATCTCTTTTGACTCCATGTCTCACATCTAGCTTATGTTGATGCAAAATGTGGGCTCCCACAGCCTTGGACAGTTCCATCCTTTTGGCTTTTCAGGGTACAGCTTCCCTTCTGGCTACTTTCACAGGCTGTCATTGAGTGTCGCAGCTTTTCCAGGTGCATGTTTCAGACTGTTGGTAGATCTACCATTCTGGGGTCTGCAGGATGGTGCTCCACTAGGCAGCACCACAGTGGGTGCTCCATCACTGCAGCACACCTCTGCCTGGGCATCCAGGTGTTTCCATACATCCTCTGAAATCTAGCTAGTGTTTCACAAACCTAAATTCTTGACTTCTATTCAACCACAGGTCCAACACCATGTGTAAGCCGCCAAGGTTTGGGACTTGCACCCTCTGAAGCAACAGGTTGTGCTGTACTTTGGCCCATTTTAGTCATGGGTGGGATGGAAGGCATCAAGTCCCGAGACTGCACAAAGCAGCAAGGCCCTGGGCCCAGTCCAGAAAACCATTTTTCCCTCCTGTAACCTGTGATGGGAGGGGCTGCTGTAAAGATCTCTGACATAGCCTGGCGACATTTTCCCCATTGTCTTGGTAATTAACATTTGGTTTCTCATTATTCATACAAATTCTGCAGCCAGCTTGAATTTCTCCTCAGAAAATGGATTTTTCTTTTCTGTCACATCATCAGTCTGCAATTTTTTCAAACTTTTGTGCTCTACTTCTCTTTTAAACGTAAGTTTCAATCCAAATTATATATTTGTAAATGAATAAAACTGAGTGCTTTTAAGAGCACACAAGTCCCATCTTGAAGGCTTTGCTGCTTAGAAATTTCTTCTGCCAGATACCTTAAATCATCTCTCTCAAATTCAAAGTTCCACAGATCTCCTGGGCAGGGGCAAAATGCCACCAGTCTCTTTACTAAAGTATAGCAAGAGTCGCTTTTGCTCCAATTCCCAATAAGTTCCTCATCTCTATCCGAGACCAACTCAGGCTGGACTTTATTGTCCTTATCACTATCAGCATTTTGATCAAAACTGTTCAAAAAGTCTCTAAAAAGTTCCAAAACTTCCCACATCTTCGTGTCTTCTGAGCCCTCCAAGTCTCTGGGAAGTTCCAAACATTCCCACATTTTTATATTTCCTTCTGAGCCCTCCAAACTGTTCTAACCTTGGACTTTTCCAAAGTCATTTCTACATTTCTGGGTGTCTTTACAGTAGCACCCCACTCTCGGTACCAATTTGCTGTATTAGTTCATTCTCACACTACTAATAAAGGCATACCTGAGACTGAGTAATTTTTAAAGATAAAGGACTTTAATGAACTCACAGTTCTACTTGGCTGAGGAGGCCTCACAATCATGCTGGAAAGTGAAGGAATAGTAAAGGCATGTCTTACATGCTGGCAGACAAGAGTGTGTGCAGGGGAACTGTCCTTTGTAAAACCATCAGATCTCATGAGACTTACTCCGTATCATGTGAATAGCAGGAGAAAACTTGCCCCCATGATTCAGTTACCTCCCACCAAGTCCCTCCCACAACATGTGGGTATTATGAGAGCTACAATTCAAGATGAGATTTGAGTGGGGACACAGACAAACCATAATAGAATACATGAAGCCACCAAAAGCTGGAAGAGGCATGGAAGAATCTCCTCTAGGACCTTCAGAGGAAGTTGCCCTATCAGTACTTTGATTTCAGACTTCTGACGTCCAGAACTATGAGACAAAAAATTTCAGTTATTTAAAGATATTCACTTTGTGGTCATTTTTCTATGTGACAGTCCTAGGAACTAATGTACTGTATAAAGTAACATTCACAGGTTCTGCAAATTAGTATTTGCAGACCTTTGAAGGCCATTATTTTGCCTATCATATTATGTAATCTACAACTATACTGATACTATCATGCAAAATACTTTTAATTTCAGGGGCCCAGTTTATATCAAAAATAGCTCATAACAAATCCATATTTGTTGCTTCAACCCAGAGAGAATAATAGTAAAGTAATGTTACTTTATTAATATTACTGAAAGTTTATAAAAATATTTAGTACTATTGGGCTCTTCATTGCTCTATTACAAACTTCCCTGTGAATTAATGGTTTAAAACCATATCATTTTACTTCCTCATGATTCTGTAGGTCAAGAATTTGGGAAGTGGGGTTTGTTGGATTCGTTAACTTGGTTGCATTCCGTGGGTGCCTTGTCTGGTGAGGGGGAACTAAAACTTCATTCACATGTTTCTCACCTTGATGCTCATTTACATGGCCTTTCTCTCTGTCTAGATGGCTAGCCTTGGCTTTCTCATCATATGGTGGTCTCAGAATTTTCAAACTTCATCCATAGTTTTGAGAATGGTGAAGGTACAATGCTTCAGCATCGTTCTCCCTGTATTATAATAGTCAGTGCCAGTTACAGGGTCAATCCAGTTTTAAGAGAAGGGAAAATTCAAGCTATATGGGAGAATTTATAAACAATAATGTCCACATTTAATGTACCACAAACAGGGCCTGCTTCATGGTAATAGGATCTGTCTAGTTACACAGGGCCCTGAACTTGGATTAATTCTCTGCATCACTGTGTTTACATTTTTAATACTTTTAAAACAAGGAACCCACATTTTCTTTTTATGCATGGCATAACAAATTCTATAACCATTTCTGATCACATACATTAACCAAGTAAGTTTTAAAAAATATTAAACTTATTTTTCAGATTATAACATGACCTAGATGTTAAGGAACTTGCATAAATGTATATACTTAGCAAGGGATAGAGTTTCAAAATTAATATTTCATATTCTTTCCATTACCCTATATTACCTGAACTTTCTTATAGGGATCTATGTTATTTTCAGGCATAAAATAAAAATATCAATCAAATGTTAATCTTAGAGGTTTTAGGATTTTTATTTGTCTGTCAACCAATTTATCTGCCTGTTATTTGTCAAGCTGAGGGCTTTTAAATTTTTTATGCATAGTTAATAACATTGTGGGTTTTTTTGTTTGTTTTTCTCTATTATCTTATAAAGAGAA
The DNA here is from genome assembly GCF_024542745.1 of Macaca thibetana thibetana. Classification (NCBI taxonomy): domain Eukaryota; kingdom Metazoa; phylum Chordata; class Mammalia; order Primates; family Cercopithecidae; genus Macaca; species Macaca thibetana. The sequence goes on along the minus strand of NC_065578.1, from coordinate 105,344,123 downwards.
AAACTCTATTCAGAATCCACAGTGGTCCCCACAAAAGGACGTAGATCGCTTTGTGACATGTCAATCCATGGATTAAACTCTGTGACCCATGGGGTAGCAATTATGATTGACCAGGTTTTGATCTTTGCTGTAAACTTTAAACTAGAAGTCAGTCATACTAAGTTCAACTAAAATCTTAAGAAATATATTGGAGGACAACTGTTTCCTAAAAACATGATTGACAGGCAGACAAAATATTTCTACTAAGAAGTTGAGATTGAGTATTAAACCACGTGTTTTATATTGTAAAACCTCTGGTGTTTTTTAAACCACAATGTAGATATCTAGTGCTAACCCCATGTTATCACTTCTATTTCATGGGTCAACTCATTCTCAGTGATAAGATGTGGAATGATCTGCCTGTGTTACAAAAACTGTATGTATATTAATTTCTTACATTCTTTTTCTTATGTGTCATTTATAGAAACAGGAAATACTGAGAAATGAGTTAAATAACTTAATATATCTGATAAGTGGACGTGTGATTCGAGGCAAGTCATTTACAAACAGTGTACTTTACAATATTTCTATGTGACTAGCCTGTGATCATGGCCACAAGAAAAAATGTGATTATAAGGTAACTATAGAAAAATTAACTGCCTCCTTTTTCACCCTGCTTTATACCAGTCTCTATAAGAGTTAATTTTTGCCTTAATTCATTATAATCATGTTATTCTAAATTACGTTTAGTAGCAAGTTTTGTTTTTATTGTGACACATTTTGGCTTAAAGCAATTCTGTGAGTGTTCTTCAATGTAATCTTATTTCTTGTATTTTTAGTGAGGTGTATAACATATATAGTCATTTCTTGGCTAGAAATCGAGAGATACATACTGTGAACATTTCAAGTGATGTTTTACGTTTTAGATGTGATCCACTTGTCCTGGAACAAGTAAAGTAAAAAATATATATATATATGTTGGTAAAATATGAAGAACAAAGACATTTTCAACTAAATATAAAGCATAACCAGAGAATACGCTTTTAGACATGTCACAGCTGGAACTAGTCCTGATTTGGCATGGTGAATGTCTGAGCAGTGCTTTTTATTCTTTTTTTACAGAAAGACAAATCTTTGACGTCCTTTCCAACGAGTTCAATAACAGCAGGCTAACTATCTTGTAGATTAAAAATAACAAACTTTTAACTTTCTTATGATGGAGTATCTAGTATGCATTCATCCTGTGTCCCTTCTTGATCTTATTTGGAAGGAGAAACAAAATGAGATTAATAAGAGCAAACAAACAAAAAACTCTCTCCGTGCCATTGTTTCACGTTGGTTGGACAATGAAATGTAACTGAAATGCCTGAAAAATCATTTGAAAAGGATTTTCTCATCTGAAAAAACACCTTCTGTGCTTCCTGCAGCTTGAACCTAATGATAAGAGTTCCAACAACCATTTCCTGTCTTTGAAGATAGACAGAAATTATGGTGCTCAGAAAGACAGAAGGACTCCAACTCTTTCAAGGGTTTGTGAATCCACCATATTAACCCTAGACTGGCTACCTCTGTAATTCTTCTACAAAAGATTATAAACTTATTTATTTAAGGAACTGAAGGCTTTATTCATTTACAGCTTTACTAGTTGGTGAGTGCAATTCCCGTATTATAAATTTACTGTCATTGTGTATGTGAGATTGTTTTGTTTTTAGACATTTTCCATCTTTCTTAACATTTAAATCACTTCTCCACTTGAACATCAATAAAATTAATTACTGTACTTTAGTCCTATTCCTATTTGTGTATTTTTGCTTAGAAAATAGTTTGTGCAAATGGACTGGAGAATGTAAATTGCTTGTTTAAGTGGTTTCAACAACACCAGTTGATTGTTGTTTCTAGAAATGCATTTTAAGGAAATACAGATGCTCCTCAAATTATTGTGGGTTGAATATAGAATATTTTTAAATGATATATTTAGTTTTTATATGTAAAATATAAGCTATAGCTGCTATTTATAAAGAAAAGTGTGATAGATTTAAATGTGGATACATGGGTGAAGCAATAATGATCAGCCACTGACAGGGTTCTGCTCCCCGAAGCATGCAAAGTCTCAGTTGTGCTTTACTCACAGTTCTTCAAAAGATTTTTGATCTTTAGATAAAGAATTTGCTAATACTTTAAAGTTTTAAACTTAAGATCTATAAAGATTTCTCTTTTTCTGAGTCTGTTATGTGATAGTTTTACTTAAGCAAGAAAATACCTACAATCTTTAGACCAACATCTCATCCCCAGGCATTTTTTGGATACCAACATTACAGTGATAAAATATAAGTGACATCCAAACACCCCAGCTAAGGATATAACATAAAGAAGGAAAAAAATGACCTGAAGACAGGATACTTCAAGAATTCATATTGAGGGTAATTTAATCCTTTTTCTGTCCTCCAAACATCTATTATTATCATCTCATGGTCTGGCAACTCAGGGTGTAAATCTAGTATCACACTCACCATAAAAGATGTTCCTGATGGTCCTTTATCCTATTGAATTTGAACATTTCTTCTCCGTATAATTACATACTAGTTTTTCCATTTTTCTGGAATCTATATGCTATGGAACGAATTGTGTTTCTCCCCTTTCCCAAATTCATGATGAAGCCCTAACACCCAATGTAATTGGAGCTAGAGCTTTTAGGAGGCACTTCAGGTTAAATGAGGCAAATAGGAGTGAAGTCCTAATCTAATAGGATTGTGGTCTTGTAAGGACATGAAGAGAGAGAAAGAGAAAGGGCGTAGAGGGGAGAGAGATTTCTGTCTATATACAAATACCCAGTAAAGGTCAGGTAAGGACACAGAAAGAAGGCACCCATCTACGAGTCAGGAAGAGTCCTCCCCAGACCCTGGCTATACTGGCATCCCGATCTCAGACTTCTTGCCCCCTCCAAGCTGTAAGAAAATAAGTAATTGTTGTTGAAGCCACAAAGTCTATGATATTTTGTTATGGCAGCCCAAGCGGGCTAAGACACTGTCTTATTTTAATTTACATTATTATTGTTTACAGTTTTTCTTTTCTTCTTTATTGTAAGTTTTTAGATATGTGTTTTATTTTTCCTTGTAATGCCCACCATTCAGTTTATTTCTTTTGTAACTACTCAATTAATATACTTGAGCACATCCAAAAATGACTAAATGAAATCCCAATTGTAATTGAATCTAGAGATGAGCATAGTATCACAGTATATGAGGCTGAATGAAATCATGAAGTTCACATACCCAGGCATTCAAGTAGTGTTTGTAGCTTAGGCACTTCCTTAAGATTTTTAACAACTTGGGTTTCCCCCTGTTATGGTACCACAATTATTGTAGGATATGCATGATATAAAATTATTCTTCATGTTTCATCATTGTTCTTTATAACTGGAAATATTTATTTAAAATATATATTTCTGGGAATACCCACTCCTCCCAGTTCTGATTCAATTGGTCTGGAATAAAACCTTGGAATCTGTATTTTAAAAACAATTAAAACACTACTGGTATAAATGAACCACAGACTCCTTTGCGAAACAGCTTTCTAGTTATTTTCTTCTTCATGTGTTTGATTGTTAGCTACGGAACACATCTCAAAATGCCTTTTCACATCACTTAAAAAATAAAGAAAAAAAATATTTGAGAAGGGATGTATCCTGGCAGAACTCCAATTGTAATGGCTGTGGAACTACAGCTTCTCAACATTCCAGCTACAAATAAGTTGTACCTATCAACAAAGTAGCACATGTTATTACTAAAATTTTCATTATTCACAATATTTTGAGAAGAAAACATGATTGATTTAAATCTGGATGTATGAGTGAAAGAATGATGACAAATTACGAATAGTGTTTACTCACTATACAATGGATCTACCTCTGTCACAATGTCATGTAATAATGAATGAATAACACAGATTGGTGGACTTAGGTCAATAGTCTTAACAGGAGCAGTTTTATTTTTAATAAATACAATCAAATTAAAAGATATATATAAGGCTAGTCAGACAACTAGAAGAACTCTTATGAAAAGAATGGTTGGAAATGTGACTCATATCTATTGAATATTTGTCATGTGATAGGTACTACGATATTTACAACTTTTCCAGTCAATATGATCATTCCCACTCTTTAGATGAGAAAATTAAAACTCAGGGTGGATTAAAGAAAAAAAAAAAAAAACTTTCCCAAGACAGACAACTTACTGACAGAGTCAGGAAATAAACCTGGACTTTTCTGAATACAATGCACTTAGACATTTATTTATACTACTTAGGGTATAAATTTATGTAGGGCTGAGTAATATTTGGCATCTGTGTATTTAGATTTCTTTATTTTATAACTACAGTTTATTTTTTCCAGAAACATCAAATGGATTTAGGCTAACAGAATCATGGTCATTTAGCCTTATAAAAGAAACTATTCGTTTTTAAAATGTTTGATGGGATCCACTATGATGAAACTATTCCTAGTATAATGAAATCTATACACTTGATTTTATCTAATGCATTAACCAAATATAACTGGCCTCATAGCAATTTTGATAAGCAAAATTATAAACAGAGAAATAGGCAGAAAGTATGTTCTGAGCATCAATATTTTTCTTAAATTGGAGAATTTTAAGATAATCTTTGCTCTAGTATTCTTTTCAGTATGAGCCTGCTTGTCCTTTCCTTTGAGCACTAAGCTTTCCAGGAAACCTACATTAGCCATGAAAATGACACCAGTCTCAGGTGAGTATGGTTGTGAAGTAGAAAGATTCAATTGCATGGGCATAAGAACTACTACAACAGCCTCCAATCTCAGAAGGACTATGTCTGAGAAAAGCCTGCCATTACTCTTGGCAAGAATAGAGAATTATTTCTCTGGAGATCATGGCCATTATGTATTGTCCTGAAGGCAAAAGAACACCAAAATATGTGTTCTTCTAACTGTTACCAATTCAAGCATTTAGAACCTCTCTACCATCTGCTGAAATCAAAGTAAATTAAGAGAGAGAAAGAGAGACAGAGAACAGTAAGTCCTCATTTAACATCAATGATAGGTTCTTAGAAACTGTGACTTTGAGCAAAATGACCAATTCGATCATAGGTTATTTTATAGAAACAACAGTTAAGTTCTTATGGCATATTTTGGTCACAAAAATATTATTAGACTTCTATGTGAAGATCAAAACATTTCTAATAATAAACACTGAAATAAAATAAATGTGAGGTATACATACATTTAAGAACGAGTAATAAAAACAAGTAAGGTGATTATTTACCCAAGTATTCTGGTTCAGGGTTGCAAGTAGTCAGAGCCTCTCCTGGCAGCTCAGGGCACCAGGTAGGACCCACCGTGGAAAGGATGCCATCCCATCACAGGGCACACTCACACAGGCACTCACACTCAGACTGGAACAATTCAGACATTCCAATTAGCCTAATATGCACATATTTAGGATGTGGAAGAAAACTGGTGTATCCAGAAAAACATCCATGTAAACACAGGGAGAGCATGCAAACTCTACATAAACAGTGGCCCCAGTCAGCAATCTGTTTTTTGTTTTGTTTTGTTTTGTTTTTTCCTCATCAATGTTAACTGAGACAACACTGAACAAAACAATGTTATTCTAGGGCCTGCTGTATTAGGATTTAGAAACATTACAACACCAACAAATCACATGAACTTTTTCTTCCCTGTCTCCTTCCAAGTTTGCCTAGGAATTTACTTAAAACAGAAGAGTTGGGTATGGCAATATTTGACTTGAAAATCAACAGTCATGATATTTGACAGACACCCATAAGGGTTGCATTGAATAGGTTAGAATATTTGTTCTCGTTAGTCATTTTTGATTGGCTTAAAAGCACATGCCCAGGTAATTTTACAGTAGTAGAAATTTTATGAGCATCAGTGGCTTCTTTGTATGTTAATAAATTCCTTACTGACACCGCTGGTCTTCATAATAATTTCATTACTGTGGTAGATTTGAACGTGAATCCAGTTGGCTATGGTAAATATTGTGGTTAGACAAGTTTAATCATTTTAAAAAAACTGATGCTTTTCAATCATTGTATTCACTTCTTATGGACTTGTGCATGTGTAACCTAGAGATAAAATTTAGAATTAGATGGTATTTACTACCAAAAGAAGTATACCTTATGTGTGTGGTCTATAGCCCAGCCCATTGGACCTATGCAGTTCAATGAAATTTTACTCACTTAGTCTGAATGGTTGCTCTTGTACTTTACATGAGTATTTTACCCCATGTATGATTTTATAATATGATTCACTGATCATTTAGAAAATATTGGTTCAATGATTTATTTAGATTTTTCAAAAGTATAGATACATTTCACTTACAATATAAGAAGATCACATTTGTTGTTATCATTAATCTCATTAATTTCATCATAAGAAACCTTAAGTGTTTGGAAGACGTCAAGCTCACAGTGGCTAATAAAAGCTTTCCTAAATTATAATTTTTCACTTGCAAGTCAATTGTACCATTGACAAAAATACTATCAATTGATTTTCTTAAATTGACAGGTTTTCTTTATTTATTCGCCAGATTATATCCACTTAAAACTGAAATCTGAATAATCACAATTTATCTTCTTTCAAATAAAAATAATATTCTGTGAAACTAGGATACTGGCATCTCATTCAAAAGCACAAGTACTTTTCCAAGAGACAACTATCTGACTTTAAAATCTCTTTCCTTCTAATATATCTCTCTCCAGTTCATTCTACCACATCATCCCCATAAAATCACTAACATGCCTTCTGTCACGACAGATTACTTTGCATTATAAAAATGGAATTACGTGGTATGGTATGTACTCTTGTATCTGTTTTTTTTTTTTTTTTTTTTCATTAAGCATAATTATTTTGATATATAGTCAGGTCATTGAATATTAGTTACTTAAGACTTTTTATTACTGAAGTGTATTCCACTCTGTATAAGTATCACAATTTGTTTATCCATTCACCTATTAAGGGGTACTATGTTGTTTCCAGTTTGGGGATTGTATTAGTCTGTTTTCACACTGCTCAAAAAGACATACCTGGAACCGGGCAATTTACAAAAGAAAGAGGTTTAATGGGCTTACTGTTCTATGTGACTGGCAAGGCCTAAAATCCACAGCAGCAGGTGAAAGGCACGTCTCACATGGTGGCAGACAAAAAAAGAGAAAGTTTGTGCAGGGAAACACCCCCTTATAAAACCTCCAGATCCCATGAGACTTCTTCACTATCATGAGAGCAGCACAGGAAAGACCTGCCCCCATGATTCAATTACTTTCCACATTGTCCCTCCCACGACACAAGGAATTCAAGATGAGATTTGGGTGGGGACAGAGTCAAACCATATCTGGGCTATAATAAATAAAGCTGCTATGAACATCTCTCTAGATGTCTTTTTGTGGGTATATGCTTTTATTTATCTTTGCAGTGGAATGGCTGGATCATATGGTAGGTAGGTATGTGTTTAGTCTTTTAAGGAATTACTGTCTTCTAAAGTTGCACTATTTTACATTCACACTAATAATAATTCTACTCTGTGCTATGCCATCTTGACCATAAAAGTAGTTTTAATCATTTTTTACACTTTGCTCTTATGAAAACTTCATTGAAATGCAGAGATTATTAAATGATTAATAAAAATAACTTTTTAAAAAGCTTTCTGAATTCTGATATTTGCTGAAACTCTTTCTTATACTTGTATGACATTCATAGGATTTCTACCAAATATGCTCAATAATTTCAACATTAGATAATTTTACTTAGGAAAATAAACTTGCTTTCAATGACATTTCTTCATTTTATGAAATCTATATTATCTATAGGGATATTACAAAGACTAGAATCTCTATATTTTGCTTTTATATTTAAATATTCAGAAAATGTGAAAGCAGACAACAAATATCTACTCCAGGGAAATATCTAGAGTTTGTTGGAGTGTAATGGACTCTCTTTGGTAAGCTCATCATTCAAGGTAAGAGTTTTTAAAGTTTAATTCTTTCCATTATTGTCCGATTTTAAATCATTTAGAGACAGCAAATGTCTATGTTACTTTTAAAGTTCTGATTGCATAGCATTGCATTTTTACTTAAAAAATAACTCCCCTTTTCTGAAGATTTCATTGTCTTTATTAAAACTAGAATTTAATAAATGTATATTTGTTGTCTGTATTAAAACGTTAAATTTATTTTTCTACTTGTATCTTATACAATGTGTTTTATTAGAAATGTAGACCATATCCTAGGTGGAAACCTAGCCTATTTTAAAATTTATTCTTATTTAATAGTGATATACTCATCTGTGGTATAATTTTATGAACATATTTCATAACCTCATTTTGATGCCATATATATTCAGTTTAGATGTTGGTAGTGATAGTGTGGGATACATTGATTAATAAGCTATAAGCTCATTGAATACCTCATTGAAGTAGCTGCATTTCTTCCAGGCAATACATTTTTATTGAATAAATAAAGATTTATTTACATTTCTTGATTATTATTATTACTATTTTGAGACAGAGTCTTGCACTGTAACCCAGATTGGAGTGCAGTGGTGTGATCTCGGTTCACTGCAACCTTTGCTTCCCAGGTTCGAGCCATTCTCCTGCATCTGCCTCCCAAGTAGTTGGAATTACAGGCATGCGCCACCATGCCAGGCTAATTTTCTTTATTTTTAGTAGAGATGGAGTTTCACCATGTTGGCCAGGCTCGTCTCAAGCTCCTGACCAGTATATGTGAGAGAACTATTTTTTTTCACATGAGAATCTGAATTGGTGGTTAATTGTAATTATAGCTAAAATGTATTGGCTGCTTAATATACCAGCCTCTAAGCTAAGTTCTTTACATATACTATTTTCTTCAGTCCTTAACAGGCCTCATAAACAAGGTACTATTATTAACTCAGTGTTACTGATGAAGATAATGAGGTGGGTTGAAGTAATTTGCTAAAGAACACAGAGCTAGCAATTAGCAGAGTTAAGATGGAAACCAAGCCAATCTGATTCCACAGACTTCACTATATTTGTAATGATAATAGGTATACAGTCTATTTTCATGAGAAGGAAGAAATTTCCTGCTTCTAGTTTTGTATTTTGGAGCTATATTGCTATATCATGCATATTATAACAGCTTCTGTAGTATAAAAAAAGACTGAGAGGTATAAACATTTTCAGAAGTCTTCTTTATGTTAAAAAAAGAAAGCAAGACAGTTCGGCTTTGACTCACAGATAAATATAAATGAAACAGGTATTTGTAGCAAAATCAGAAACTCCAAAAGATTATGAAATATTCATAACAGCTGTTCCAGAAAGAAAAGCAGCATGTTTCTCATCGAATTATTATCTCTGCAAATGTTGTTGCATATCGCCAGATATCACTGCACCAAAATTCACAGATAAAATTTTGATTCGTGGGAAATGTGCAACTTACAGGGAAAAAATGTATTTTTATTTTATTTTATTTTATTTGGGGGGATGAGAATCAGTCAAGGCGACCAGGGTCTTTATTTTATTTTTATTTTTTCCGTTTTTTTGTTTCAATTCACATTGCAAACTGCTTTCTTTTTTGTCATTTTTGATATGTTATCTGTGTATTTTTATAATGGAGACAGAGCAAGTTGTAAGTTCTGTTACTTTGCTAAGTGAGCTTGAATGGATAACATCCTCAAGCATAATGTCAAAGATAACCAAATAGAATGTCATTTAGTTTACTATATAATATGGTCACTGGCAAACTCAAATGAAAACATGCTCTCACTAACTGGATCTGGGGGTAATATCTAAAAGATAATTTATAAAGCTCATGGATGCAATGTAATTCATGAAGTTCGCATGTCCAAAGCAATGTCAAGAAACAGAAAAGTGACCCCACAAAATATAGGCAAGAACATTGATTAGGCTTCAGCGATATGGACAGCAGCTTTTAGTATGACAATGGAGTGTTTAGACGCTCTAATTTCTGTCAGGAAGGCATCATTCTTTGAATTAGTCACTTGGAACTTGTGATCCCTAATCTTTTGGACTGAGATAATACAGAGAGCCTCTCACTTAAGAAAGATAGTGATGGGCAGATGAGACTAGCTCTGATGTGTGTTCTAGGGAAGATTCTTCTTTCTCCTACTTTTTCTTGACGTTGCCTTTCCTCAGTGTGTGGTACTAGACTGACATGGCCTCAAGACTGTGATCCCATCAAACTTGATAACCTCTTAACCCAGAGTGAGAGACCTATGCCACAGGTACCACACTGAAGCTTTCTGTCCACCACTACCCTAAATCGTTTGAATTGATAGTATTGCCTTTCTCAGTAATGTATTTTACCTTTCCATGTTCTAACTCATTAAAAAGTCAGTCACAAAATTTGAAAAAATGCCAAGAAAGTTTAGTATTCTTGGACAAATTAAAGCTTAACTGTCAACAAAAGGGCTTTACTGATTAAAGGAATTCGTTGAAGACAAGCTGAAAATGTTTCCATGATTGCTGCTGTTTTCTGTAAAAAGTTGAGGTTGTCATTTGTGGGAGCATAGTATGAAAAGCTATCACCATCAAATCAGTCAGTGTTTCTTAAAGTCCTTGCCATAAAATATTAGTATATGTGTGATTCTATTGACTCTTAAGGCTGCGTCATTCTTGCAAATAAAATTAATGTTAACTAGTATATATATTCTACAGATATTCTATACATTGTGTTCTGTAAAATAAAATAAAATAAAAAGTTTCGGAATCAAAATAAAACTTTAAATGTACAATTTTGACATGTGATTCTGTGTAATGCTATAAACTTTGATGGGAGACCTTAATTGTTATTCTAATACCCAATAATATTCACTTAATTAATAATTCTTTCATTAAACTATTTTAGGTATCTCTAATGATTAGTTAAAATACATGAAGAATGTTACAAATGTTTTATAAGAAAGAAGAAATCCATTACCTTGTTGTCAAATATGTTTTAAATCACTGCAATGTAAAGCATCATTGACTAGTGCACTTCATAGGCATCTTGAACACACTCATAGCACATATAGGACAAAAATTCTGACAATATCCTTTGAGACAGTTCCAAATGCTCATAAGGATTTATGCACAATTTTCCAGTATGTCAAGGGAGAGTATTTAGAAAAAATAGTAATATATTTTCTGCAATAGACAGATTATCTATCAACACCACCTCAACGAAGAGTGTATTCTTGAGAATTCTAAAGATTTTGATTATTTTTTCCAAATCCCAAATAGAGTAGTGTTTTGGTGAACTTTGGAAACATCAGCTGAGATCAAATAGGCACTGTCCAAATTAAGTGCATTAAAGTATCTAACTTCTAAATGAGTAGAATGCTGATTCCATAACCTTAATTCCTGCTGCTGTATTTCCACTTTATTAGAACTGATATTTATTTGGTTATTTTTAAAAACTCTTATTTCCTAACATATAAGATTATATTTCCTCATAAAATTATCCTTTTCAAATTAAACACATTTTAACACATATTATTTATATTGTTACTCAATTCAAAATATGTCCCAATACTCATTGTGTAACGTCTTCTTTATGCATTTCTTAATTGAAAATATTAAGGGTAATTTTATAGTTATCTTTTTGTTACTGTTTCTAATTTATTTCTACTGTGGTTCAAAAGCATGTTTTGTATAATTTAATCCTTTGAAATTTTTAAAGGCTTGATAAATGGTCCAAGATATGCTTAATTTTTGAAAATGTTTCAAGTATAGTTGAAAAGAACATGCATTCCGAATTCTGGGAAGGAGCGCACTGCATTTCTCAACTAATCTCTTTTGTTAATCATGCTTCTCTAAGTTTCTATATCCTTACTAATTTCATGTAATTGTTTTGTGCAACTTTTCATTAGGTGCGTTAAACTTCCCATTATGAATGTAGATTTATCAATTTGTCTTTTATTTGGGTCAATTTTTTATTTATTTTGAGGCTGTGCTTACTCGCACGCAAATTTATAAATCTCAAATCTTTCTGATGATATTAACCTTGTATTACTATGAAATATTCTTTATTTCTCACAATACTTTTTCCTTTATAAATCTAAAGTTAATATAACTACAGTAGCTTTATTTTGATCAATTATTTAGTGATGTATCCTTTTTCCATTATTTTACTTTTGATAGTTCTTTCTTCTTGTATGTTGTGTCATATAGTTGAGTTTTTAAGAAATCAAAGCAGACAAATAGACAAAATTTGTGTTTTGTCTATTTATATCTAATATAATCACAGATATACATTGGTATCTAGGCTTCTAATAACATGTATGTTAGACTTCCTCATGGTAATATGTATGTATCTTTCCCTCTCTTCTGTATTTACTTTTGCTTTCTTGTCTTTTAAGATATATTTCAATGCAATAATTATCTTTTCAGCTGTGTTTGCTCTCCTGTTAAAACTATTTGTTGACTTCCGTTAGTCCACAGTGTCCTGATTATTTTCGTATTTCATTAGATGTTTTTATCCACTCTTCTTGGTTGATTTATCCTATGCTGCAATGCTTTAGAGGTACTCCTTTCTTGGTCTTGGTGCCTCTGTAATCTTACTCTTTCTTCATTCACTACCGAAGTCTTACAAATCCAAATATTATGTACTTGTGAACTCTCTTATTTATGTCTCCCCCTGCCATTTTCTCTTCTGACCTGAATGCCTGTATATCAAAATATTCAAAAGTTTCAGGAATTCTTTCCCACATTTTTTTCTCTTCATTTCTGTTATTTTGCTGACATTCCTTCACAGGTTAAATGCTTCTAATTTAAGAAAGTCCTTTCTCAATCTCTTGCTGTATCCTAACTAGTACTCTTTCTCTCCTTCTTGTTATTTTGTATTGTTTGTTGACTAAGTTATCCTTACAAATTATCTACATGTTTATACTTCTTTTTTCTTTATCCTCAGTCTACTGCCATCTAGATCTGTCCCTATCATTTTATGCAAACGTTTCCAGTAACATACCTGATTCTCATTGCTATTAATTGTAATGAGAATATTGTAATTCTTATGTTTGCCCTAGCTTCATCCATGTATACCTTGTCAGTTCTCACTTAAACACTTTCTTCACTCGGCTTTCTTACACCACCTGGTTTTCCTCAATCCTCATACACCATTACTTCTTTGTCTTCTTCATAGATTTATTTTTCTCTGTCTCTCTTTAAATCAGGCATTCCTAGGGTTCTCAATTAATTATACTCAGAATAAATTAGGTTTCATTTGTGTGTGTGTGTGATTCAATAGTGCCTTTTTAATACTCTTAAAATTATTTATCAAACGGTATTATGTCTACTTGATAATTTGTCACTTTCCTCTACTACAGAAACATTTGTTGAGGGATGATATTATGAATGAAAAATGTTTAAATATATTCAACATTTGGAAAATAGTAACCTGTGATAAATATTTGTTTGATGTATAAAGGCAATGGAGCTATTAAATGTTTGGCACCCTGATATTGTCTATACTTGGCATAGGTAAAAGTTTTCCATCAAAAATTAAATTTGACCCTCTTCCTACTGCTGATAGCCACATCCATTATCCAAATTAGTTCAAAAAATTTTTTTGAATATGCAAATTATGTATAGTTTTATGGAGAAGTGAATCCTTGACTTTCATGAGTTCATAATCTATTTGGAGATAAAAACTGCAAAAATGACACAAATTTGGCTGCATTATATAAAATTTACACAACTGGTTTAAAACAATAGTATATTATATCAGTTCTGTCTAATAGAATTTTAAAGTAAATCACTCATATAATTTAATTTTTTTCTAGTAGCCACATGTAAAAAGTAAAAACAAAAATAAGTAAAATTAACTGTATTAACATTATTTATTACAATATATACAAATGGTAACTATTTCAACAACATAAAAATTATTGGGACATATTATATTGTGTTTTTCATTATAAAGTTTTCAAACTTTAATGTTTATTTTGTGCTCACAGCATATCTCAATTTAGCCTCCGAATTTTCATTGCAAATATGACATCTAGCTATAGAGATCATAAAATTTAGCGTTCAAGTAGTTTCATCTAACCAAGGTTTTCCAAAATTATCTCTCTTTGAAAATGTGTGGCCAGGCACGGTGGATCATGCCTGCAACCCCAGCACTTCGGGAGGCGGAGGCGGGTGGATTACGAGGTCAGATCAAAACCATCCTGGCTAACACGGTGAAACTTCGTCTCTACTAAAAATACAAAAAACAAACAAACAAACAAAAAAATTAGCCAGGTGTGGTGGCGGGCGCCAGGCAGAAGAATGACGGGAACCCAGGAGGCGGAGCTTGCAGTGAGCCTAGATCACAGCACTGCACTCCAGACTGGGCGACAGGTGAGACTCCCTCTCAAAATAAGAAAAAAAAAAAAAAAAAAAAGTGTGTCATGTACTAAAATAATGTTTTTAAAATCTGCATTTTATAGAAAACAATGTTTCTTTATAATTTATAATTTGGTTTTCAAATAAAAGCATATACGTTAAAATCTATAGATGTTTAAATTGCACAGCTTCTTCAGTTATTTTGTTTGCTTCGTGTTATGTTCATTAAATTGAAAGGAACATTGCCTGAATTGAAGAGTAATTATAACTTTATTAATATCTAAAAAGCTCCTTTTGGATTTTTCTTCTGATTTTCAGGCAAAGCCTATGACTCTGTGGATTATTAAAACAAACAAACAAACAAAAAAAACTTTTGAATATTGACTCATGATAGAAAAATGCAGATTCGTATCTGAATATCTATAGCTTCAGTTTCAACACTGTCTCTTATTTTACACAACTCAACCTATAACAGGTCACAATAAATTTTTCCTTTCATTTTCATTGGTGTTTCAATTTTTTTTCATTGATATGCAGTGTGATATCAGTGAGAAAATATCAACCATACTGTCACTTTTTGTTTTTAATTATTGAATAATTGGTAAGCTTTAATTTTGTTTCATGAATAATCTTGAATTTGAAATAACAGTACAGTCTTTGTAAGACTCTTCACAATTCAGCCAGTAAACATTTGCAACAGACACAAGATCATTAAATATTTTTTTCCAGTAGTTCCAAAAACTGTTGATGTTCATAGCATTTACATGTATATTCCAAAAACTTTTGAGAAATTTATTCCTTACACCTTTTATACTCTTTATTTCAGAAAATTGAAGCCAAATATTTTAAATATATATGATATAATCCAATAAAACAGAAAAAGAAACATTTGTCTGTTTCAGAATTCCAAGAAATTCGGAACATAATATAATCTAGCAGGAATCTTTTCTTTGAGAGATGTAAGTAATTTTAAAATTTTCTATGATATAAATTCAATTTATTAGTCTACAAATGGAATTGGCATTTATTTATAAATTTGAAAATCCTTTGAAAAAAGGACATGCCCAAAATATTAATTGATTAGTGTGATCTGTTGTGCAATTCATCTAAACAAAAAATATGCAAATGTTAAAATTTTGAATTAATTGATCATCAGTATTATTAGAAAGATCTTATATGGGCAATTGGTTGGTGGTAGTTGAAAATCTTTTACTTCTTGTGAAATATATTTTTCTTTTATTGATAATTTTCTAATGAAATTTTCATAACTAAAATAACTTATTTTTACTCTCTGTCCATATGATCATAATACCTCATTTTTTGAATGAGATTTGAAGGTAATCCATTTAAATACAAATTTAATACCTGGGTTCCTACACAGTGAAGTTTTTGCTGAGAAGCCTGGCATAATGTTACAAGGAGTACTTATAATTTGGGTTATTTACCTTGATTACTTATTTTAGCCCATGTTTTACCTTATGTTAGGTATCTTATCACAGAAGTTATTTATCTTACCCATGGTCTACTTTTCAACTTCGGAAATTCAGTGACAATTGTCTTGCTGAAATAGACTCATTTCAGGTGTTTCCAAGAGAATAATACATTAAACCAGAAGTTTTATGCATTTATGTCTTAAATAAATGTGTTATCTAGATGTCTTAAATAAATGTGTCACATAGATGAAAGGACTGAATTAAATCAATGTAGAAATATAGCATAATCAGAAGATTTTTTGGTCAGAATATTATCAGAACAAATTAAATTAAATAGGGCAGCCCTGTAAACTATTTAACTTTGGATTGACCTAATCAACCATACTGGAAATACTCAAAATGCTCGCAGCCTCCCATGTTACCACAGCACTCAGAGCCATACCATCAGCAATGGAGCCTCTAGTCTGTTCTTTCCGTCAGCTGTGGCTCCTGCCAGCCCCATCACCCCCCAACAGGCCTTGGTTGAGCACTTTCAACTTTTACTTTACTTACTCCCCTATAGGTCCAAAGTTGATCAACTTACCCAACCTCTCCCCTTTTCCCTACTATTTTTTACATGAGTTATGTAAATCCAACAAGTATATACTCAATTTTCATAAGCCTGAGAGATAGCTTCTTTGGGAAAATTTTTCTTAGATATTAATGTATTTTTTTTACAGTATAACTTTAGAGGATGCATATATTTTCAACTTATATTCACATTTCTAACTTCCTGAGAGATCCTCAGGGTAATTCTCCAAGTACTCACTAAAGGGAAAAAAAAAAAAAGGATACACACAGGAAATACAAGTGCTGAGTCTACAGAGTGAATATGAGAATCGAGAAGTATTTAAAGGTATAAGGTGACCCAGTCTATTGTCTTTACTTTCTCATATACCTCATTTATCTATGAAATATTTTCAGAGGGAGAGACTTTTTAGTCATTCCCAGGGTTTGGGTTTCAGATGCATGAATGTGGATGCACAAATGATCAGACACTGTTTTCCAGGACTTCATACAGATTTGAAACAAAACAAAACAGAACAAAGTGGAATTAATTCTAAAGTGTCTTGATTTTTTATTTTTTTAAATATCTAATGAGCATGATTTATGGTTGAAGCATGCATATGAATAAAATTAGTCATCAGGAGCAATTTAGCATTTCAGATTCTCATTCACTGAACTCATAACCTTTTAATAAGTACATGTTCTTAAAAGTCAGGGTTGTTTTTAGGGTGTGTTTTTTTTTTTTTTTTTTTTTTTTTTTTTTTTGAGACAGAGTCTCACGCTGTTGCCCAGGCTGGAGTGCAGTGGCGCGATCTCGGCTCACTGCAAGCTCCGCCTCCCGGGTTCCCGCCATTCTCCTGCCTCAGCCTCCTGAGTAACTGGGACTACAGGCGCCCGCCACCGCGCCTGGCTAATTTTTTGTATTTTTTTAGTAGAGACGGGGTTTCACTGTGGTCTCGATCTCCTGACCTTGTGATCCGCCCGCCTCGGCCTCCCAAAGTGCTGGGATTACAGGCTTGAGCCACCGCGCCCGGCCTTAGGGTGTTTTTTGTTCCATTATACCTGGTGCATTTTACCTAGTATTGTACTGATTTTTATACAATAAAAATAATATCAATTTTAAAAGATCAAAACATAGGTTGCAACAATTTATATATGACAAATTATTAGATTCATCATATATTTCATTTTAAAGAAATATTAATAATATTTTCATATTCTTTTCTTTTTAATGAAAGAATATTACATTAGCAAAGTTATAACATCTTGGCTTCTTGGCCTATCAATTTTGAGTGTTTCCTGTAACATCAGTGTTTTGTTTCTAAGTTGTTTTACTGCAGCAGGCAGGACATCTAACTAAATACATTGCTTTCCTGCAACAGCCTGGACTCTAATTCTGTAGCAGTCCGGTTACATTACCATCTTTCAGGAGGCCTGTCACTAAGCCATGGCAGTAGGAAAGAGGAGCAGGAAAGGAACATTGATGAGGGCAGTTGCATTCAGTGATTTCCCAAGAGAAGACAAACACCAATCTACGGAAGGACTTTGGCGGCTGGCAGGTAAAATCAGAACATTGCCTTTATTTCCAACATATTAGGAATGTTTAATTCGGCCTTTCTCAGCTGGATAGAGAAAACGCTGACAGACCCTGACCTTTCATCAGTGAAATCAAGAAATGTGAAGGTTATTTTACATCCCCTTAAGTAATAAATTCATAAGCTTTACAATCTCCATGAAAAAAAGTATGTGACCTCATTGTATTTTTTAAGTAATAATCTATTTGTTTGTTGCAATTTCAGAAAAAAGTATATATGTTGTGGCATTCATTCGGTTTTATTTTTGATCTACTAAATGAAGGTAATGATACTTCCTTCAGAAGAAATAATTTCTTTCTGGTGTATATTGGTCCATGTGATGGTAGATAAGAAAGGCATAAACATCATTCATAATTTCAAGATACAAAGTGGTTTTCTCTAATTCGTGCATAATGGTGTCTGAGATATGTCTCTGCTGGCTAGCTTCTTGACCTATTGTTCACCTGTGGGATCCCTCCCTCCATTCACACTGAAGTCGTTCCCCATGTTTGCGATATGCTTTCACACCATCATACATTTACCCATGCTGTTCCTCTTCCTGGGACATTCTCATCCTTCTTTGCCTTCTCGGCTGGACCACATTTCAGTTTTTCCAGGAGTCCTTCTTTAAATGCTATAATCTGATAAATTCAGATGTCTCTTCTTTGTGCTCTCATACCACCTAGTGTAGTGTGTTATCCTAGCACCTTTTACTAGAAATGTAAGACTAATTATTTATTTAACATGTCGTAACAGTGTCTCAATTGTCTTTGTCTCCAATGCATGGCATACTTGCTAATATGCAGCAGGCTTATATTAATTATTTAAATAAATACATTAAAGGAATTGGCTTTTTAATACTTCTTAAAAAGAGAATAAGCTTTTCCTCCATAATTTAAAGTTGAACTCATTTCACAATTTTAATAGTAACTTTTTCCCACATAAAAAGGTTGTTACAGGAAATAAACTACATACTTTTATTTCTATGTGTTCTCTAATTTATAGAGATTTACCTCCATCACTATTTTAATCTTGAAGTTTATAAAAATATTTTAAACAAGTGTAAATGTGTCCACCATTCATTTGTTCATGGATTCTTCTACTTTTTCCTTGTCTCTACTCCCCTTATGTCCACTTTTCAAGAACACAGCCTGAAAATCCTACATCTTTTATCTTATTACCTCCATTGGTAAAAGCCCACTTTTGTTAAACCCAGCTCTGCTAACTCAATCCACCCCCATTGTCCAAGAGACCAACCAATTAATCTATAATTTTGCTCATTCTTTTTCTCCTGTTGTATTTTTTCCTCTTTCTTTATGTTTCCCTAATGAATGACTTCTCACAGATATGGAAACATGCTCTCTCTCCTATTTTAAAAAACAATTTCCCCACTCTACATCTTCTCTTTCTATTAATTTATTTTCTTCCCTGTAGAGTAAGTACTCCTCAGAAGTTGCTCATGCTTAAAAGTCTATTCTTTTTCTTTGCACTCTCTTGAACTTCTTTGGTCAAACTTTCCTCGACACCCCATCAGCTTAAGCTGCCAGAATCAAGGTCATCATGAACATCACCGTTGTCAGCTACAGTTGATAACACTCAGAGCTCACCTTGGAGCTCATTTTAAGTAACCATCAGCAGGACTCATGAGAGTAGTTGATTGCTATCTCCTCTTTAAAATAATCTCTTCATTTGACTTTCATAACATGTCACCTACTGTTTCCAAAAGTAGGATGTTTGCCCCAAGTGCAGTCAGAAAGTTTATTCATTGTCTATAGAGAAGTGGAAAATGATAACATGACTTACTAATATGCTTTGTTTTTATTATTGTCACCATTAGCTGGCAATACTATTTCCTAGGGAAAAAATGTCTTTTTGTTATGCTTTTTTTTTTTCAGAAATTGTAGTTGCTGTAAAATTTTAATAATTTATATTTAATCTTCATGTTAGCACTTTTTCAGCCTTTGATCCACACAGAATCAGCTGGAAGCTCTCCTTCTCAGAGTATGTTGGTGACAATTTGCAATTGTTTAAGCTGTTTTCCAAAGTGGTTTGTATCTCCAATCCCTGTGGATCCCGCATTTGAACAATGGGTTTAAATAAGAGTGATGTACCAGGGAATATAAAGATGGACATTACGACTTAGTTCAATTCTGTCAGTCTCTGTTAAACTTGGATTTTTTATTTGTGTATGGAATACAGAGTGAACTGCAATGTGTAATGTTTTGGTTTGCTGTATGCTATAGGGCATACATGAAATAGTCTATCGAATTTGAATTATATTTTTAAATGGCAATTTAGTATTGTTTTAGCTGTTTTTTGTTTTAAAAATAATGAGGAGATGAGACACTGCAATTTTATTACAGATTAGTGTGACAACATACTAATTCATTTCATTATTTGCACTATGAAATTATTTTTATATTTTATTTTTTAGCTGAAATTGGATGACTTAAACAACAGAAATGTATTGTCTGACAGTTCTGGGAGCTGAAAGTTCAAAATTAAGATGTCAACAAAGTGAGTTCCTTCTGAGGATCATGGGGGAAGGATCTATTCCAGGACTTTTTTTTTTTTTTTTTTTTTTTTTTGGCTTTTGGTGGCTGTCTTCTCTCTGGGTTTTTCACAGTATCTACCCTCAATGTGTATACATCTCTTTTTTCTAATTTCCTCGTTTTATAATACTGCCAGTCACATTGAATTATGGCCCACTCTAATGAACTCATTCTAACTTGATTAACTCTGTAGAGACTGTGTCTCTGAAAAATGTCACATTCTGCGGAACTGGGGGTTAGGACTCCAGTCTATATTGTATGTCAAATGGGGATGAGGAATACAATTCAACCTGTAACATATATTTTACATTTAACAAAATAAAAAATTAAATGTTTGTGCTTTCAATGTCTGGCCATAATTTTTTTTTACTTCATTTTGTAATTCATACTAAAAATAATTTTGTTGTGTAAAGAAATGAGTGTTAAAAAATTATCCACTCCAGGTGTCACATATTCAAGGTATATTGACTACACCTTAGCCTCCTAATTTTGCAGTTAAAACTTTCTGCCCATGCCTCAATCACGTTTTTAAATACCTCTATGCACTAAAATGATGCACATGTATATCTCCAGCTCCAATTTTTCCTTTGAACAGCAATTCCTGTTTGCAAATGCCTTCTATTCTATCGGTAAGATGTCTTATAAATGACAGAAAACTCACAGGTTCACAGCTGAACTCTCATTCTTCCATCAAATTTGACTTCCCCTAAGTTGGATTTCTTTTGAAAATGGCAAGCCCATCACTCAATTACTCATGCAAATTTTTGTAGTTATATAGGATCTTTTTTGCCTATACCATATCTGAAATACAATAAAATCTTATTCTTTTCACCTTCAAAATATAACGAAAATTTGACTATTAAACCGCAGTTAAGATTATTGCCTAAGTCACCAACATCTCCTGCTTGAACATTTCACTAGACTCATATATATAACTGGCCTCCCCTCGTATAGGCTTACCCTATTGGGGTTAACCTCGGCAAACCAGTCAATATATTTAATATTGTCAAATAGTATATATATACAAATTTTTCTTTGCAAACATTCTTATTGTTTTCTGTTTTCTTCAGAGCACAAGCCATGGCCCTAAACCTACAATGGCCTATGGGTTCCTCGTATGTTTCCACTTCATTTTCTTCCTCTGGTTTCTTAACTGCTGTCAAGATAACTTACTGTTTCCCTCTCCATACACCTGTCATTGAACGTATCAGGCCTTCACTCTCCTTAGGAACTTTGCCCCTGGTATTTATTTTTTTACAAAATGTTGCGCTCAAGATATTCAAATGGTTTCCCCCCAACTTCATGTTTTCAATAAGACTTTCCACGGTCCATCTATTTGAAACTATATTTCCTCCCAATATATTGTCTTCATTGTGAATTATTTTATTTTTCTGGTATATTTTATAGCTCTTAATCACAATTTTTTATACTTTTTTCCTTGTTCAATCACCGGAACATATCTGACAAACACCTCTGAATCAGTAAAAACTTTAGGATTACTTTTTTGTCTTTTGTTTATTGCTTTATGTACAGGCATTTATCTGGCTCATGGTAAGTGTTCAATAAGTATTATTAAGTGAATTTTTGAAAAGTGAATTCACAAACAAGACTCAAAATTTTAAGTAGGTCTCAATTTGTCAAGAAAAAAATGACAAATGTTTTAGATAAGGTGACATCAGCTGCTACACTAGATATACCTAAATTGTTAGCAGATTAACTTTGCCTAAGTAGTAGTTTGGTAAATGTGTTCCGTGTCAACGGTTCTTCCTTAAATGATAATTCAAGGATTCTGACTCCTACAGCATGAATCAACCACTTTCATATACAGTTTTTAAGATCATCTTGGGAGTTGTGTTCATTATAAGAGCATTCTGGAAACACTTTTAAGGGCTTATCCTTAAATTGGTTTTCAAAATTTCCAGTCATATTCCATGGGCTAGCACTCAATCAGATGGCTACATTAGCCACCTGTCTAGTTAGAAGAGGAAATGGATTTGATAAAGAAGTAACATGTCTGACAGAGCAAACAATATAAAGAACAAAATAAACCTAGAATGTCTGCTTAAATTTGAATATCTAGTGATGCACATTAGTGTTCAATGCATTATGGAGACATAAGTGTAAATATTTTAAGCAATTACAATTTTTAACTAAGTTTCAGTGTTTCAAATATATAATTGTGACTGTCTTGCTTATTCCACAAAAAATTCAAGGAGAAATTATGTTTATTATGAAACTTGTCTAACCAGATATCTGCACTGTTGCATTTGTTATTGTTTTATGTTTACCTAGAAGGTGAATTCTTGAAACTAATGTAGTATTATGTTTTTACAGCTGTTCTTAACAATCTGAACATCTGGTTTTGTAAACTGCTTGTAACAAAAAAATTCACAAGCTGAGATTCATCCTCAAGAGCACAACTGGCATTTAAAGAGCTTTCAGTAAAAACTTATTTTAAGGTCAAAAAATAAAGCAGAATCAAAAGTTATATTGACTCTTTGCCTGGAGGAAAATAAGAAGTTGCTTTAAATTTTCTAGGTATTATGGTAATTATTTGAATTTTGACACTCTGCATTTCCCAAATTAGATTCCATGGAGTAGTAATTATATGACATGACCAATACAAAAAATGTTTTGCTCCACTAACAAATATTTTTATATTAGCCTGGTGTTGTGGTGCATATCTGTGTTCCCAGCTACATGGGAGACTGAGACAGGAGGATCATTAGATCCCAGAAAGTTGAGGCTGCAGTGAGCTGTGATTTCGTGTGATTGCACCATTACATTCCAGCTGGGGCAACAGGACAGTTCCTTGGATCTAAAAAATCAAAAACTAGCAAACGAAAAAAATTAAGAAATGAAAATATTTTA
Organism: Macaca thibetana thibetana; assembly: GCF_024542745.1. Classification (NCBI taxonomy): domain Eukaryota; kingdom Metazoa; phylum Chordata; class Mammalia; order Primates; family Cercopithecidae; genus Macaca; species Macaca thibetana. The sequence continues at coordinate 105,320,820 of NC_065578.1, read as the reverse complement.
TGCTACAGTTCTCCTCTAGGAGCATCAAAATAGCCATTAATACAGTAAAGTCACTGAGGCATTCTTCATTTTTGTTTAGCTGCATTTAAAAGTATGTTCACTCTTAGAACTTGCTGTGGAGAAATTATTTTGACAATGAAACTGTTTTTCTCACCTTAATGTTTATTGCATTAGTTTTCTAGGGCCATAACAAAATACCACAAATGGAGTGCCTTTCAACAACAGAAATATATTTTCTCACAGTTCTGAAGGCTAGAAATCTGAAATCAAGGTGTGAACTGGGCCATGCTCCTTCTGAAACTTGTAGAGAAAGGTCCATCATTGCCTCTTCTAGCTTTTTGTAGCCCCAGATGCTCCTTGGTTGGTGGCAGCATAACTCCAATGTTTGTCTCTTTCTTCACATGTTTTCAAATTTCCTTTTTTTTTAAAAAAAAAGATATCAGTTGTGTTGGAAAATGACTCAACCTAATGCTCTCATTTTTGCCTGATTATATTTATAAATAATTTATTTCCAAACAAAGTCATATCCTTGGTTTCCAGGGTATAGGGCTTTAAGATGTATATTTTTGTGAAAGCACAATTTAATCCGTAACATCTGTTAACATGTTTTCTGAGGAACACAATTTGGAGTATACTATGCTACATAATCCCTTCTCTTAACTATTGCAGTGGAAGTGTGGGTGTTGTATGTAGGCTTTTTAAATTATGCCAAATTTGCAAAAAATTCAGGGCTAGAGAAAAATCTGTAAAGTTAATAATTATTTCATAAGCATAATTTATCTAAACTATTCCTGTTAATGTGTACTAAACTGCCAATAGCATTAATAAAAATGACTCTGATTTCAAAATCTGCTGACAATTGATGAGCAATGTCAATGTAAAATATTAAAAAGTATATAATTTAAGACTACTATTGGAAAGATAAAGTTGAGAATGTCAACCATGACACTTGAGAATGTACATCATATATACATATACTTTTTGTTTATCTTGAATCAAAGCCTCTATTTATTTATTTATTGGAGAAAATATATTTGAAAATATAATATTCATCTAACTTCTGCTTTACATTTCAGGTTACTTAAATTCTCTAGGGACCATTTTAAATAAATTAATTACACATATATTTATCACGCTAAATATGTTCTTCAAGTTAATCAACACCAACTTGAAAAAGTGGTAATATTGTGAATTTATTTTGGTATTAACTATAAGACACATGCATATATATTTATGTAGAAGTATCCATTTTTGACATAAAGTAAATATATCATGTCAAAAGCATTATTGCATTTAACACCCTACAGATCATCTGGAGAAATAGAAAAAAATATTTTTTTAATGTATGTAATCATTTTGTGTGTCAGTGTTTAAAGTACATGATATTTTAAAAAAATGTTGTACAAGGGGTATTTGTTTTTCCTTGAGAAATTAGATTTCCTACACAAAGAGTACTACACAAAGTTTTCTATAAGTTGCAGAATAATACTTTTTATAGTTTCAAGACAATTTACAGATACGACTTAAACTTGCGAAATAGCAGAAATAAAATGCAAGTTAATTAAATATTGCTTTATATACTTCCAGAAAGAGAAAAGAACCAAATTAATTATTAGCTCTTCAGACTTGGAGTATCTTTTATGTTTCATTATACAAATAGAATATCGGGATCATTTTCTCAGATTTTATAAAACAAAATATTTATAACTTTTCAGAAATGAATGGCTTTTATATTTCTTATAACAAACCACTTTTCTACTATACATAGAATTTCTAGGTGCCAATTCATACATGAGCCACCCTACACATATTATTCAATTTAATCAACAACTACCTGAAAACGTGGTAACATGAATTTGCTTCAGTAAAAATTAGAGCAATTAGACTCAGGGTATTCTGTCATCCCTCTCCTCATTCTCCATGACAGACCAGGCATTCATTCATGTTTTCATCTTTTGTAATACAAAGGTGAATTTAGCTAGTTAATTATTTTGATGGTCTTGTGTCACAGGATGCTTAGAGCATCAACTTTTCAGCCAGAAACCTATGTAGCGGTAGCATCTTTGTCCAAGTTTTGCTCAAGCTTGCTGGGCTCATTCCACCTTCCTGGCCCAGCCCACTGTGCTCAGCTTACACTACGGGCCTGGATTCCCACACCTGACCAGGGTGAGCCAGGTACAGAGCAGTGAGGGGTATGTGAGTGGGTGTGGGGTCCAGCCACTGTACACAGCCATGTGTTCTGGCAGGGGTGGGGTTGGCAGCTCCGGGCACTAGTACAGGCACTGACTCCATGAGAAGCAGTGGCTGGATCACAGGTAGGGCAAGCAGCCTCTACTGTGGGCACCAGGGAACACAGTCATGCCCAAAAGCCTGGAGATGCCAGAAACTATAGAGCCCCAAAGAGGATGTCACAGTCTTGGCTCTGGGATCTCTTGGACTGGGGTCCCCAAAGGGCCACAGCCCTTCTCTCCTTCTCATTACCCACAGCATGGCAAGTTGGGGACATGTTTCAGCCCTGTTTGTGTTACATTCCTTTCAGTCCTGCCATTCGGTGGGTCCCAAGTTCTTGTCCCACGTCCAGGATGAATGAGGTATGTAGACGACTAGAGGGTGAAAAAGGCAGACAGCAGCTTCACTGAGTGATAGAATAGCTGTCAGGAGACCCAAAGAGGGCAACTCCTTCCCACAGGCAGGTCATCTCGATAAATGTCCAGCTCTCAGCAGTGAGGAGACCTGTAGTGGGTAGCTCCTTCCCCACAGGCAAGTCATTCCAACAAGCTGAAGAAACCTGAAGTGGGTAGCTCCTTCCCACAGCTGGTTGTCCTGAGGTCTGTGTGAGTCTGGCTGAATACAGGGTTTTTATGAGCTCAGAAGGGAGGAAGTGCATGCTGATGAGTCCATGGGCAGGCCTGGATAAAGCATCGTAAGTTTTCACTTCGGGCCATGGACATCACCCAGAACTGGAAACCTGGCCCACAGGCTTCTGGCTGTTCCTGACTTGAAGGTGGGGTTTTATCAGGGACCTGCCCCTTTCTGCCCAGGAACCTGTCTGCCTCTTGTCATCAACATGCCATCCACAGTTTCCAGGCTGTTCATACTGAGGGGTGCCTGGAGGCCCATGTTGAGTGGCCCTCAGCCTCCTCACTGCCCAATGTCCCATTCTCATCATTCCTCAAAGTCCAGAAGGGGCCAAGGCAGCAGAGAACTGTCCCGTCAGCACTGCCCTAAGTGTGTGCACACCCAGCCAGGTCATGGCAGCTCCTGGGCTTGGCTACAACTTTGCTCTGCACTGGAGAGAGTGCCAGGAGCACGGAGAGGCCAAGGAGTAAGAGCAGGCAGTACTGGGCCTACAGAGGAGGGGGAGCATCATGAACCCCTGAGACCACAGGGACACCAGGATCTGGAGCTGTGGCTGGGTGGGTGCAGTTATGCCTGGGAGCATGCAGCTCCTGCCCCACTGACTCCAAGGGGATGGAGCTCCTGCCTGTTCCTGGTGCCTGCTGGCTCCACAAAGCATGTAGCCCTAGCCCTGCCTCTCCCTCTGCAACTGGTGTCTTCACAGCAGCCACTCTAAATAAGTTGCTGATTCCATCAATCTCCACTCTGAAGAGGATGTACCTGCTATTAGAATAGGGATGATGACTGCTCTTAATTGCTTCATGCTGAGAGGGGACATTGTTTTGGTGAAATAAGCAGCCAGACCTTCTCTCAGAGGCCTATCTAAGGGTCCCCAGTGAAAGGGAGCAATTGTCTGAAGCTCCATTTGCATGATGACCATTTGACGTTTGATGGCCTGAAGGCAAGAAGAGACAAACTAGGTTATTAGAACACATATATCAAAATGAAACAAGGGGGTAAGGACAGCTAAAAAGTCCTGAGGCTGCTGACATGCCCAGATAACTGGTGGCTATAGTTATGCCTGCTAAGACTTGGGTGCAAGGGGATTGCACTCTTGTTCTTATTTTCCCAAAAGAGAAACCTTTGAGTATAGGCACCCTATTTACCCCTATCACCTGGCAGGATTTTCAGGATAATTGCCCAGAACCAGAATACTGATCCAGAGTTTTTGTTTGTTTGTTTGTTTGTTTGTTTAATTTATTTTATTTTTATTTATTTGTTTATTCATTTATTTATTGAGACAATCTCACTCTGTCACCCAGGCTTGAGTGCAGTGGTACGATCCCGGCTCACTGCAAACTCCACATCCTGTGTTCACCCCATTCTTCTGCCTCAGCCTCCCGTGTAGCTGGGACTACAGGTGCCCACCACCATGCCCTGCTAATTTTTTTGTATTTTTAGTAGAGACAGGGTTTCACTTTGTTAACCAGGATGGTCTCAATCTCCTGACCTCATGATTCGCCCGCCTTGGCCTCCCAAAGTGCTGGGAATACAGTTGTGAGCCACCATGCCCGGCCAGAGTTTTACATTACCTATCCATTTTTCTGAGCTGCAATCAGAGATCACTGGTTGGTTCACAGAAATGAGCAGGGTTAGTCTAAAATGTAGACAAATACTTGGAGACTAGAATTTAATGGCAACTGTATAGTAAGTTTTGAAGCATAACTTTTCTCTCTCCAGTCCTCATGTTTGTTAAAAATAAATTGTGATGAGACTGATTTGTTTGCAGAATATTAAATTTTAGTCTTATATTTGGACTGATTATTTGTGTAAAGTGAAACAAGAATAATTATTTTCACATAGGCTTTTTAAATTGACTCTGATGAAACTCTGTTCTGAAAGGAATCTCAGATAAGACCTGTTAAAGCCTAGACCAACAATGAGTTTTTCCCCTCAAGTACCTATGAGTTGAATAAATTTCTCACTTCTTGAAGTCCTGAGATAAGCTGGGGCTCCAGGGCCTGTTAGAAAGTGACATTCTTTACACATCAAAGGTTAGGAACCAGCTGGGGTATGGGAATGGTGTACACAGGCTATGGGGCCAGTTTCCCCATGGAATTTTTATTGGCTCTGCAAGTCAAGCTTGATATCTTAAAGTGAAGCATACTCTTTGAGCCAAAGCTTTGGTAAAACAACCAATTTCTTCAATTGCATCCTGTTGCAAAAGAAAATGGATTTTTTTGGGGGGGTTAGGGGGGTTGTTTTTGAAATGGAGTATTGCTCCGTCACCCAGGCTGGAGTATAGTGGCATGATCTCAGCTCACTGCAAGCTCCACCTCCCAGGTTCATGCCATTCTCTTGCCTCAGCCTCCTGAGTAGCTGGGACTACAGGCACCTGCCACCACACCCAGCTAATTTTTTGTATTTTTAGTAGAGACGAGGTTTCACCATGTTAGCCACGATGGTCTCAATCTCCTGACCTCATGATCCACCTGCCTCGGTCTCCCAAAGTGCTGGGATTACAGGAGTGAGCCACTGCACCCGGCCCAGAAAATGGATTCTTATTACACTTATGTAAATAACTGTTGCCATAGTTAAGAATATTCACATATAGTTTCCAAATTCTGAAGAAAACAGGCAGAGAAACAAATATGCTCCAAATTTTGTTCACAAGTGTATACCTTACTCAATTGTTAAAAGCTTTAAATAGCTCAAAATAAAAGTTTTCCTGACTTTGAAAAAAAAGGATCAGCCACGTTTTAAGTAAAATGTTAAAAAAGGTTACTTCAGTTTTCTATTAGTTCAGTCCATTCAGTTAACTCTTGTTCTGCTTGATATTCATGAACATTTCATTTCTTCATGAGTCCCGAACATTTTTCTTTCATTCTAATGTCAAAATCTCCAAAGATATCAGAAACCTATGTTTAAGAGCACTTGTCAAAGTTCTATAGCTGAATATAAACCATCTTTTGAAGAGGATCAAAAGTTGACAACTGGGAATGACAAAATATCTTTGAGGAGTCACAGTCAAAAACACAATTGACAAAGAAATTTGGTTATGTCTGTGGCTTACAATAAGTTAATATAATAACCTTAAGAAGGATTCATAGCATATACTCAGACATTAGAATTTTAGAAATCCCATAAAAATTTGGAACATATATTAATATTATTTACTAAACTATAACCTGAAAAAGATTAAACATTATTTTTATTTTGGCAAACCCATGTAACTAAACATGTAAAATAATCCTGTTACTTCTCATTTGGATAATCCAAGGGTCCTCTGTAGTTTCCAAAAGCTAGGGGTTTTAAAAGACTATTTTGAAGCAGAAATTTGATTTCAGAAAGCCTATCAAATATGTTAAATGTTTAAAACACTTAATATTGGCTAGGCATGGTGGCTCAGGCCTGTAATCCCAGCATTCTGGGGGGCCGAGTTGGGCAAATCATGAGGTCAGGAGATCGAGACCATCCTGACCAACACAGTGAAACCCTGTCTCTACTAAAAAATACAAAAAATTAGCCAGGGGTGGTGGCGGGCACCTGTAGTCCCAACTACTCAGGAGGCTGAGGCAGGAGAATGGCGTGAACCCGGGAGGCGGAGCTTGCAGTGAGCCAAGATCTCGCCACTGCACTCCAGCCTGGGTGACAGAGCAAGACTCCGTCTCAAAAACGAACAAACAAATAAACAAAACCACAATTAATACTATGTAATAGAATTACAGGTTATCATAGTCATTTATTAACCAAAATAATGACTCAAAAATTTTTAAAAAGGCAAAATCTTTACTCAATAAGCAGGAAGACGGCTTTCCAAATTATCTGTCTCTTGGGTTTTCCTTCTTTTTTTAGCAGTTTATTCACAAGGCTAACAAAAATCTTTCATTATCTTTTAACATTACATGAAAATCTTGTTTGAGAGAGAGAGCCAAATTTCACCCTAACATTAGTCTATTTTTGCTGTCAAGCCAAATTTATTTAAATAAAATGGCATAGACAAATCTATCCAATCTTATTCAGTTTGACCATGAGGTGAAATTTTCATAAAACTTATATAACCCTGTAAAAATATTTGTTAAAAAGCAGGTCAGTGCCTGAAGAAACCCTTCTTGTGCTTTTTTACCAATGTTTAATTTATAGAAAAAACAAATAATTTTCTTTTGAATTTACTCAATATTTTCACACAAGAATTGCTTTTACAAGATTAACTTTTAAAAACCTTCCACAACTTGTTAAAACCTTTAACTTTGTCATAACTAATTTAAAACAATCATTTAACCCTCTAAACTAGGCAAAAATGTACATTTCCATGCCTTCTTATAAACTTGTACTAAAAAAATTTTTACTTCTTTTACATGCATGTTAATCTATTTTCAGTAGTCTGAGTTACATATTATAATGGTAACTCTTAGCAAATTTTAATTTGGTATAAAACCTTGTAAGGTATTTTAATTATGTACTAGGTGCAGATAAGATCTGGCTCTTTCCAGCATAGTTAGGGGGTGGTTACCTTTATATGCCCCCAGTTCTTGAAAAATTGTTAAGAAGGTAAGTCAAACAATTTTCAGAAGCCAAAGAAGGTAAGGAACTATGGCTCTTGCCTGTAATCCCAGCACACTGGGAGGCCAAGGAGGGTGGATTACCTGAGGTCAAGAGTTCAAAACCAGTCTGGCCAACATGGTGAAACCTCATCTCTACTAAAAGTACAAAAATTAGCTGTGCATAGTTTCATACACCTTTAGCCCCAGCTACTTGGGAAGCTGAAGCATGAGAATCTCTTGAATCCGGGGAGTGGAGGTTGCACTGAGTCTAGATTGTGCCACTATACTACAGACTAGGCTACAGAGCAACACACTGTCTCAATTAAAAAAAAAAAAAAAAAGCCACAGAAGCAGTTTATGACCTTAAAGCATTTAACACCCAGTTTGTGACCGGCATAATTTAGACCACATGTCTATATTTTGAAGACATTATTATTTTACCAATAATTTTTAAAACTGTTTTTATTTTTCAAAGATGAAAGTCACATCAACTAAGAGGCATTATAGTTTTTTATTTTTAATATTTGATCTAAGTGCTTATTTTCCTTTAAGCCAATCAATTAGAAATATATTTTATATAAATATCAAACACATAACAGACAGAAGAAGATCCACTAGTTGTGATTTTTCATTTGCCAGTCTTTGAATTGGATTATTGACCTTACAGTGGAGTCCTTCTTGAAACAGGGCTAGGAAAACATGCAGTTTCTGGAGCCAAATCAACAGGCATAGCTGAAAGACAAAAACAGATTTTGAGAGGGAGAAATCTGCCTCTAATTCCCAGTATTCTGTGAGGAAAACAGACGGGTTTTCTCCAAAAGAAGGTCACTGATGCCTCCTCTGTTTTTCCCAAGGAGTCCCAGGCCATCAGAAGTTACCTTAGGGCCCTTCATGTGTGCATTAAGAGTGGCAAGACAAAATAGAGAAAAGTAATTCAAATGACTGAGAATAAAACAAAACACTTCTTCCAGAAAAACAAAATCCATGAAGGGAAAAAGACCATTTAAAATGCCTTTAGACATTTTAAATATACCTATACATTGGATGTTCACTTTATTTTTATTATTATACTTTCAGTTTGGGGATACATATGCAGAAAGTGCAGGTCTGTTATATAAGCATACACGTGCCATGGTGGTTTGCTGCACCCATCAACCTGTCATCTACATTAGGTATTTATCCTAATGGTATCGCTCCCCTCGCCCCCATCCCATGACAGGGCCCAGTGTGTGATGTTCCCCTCCCTGGGTCCACGTGTTCTCGTTGTTCAGCTCCCACATATGACTGAGAACATACTGTGTTTGGTTTTCTGTTCCTGTGTTAGTTAGTTTAGAATGATGGTTTCCAGCTTCATCCATGTCCCTGAAAAGGATATGAAATCATCGTTTTTTATGGCTGGATAGTATTCCATGGTGTATATGTGACACATTTTCTTTATCCAATTGATCATTGATGGGCATTTGGGTTGGTTCCAAGTCTTTGCTATTGTGAATAGTGCTGCAACAAACATGCATGTGCATGTGTCTTTGCAGTAGAATGATTTCTAATCCTTTGGGTATATACCCAGTAATGGGATTGCTGGATCAAATAATATTTCTAGTTCTAGATCCTTGAGGAATGGCCACACTTTCTTCCACAAAGGTTGAACTAATTTACACTCCCACCAACAGTGTAAAAGCATTCCCATTTCTCCACATCCTCTCCAGCATCCGTTGTTTCCTGACTTTTTAATGATAGCCATTCTAACTGGCCTGAGATAGTATCTCATTGTAGTTTTGATTTGCATTTCTCTAACAACCAGTGACAATGAGATTTTTTCATGTTTGTTGGCTTCATATATTTCTTCTTTTGAGAAGTGTCAGTTCATATGTTTCACCCACTTTTTGATGAGTTTTTTTTTTTCTTGTAAATTTGTTTACAAGAAACAAATAACATTGAATCTATAAATTACTTTGGGCAGTATGGCTGTTTTCATGATATTGATTCTTCCTATACATGAGCATGAAATGTTTCTCCATTTGTTTGTGTCTCTCTCTTATTTCCTTGAGCAGTGGTTTGTAGCTCTCCTTGAAGAGGTCCTTCACATCCCTTGTAAGTTGTATTCCTAGATATTTTATTCTCTTTGTAGCAGTTGTGAATGGGAGATCACTCATGATTTGACTCTCTGTCTGTTATTGATGTATAGGATGCTTGTGATTTTTGCACATTGATTTTGTATCCTGAGACTTTGCTGAAGTTGCTCATCTGCTTAAGGAGATTTTGGCCTGAGATGATGGGGTTTTCTAAATATACAATCATGTCATCTGCAAACAGAGACAATTTGACTTCCTCTCTTCCTATTTGAATACGCTTTATTTCGTTCTCTTGCCTGTTTGCCCTGGACAGAACTTCTAATACTATGTTGAAGAGAAGTGGTGAGGGAGCACATCCTTGTCTTATGCCAGTTTTCAAAGTGAACGCTTCCAGCTTTTGCCCATTCAGTATGATATTGGCTGTGGGTTTGTCATAATTAGCTCTTATTATTTTGAGATACGTTTCATCAATACCTAGTTTATTGAGAGTTATTAGCATAGAGGGCTGTTGAATTTTAATCAAAAACTTTTTCTGCATCTATTGAGATAATCATGTGGTTTTTTATTGGTTCTGTTTATGTGATGGATTCTGTTTATTGATTCATGTGTGTTAAACCAGTCTTGCATCACTGGGACAAAACCCACTTGATCATGGTGGATAAGCTTTTTGATGTGCTGCTGGATTTGGTTTGCCAGTATTTTATTGAGGATTTTCCCACTGATGTTTATCAGGGATATTGGCCTGAAATTTTCTTTTTTTCTTGTGTCTATGTCAGGTTTGGGTATCAGGATGATACTAGTCTCATAAAATGAGTTAGGGAAGAGTTCTATTTCTATTGTTTGGAATAGTTTCAGAAGGAATGGTACCAGCTTGTCTTTGTACCTATGGCAGAATTACACTGTGAATCCTTCTGGTCCTGGGCTTTTTTTTGGTTGGTAGACTATTAATTACTGTCTCAATTTCAGAACTTGTTATTGGTCTATTACAGGATTCGACTTCTTCCTGGTTTGGTCTTGGGAAGGTGTATGTGTCCAGAAATTTATCCATTTCTTCTAGATTTTCTAGTTTGGATATGCATTTTTTAATTCAGCTGACCCTTAGCCATAGCACTCCTTTATGAAGTCCTTTTAAATCTCTTATTTTCCATTCTTAGCTATGCCAAGGGGCCAATACTTCTGACTTTGAACTCATGAGGGGTGGGTAGATAATACAGTGGTTTTTACCATTCCTATAACCAGATTGCACAGAGAGGAGCCCAGAAGTCTGACTGGTAAGAACTTTTACCCTTTTGCTGACCTGTTAGGCTTCTGGGCTCCTTTCCCCAAGCTATGGAGTCCCACTGAACCTGGAGTTTCATGAAGGGGGAACAGGCAAAGAAAAGTTGTCACTCCTCTCAGGAGATTGCCAAACCGTTTAAGGTTTGGGAAAATTAAACCTTGTCCAGCTCAGTGGATGCTTCCAATTGGAGTGTTCTATGGTACAGAGACAAGATTACCCATCCACAAAGAGAGACCAGAGTAGAAAATAAATAAATAAATAAATAAATAAACAAATAAATAAATAAATAAATAAATAAACTTTCCATTTGGAAAGAGAGAAAAAAGGTGTCCTTTTGTTCCTTTCTCTTTCCAGTAAATCCTTGTGGTACATGAGGGAGAGAAAAAGAAAAGTTATCCTCTTCTTTCTTCCAACCTCATATTCCCAAGTCCTAGCAAACTTTGCAAGTGCCACCCATGGATGCAAGTGTGACCTCTCATGTAGTGGGGAGGCTTAGTGGTTAGGAATAGTCACGCTCACCTAACAACCATTGGTAACTTGTGGTAACTACTGCTGTTGGTAACTTGTGGGTTTCTAGATCTCCTCTATGGCATGGATGTGAGCATTATCCTCCTTCCATGAAGTCGGGGAGGGGGACTATTGGCAGGAATTAGTCATGCTCACCTGTTCTGTGCCCCTAGACTTCCACTGTTGTCTGCCTCTGAGTCTTTCAGATCTAGTTTTCCTTTCTAGGGCTCTAACCCAAAGCTTGGTTTCAGGAGGGTGTATAGACTCATTAAATTAAGTCCCAGGTGGCCCTCACTAAATTGCAGCCAGCAACTGGCAGGGGGCAGCTTCTTTGTTGCTTCCCCTTCATAAACAGGAGATGCTGTGGAACTAGGTCCTCCCTATACAGGTAAGACAAAAGGGGGTCCCAGGAATTGGGGACCTGGCCTAGTAAGATGCACCCCAAAAATACAATTTAAGAGCAGGGGAGGGGAACATTCCTGGGGGCAAATGCTTCTTCCCCTATGCAAATGGTTCTTGCCCTATGCAAATGGGCTCCCTTCAACAGGGGAAAGAAGGCTCTCAATTGTTACATCCTCCTAGCTTTTAAGAATACACAAACCCCAAATTGTTCTGATGTACACTCCTGATGACTAAGCCAAATGCTCATTCTACCCAGTAATATTATCTCTGCGATTTGCACCAACAGCCTTAACCATATATGCAAAGAAGAGGATAGCAGCTATGGTAGTATAGAAAGAAAGAAAAAGAAAGAAAGAAAGAAAGAAAGAAAGAAAGAAAGAAAGAAAGAAAGAAAGAAAGAAAGAAAGAAAGAAAGAAAGAAAGAAAGAAAGAAAGAAAGAAGGAAGGAAAGGAAGGAAGGATGTAAGGAAGGAAGGAAGGAAGGAAGGAAGGAAGAAAGAAGAAAGAAAAAAAGAAAGAGAAAGAAAGAAAGAAAGAAAGAAAGAAAGAAAAGAAAGAAAGAAAGAAAGAAAAGAAAAGAAAAGAAAAGAGAAGAGAAGAGGGAGGGAGGGAAGGAAGGAAAGAGGGAAGGAAGGAAAAGAAAGAAAGAAAGAAAGAAAGAAAGAAAGAAAGAAAGAAAGAAAGAAAGAAAGAAAGAAAGAAAGAAAGAAAGAAAGAAAGAAAGAAAGAAAGAAAGAAAGAAAGAAAAAGAAAGAAAGAAAAAGAAAGAAAGAAAGAAAGAAAGAAAGAAAGAAAGAAAAGAAAGAAAGAAAGAAAGAAAGAAAGAAAAGAAAGAAAGAGAAAGAAAAAAAGAAAGAGAAGAAGGAAAGGAAGGAAGGAAGGAAGGAAGGAAGGAAGGAAGGAAGGAAGGAAGGAAGGAAGGAAAAGAAAGAAGGAAAGAAGGAAGGAAAAAGAAAGAAAGAGAAAGGAAGGAAGGAAGGAAGGAAGGAAGGAAGGAAGGAAGGAAGGAAGGAAGGAAAGAAGGAAGGAAAGAAAGAAAGACGGGGGGTCCTAATGCTGACATCCTAATGGGTGGTCAGGGACTGGAGTTAGTTGAGGGGCCTTTGAGGTGTAGCTACAACTAGATTACCATCAGTTGTCCCAGGGCCTCCTTCCAATCCCATACAATGGCTAGACCTCTGTGAAGGGAAACTAGATAGAAACAATGACAATATTCCCAACACCCAAGGGTGGCAAGGGGTTGACACTGTCCTCCCCAGCAAGCCTGTCCTCCATTAAGTCCAGCAGCTGTGGTAATCACTTTTAACTGGCCAACAGAGGCCTAGTGTTTTTCTTTCATTTTGGCCTTTGTGGAGTTTAGGAACTCCAAAAAAAGACAGACCAGCAAGTCTGCTTTTACTCACCATTCTGCATATCCTGAACCAGCCACTCAACATGTCACAGGATTCTTAGAGTGTTGTTTTTCTAGATGGAAAGTTCTATGGCCAGTGGCACCTTTGCCTTAGTTGCGCTTCAGCCTGCTGGGCCTGTTTCACCCACTCAGCCTGGCAAGTTGTGCTTGGCTCATGCTGCTGGCCCAGATCCCACACCTACCAAGGACAAGCCGGGGGGGGGCAGCTAGGGGTATGGGAATGAGTGCAGGGTATTGCCACTGTGCACAGCCAGGTGTGCCGGCTGTAACAGAGCAGGCAGTTCCAGGTGCCAGGACAGGTGCCGGCTCCACGCGAGGCTATGACTATCTCAGGTGGTCCACAACCAGCTTTCACTACAGGCGCTGGGGAATGTGGTGGTTCCTGGAAGCTTGGAGACATCAGGAATCATAGAGCCCCAAAGAGAGTGTCACAGCCCTGGCTCGAGGAGCCCCTAGGTCTGGGATCCCCGAAGGGCTACTGCTGCTCTCTCTTTCTCTTTGCCTGCGACATGGCAAGCCAGAGACATGTTTCAGCTTTGTTTGTGTTACAGCTCTTTCAATCACACATTCAGCAGGTCTCGAGTTCTTGCCCAGTGTCCAGGAAGAATAAGTGTATGTGCACAACTAGAGAATGAGCAAGGTGGAGAGGAGCTGGACTCCATCTGGAGCGGGCAGCTTGGCCCCCAGGCTTCAGGTCTGGCTCAAAGGTGGGATTTTACCAGGAACCTGCTCCTTTCTGCCCAGGAACCTGTCTGCCTCCCAACATCAACATGCCTCCCATGGCACCCAGGCTTTTCTTGCCAAGGAGTGCCTGCAGACCCTGGCCGAGCTGCTATCAGCCCCTTCCCCATCCTTCCTCTCTTGCTCATTGGTGCCCAAAGTCCAGAGTGGGCCAAGACAGCAGGGGTCTGGCATGTCAGTGCCACCCTGAGCATGTGCACACTTGATCAGGTCATGATGGCACCCGGGCTTGGCTACAGCTTTGCTCCTCACTGGGGCAGGCTCCTGAAGCCGGGAGAGGCCACGGAGCAGGAGGGGGAACTTCTGAGCCTGTGGGGGCAGAGTTCCTGGGCTCCCAATAGTGCAGAGAAGCTTGGGTGCAGAGCCACAGCTGGGCAGCTGCAGCTGTACCTGGGAGCCTGGGGCTCCTGCCTCTCTGACTTGGTAGGGGGCAGGATGCCCATGGGCTCCGTGGGCCATGCAGCCTCGTACACACCTGCCCTGCTGCAGCCCACATCCTTGCGGTTGTGGCTACAGATGGGCTGCTGCTGCCATCGCTTGTATCTCATTTTCTCTGAACAATTCTGGTTTTCTTTGTTAATATCACCATTTTTACCATCTCAATTATGGTCCCTTTTGGCTAACAAATCCCATGGGAATTATGTAGTTTTCAAACGTTTATGTGGACATTTCAGAAAAAAAATTCAATCTTTTGTGTAGTGAATGTAGTATCTAAATAGATAGAAAATAAATAAATAAATAGGTTGCAGAAAAAGTACTTTCAGAGTACAATCTTCTAAAAATATAGAAAACATTTGATAAGCCAAGATAAGCAAAAAGCTAAGAAGAAGGAGTTAGAATAAAAGACAATTGAAGGCAGTACAATTCCTGATAAATAAGGACAGAAGTAAAAGTAGGCATTTAATAGGTGACTATAGATCTCAGGTCATTAAGATGAAGATTCTCCTACCTGATAATTTCACTATTCTGTATGCTGTAGGAGATAATATCAGTTGTTGGAATAAATGATCTAAGGATATAGCAAGGTACTTAAAATCAAGTAAGCTTTGTATAAAAAACTGAGGTAACAGAAAATAGAATTGACCAATAAAAATGCAGACATTGAGGGTCCATTTGAAAATGAATCCCACATGTATTAGTAGTTGTAGCAGCCATACTTGCAACTGTGTAGATATGGAGATACGGAATAGATTGGTCCAGGATTATAGATATGAAAAATTAAAAGATGAAAGAACTTGAGAAAGCTCACAAGGCTAATTAATAAAATAGTACAGAAATTTTTGCTAATTAAAGAGGAATATAAAACTAGGAGGGAACTCACAAATCCAAAGAAAATACACTCATCATAAGACTGACGGTCAGGACCCGGTCAGGGGGTGGCTGAAGCGAAAACAAGGGAAGTGCACAGAGCATTCAGGACAGGAAATGGTGGCCATGGGAGAGAATTAACTGTATTAACATAAGCAATCACTACATAAAACAACGCCCAGTTGTGGTCATGGAACTTGTTCCAATAACTAGGAGTTGAAAATGTATGGCCTTACAATTTTGTGATTCCTTTAGAACGGTGTTTTCTTCAGAGAATAAAGAGGCATTTGATCTAAGAAGTTATGTGGGAAATGGTATTTGTAGAGACAGGAAAACTCGTACTGTTAACAGGCCGACGCTTTCTTGGTGAATATTTTCTGTAAGCCGTAAAAGACAACATTGATGTCTGTACTGTTCCCTGTGATTTGAAGATTGGCCCAGGTATTACTCTAACCCAAGAATACCTATTCTTTCTGTTTTTCTTCTCCTTTGCTTAGAGTAATGAAATCTATTTATTTTTTATTTCTGAAAAAGTTTCATTCATCTAAACTATAACATAAAGCAACCTCAGAGTGAGATCAGGAAACCTGACCTTCCTTACATTGAGTCATTTGCCATCTGTTCTGTCTATCTCTCTCACACACACATATCACTTTTCTATCCATATATTAGTGTAATCCAAGCTATTACTCCATTGTAAAGATTCTCCATTTTCTGCGTCACTTTCCGATTGCATATTTCTTTGAATTCTTTAAATGTTATTTTCATGATTCATTTTGCTTCTTAACACTATACTTCCCTATAGAACTATTAAACTTTTTCATTTATGTGTCCCTTTTAATTAGTATGCTTTATTATTACTGTAGAAGAAGACTTCCTTTTTATTTGCACATCACTCATCAGAAAAGAAAATTGTTAATAAATATTTTTAAAATTGAATTGATTTATCAAGAAGAGTAAGTAGGTAATAGACAGATGTACAGGGAAGTAAATCTGCATATTTAGAGAGTAACTTGGACAATATCCTTTCATCATCTCCTGGGTTATTCATGAAGTACTATAGATTATTTATCCATATTGATGCTCAGCAAAAATAATAGAGAGGAATTCATTATACTTTCAAGGCAGCACATTGTACTAAAACTGGTTACAAGTCACTAATTTTTCCATTATTCTTGTGAGCTCTTAATTGCACACACTATTAGTATTGTTTCTTTTCAGGCAATAGAAAAATGAGTCTTCATAAATGCTAAGGATTATCAGTCCATAAATGTGCAAATTGTATATGCTGCTTAATGTAGTGTTGTAGATGTACCCCAACTGAGTTTATGACATATCTATTCCTTATCCACTAACGAGACCGGAAGGAATCAGTGAGTATGTGCTTCTGCGCCCTACTATTGCCATCTTAATGCACGAATAGGGTCACAGCCTGGGCTGAGGCGTCTTTCTTCAAAACAAAAGCCTGGATTTCCAATAAAGGTTGAAAAATACAAGACTTACGTATTTTTATATAAAAAAAAATACTTTTAAATTCTTGCAATTTTTCATTGGAAGGCTAAAAGTAATTTGGAAGAAGAATTAAAAACTGTTAATATATATTCATGAGCAGCTAGTTTATTCCTATTTAGCTGAGCCTCTTAAATATGTTTACTAAACATTGACTTAATTGTAAAATCCACCAGGAATGCTGTCAACATTAAACAGCCAGTGTTTCAAGAAAGATGCTTTTAGTCACATCATAATTACCATTAATCTCACTAAATATATAGTCATATGCATTTTAATAACGTTGTTATTCTCCTAAGAAATTAAAAACAGGGGAATATAAAGTCAGAGAGAATATTTTTACTTGATCCTAAAATATCAGTTCTCTACTATGAAGCCGATGCCTAAAATAGCTATGTCTATGCACTTGGTACTCAATAAATATGTGCTGCCTTGGTGACTGACCGTAGCTCTTGGAATAAATCTTAAGCATTTCTTGAAGCAGTTTGTCATAAAATACAGATAAATTATTGGAATGTCTGGAGGTTAAACTCATTTTCCAATAAAATGGAAAAGAATTATATAAAAGCTCAGATAAGCAATGGTTTAAAGACATTTCTTTACTTTCCAAGAACTATGGAATTTCCACAAAAGAAATGGAAAAAGTATTTCACGTGAAAACATGAAAATGCTCCTGTGGGTTCTGTAAGAGGAATTTCTTTCTAAGAAAATGCTTCCTTATGTTTGGAAGAAGAAATTTGTCTGCTTTTAGTTACAAAATAACCCCGCTATCATTCCTCTTACAAGGCATTGAGCATCCTCAATTTTAAACCTAGACTACATGAAAAGTTTAAAAGTATTATTGTGATGGAAATAATTATGTGTGTGTTTTTATTTCTCAGCAACAGACTCATTGAATTCATGCCTAGTTTATTAATAAGGAATCATAATATCTTTATGAATGTAAATTTACTTCATGAGTAGGGAAAATAGATGTTTTTATCTTAAAATAAATTATAGTACAACTTCACAGTAGCTAGTGAAATAATCTGAATGATAGAGCTATATGCCATTTTGTTGAGAGGATTTTAATTTCCAGAAAACTTGGGCTTAAGTCATCATTTGTAAACAAACCTAATGTGGAGTTGCAAGTACTTATGAATGTTTCAGCCTTTTTATTTACTTTAAAACGGTAAACGTATAATTAATTATTTCTAATTGCATAGACGGCTATGGATAATATTAAGGAGTTAGGTGGTCAACATTTAGGAGATTTTGAACAAAATTAAATATCTAAAAGTAGACAGTTTTGGGAGGAATGTTCTAATTGTCATTTCAAACATTTTCTATTATTGGTGGTCAACTTGATTTCAATCAGTTTACTCTAAAAATATCCAGAGCTCTGTGACTATAAATATTAATAGTGCTGGCATCTCATCCAATACCAAGTCAGTTAGTAGAAACAATGTATTTTTGCCATCAATAAATATATTATATGGAGATATGAGGACAGACAAAAAGCTTTGAATCCACCTCTAAAAGAGTAGCAGGAAGGCTACATGACGAGTGTGTGTGAAAGTGACAAAGTACCGGTAGAGACCAGTCTTGTGTGATAAATTAAGTTTTGCCATTATTGCTGTTGTAGTCTTGAAAAAACAATTATTTCAATTTTCTTTCTTTTCTTTTTCTTTTTTTTTTTTTTTTTTTTGAGACAGAGTTTTTACTCTTGTTGCTCAGGCTGGAATGCAATGGCACAATCTCGGCTCACCTCAACCTCTGCCTCCCAGGTTCAAGCGATCCTCCTGCTTCAGCCTCCCACATAGCTGAGATTACATGCATGCACAATCATGCCCAGCTAATTTTATATTTTTAGTAGAGATGGGTTTTCTCCATGTTGGTCTGTCTGGTCTCCAACTCCCGACCTCAAGTGATCTGCCTGCCTCAGTCTCCCAAAGTGCTGCAATTACAGGCGTGAGCCACTGCACCTGGCCACAAATATTCAATTTCCTAACTATAGATAAGAGTCCATTATAATTTAAAATACTGTCTTTAATGAAAGATTTTAAGTCTTGAGAAAGCTTTTAGCTTCTTTATTTCACTTTTAACTTCTTTAAATATATGTAAAAATTTTACAGTTTTGTGAGCAATATATCTTCTTCACCCTCTAAACTTTCAGTTGTAGACATGATAAGATAAATGTTAAAAGGAGAATTAGTTCAATTAAATTATTTTCAAAATCATTTTCAAATATTTTACTGGGAAACTAATGTTTAATAATCTCCCACTCTTATCTATGGGTATCTTAGTCAATTCATGCTGCTATAAAAAAATACTTGAGACTGGGTAATTTCTAAACAACAGAAATTTATTATTTGCAGTTCTGAAGGCTGGGAAGTTCAAGATCAAGGTAAGAGCATTTGGTGTCTGGTGAGGTCCTTTCTTATGTGGCTGAAGGGTTAAAACAGTCAAAAGGGAATAAACACTGTGTCCTCATATGACAGAGAAGCAGAAGAGAGAAAACCCACGCCCTCAAACCGTTTTATAAGGGGCTGTAATTCTATTCATGAGGGCTCTGCCCTCATCACTTCATCACCCCCTAAAGGCCTCATGTCTTAATACCATTACAGTGGAGATTGAGGCTCAACATAAATTTGTGGGGACACATTTAAACTATATCTACCCATAGTATTTCATCCTGTACTCAACAAATTCATGTCCTTTTCACATGCAAAAATATATTTATTCTATCCCAACAGCCCCAACAGTCTTAACTCATTCCAGCACCAACTAGAGAGTCTGAAGTCTAGAGTCTCAACTAAATCAGATATGGGTGAGACGCAAGTTAAAATTTATCCTGAAGAAAATTGCTCTCTAGCTGTGAACATGTAAGATAGAACAAATTATGTATTTCCAAAATACAATGGTGAAAAGGCAGAAAATAGACAATCATATTTCAAAAGAAAGTAGTAGGAAAGAAAAAAAGTGGTAACAGTTCCAAAGTAAGCCCCAAACTCAATAAGGCAAACAATATTAAATATTAAGTGTTAAAAGTAATCTTCGACTCCTTGTTCTGACTTTGAAACATATTGTTTTGGAGGTTGAGCCCCCAAGGCCCTGGAAAGCCCCACCCTATGGCTTTCTGGGATGTGGTTCACACAAGAGCTATCAGCAATTGCTGTCAGGCACCTAAAGCTCTCTGAGGCTCGCATTGTATGCTAGTGGCTCTACATAGCTAAGGTTTCAAGAGTGATTCTGCCCTCATGTGCCCATTAAACATTGCCCGGTGAGGACTGTCTCATGGATCCAGCCTCACAGCTCTGTAGGGCATTGTCTTAGTATGGACTTTTTGCAGTGGTCCCGCCTTCACAGCTCCACTTGGCATTTCCATAGCTCTTAGGGAATCTCTGCAGCAGCTCTGCCCTATAACAGTCCTCTGCCTGGTTCTGGAGACTCTCTGAAACATTCTTTGAAATCTAGGTGGAAGTAACCGTGTTGCCACAGCTTGTGTACTGTGTGCATCTGCAGAGTTAACACCATATGGACGCCACCCAGGTTTCCACTTGTGCCCTATGGAGTGATGGCCCAAGCCCCACCTAGTGTAGTTAAGGAAAACTGTGGTAGAATGTATGGAGCAGAACCTTGAGGCAGTCCTGGGCAGAGAACCCTGGCGTTCCATGGGCATCCTTGGCCCCTTGTTTGAAATTGTTCTTCCTTCAAGGTTCTGGTACTTTGGGTCTGAGATAGGAGTGATAGCCTCAGTGATCTTCAAAATGCCTTCAGAGTCATACTTTCATTATCCTGTTGGATAGAGTCTGGCTTCCTTCTATCTATACCATTGTCTTCATCAAACGTTTGCTTGGCCACACCTTTGTTATTCTCTACCAAATATGCTTTATTATTCTTTACGCAACCAGGCTGAGAATTTCCAAATCGTAAAGTCTGCTTCCTTTTTGATAATAAATTCTGACTTTAATTTGTTTCTCTCTTTTTAAATTTTACTGTGAGTAACTAAGAGAAGCCATGCAGCACCTTCAGCATTTTGCTTAGATATTTCTTCCACCAAATATACACTTCATTGATTGCTCTGAAAGTCTGCCTTCCACAACATAGGAGCAAACAGACACAATTCAGCCAAGTTCTTAACAACTTTGTAACAACGATGACCTTGCCTCCTGTTTCCAGTAAGATATTTCTTATTTCCAGCTATTTCCAGGCCATTCCAGAATGGCCTTATTTCCATCTAAGGCCGCACTAGTCTGCTGATCATGGCTACTTAGATAATCTCTAAGAAGGCCAAGAATCTCTCTATAGTTTTCTCTTCTGAGCCTTGACCAGAATTGCTTTTAATGTTCCAGCCTTGCTATTACCCAGTTCCAAAGTTGCTCCCACACTTTCAATAATTTGTTATTGTAACACTCCACTCCTAGTACCAATTACTCACTTAATCCTTGTGGTGCTACAAAAAAAAAAAAAAAAAAATACCAGATAGTGATGACTTATAAGCAATCAAAATTTATTTCTCACCGTTCTGGAGGCTGGAAAGTCCAAAATCAAGGTGCCACCATTATGTTTCCCATGAGGGCCTTCCTACTGTATCCTTTACATGGCAGAAGGGGTAAAAAGGGCAAAAGAAAAAACATACTGTCTTCACATGACAAAAAAGCCAGAAGAGAGATCACATAGCCTCAAGTCCTTTTATAACAGCCCAATTCTAGGCATGAAGACTTCCTCTTCATAACTTAATTACCTTCTAAAAGTCTCACTTCCTAATATTATTATATTGGCAATTAAGTTTCAATACATAAATTTAAGAGGGGCACATTCAGATCCTGGCAACAGTTTATTTACCAGCATAGATCTCAGGATCAATTACAGTTGTGAATTATAATTGTGGTGTTTTGACAAAGTCTATGAATAATCCAGAAAATGAAACCGAGAAATTTTAGGTTGGTAGGTAAGATAAACTAATGGGAAAATAAGTTTTAACTCTTATTTTCCTGAGAGGTGATGAATGCAGTGGCGTGATCTCGGCTCACTGTAACCTCCACCTCCCGGGTTCAAGAGATTCTTCTGTCTCAGCCTCTCAGTTAAGTGTTCTTTCTTTTTTAATCAGAAAATTAAATTTGTATATATTTATGGTGTACAGAATAATATTTTGATATATGTATACATTATAAACTGGCTAAATCAAGTTAATTAACATATGCATTACCTCACATACATACCATTGGTTTTTTGTTGTGAGAATGTTTGAAATCTACTTTGTAAGCAATGTTTAAGTATACAATACATTGCTGTTAGCTGTGAGTTACTATGTTGTACAAATCTCTTGAACTTATTTCTCCAGTCAAACTGATAATTTGTATACTTTGACCAACATCTTCCCAATACCTTCACCTCAGCCCCTAGACTCCTGAAATTACTGTTTTACTGTTGGCTTCTATGAGTTTGACCTTTTTAGATTCCACATACAACTCAAATCATTAGGTATTTGCTTTTCTGTGCCTAGATTATTTCACTTAACAATGTGCTCCAAGTTCATCCATGTTGTCACAAGATTTCCTTCTTTTTTAAAGGCTGAATAGTATTCGATTTTGTATATATAATACATTTTTAAACTCATTCATCCATTGATGAACACTTGGACCACAATATGACAGGTAAAAATACAAAAAAAAATAGATAAATTAAATCAAACCAAAAATCTTTTGCACCACAAAGGAACCAGTCAACAGAGTAAAGGAACAACCTACAGGATGGCAAAAAAAAAAAATATATTTACTAACCATACATCTGAATAAGGGGTTAATATCCTAACTATATAAGGAACTCAAACAACTCAATAGCAAGAGAATAAATTACCTGTTTTTAAAATGGGCAAAGGACCTGAGCAGGCTTTTCTGAAAAGAATACATGCAAATGAGCAATAGGTATATGAAAACATGCTTGACATCATTAATCATCACATAAATGCAAATCAAACCCTCAATGAGATAGCACCTATAGCCATTCCCTGGGAATTTAGAATTATTACTAAAATATTTCACTTTCAACATGTGTTTACTTTTTGAAGAAAGAATCTGTAAATGCCTGGAAATGTCATCATATAATTTTAAAAACAGAGAAAGTCAGTCCATGGCGTCAGAGAAGAATGAAGCACATTGTGAGAGAGAAGCAGAAATAAATAATGGTAAGTTGTCTCTCCTTTGGTTTCATGTACTCTCCCTGTATTCCCATCAAAAACATTATTTTCTTGTGTTTAAGATAGTTTCAATGGGTTTCTCTGACTTGCAAACTATTATCCTTAATAAATGAAGCTTTGGGCTAAAATTAACAATAGTGATGTTGGACATTCTTCCTTTTGGAACTAGAGTTACATGGAGGATCCTCAGCACTAGAGGAAATGGGGTATTCCAATGTATTTGTCCCATTCATTTAGGACAGTGAACTAAAGCAGACAACACTAGAACCTTAAAAAAAAGTTGCAACTGGTAAATCCTATGGAGAGAAAAACAAATAATCAGTTTTTTGGACCAGATGTCCTCCCTTAAGGAATACTGTGGACGTGTGTCCTTCCTGGCAAAGTTTGAATATACAGAGTCTACAATTTCAATTTTTTAACACAGGAAGCAAAGGGGATTAATTTACTCTTAAAGCATCTTTCAAATCATTAAGCCACTGACTTAAACATCCCAAGCCAGTGATTAAAAGAACACCTTATTGTGACTTCCCCCAACTCTTGTTTTAAGAATTATTTTTAGTAGTCCATGTCAAAATAGGTTATTATAACAGCATCAGTGAGACAATTGAGTATACTAACTACTAATAGATACTGGTATAGAGATAAGAGTGCTGTGACACTGATATTTTGCTTGTACATTTTCACTACACTTGTAAGTCATAAACACCTCACACTCTTTTCTTATCTCTAACAGTAGAATTTTAAGAAATTTTTTATTAAGTAACCACAAATGGAACAGAAATACAATATATAACTTCTGGGTGAGTAAAGGGAAATAAAATAGTTCAATCTATTAATCTAAGATAAGGCTAAAATAAAATTAGCAAAGCAAAGTAAAACTCGAAATAAGATATTACAAATAATTGTGTGTGTGAGATTGTGGGATTGGGTAAAAATTTAGGAATTACAATAAATGTGAATGAAATAAATCCACTTAATCATACATGCTAACACTTACTGAGCAGTTTCTACAAACTAGTCACTATTCTAAAGACTTTACATGTAGTAAATACTTTACTTCTAGCAAACCCCTCAGATAAGTATGATACTGATTCTTATTTAATACAAGAGGAAACTACAGCCTAGATAATTTAAATAAATTTGCTGAAGCTCACACAACTGAATCCAGGGAGTACTTTGTCAATCACCATTCTGTTTCCTTATTTTAAAAAAATAGGCTATCACATGTTAGATAAAAACAACAACAATATACAGCAAGGTGCTCTTTAGAAGAGACATGTAAAACAAAATGACTTAGGGTACGTCAACATAAAGAATGGAAAAAGCACACCTAGTCACACACATAAATCTACTAGATCTGATTTAAAACTGGACTGGCAGCTTTCAGTACCAAATTGAATAAAACCAAAATTTAACCCCTGCATATCTTGCCTCTTCCCACTCACAGGTTTATCCCACTCTCCCCACTGTTTACATTAGTTGAGCCAGTGGCAGGATCTCTGTGCACTGCAACCTCTACCTCCTGGGCTCAAATAATCCTCCCATCTTGGTCCCCTGAGTAGCTAAGGCTACAGGTGCATGGTGCATGTCATGACACTTGGCTTTTTTTTTTTTTTTTAAAATAGGTGAGGTCTCACTACCTTGTCCAGGTTGTCTCAAGCTCCTTGGCTCATGTGATCCACTCGCCCTGGTCTCCCAAAGTGCTGGGATTATAGCCTTGTTTCTAATCCTTGAACATTGCTTGTAGGGTTCCCTCACTAGACCTTTTCAGTTACTTCCTGGAACACTGTGACATGACTGATTTGCTCGATTGGGCACCCTCAGGACTCCGTTCTAAAGTCACCTCCTCTAAGAGCCTTGCCATTATACACTCATTTTATCTAGGTTTATTTTTTTCTTCTATACAATATCAACCCCAATATCACAAAATAATCAGTTTTAATTTTTCATTTGCTGTCTACTTCAGTAAAATGTAATTTTTTTTTTTTTTTTTGAGACGGAGTCTCGCCCTGTCGCCCAAGGCTGGAGTGCAGTGGCCGGATCTCAGTTCACTGCAAGCTCCGCCTCCCGGGTTCACGCCATTCTCCTGCCTCAGCCTCCCGAGTAGCTGGGACTACAGGCGCCCGCCACGTCGCCCGGCTAGTTTTTTGTATTTTTTTAGTAGAGACGGGGTTTCACCGTGTTAGCCAGGATGGTCTCGATCTCCCGACCTCGTGATCCGCCCGTCTCGGCCTCCCAAAGTGCTGGGATTACAGGCTTGAGCCACCGCGCCCGGCCCGTAAAATGTACATTTTATGGAAGTATTCCCTTTTTGATTTTGGTAATTCCACTTTTGCATGATTATAGAAGTAAAAAGTAATGTTTAATAGCAAAAAAGTCCACTGAAAGCTTACTAAAATCACTACTAGAAATATCTAAAATAATGGTAATAAGTAAAAGGAGAAACTAGCAAGTCCACAATGACAGTGAGACACTTTCCCACAACTCTCTCAGAGACATTTTCCCACAACTTAAAGCAGTTAATTAATTATTAAAGTAATAGAAAAGTGGAACAAAAAATAAATAAAATGAGATTATTAGGTAATGCTTTAAAATAGTAGAAATATGAGTTGAACAGAAAAAAGTAAAAATTTTGTTTTATTTATGTGAATAAATAAAACATTGAATGTATGATGAAGATGAATTATATTTATATATTGAGCTTTTTTTTTCTTTTTTCTTTTTTTAGATGGAGTCTCCCTCTGTCACCCAGGCTGGAGTGCAGTGGCGTGATTTTGGCTCACCGCAACCTCCGCCTCCCAGATTCCAGCAATTCTCCTGCCTCAGCCTCCTGAGTAGCTGGGATTACAGGTGTCCACCACCACGACTGGCTAATTTTCGTATTTTTAGTAGACACAGGGTTTCACCATGTTGTACAGGCTGATCTTGACCTCCTGACCTTGTGATCCACCTGCCTCAACCTCCCAAAGTGCTGGAATTACAGGTGTCAGCCACTGCGCCCGGCCATATATTTAGCTTTTAATCCATAATTGTGACTGCATCCACAGCACAGTCAAAAGATCCTGCCTTTTTCAAAAGATAACTATCTTTTTGAGTGTCCAAAAGATAGGTAGGTATGTAGTAGGGAAGGAGATGATAGATGATAGATGATAGAGATAGATAGATAGATAGATAGATAGATAGATAGATAGATAGATAGGATAGATAAATCTTGTTCATAAGAAGTTAAGAATACCTATTTTTCTTCATGTCTGTCTAATAAATCATAAAGGCTTTTCAAACAAAATTCGCAAATTGAATCATTTTATGTACATTTTACTCCCTGATTATAACTCAATAAAATTATTAACCAGCAATAAAATAATATTCAAGTTCTATTTAAGATAAACATTCACATGTTTTATAAGCCACAAACTGTACTTCACTATTGTTTGTGGAACGGGTTCTTTACTGCTGTTTACTTGGACTTCTAGTTTTACTACTGTTATATGTGGTATAAAACTTCAGTGAAGTTCAAACGTTATAATTAACAAAAATTGATTAGTGTTCTATTTCAATATATTTATACTGTGTATTTTATGTATACTCTGGACACAGTCACAATTATAGATTAAAAGCTCAATATATAAATATAAATCTCAGTGACACCATAAGAGAAGGTCTGATATCTTTTGGAGGAAAAATGATAGCAGGAGGGGTCCAATTGCAGCATAGCACCTTGAAGTAGTACAGTTCTTGTAAAATCTCTTAAGTATGTTTATTTTCACACTCCTCAGGAAATTGTATGGCATAGAAAGAGGTGCCTACAGAACAAGAATGACACCTATATTTAATAGGAACTCCTCTACCAGGGCTGTTACCTTAACACAAAAAGATAGATGAGGCACTAGGGTCTAACTTTATTATTTTGTAAACAATATATTCAGCTAGTAAAATAGAATTGAGGAATAAAAAGCAACTCTCAGGTTGCAACTATTTCTCATTTTAGATCCCTTCTCATCCTGTTAATTGAACATCAAAATAGAAAACTTTCATTTTTTCCTAACTCTCTTTTAAAGGCATAAAAGGCTGGCATGTATAATGACTTTTGATCAATAATTTAAAAAATCTCTAAGCAATACAATTAATTTCAGAATTGAATCTTATTCCAAAATTAATACCTGATGTAGATGATTACTATGAAAACAACTTGTTTTCCTTATAGAAGGAGCCTAGCAACCATTGTTTCAGCTTTCAGCAGAGGAAAAAATAATAATAATAAGGAATGATTTATGATCCTTATTCAGTTACTACCTCTTTTGTGAAAGGAGTTTCCCCACTTCTTTGCAGTCAATGAATATTTAGGGCTCCCATGGAAATACACATGCAAACATACTCCAATTTGCCTGTGTTTTCAGAGTCTGTGATGTAGCTACTGATTTGTGAATCCGTAGATTAGAACCCTGGTTAGAAGATGAAATTCTCATGTCAACAAGATGTAATTTTGTGTCTTAATAATTGCCTCAAAAATAGTAAATAAATAATTGCTACTTCTTTTGCCACTTATTTTTAATAGTCAGGGTTTCCCCAAGAGAGCAGTGAGAAATAAAAAGCAACTCTTAACATCACAACTATTTCTCATTTTAGATCTCCTCTTGTCCTGTTAATTGAACATCAAAATAATATGCTTATGTTAAAATACATCATATTTAACATAGAGTTATTTTGTGAGCCTGTGTGTTGGAGGGGAAGGGGCAGGGTGAGTAGTTGGTTATCAAATTATAGAAGTCAAATTACATTTTACAATAAAGGGACAGAGTGAAGGGAACTCTAGAAATGATGATAGTAAGAACAATTAGATCAATTGGAAAGCTTTAATTCAAGGACTGAATTTCATCATCCTATTTCATCCTTTAACTGCAGTGCCTATAGCTCATGTGAAAACAAATTTAGCTAATGTTTCCTGTGAAGATTCAAAGATACTGAATAAGGAAATCTCAGTTTGGAAAAACAATCACTGGTGTATTGATACCCTTTTTTCTTTGAGACATACATGAAAAATTGGTGAGTTTATTTCTCTGTGTGTGTGTGTGTGTGTGTGTGTGTGTGTGTGTGTGTTTAGGATTTTCTAGAGTATAAAATTGTATCATTAATTTGCCTGTTAGTAATGGATCATATTGTTCATGAAAGTTTCTTTAGAAAATGAAGTAATTGTGGATTATATTTACATACAGTGAGATACTATTTTGTTACATACATTTTCTATTTTGAAATTAGTGGTGGTGGCAAACAGTAGCCAGTAACTTCAATTTTAATGTTACTCTGGATTTGGTATAGCTTTCTTTTTATGCAATAATTGATGTAACAAAGATATTGTCATAATTACCTTATCACCCTCAATTGAGATCTGAGGATTTTTTAAATTTAATTTTTGGATATTATTGAGACTGATATCTGAAAGTGATCTCCAATATGTTAACTATTATCCAACACTGTTGCCTTTTTTTTTCCATGGCTAGAGTATTAATTTCTTCTGAGTATTCTGATACCTCCAGAATATGAGTGATTTAGGTATGTTTCTCAAATCTTGTTAAGAATTCCCTCTGATTGATAAATATCATGATTTATAAAAGAAAAAAAAGTAAAAATGGAAAGCATTAGTGAGCTTTCAATTGCCAAAATAATTAAATGCAATAAAATGTTTATTATTCTGTATAATATCCAGATTACACAGGAGGATTTAGTGAAACTCAGCCTAACAGTAAAAAGTATGACTGAACAAAGCAGGTCATTATTGTGAATGTGTAAATGTTTATTCCCTTGGTAAAAAGAGATGGCATTTATAATTTTCAGTCTCAAAAGACAATAACATACTCAGCATACTAATTAAGAAAAATGAATCAGCTCAGAATTTAATGGCAGGGAATATGCCATGTTTGATTTCTTTCTTAATTTCTTTCTTTTTTTTTTTTTTTTTTTTTAATGGAATCTCACTCTGTCTCCCAGGCTGGAATGCAGTAGTGCGATCTCGGCTCACTGCCGCCTCCACCTGCTGGGTTCAAGCCATTCTCCTGCCTCAGCCTCCCGAGTAGCTCTGACTACAGGTGTCACCCGCCACCATGGCTGGCTAATTTTTTGTATTTTTATTAGAGACGGGGTTTCACCGTTTTAGCCAGGATGGTCTCGATCTCCTGACCTCGTAATCTGACTGCCTTGGGCCTCCCAAAGTGCTGGGATTACAGGCGTGAGCCACCGCTCCCAGCCGCCATGTTCGTTTTCTTATCATTATTAACTATAACAATACTATTTTAAAGGTAGTCTATACCTTGAAACAAAACAGTGGAAAGTAAAAATTTCTGGACCTCAATCAATACTACCCAGATAGCTGCTGTCAAAACATTTTTAGTGTATTCTTAATTTTCTATGCAGATAAAAATTTTATGTAATTGTTTTTATAAAAGATTGAAATTAAATTTTACTTTTTATTCTGAAATCAGATTTTTTTAACAAATACGTTGGTTGATATTCTACCTCTTTACTTAACTACTACTTCACATATAGTTTTGTAAGTACGAAGCACTGCATTGTTTTTAGGTAAGATTTTTGCTAGTGAGGAAACATGTCACAGGGATGATTCATATATATTTATCTTTACATTTTTTTTATGATTAGTGACAGCTTTAAAGTTAGTAAATCACTTTATACATAATTTTTAATTAGAAAAAGTGTAAATTCCTTAAAGTGTTTGATTTCTAGGCAAAAGATTACATACATTCAGAAGTGTATTGCTTCCACTATCCTGCCTTCTAAAATGCTGCATCCATTACTGTCCCCAGCACTTATATGAGTGTGCTTTTCTGCCCCACTTCTTCAAGTATATAGGGTAATACAAATATTCTTAATCTTTTCAGTTTGACAGATTGAATATATAATAATATTTATGCTTTTTGTAATTGTCTCATTATGAATGATAGTGGCAATCAATTTTTTTGTCAACAGATTTTTAACTTTATTCATGCCAAAGTTTCACGAAGTCTATTTTAAAATTTTCAACCTTATATCAAAAATATAAGAGTAGCTAATTTAAGCTACTGAATATTTCTTTATTAACAATAATGTAGAAAATGTAAAAACAAAGAAAAAAATCCATAATTTCCAGACACCAAATATAGCCAGACACCAAACTTTCCATAATTTCTATAATTTCCAGACACCAAATATAACCCCCATAAAAATATAGTATGTTTCCTGAAAACTGTTTTGGTCCTATACATGCAAAGACATATTCAATTCCTCCCTTTGTATACTCACAAACAACCCTATATGGTGCAGTAGATTTCACAATGCAGAGACACATTTACAGTATACTTGTTAAAAAAACTTCTGGCATGATAACTTCAAATATTTATTTTTAATATATTGATATTTCATCTTATAGCTGCACGTAGTTTATTTTTTGTTGTTGGATATTTAGCCGGTTTCCAATTATTTGCGACATTAAATAATACTGTATAAACATATTTGATCATAGCTATACAAATATATCTGGTTTTGGTGTATTCCTTTTATGTTAAGATATTAGACTTCTTGTGCAATATTTTCACAAGTTGCCATGAAGTTATCACAGAGTAAACTCACAGTTCTATAGATAGGGAGTGGACTTCTCCTGAATAAATGGAATCCCCAACATGAAACTGATTTAGGAAGGAGGACACGTTTGTCAAGCAACATTTTTTTGAACCTCTGCTTCAAAAAATATAGTTGTGCTTGAGGGAAAGGAAGATTCCAATTCCCGGAAGTAAGACAGAAAAGCAAGAGAGTGAGAGATATCTCTTTAAACTATAAATAACTTTTACAAAATGACATAATATAAATGCCAGTTTTTACATAGATTCTTCATTTATTTTGTTTTCGTTGCTCTCTAGTATGCAAAATGTACCTGGACAGTTTTGGTGCAGTCATGGGAAAATCAATGAAGGGTCATGCAAATAGGTTTTAAACAAATGAAAGATAAACAGTGCTCAACAAAGACTAGAGTGGGATTGATTGTGGATTTTAGTAAGATATTATAAGGGCCGGGCGCGGTGGCTCACGCCTGTAATCCCAGCACTTTGGAAGGCCGAGGCGGGCGGATCACAAGGTCAGCAGATCGAGACCATGGTGAAACCCCGTCTCTACTAAAAATAGAAAAAAATTAGCCGGGCGCAGTGGCGGGCGCCTGTAGTCCCAGCTACTCGGGAAGCTGAGGCCGGAGAATGGCGTGAACCTGGGAGGCGGAGTTTGCAGTGAGCCGAGATTGCGCCACTGCACTCCAGCCTGGGCGACAGAGCGAGACTCCGTCTCAAAAAAAAAAAAAAAAAAAAAAAAAAAAAAAAAAAGATATTATAATAACTCTGGAGAGTCTACATTTCCAACTGTTCCTCCTTACATAGGTATTTTGATCCTTCTTTAAACAGAACTGTTTCCTCTACATTTAAAATGGATTCTAAGGCCAGACATGGTGGCTCACTCCTGAAATCCCAGCACTTTGGGAGGCCAAGGTGAGCAGATCACTTGAAGTGAGGAGTTCCAGACCAGCTTGGCCAACATGACGAAACCCAATCTCTACTAAAAATACAAAAAATTAGCAGGGCATGGTGGTGCACACCTGTAGTCCCAGCTACTCAGGAGGCTGAGGCAGGAGAATCGCTTGAACCCAGCAGGTGGAGGCTGCAGTGAGCTGAGATTGCACCACTGCACTCCAACTTGAGCAACAGAGTGAGACTCCATCTCAAAAAATGAAAAAAAAAAAAATTCTGATAATACCAATAATACTACTGAAAAATAGTAGTCATAGTTAACGTGTATATAGTGCTCAACATCTGCTGGATTGTTCTAAAAATTTTACATATGTGAATCCAGCTAATTTTCCCAGCAATACTATCAGGTAAGAATGATCATTACTCTCATTTTAGAGCTTTGATAACTGAAAGAAATAAAGTATTGATAGACCATGGACCCAAAACTCATCAATGAAGAGCTGTGACTTGAAATAAAGATGTCAAGTTTCATAGATCATGCTCTTCACCACTATGATGAACTAGCTCTCTATGTATAGAAAACATACATACATATATACATATATGTATTTTTAAAGGCAAGCTCCTCTATTTGAAATTTTTTTCTATAGAAATACCATATCATTTTAGCTTTCAACTGTAGTGCATTAGACTTCTCATTTCATTTTACCCCTTTAACATTGTGTAGTATGAATGTTTTACTTAATCTCTGTCAAACTTGGAGGTAAAAATTTAACGTGATTATATATTTTCTGAGTTTCTACAATTATGAACGATTTCCTCATTTTTCCTGGTTATTTATAGTATAGCTATTTAAAGTATAATTTTGATGGATTGCCTATTCTTTTTTGTTGCCCACTTTATCTTTTCATTTTAAGTACACCTTTTATGCAGAGGTTTACTTTTAAAAACTGATTTAAATTCAACTTAACAAAAATTCTTACTGTTCTATTTAATTTATTTATATTTTACATGTCACTGTCTTTTAGAATATAAAATACATACCTTTTTAGTCTTTTTGGCAATATGTATTTCTTTCTAATTATAATAAAGAGAAATACAATTTAGTGAATTAAAAAATGTGAATATCACCTAGTAGCATCTACTCTAAAAAATGTAGTATTGTTATTGTCTACATATTTTTACACAAATGTACATGCATATTTAGAAAATTTAATGTTCTACTTCATAGTTTTACTTCTTGCCTTTTTACTTACAATTATATTATGATTATGTACAATATCTTATTTTTTAGGCAGTTTTGAAAATGTGATATCTGAAGCTCTATACATAGATAAATGTTTTATTTATCTTCTATCTTGAACTAAGTTCAAGCTTATTGACTTAAGCCTATTTGCCACTTATGTGATCACAAATAACACAGCACTGAACATACTAGATTTTTAATACTTTGAAGGCATTTATGTTAAGATTATTTTTATTGGGTGAGTTTGTAGCTTTACTAGAATTTAAAGTATTAATATTTCTAAAACTCTTGGTACATATTGTCATGTTGGTCTTCAACTTTGTTAAGAGTATATCTCAGCATCTTTTTTAAGAGTGTGTGGGGCCGGGCATGGTGCCTCACGCCTGTAATTCCAGAACTCTGGGAGGTGAAGGCGGGCGGATCATGAGGTCAGGAGATCAAGACCATCCTGGCTAACACAGTGAAAACCTCGTTTCTATTAAAAAATACAAAAAATTATCCGGGCGTAATGGCGGGGTCCTGAAGTCCCAGCTACTCCGGAGGAGGCTGAGGCAGGAGAATGGGGTGAACTCGGGAGGCGGAGCTTGCAGTGAGCTGAGATCCGGCCACTGCACTCCAGCCTGGGCGACAGAGCGAGACTCCGTCTCAAAAACAAAAGAGTGCCTGGACCTCGCGCGGTGGCTCAGGCCTGTAATCCTACTACTTTGGGAGGCTGAGGCGGGCGAATTGCCTGAGCTCAGGAGTTCAAAACCAGCTTGGGCAAAAAGGTGAAACCACGTCTTTACTAAAACTACAAACAACAGCAACAACAACAACAAAAAAAAGAGCCGGGCGTGAAGGCGTGCACCTGGAGTCCCAGCTACTCAGGAGGCTGAGGCAGGAGAATTGCTTGAACCAGAGAGGCGGAGGTTGTAGTGAGCCAAGATCGCGCCAATGCACTCCACATTCCAGCCTGGGAAACAAAGCGAAACTCCATCTCTCTCTCTCGCTCTCGCTCTCTCTCTCGCGAGAGAGAGAGCGAGAGCGAGAGAGAGAGCGCCCGTGTGTATGTGGAAGATGAGGGATTGTGTATGCGTGTGTGCATTAAGTGTGCAAGAAAAAAATTATAAAAACTGCTCATTTTTAGAAGATTGAATATGTTTAAAAATATATTTACCATTAGTGTTATTTTTAAAATCGTTGCTCACGTAATTGTATATGTAATTGAGACATTTTAATTATGGACATGGAACTACTTATATGTTGTCTATATTTAAAATTATATATATAATCATATATTATACTATAATATATATTAATATTATTTCTAAATCTTTGCTCCTAAATGTTGACTTTACTTGGGTAGCTTGCACTATGTCCAACACTAGTAATAATTAAGTCAACATTAGTAAATTAATTTCTGTTATAAAAGACCTCAATATGGACAAATAGATTGGATGATCCTCAGAGAAACATTTATTTCAGACAAATTTTTTCTCACTTTGCCGTGAATAATGTTATAAAAATAAAGGATGATACTGTTGAAATAATTATATTAAAATTGAGGATTAATAAACATAGTATAGCTTCCGAACTGAAACATGAAATTGGACCATTTTCTTCTTAATATATGGGGCCTTACAAATAAAATGGAAAGTATTTTTTTAACCACTATTAAATTGAGAAAATAAGTATTTACATAAATGACTCCTTTGTTTAGTGCTTTCTAAATGCCCAAGATTTTTACTCAAATTAAAGCTTATTTTAATTACTTATACAGCAGAAAAAATGAATTTATTCATTTCACTGAATATGGAAAATATTGAGGAGAAAGAGTGTACTGTATTGATACCTTAGTAGAATGATTGCAATAAATTAAAAATAGTTTCCATCCTGAAAAAAAAGTACAGTAATTTCCTGGGGCTAAAAGAAAGTTAATTATTTGACTGATAGCAATGATATTAATATTTCATATATTAGTTATAACCAGCACCACTAAAAGTGATATTTGGGTTCATTTTGTATTATAGATTTATGTAAATTATTACCTTAGGTTGAAGAGGTAGTAACATAAGGCAGTAAATTAAGGGCAATGTAACTGAAGAGTAAAAGTGTGACATAGGCTCTCAGATATGCAATGTGCATTTCTGTGTTTGGAGCAATTACATGCATATTCAGTAAATAATGACAAGGCCCTTTTGTAAAATGATTTAGGTTACATGTTTTAAGGGCTTCTTATTATTTATCTAACAATTTATTAGTATATTAATGACCTACTGAAGTTAGTATCAGCTATAATTTTTAGTGTTTATGAGGTCTTCCTATACACTAGACACTTTCATTAGCACATTCCAAGGTGAGTAGAACGTATAGATACCGCTTAGTATGGACACACCTCCTCTTACTTGTGTGATTCCTATGACATCCTAGAAAAATTATTTCACTTTACTTTGATTTGTGTTGGTATTCTGATTTGTCTAATTACCAACAGGATAAACAACTTCTTAGAGTTTCTGTATTGTGAAATAGAGTAAGTCTGAGCCCTTGTCATAATCAGTTATGGATGCCATATCAAATATCATAAACTGGCAGCTTATAAACAACAGAAATTTATTTCTCACACATCTGAAGGCTGGGGAAATTCAAGATCTAGCAGGGAGTAGATTCAGTGTCTGGTGTGAGCCCATTTCCTTGTTCATAGATGGAGCCTTCTTACTGTGTCTTTCTATGGTAAAAGGAGTGAATCAGCTCCTTTGGGTTTATTCTATAAGTTCATGTAAGGGCATTAATACCATTTAGTTGGGACCCACTGCCATGATCTAATAATCTTCCCAAAGGCTTCACCTCCCAACACCATCATGTTGGTGATTAAGCTTCAGCATAAAAAATTAGGGGACATTGATATAACACCCACAGATATGTGGTAAAAATTGATTATCCTGCTGGTGATTAGACAAGTCAGAACACAAACACGAATCAAAGTAAAGTCCAATTATTTTGCTAGGATGCCATAGCAATCACATGGGCAAGAGGTGTGTCTATTCTAAGTAGAATCTGTATGTTCTACTCACCTTGGAATCATGTATGCTACTACTGTATTGTGAACTTTTACATTTTTGTTATTAAAAATAATAAATACAAATAGTGATATACATACAGAAATAAAGACCTTATAGGAAGACATATTTACTTTTCAGGTCAGATGTAGTGGTTTATGCTTGTGTCCCAGCTACTCACGGGTTTGATATGGGAGGATTGCTTGAACCAGGGATGTTGAGGCTGCAGTGAGCTGTGATAGAGCCACTGCACTGCACCTCAGGTCACAGAGGAAAACCTTGTCTCAAAGGAAAAAAAAAAGAAATTTTTCAGTGAGTAGTTATAATTGTTATATTCATGCTTTGAGCTCCTGGTGGAATGCAATATAGGAATTAGGGTGTTCAAAGAGACTGTTTACCATAGTCTTTGACAAGTTTACAAAGCCAGGGACATTAAATCCTACCTTATATACAGAATAAAAAAGAATTTTAGAAAGGCAGGGGATTGGTGACAAATGTAATAGCTGAAAAATCACTGTGCAACAAATATTAAAGGTAATAGCATGTCCTGAAAAGACAGTAAGTAAATGTCATGATTTTCCTACAATTGTACATTGAGGTTATTAAGATTAGTTATTCATTTATTTATTTTTTATTATACTTTAAGTTCTAGGGTACCTGTGCACAACGTACAGGTTTGTTACATATGTATACGTGTGCCACGGTGATGTGCTGCACCCATTAACTCGTCATTTATGTTAGGTATACTTCCTAATGCTATTCCTCCATCCTCCCCCTTCCCCACAACAGGCCACAGTATGTGATGTTCCCCTTTCTGTGTCCAAGGGTTCTCATTTTTCAATTCCCACCTATGAGTGAGAACATGCGGTGTTTGGTTTTCTGTTCTTGTGATAGTTTGCTGAGAATGATGGTTTCCAGCTGCATCCATGTCCCTACAAAGGACATGAACTCATCCCTTTTAATGGCTGCATAGTAGTCCATGGTGTATATATGCCACCTTTTCTTAATCCGGTCTGTCATCGATGGACATTTGGGTTGGCTCCAAGTCTTTGCTATTGTGAATAGTGACACAACAAACATACATGTGCATGTGTCTTTATAGCAGCATGTTTTATAATCCTCTGGGTATATACCCAATAATGGGATGGTTGGGTCAAATGGCATTTCTAGTTCTAGATCCTTGAGGAATAGCCATGCTGTCTTCCACAATGGTTGAACTAGTTTACAGTCCCACCAACAGTGTAAAAGTGTTCCAGTTTCTCCATATCCTCTCCAGCACCTATTGTTTCCTGATTTTTTAATGATTGCCATTCTAACTGGTGTGAGTGGCATCTCATTGTGGTTTTGATTTGCATTTCTCTGATGGCCTGTGATGATGAGCGTTTTTTCATGTGTCTGTTGGCTGCATAAATATCTTCTTTTGAGAAGTGTGTGTTCATATCCTTTGCCCACTTTTTGATGGGGCTGTATGGTTTTTTCCTCATAAATTTGTTTGAGTTCTTTGTAGGTTCTGGATATTAGCCCTTTGTCAGATGAAGAGATTGCAAAAATTTTCTCCCATTCTGTAGGTTGCCTGTTCACTCTGATGGTAGTTTCTTTTGCTGTGCAGAAGCTCTATCTGACTTCAAATTATACTACAAGGCTACAGTAACCAAAATAGCATGGTACTGGTACCAAAACAGAGATATAGACCAATGGAACAGAACAGAGCCCTCAGAAATAATACCACACATCTACAGTCATCTGATCTTTGACAAACCTGACAAAAACAAGAAATGGGGAAAGGATTCCCTATTTAATAAATGGTGCTGGGAAAATTGGCTAGCCATAAGTAGAAAGCTGAAACTGGATCCCTTCCTTACACCTTATACCAAAATTAATTCAAGATAGATTAGAGACTTCAATGTTTGACCTAAAACCATAAAAACCCTAGAAGAAAACCTAGGCGATACCATTCAGGACATAGGCATGGGCAAGAACTTAATATCTAAAATACCAAAAGCAATGGCAACAAAATTGACAAATGGGATCTAATTAAAATATTAAGATTATTTAAAAAACGATTATGAAAAAGTGCCAATGTCAATTTAAAAAATAAAAGAGAGGAAAATGGGATTAAAAGGTCATAAATTAAGATTTGAAATCTTTTAAAGGAAAAACTTCCATTGAAATTTATCTCAGTATTTTAAGTAAGACACACAGAATAACAAAATTAAATCACTAAATATCTAAAGCTTCTTAAATTATTAGAGTGTGTAATATAATACCTAATAGAAAAAACTTATAAATTATAATGCAAAAAATGAGTCAACTAACTTTTTTTTTGCATTATTGATCAACATTTTGAATTGGGTTTTGATAGAAAAAATAGATATTTTCAGAGTAAATTCATCATCTGACATAAAGGGATACATTTCTATTTTATTTTATATTTTAGAGAGGTACAAAAGTTGATTATTGAACTTTTGTGAAAAGGGCAGATATATTTGCCACAGAGGGTTTGTTAAAAATAAGATTTTTTTTTTTTTTAAAGAGAAGAAATGCAGCTTTGAGAATGTGACCTCTGAGATCACTGATAGAATGCGTGCTGTCACCACAGGCTGTTCTGAAGGTTGCACTCATCTGATCAAGTGACACTCAGTGGAAAACAATGTTGTACTTCCCTTTTTTGTAATTTTTTAAGAAATTTAAGTAAATTAAAATAAGTATTCATGAAATTTGTTCTTCCTCTAAAATCAAATTATATTTACTTCGCTAAGTTTGAGCTACAGATGCTGTGCAAAATCAGAATTGTCACTAGAAATTGGCTTCAAAATTTGCTCCACTTAACCTTACTTGAAAGATGTATAGGAAATATTATATTTAGTGGCCCTCAAGTATATAATCACGAGTAACAAGTATACTTGAATAATTTAGAGCTACTTTGAAGAAATTCAAAATACACTCTATTACGAAAGAATAATTCAACTGTATTTCAGATTTAAATATATATATACCTATATAAACACACACACACACTTATATAGCAATATGTGAAGTCAAAAGCGACTAGTAGTTGTAATGTTTTCTTGTTATAAAATTATTAAAACAAAAACAATTATAATGCAATGTGAAATTTAAATAAACAAATTTGAAATTTCTCATGAAAATGGCATACGCGCTGTGTCCTAGTTCATTTGGGCTGCTATAGCATATCATAGACTGGCTAACTGATAAAAAACAGACATTTATTTCCCAAAGTTTTGGAGGCTGAGAAATACAAGATGAAGGTGCTAGCAGATTTGGTGTCTGATGAGGGTTTGCTTTCCGGTTCATAGATGGTGCCTTCTCACTGTGTTCTCACAAGACAAAAGAGATGAGGGGTCATTTTGGAGCCTCTTTTATATGGCCATTACTTAACTCTCATAACCTAATTACCTTCCCAAAGTCCCCATTCCCTAATACTATCATCCTGGAGGTTTTAATGTCAACATATGAATTTTGGGAGAATATAAACCTTCAGGACACAGCATGTGGAAACTCAACACACACACACACGAACACACGCAATCAAAACCAGAAAATGTTATAGCAAGTTATGCAATGGGGTCAATAAATTGTTCTCCTTTTTTATTTTTAGTTGTTGTGATAATTATTTGAAGTAAACTGTGTTGTCTGTTTCTGATATAGATAGCTGCACATTTAAGACAATGGAACAAAGAGATGCTAACTTTTAATTATAAGTAATGCTCCAAAATACTTCTCATAAATCTGCCTGCAGATAAATCGAAAGTACCTCCAACCAAATGAGCCTGACATATAGTCAAATGACAGCTATCTCCATTATGTGTGTGTGTGGGGGGGGGGGGGGTAGTGACTTTGCTAGTAGCTTTGTTGATATCACAAATGATCAAGCATTGACATCTTATAATTATATTAACAAAATTATAATTATAAGTAATATAATTATTTTATCAGAAACAAAGCAGATCAGAGAAGATACCCTTTATCTATTTGTTTTTACCATGATTATCACCCAATAATTATCAAATCCTCACACTATATTTTTGTTTTTTTAAAGCAAAATGGGGCAATAAATCAAGAATGACCAGTGTGTTGAGGCAAGTTAACAAGCATTTTCTGAGTTTGTCACATTGTCTGGAATCTTTTATTAGTTACTATAAAGTATATACAAAAAAGTAAAATACGATTTCTGATTCCAAATATTGTGATTTTGAAATGGTGTAAAATATAATAATTGATAAAATAGCATTTACTGTATCCATTTGCATCGTTTTGCTCATTCCTCTCAGAAGGTTGTGCTAGAGGAAGCTGTTATTTCTAGAAATTAATTTTTTCCATCCACAAACATAGAGGAATTCTTATTTAAATTTTAAGTCAAATCAATATATTTTTTTGATGATCAATATAATGGTATACCATTTAAAAAGCCTTTTCTTTCTGATCAAATTCCTTCATCAAACTGTCAAAAAATTTAAGCGTAAACATCAAAGTTGTAGATAATTTGGTATATATTCATCCAATTTTTAGTTTATTCGGTTATTCAAAAGCACTTGTTGAGTGGCTTTTTTGGGCTAGGCAATGGACCAGGGAACAGGGAACAGAGAGGTGACAGTGCGAACTGGCTCAAAGCTTCTCTAATGAGCTAGATTATCACGCAAATTAAACTTAGAGTACGATGGGATATGTGTTATGATAAAGGATTATGCAAGTTGCTGTGCTGTGCAAATGGGAAAAAGCGACTATTTCTGTTAGAAAACTTCTGGGAGATGATACTTTAAGAAATTCAGATTCATAGACACAGCTTCAAATTCTTCCTAGTAGGCAGTTGTCACCTGTTCGTCGCTTAGTCTGAAAGTGGAAGTATATTTGCTACCCCCCTTCTGATGGTAAAAGT
Source organism: Macaca thibetana thibetana (assembly GCF_024542745.1). Classification (NCBI taxonomy): domain Eukaryota; kingdom Metazoa; phylum Chordata; class Mammalia; order Primates; family Cercopithecidae; genus Macaca; species Macaca thibetana. The sequence continues at coordinate 105,280,352 of NC_065578.1, read as the reverse complement.
TATACAGAGATTAGAAGCAGAAAATGAGAATTACAATGAGAATACTACAATGTAAAATTGAAAAACTGCTGGAGCATTTAATAATGAGGAAATTTGTCATCGATGTAAAAAATCTTCAGCGATTAGAAAATCATGTCCTTTGTAGAAATATGGATGAAGCTGGAAACCATAATTCTCGGCAAACTAACACAGGAACAGAAAACCAAACACCACATGTTCTCACTTATAAGTGGGAGTTGAACAATGGGAACACATGGACTCGGAGAGGGGAACATCACACCCCAGGGCCTGTCGGGGGTTGGGGGCTAGGAGAGGGAGAGCATTAGGAGAAATACCTAATGTAGATGATGGGTTGATGTGTGCAGCCAACCACCATGCCGTGTATATACCTATGTGACAAACTTGCACGTTCTGCACATGCATCACAGAACTTAAAGTATTAATGATTAAAGAAAAAGAAAATCAGTGCTTTCAAGGGGGTGTTGTAGATGGCTAAAACAAAAAGCCTTTATAAAAGCACATGTTTGTTAGAATGGAGGTGAAGTGAGAGTATAAAGGATAAGTGCAGGTGGTGATAGTTCAATTCCAGGTCCATTTCCATTCTTAGTTCTATTGGAAGTCTGTTAGTAATTTACTTTGAAATAAAAATATTGTTAAGTGTTGTTTATAGAAATGTACTAGTGCTGTGCCATTGAAATTGAATTTAAGCAATAAAAACCTGACCATATCAATTTGAAGGAAAATAATATTTTATGAAAGATTGTCGTTTAATGGAAATAAAAATAATGAAATATTTTGAAAATAATCAGAGGTTAAATATTTCATATAACACAGATATCAATCCTATTTCAATTGCTGAGAAAGCATTCTCTTTGAAATGTGTTCAAGCATAAGAAACATGAACTAGAACTAGATTACTTAATTCTTGAGGATCTACTTAGGAAGCTATATATATTCACATATCAGAATGATGACTTAAAGGATAATGATCTTTTTTTGTGTATATGGTAGAAAATAAAGATCAATATATATTTTAATATAAATACAATTAGAAAATTTGAAGGGTAAATTAATGTCAAATTTTGATGCCTATATAAGATGATAGAAGTAAAAATATGTTGGCAATCTCAATTATTTGTAACACAAGGGTATTAAGGGATAATTTTCTGTGAGGTTAGGCAGCTCTGAGGAAAGTGTCCTTTCCAAAAGGTCAGCAACTCCCAGGAAGATGGATTACATATAGGTAGAACAATCTGGCAACTTTTATGTTCAAAGTTCTGCTAACACGAATAAGATTATCTCTACCCTTTTCCTCCATTTCCAAAGAGTTTGGGAGATCTTATTTTTTAAAAAATGTTTGTCATACCTTGAATGCAAAGAACATTTTCTTTCCTACTATTGGGTGATAGGTGAACATATTTTATAAGAAGTATTAGTTAGATAAATGCCCCTGTGGAGATGAAAACATCATCGGAGGATAAAGAGCATCGTTTAGTTTGATCTCAGTTATTTTCCAGGTAAGAAGTGCAGGTACAATAGCTATATACTCATACTTGTATAAATTACCTCAAAATAATCAGTCCCTTTTGAATAAAATAAGGCAATATGTCATTGATGTTTTATTTCCCTATGTGCTCACCTACAATGTGGGCATTGTCATGACTGCTGGACTTACTATTACTTTCTCCAATTGTGTAAGGTCCTTTGCTTATGGAATACATAACAATATATCACTTTCAAAAATAGTCTGATAACGAATGAAAGCTAAAGTGATGATGATTTTCCCTCATGCGAAGATTTGCTTTAAATAAAATCATTACAAAAAATGTAGTTAGTTGGCAAAGGAGACAGGTACAACATTATTTCATTTCTATGTGCAGACTTAGAATGAAGGGAGCATTTATTGTGGAATACAGATAGCTAACAGAAGAATGTGAGGAGAAAGATATCTTTTACAGAACACACACGATGATGTGCATAAAATTCATAAAATGGAATGGAGAAGAGAATAAGTCATTCTTAATTTACTCTAAGTAGAATTTTTCAGTATTTTAAAAGGTTATGCTAAGTTATCCATTAAGGGATAACATATATTATTAATCATTTAAGACAATATTGATATTAATAATGAAGATACTAACTTAGGTAAAAGTGATTCTTAATTCTAATTTTATGGTTATGTATTTAACAAATTGTGAGAAGCAAATTTTATCCACATACTTATGTGTTTCTCTGATATCTCTAAAGTAAAATCAGTTTTAAACTCTAATTTTATAATACTTTCACAGTAATTAAAAATTAACAGTAACTAGATTTTTATACCTCCTATCTCTCCATATGGGGAAATAGTACAATATAAATTAAGGTATTGTGATTTTTAAAAAGACACAACTCTCTCACTAAAGTAATACCTATTCAACAGCCAGAAAATAAAAATCCGGTCACAATCTCATTACTTAGAAACTGGTATTGTTAACATCTTACCCTATGTAACCTAATCTAAGCTTTACATGTCTAGATTGAAAATGGAATCATATAGCAAATTTTTGTAGTAATAATCTTTTTTCCACTGGTTTTTAAAATGGTAAAATTATATTCTATTTTCCATCACTTATTTAACCAATACTATTACCTTTGGCAACTTTGGTAGTTTCTAAATATGGATTTTTATAATCCGCTTTGTGAGATGCACTGTTTTAGCAACATCTTTTCTGTCACCCTTCGTAAGGTCGTTGGGAGACTGTCCAATTGGCTTTACAGGAAATGTGTGCCACACAGTTAAATCAGTTCACGCAAGTAGTTACTCCCTTATTTGCATTAATAATTCTACTGAGTAAGGTTTTGTTTCAATTTGCTTTGTTGATGTTAAAATCTGGGTAATTTACATATGCTTATTGGACTTCTGAAAGATAAATTTCTTGCTCAAGTTATTTATGTGTGTTTCTGTTGGCATAGTCATCATTATCTAACCAATTTGTAGGTGTCTTATATATGTTTTAGTCAATATTGACTTCTACAGAATTTCTCATTCTGAGCTATGTGAGATAATATTGAAGTACTAAGATTTGTATTATTTAATAATCAGTCATATAATTGACTACTTAAATGCTATATGAAAATTTAAATGTTATAGATGTGTTAATATTAACCCAAAATAATTAAATGATTATCTATATCATATAGCTTATTACTTACCAGAATAACAAAATAAATTACAAAATATAAATGCTGGAAATAGCAGATTTTGAGGCCTTTGGTAAATAACTTTAAAATTAAAACTGATTGTATGAATGTGAAATCATAACATACTAATAAAATAAAATTTAAATTATAATTAATAAATACTATACTATGTGCAGAAGTACAAACTGGCAAAATGCAAGGTTTTGTGGCCTGGTATTTTGAGTTGAAAATAGTCTTTGTGACATAGTGGGCCACAACTTTGCAGTGTTTCAATGATAAGGAGGGACTGATGATAAAAGAGCATATTTGATAGCATTAATGATTAATGTAATAGAAAATTGATTTCCTAACTCCTTTCCCTTCCCACAGTGTCTTTTCCCTTAGATTGAAAGGGAATCAATATGTAAATATCTGAGTATATTATAGGCAGCCAAGTGCAGAGAAAATATCATTGAATTAGCAAGCGGAAGGTCTAATTTCTTAATCTAATTGCGCCACAAATGAGTTGTATGACCTTGGAGAGGTCATTTGGTCTTTCCAAGGTTCACTTTCTTTATTCATAAAAGTAAATTGTATCTAAGGTTCAGGATTACATTTATGTAACTCAATTTTGAAATAAATTTCAATTTTAAAAAATGATTAAATTCACTGAATATACTTTATGTTTCCCATACTGTCTTCTACAGAAGACCATTTTCTTCTTGTATTAACTAATGCTTTGTGGTAGTTTAATATATGTAGGCATTATTCTTATGGAATTATCACAAAACTCTAGGTAAATGTTATTATTTCATTTTATAAATGAATAAAGTGATTTGAAAGGAGGTTAAAGTTTGTCTTGGTTCACTGAGATATTGAGCAGTCAAACAAGGCTTCAAAGTCGGGCAGGCTGATTCCATAACCTGGGAATTTAATCATTACCCACACTTTCTTAAATATGTGTTTCTGACTAAACTTGTGAAACACTGTCTTTGACAGAGTAAACTCAGTTGCACACAAGATACTTCAGAATATTTAGTATTTGTTTTGAATATCCAAGAGGAACATCATATGCAGAATTGCTAGCACTTATTTTAACCACTAAGTCCCTGCTACAAGAAATTCTTAACCTGTCAAAAGTTCTAAAGTTCTGCAAACCACTTTTGGAAAACACTGACTCGAGTCATAACAGACTCAAATTACTCAAATTATTTTAAATTACTTAAGAAATTGTTACGGGACTGAGTACGGGAAGATCTGCATAGGTAACAATTTCTTAAGCAATTTAAAAATCAGTAAAGATGAAAACAATGCTGTCTATAAATTTGCTTTCTCATACCTTAATTCTTATTTTCTACATTTTCCTTCTTTAGCACATCTTAGTGCAAGAAGGCTTACCATTTCATTAAAGTTGTGTTTAATAAGGGAAAACTGTTTTCAAGGTGGGAACTATAGTTAGTGGTTTGGGAAGATGTGGATATTTTTACACTAAGAACATTATTTCTGTTTTTCTTAGGACATCTCCTTTGTGGTGACCATTGCTTACTATTTCTTAGTAGCTCTGAAATTCAAACATATTCATTGTTGGGAAAATATTTTCTATATTATAAAGGGAGAAAAATAGACATAATTCATACTTCTATTATGTGAATCTCTAAATATTTCATTTTATATTTATAAAATAACCAAACCATAATAAAACCACAAATATTTCAAGTCAGATACTTTATTCTATTTAATCTTCTGATATTTTCTCTATATGTCTTTGAATGAAAACGATCTACAAGAAAAATCACAAAATCAAAAACAATATATATTCAATGATAGTTTTGATAATGGATATGGACTAGATAGACAAGTGCTCAATATAACTGACACTGTTTTATTTTCTCCTGGTATAATACCTAAAACTTTATAAAATATCCTAAAATTGTAAAAGAACAGCAAAATAAAGTTGATCCTTATAATTTGCAGATTCTGTATATGCAAATTTGCCTACTCACTAAAATGTATTTGAACCTCTAAAACTGACATTCATGATGCTTTCACACTCATTTCCAGACATCTGTAGAAATGACAAAAAATCAAGTCACCCAACTCACATATTCCCAGTTCAAGTCGAATGAGACAGTACTCTGTCTTCTTCTTCAACGTCGAAGTGTAACAGTTTGCTTTTTACAATCTATTTGCTATCACATCTTTTGCATTTTTTGTGTTTTTTGTTGATAACTTTGCCATTTTAAATGACCCTTCCAGTAAAGCTGATGTGGTGTCTGGTGTTTCCAAGTGCAAGAAAGATGTGATGTGCCTTATGGAGAAAATACTTGTGTTAGACAAGTATTGCTCAGGCATGAATTATAGTACTGCTGGCCACGAGTTCAATGTTAATGAATCAACAATGCCTTACATTCAGAAAAGGAAGAGGAAATTCATGGATCTGTATGTGAGGCTGCTCCAGAAAGTGTCAAAGTAACACCACGGTACATGAAAGATGGAAAAGCAGCTACATTTGTGGATTCATGAGACAACAACTGATTTCAAAAAAGTATAGTGGACAGAATTGTCGGGAGGCTGAAAGGCAAAGAAATTTATTGTCCTGTTAAGCGCTCTGGTTAGTACTGGCTGCCTTCCATGTTTCAAAAGGTGATATGGCATGAAAAATGTTAACTTGCAGGTGAGGAAGTTTCTGCAGATCTTTTAAAATGCCTCTGAAATGTATACAGAGAAAGGGTTCTATAAAAGAGCAGATTTTCAATGCTGATGACAGAGGCTTGTTTTACAGGGATTCTTGGCAAAGGAATCTATACATGACAAATTGTGTTTCCCTTGATCAGTATGACTGGAGGCTCTAAAAATCCTAACCCTGCATTTCCCTTAGGAGCAGTAGTTCAGTATTTGCTGATTCAATGTTTGTGGTGACCTTAAAGAATCTAAATACGGCTGGACTCGGTGGCTCACACCTGTAATCCCAACACTTGGGGAAGCAGAGGTGGGCGGATCACTTGAGGTCAGGAGTTCAAGACCAGTCTGGCCAATGTGGCAAAACCCTCTCTACTAAAACTACAAAAAATTACCCAGGCATGGTGGCGCACCTGTAATCCCAGCTACTTGGAGGCTGAGGCAGGAGAATAGCTTGAAACTGGGAGGCGGAGGCCACAGTGAGCTGAGATCACCCCATTGTAGTATAGTCTAGGCAACAAGAGTGAAACACCATCTCAAATATATATACACACACACACACACACACACACATATATATATATATATACTGTGAATAATGAAAATTTGTTGTGTATACTTGAGGTCTGGTTTCCAGATAGCTTCCATCTAAAATGTATAGAAACAGATATTGCAAATAAAATCTGCAGTAGTTTTTCTTGAAGCCACACCAACACTACTGCTGTAAGAACTTATTTTTTTTTAGGAGACATTTAGTATTATGGAGAAAAATTGTTTCCATTCCAAAATAACCTTACCGTAAGGGTGGAGCAGCCAAGCTACAATTTTGATGGCACCCTTGTTGTGAAAATTAACATTTCTGAAGCAATATTGGTGAAGGAAGACTCTAAATCCCTAAAAGTGGATTCTTGGACAGAAGATATTAAAGACCAAGGTGTTAGAGTAGAAGAATATGAGAAGACAAAACTTGAGCATGAATAAGATACTACCTGATTTTATTTCTTTTAAATATATATTCAGAAGTGGGACTGCTGGATCATATGGTTATTCTATTTATAGTTTTTTTGAGGAGCTTCCATACTGTTTTCCATAATGACTGTGTCAATTTACTTTTACAAGAACAATGTATATGGATTTTCTTTTCACAACATCCTCATCAATGCTTGTTACCTTTTGACTTTTTGATAATAATCATCCTAACAAATATGGGGCGATATCTCGTTGTTGTTTTGATTTGCATTTTTCTTATGATTAGAAATACTGAGCACCTTTCCATATTGTTGGCCATTCCATATTGTTGGCCACCATTCCATCCTGTTGGCCATTTGTATGTCTTCTTTGAAAAAACTGTGCATTTAAGTGTCTACTCCTTTACTATCTTTAAATTACTTTCGTTGTTGTTGTTGTTTTGCTATTGAGTTGTATGAGTTCCTTATATATTGGATATTAATCCCTTATAAAATCACTATCTCAAAGAGATACTTCCATTGTGTTGTTCAGTGCAGCATCATTTACAATAGTCAAGATGCAGAAACAAGGTTCATTAATGGGTACATGGATAAAAAAGTAGTGTGTGTGTGTGTGCCCCTGTGAGTGTGTATAACACACACACACACACAAAAACACACAATAGAATATTATTCAATCTTAAAAACATGAAAATCCTGACATTTGCAACAACAGAGATTTATCTGGAGGACATTATGTTAAGCGAAATAAGTCAGACACAGAAATACAAATACTGCATGATCTCACTTATATGTGGAATCTAAAAAAATTAAACTCATAGAAACAGAGTAGAAAGAAGGTTACCAGGGATCAGGGTGGGGACAGAGGGTAGGGGAAATGTAGTGATGTTGATCAAAGGGTATAAACTTAAAATTGTAAAACAAATAAGTGATGAAGACCTAATATACAGCATGGTAACTATAGTTAATTAAAATGGATATTTGACATCTGTTAAGAGAGTAGATCTTAAGTATTCCCACAATACATATACATGCAATAACAATATGAGGTGGTAGATATGGTAATTAGCTTGATATGTTAATTATTTCACTATGTATATGTGTGTCAGAACATTGTGTTATATACTCTGAATATATACAATTTTAATTTTTCAATTAAACCTCAATAAACCTGAACACTAAAAATACTACGTGAAAATCACTGGAAGTATGAGGACAATTTAGAAGGAGCTAAGTTTATTCTTTATGTGAATATCCAGTAAAGATTAAGTAATTTTCATTCATATGATAAAATCAATCATTTTAGTGGGTACCTCAGATTAACAAGGCTTGTAAAATCTAGGATTATAGCAACAGAAAACATATGAGATTGTATGTGGTGGATAGGCTGTAATATATAATTTAGTTTGGAACATGGAAACATTAAGAATGAACAGTTATTTGGAAAAGCAGATTTGTTGTTCAAGAGAAAGGGGTATAGGTTTAGATACATATAGCATTATAAAGAGAGCTATAGAGAAGTATAGATATTGATATATACACACATCATATGTATATTTATATATTACCTGTCTATATATTTATCTATATAAATCACAATATATAGACTTGGTAGTTAACACATATGAATTGGTTAGCACAAAAGTGATGACTGATGATAATCTCTAAGGCAAAAATTCATAAGGAATCAGCATCAGAAACAGAACAGATGTACACACACATATATCTTCACATGGTTACTTCTAGGGCATTTGTAGAAGAAAATAAATTAAGAAAATACAAAATCGGGTTAAAGTTTTGATGACTGTAAGGTGGAATATAATAATGTGACCACTGCAACTGGTGTCAAAACTATTAATGTAATTATCACATCGAGGGAAGGAACAAGGTGAAACAAGGTGTGTTATATTCAAGATCTACTCTCTGTTTCAATGAATTTAAATTCTTTTAGATTCCACATACAAGTGAGATCATGCAATATTTATCTTTCTGTGTCCTACTTATTTTACTTAGCATAATGTTCTTTAGATACTTCTATTTTGCACATCACAAAAATAAAATTGTAGGGACATCATGTAGAACTCATGTGACTCAGGGGAGGGGAGAGGGCTGATAGAAACACAGTGATTTAAGCCAAATTAACCTTCCCCATGGCTCCAGGGCTTAAAATCTTACACTTTTCAAAAGAGTTCCATGGTGCTTAGTGCTGAATAAGTACTCAACAGATTGCATGTATATAAAATATTTTATTTAGTCTCTATTTAAAATTAAGCTCTGTGGGCTAAACAATATCATGCCCCTATTAACAGATGAAAAACTGAGACTCAGTGACATTCAGTAAACTGTGTCAGGATACACAGTGCAGAGTCAGGATGTGAATGCAGGGATGCTGGTTCAAATTCTTGACATGAGCTTCTACTCTGCTGTAATGCCTTCTCATCTAAGCCGGGGAGCTGGTGTTTCAACTTCCTTCTATCAAGAATCATTTATATTTTATTTATTATAACTAGCATAGATTGGTTGTGAACATTAAATTTTCGGATTTGCCTATGTAAAAAGAACACATAAACACAAAACAGTGCTCTTTTATTACATTTTCATTATAAAAATTCATTTTGACGTGGTTAGTGGTTTTTTTTTAATGTGTTTTTAAAGAGCTTATTTTCTATTGCATCAAAAATATGGCATTCATTTTAATGGCATTCGTACTGCAATTCAAAAATATTGAATGCACATTATTATGTGCGTGACATCTTACCACCCTCATTTTAAGCTATGATAATTCATTCACCTATTTAAAATTTATATTTAAAATCCTCATTTGATATTTAGAAAGTAAACATTACTAGCATAGGACACTTTGCAATAGTTCACATTTTAAAGCAACCATGAAGTATAAAGTAGAAGTGAAAATTGTTAGAAGTCAGAAAAATTGGGAGTATTTTGTATCTCTGTATGGGTAACTGACACATTTCCTTTATAATAACAAGCATTGTTCAAATATAATTGTATTCTTATCAACTTGTGAATGTGTTATTCATTCAGATTACTCATCTCTTCTATCTAACCTCCCTTAAATATTCAGGCAGTGAGGTGGATTTGCATTGTCAGTTTAGCTAAGCCGGAACTACTTTTCCCATAATTCCCTTCCTTTTATATTTCCAGTTATAGTGAGCCACAAACACTTTCCCCCCCCCGTAGGAGAAATAGATGGCAAAACAGGTGGATATCCCTTTTTTACACAGAAGATCGTTGGTGCAGAGACCATAGACACATTGTGGTCACTTATTTGCAGGCTTATTGTGTTGCTGCAGGGCAGCAGCCAGGACTGCGGTTCTTTCTTCTCCGGCTAGACCACTGTCTTCCACCTCACTGACTCCATGACTAGGTTCATATTTAGCTCAGAATTTAAAGGCACTGACCTTTCATACAGATCACCACCATCATCAGTTTAAAGGTGGGGAATTTATGGGTGAGAAGACACTGGCTCCATTGTCCATCCTACTGGATTTTGGTTCACCCTTGCGTGTTCTAATGTTTCCTCCTTTCCCGCACTTTGTGTCCATCTTTCCTCCAGAACACCTTATCGTGTGATTTTACCTTATCTTCTAGTGGTTATGCTTCTCGGTTTAAACTGGACCGAAACAGGCAGATTCATATTTGAGCCATATTTTCTGCTTCAATGGTACCATGACCATACCCTTATCTTAATATTTATCAAATAGTCATAAATCCTTGTTTGTCTCTCCCATTGCATTGAGGGTAACGTGAGGGAAGAATTTCATTTATACAACTTTTTATTGCAATAACCCAGGGCTATTCATTATGCATTAAAGACATTGAATATACACAGGCTGAACTGAATGAGTCCCGTTACAAATTTATGTTTACTTAAACATTTCTGAGAATTTATTTTTTCAAAGTAACACATTTCATGGAAGTCTAGAGCTGTTACCACTTCTCTCCTCAAGGCTTCATGTACATAAAAGTAGTAAGGTGAGCAGGTGTTTAATTATAAGAAAGCCCTTAGGTCAATTGCTGATGTATTTAATAAAGACTCTTTTCACCCCAAACCATCTGTGAATCTTAGCTTTCATCATTCAAAGACTGTAGCTTTGTTCTTGATTACATCTGGGGATTAATGGCATAATAGGCTGTATCATTCTCTAAGCCTTAATCTATTATAATTCCTGCTTTTATGCTTACGACCAAAACCTCTGTTTTCAAAACATGTTCTGTCCTGCATTCACATACTGGGTCAAGCACTGACACTCTCTATTACTGTGGGCAAGACACAACATCTCCAAGTGTATCAGGGATAAAATCTATGTTAAAAACAGGGTTATTCTAAGGAATAAAAGGGATATATGCAAATACAGCCCATATAGAGTCTTCAGAACATAATATTTATAACATAAATATTAACTATTATTATCATCAGATATTATTTCAAGGAAATGGAGGGAAATAACAGCAATGTATGAGTGCTTATGCAATGCATAGTTTAACTCGAAGCTGATATACACACCAAGGTATAATAAAAAAGAAGTTCATTGCTCATCTGAAATTATAAATTTTTCATAGCTGTTATCAGGTCCTACTAAAGTAAGAAATCATCTGTCACTACATGGTAGAGAATTTAAAAAATTGCTATTTTACCATTTCTTGCAGTATATCTGCAATATATGAAAATGATAAGAACACAAGTTTCAACATTTGTAGTTATAATTCACGAAATACTGTTTACAGCGAGGACGTGACTCATTCTGTCTCAATCTACTCTTCCTTATAAAAACGTTCTCAGCAAGGGAGATTGTAAAATTGTTTTTAATTTAATATTTCTTTTGTATATATGTTATTCCTAGTCAATTCTAGGTTAATGAGCAAAAATTCCCAAGGATTAAAAACTATCTGGTTTTGAAAGTTAGTCATGTATAGCGATATTGTATTTGTTAATGATTCATTGAAATACAAGATTGAATAAATATTAAAGATTATATTTTGTTCTCTATAATATAAATTCACATATGTTAAATTGCACAAAACTTGTAAAGAGTTCTGCAGCATTGTTAGGATATTGAAACCATGGATAAGACAACTAACAAGTTGTTTTAAGGACATTAGCCTTCCCAGTCTCAAAGGCCTGCCTTTCATCATTTCCATTTATGAACAATAAACTATCAAATATGTGCAGACAATTATGGTGATAAAAATCATTATATGATTTTAAGAACCAATACAATCCTTCTTTTGTGTATTATCACATATATGTCTTGTGAATTCTTATGTGTGTGTTCACTATTATTAATAACAGTTAACGATAATTTTTAAATAATCTGCACTCTGACACTATGGCACGCTTAGGACAATGAGATTAGAAGTGACCGACTACTTAACATTATATCACGCCTTCTGCCAGAAAATTTCCTGGGAGGAAAGGATTTGAAAGAAACAACAAGAACAAAAGCCTTTACAAAGGAAATTGTGACGGTCAAAATGCTTGTGTAAAATACTGGTGATAATTTCTCTACATGCTTAGCAGATGAGTTTTCTAAATTCAGTTCATCCCTATCACTGTTAAACATCATCCTGAGAATCCAGAGTGCCAATTTCCTTTTATCTATAAGCTTAACATTTATGTGCGTCGATAATATAATTCTAACTACTTAATTTTAATCAATACCCTAAGGAGAAGTTTCAGACAGCTAATGTGATTTATTACTAATTCTAAAAACATTTGTCTTGCATTTTGGCAGCTGTGCTATCTCTGGAATGCCCCTGTTTGCTTGGCAGCAACCTGTCATGGTTGTTAGGATTGCTGTATGCAGGAGCATTCATTGACAGTTCTTCTCCTGGTAAATGTATACCTGCCGTGTAATCACACATGTGGTCTTGTTCACCTATAGTTTCACCAGGTATGAGCATATGTAGCATAAATATATTCATTCATATATATGAGCCAAGCATCACATCATATGTAGATGGCAAGAAATCTATTTGATAGTCTCCCCTGAAACATCATGGTACATAAAGCTATGCAAGTCCCTCTGTAGGGAGGAAACACTTCTCTTATTTTGGCAAGAATACTAGAGTGGTTCTTAAAAAGTGATATACTTAAAAATGATTTTATAGTCATGAGAAGATTTTTCCCAAGAGCGACATTTAAAAATCAGTGATTCCGAAATCACAGGCTTTGTGGTGGGGTGGGAATTGCCTATATTGAGTTATTAATAAAGACTTGCAGTTGATGGAAGTTTAAATTGAGCATTCAAATATATAACTCTCTTCTGAAGCTGCTCTAGCATATACTTATATTCTAAAGCTCCTCAATAGAACTTGACCCTGTTTTTTATTGATAAATCTTTTATTCTTCTCTCATGAATTATTCAAGTAACTTTGTCAGGCTAGCTTATTCCCAGTGAGAGAAAAGGAGATGCTCAAATCATATGCTATCATTGCTTCTAAAAAATCTTTATTCTTACAATTGTATATTGATACAATTATATGTGTTTTGGTGATTTAACATTCTTTATTGTTGAAATAAACATCATAGTTTGAAAAGCATTTGATCTGTTGAATCAATCTTAAATGAATTAACTTTCTCATGCTATTGGTCAGCACCATAGTCACTATTGCACATTTCTGTTAGAAATGTGTAACCTGTCACACTGATATGGTAGAGTCAGTACTCCTCTGAGAAGAGAAAGAAACCACTAGCCACTGTATAATTGCATGATAAGGCATAGATGGAAAGATATTCATAGGTGATAAGGCCAGGAAAATGGCCAGAAATAAGACACTGATGTCTAGCAAACTGACTGCATGTGCATTAAAGTAAAAGATAAAAGTTGTCAGATAGAACACATTTTTTAAAAACCTAAATTAGCTTTAAAAAGATTAAAGGCAAACTTATTAAGTAATTGACTTCAACTACAGAAAAATATCTAGTACCAAGTTAAATAAATGTGAATATTTTGCCATAGAACATGAAGAAAATCAAAAAGATTTTGCTAAAGATGAAGTAGAATTTGTTAATAGAAAATATTTTGCATTATAATTTATTCATCTATCTATCTTTCTTTCTATCTACACATATATACTTACTTCTATTGATTTTAATCTACCAGAAGTAGATAGAAACTTTAAAAAACTCACCTATTTATGGAAGAGGAAACAGGAGTCTAAGTTACAATCAGCAAGGCCCATCAGGAGTTATAAGAAGTTCTTAGATTAAAAAGAACTTCTCTAGCTCAATCCATGCTGAACATTCTCTATCATTCTTTTCCTTTTAAATGTCAAATTTTTCTCCAATGTTTGTTATCTATGAATTATTTTAATATTCAATATATGTACATTTGGGACTTCAGTATGTCTACAATAAGTGCATTTCTTTACAATAAAGCAAATATATGCTTTATTTTTAAGAGTAGAACATTTGGTATGTCTGAAAGCATTGGTAATATGGTTAATTTTCTGGTAAATTACAAGAACAGTTTTCCTAGAAAATATCTACACTTCTATGTATTCACAATACAAATCGCATTGGTAGTATGTTTAATTTTCTGGTAAAGTAAAAGAATAGTTTTCCTAGAAAATATCTACAATTCTATGCATTTACAGTACAAATATGCCTTAATTTTAGGAATGTTTACATTTCAACCACTTATCTAAATAGAAAAATTTAATATATCAAAACCTTTTTATTAACTCTTTAAATAGGTACATCTATTATATATGTCAAACATATGACGTATTATAGAATAGGTATGTGGTTAGGCTTTATTTTCAGCCAATACAAAATGAGATTATGAAAAGGTACACAATCTCCTGTAAGTCTACCACTCAGTAAAAATCTCCAACCAATATCGGTATAAGCATCCTCCCAGAGAAGCCATTTTTGGTATGTCTGTATTTATGTTTCCTATTACTCATTTTCACTTCTGTTTTTACTGTGTGGTTTGTACTTCTTTCCCTCTAATGACATAAAGGAGGTGTGTCTCTCATCATATTAAAGGTAATTTTATAACATTAAATAGTTTTTCTATTACTTTTTATATAATTTCTCTAGTTATTATTAAAGTCACTATGAAAGGAGATCATAATGCTTAGAACTTAGAGCTTAGTGGGAATGGCTTTGTCACTTATGTGAGCCCCTAGAATCTCATCTGACATTTTATGCTAACATGATAGCTCTATGAGCTGACCCTACCCAGTAGTTAGAGTGGAACTGGCCATGTAAAAACGACAAAGCATAGGATTCAGGAGAGGAGCTTGGGCCCCATGGTATCAGTTGACTTACAGAATGAGTTCAACCACATGGGCAACATATTAATCAATCATACCTATGCAATGAAGCCTTCATAAAAACTATGGACAACAAAGCTCTGGTGAGCATCATGGGTTGGCAACACTCCAGGTACATGGTTTTACATTATTCTAAGAAAATAATGCACCAAGAGGAAAATGAAAGATTCACATTTGGTGCCTTCTCCAGCTGCCCTATACATGCCTTCCTTTGTTGATTTTCTGTATTCTTTCTCCGTAATAAGCATAACTGTGAGTATAATAGCTTGCCATGAGTTCTGTGAGTCTTTCTAGTGACTTATTGAACTTGAGGGTGGTTTTGGGAAACCTGAAAATTTGCAGTTGGTGTCAGAAGTGAGGGTGGCTTTTCAGCGTCTAATTGTATTTGGGCCTTAACTCCTTGAATTTGGGGTCATGTAGGTCTTTGATAGCAGAGACAGATGCTGAAAGATAAGAAACCATGAGATGTAAATGATTTGGTATCTGAAGAGAATTTTAAACGTGTGAATTGGAGTTATATATCCTGAACATTTAATAACCATTTCTCTACCATCTAGGATCATTCTTCTGATTATTCTTTCTAAGGAGCCTTGGAGGGTTTTGTAGTCTGGGTTCTTGACAGTGTATGCGAAGTAAGAGTAAGCATTCTTTTTCTTCCCCTTTATTCTTTCCTTCCTTCCTGGTATAATTAATTCCATGTTATTGAAATACATGATAATTACATGAGACTGTCCACCCTTAAAGGCTTATATCATCCTTTTAGTTCTTGTATGTTTATTGATCACCTCCACTGAATTCTACGCACCGTTAGTCAAGGTAGCATTTTAGTTATAATTGTTGCATCCTCATCTTCTAAAAATCTGTCTCCTACGAATAGCTATTTTTAAAACATTTTTTGATATGGATGAGTAAATATGTAAAAGAAATACCTTGTAATGAATGTGCTCTCATTTTTTCATGTCTTAAAATTGTTGTCATGCAATTATGTTACCTATTCTATTTGAGTGCTACTCTCTCACCAAAATATTATTCTTATGTTTCAAATAAAACTAGAGGATCCAGGATCCTTTTCCTAGGATATTTTCCCCAAAAAATAAGTTGGCCTAATCTGCTTTTATAGAACAGAAAGAGCTAGGGGGTTGTCAGTAAGAGACAGCTTAGAAAATCTGGAATGGGGTAGGCTGGGCGCCGTGGCTCACGCCTGTAATTCCAGCACTTTGGGAGGCCGAGGCGGGGGGATCACGAGGTCAGAAGATTGAGAACATCCTGGCTAACGCGGTGAAACCCCATCTCTACTAAAAATGAAAAAATCAGTCAGTCAAGCGTGGTGTTGGGCGCCTGTAGTCCCAGCTACTGCGGAGGCTGAGGCAGGAGAATGGCGTGAACCCGGGAGGCGGAGCTTGCAGTGAGCCGAGATCGATCGCGCCACTGCACTCCAGCTTGGGCGACAGAGCGAGACTCCTTCTCAAAAACAACAACAACAACAACAACAACAGCAAATGAAAATCTGGAGTGGGGAGATGAGGGAAACTAAACATGTTATAAATTTTAAAAATTGGTCTAGAAAAAAATGAATTTCAGTGCTGGTGATCAGATAGATGAGAAAAGGGGAATGTTAATAGCAAGAGTACAACTCATTCTGCAGTTTGTATTTATTACAGACTTCTGGGAATTCTGCTGAGAAATATATAATTAGAACAAAAACTCACTAAAGAGACTTTCAATCACATCAGATTATCTTAGTAGATTTGTAATTGCTGATCCATAGATTCTGGGTACATTTTTGTAGGCATGGAAGATGGAGGTGCTATCAGGAGGTGATCTGTTTCTTCGTAGGTCTTTACATGAATTAAGTATATGTAACAATTTTCAATAAACCATTGTTGTGAGACGATAACTTTTAAAAGATTTTACTTTTATTTAGGCATAGCCACATTCATGCCTTCAAGTTTTATTTTTATTATTACATATATTTATTACTCACATATATTGACTTCTAGTTTTTATTGTATTGATTTTTAAGAAAAAAAATGGAAAGGAAAATAAGATCAAATCAGTAATATTTTAATAGCATCTCAAAATTTTGGAAAATGGAATGTAGAATACACCAGTGGCCAAAATGTTTCAAGGAAATACTTTTTAAAATAACAACAAAAAATTTAATTAGCTCCAATGTTGTAAATACTGTATTTGATTTCGTGTTTTTTCTTTGTTTTTAGTAATTTGTAATATCTAAGGCCAAGAATAGAATAGCATTTATATTATGTCTATTTAAATTAGTAAAAAAGGTGATTTATGTGTTATTATGTACCATGTAATCACTTTTATCTTTTATATTATTTCATATGGCAGGATATTGCTTTAGCATTTCCTTTCTTAAATAACAATCAATGTCTCTCATAAAATTCTTCAGTATCTGTCTTTCTTCTAAGTTTCTTTTCTTAGAGCAGTTGGTCTTTATGATAATAGTGGAAAGATAGGTACATCAAAATTTTGGAAAATGGAATATAGAATACACCAGTGGCCAAAATGTTTCAAGGAAATACTTTTTAAAATAACAACAAAAAATTTAATTAGCTCCAATGTTGTAAATACTGTATTTGATTTCGTGTTTTTTCTTTGTTTTTAGTAATTTGTAATATCTAAGGCCAAGAATAGAATAGCATTTATATTATGTCTATTTAAATTAGTAAAAAAGGTGATTTATGTGTTATTATGTACCATGTAATCACTTTTATCTTTTATATTATTTCATATGGCAGGATATTGCTTTAGCATTTCCTTTCTTAAATAACAATCAATGTCTCTCATAAAATTCTTCAGTATCTGTCTTTCTTCTAAGTTTCTTTTCTTAGAGCAGTTGGTCTTTATGATAATAGTGGAAAGATAGGTACATCAAAATTTTGGAAAATGGAATGTAGAATACACCAGTGGCCAAAATGTTTCAAGGAAATACTTTTTATTGTATAATTAAAAAGTACATTTTATTGTATAATACTTTCGTTTGAGTCTTGGACATAGGTGATTGGTATAATCTCCCTAAAATATCTTTTTCACATCTATGAAGTGTGATTTGTAATTGCTGATCCATAGATTCTGGGTACATTTTGACACACAGATTTACTGTGGAAAGCAAATGAGAATAAAATTAATTAATTAAAAAGAAAGCTCTTTTAAAACTTCTTTATCTGTCCTAAAATAACATCAGTTTATACAACATTCTCAAATTAGACTCTGTCTTTTCGTAATAGCCAGTAGGAAACTTCTGGTATTTACATTTTCTAAAATATCTCCTTTATTTATAAATTCATCTGTCCATCTGTCATAATTCATTCATAAAACAAATACAATTTGAGATTAATCTATTGTCTTATGGGCTAAGATTCTGGGGCTACAACCTTAAACAAAGTATTGCTTCTATTTCAAAGGTATATTGGTTTTGATTAGATGTATGCTATAAATAGCAACAACAACACTACCTAACATCCAACCACAAAACGCTTGGTGGCATATTGTGATAAATATTTATTTTTGTTTATTAGTCTGTGGATCAACAGTGTGGTTTTGCTGATCTAAAGTAATCTGAGATAGGACAACTTATATTTGCATCATGCTGTTTCTAGTACTCCAGCAGACTAGTTGGGCTTATTGTAATAGCCTAAGCAGACATCCAGGAGAAAGCTATCCTATGTATGTCCTCTTGGTGAAGACAGGAGGCTGGGATGTGGGAAGAAAGTTTGTAAAGTCTTGCGGACAAGGCTGAGAACTGTCACACTTTCAGCTAATGCCATAAGGCCAGCTTACATTTACAGAACGGGAAGGTTGACTGATTCTTGATGAAAAGCTTTGTAAAATCATATTTAAATCGTATGGATATAGGGTTTGTGAAGAATTAAAGCCATTTTTGCAATCAGTTCCCCTCAGTGTGAGACATAAATAGACAAATAAAGTGTAAATACTTCATTTTTTCTCCAGCTTGTCTCCAACTTTCTTTACCATTTCTCTTTGTGCAAACTTTTCTCACTCTTGATATTTTAAATTATTAAATATTATTTTCTTTATATGTTTCTTCTCTCCTTTCTTCTTTGTCAGTAGCTTATTGAAATATATTGTCTTGTCATTCCCAGCAGTATCTCTAAGTACTGTCTCTTCTCTCTCAAGCTCTCTCTTTATACCTTTCCCTTTATTATTAAATTTTTATGAAAATTTCCAGAGCACCTCTTATATTTCTGATATTTGAGTGCTACCTTTTAGATTTACCTTTTTCCTTCTTAATCTATGCAGTTTGACTTCAATCCCTATCAGTCTACTGACATAGCATTTGCAATAATCTCACATCCAGTCTAGAGCTTTTGACCTGATTGACTTGCCACCATTTTCTTTGAAACTCTATCTTTTGTTTTCAAAAGCATCTCTTTACTCTGTGATATGAATTCTCAACCTATTGCTAAGATTCCCCTGATTCTCCAACAAGCAAAAAGAAATAATGAATCCTCGGAAAAGATAAGCATATAAAATATTTGATAACTGACTTACCTTGCAATTTACTGATTTTGAAATGTATTTATTGACCTTGATTTTTCAAACATTTGATTAGCTAATTTGCATCAAATATCTTAAGGTTAGTTTTGTGAAAATTAATAATCCATATTTTGTAGTTAGGTGGTAAAGACCATTAACCTATTACATTAAAACTATTTGAAATAAAATTTTCAGGAAGAATAAAATCAATTTCTGATTCACAGATTCATTTAAACTCTAGAATATAGATTTTTATTACTTGGTTTAGGAGTTAATTATCATGGCAAGATATATATGGTAATTTCAATATATTCAGTAATTTCAGTATATTTAGTAGATCTTAGTTTTACTTTACCTAAAATTAACACACTTACTATATCAGCAGGAACCAGCAAATAGAAAGGAAAATAATAATGTAAAACCTTGATGCTAATTTTTATGATATCACTGTACTACTTCTTTATTTTACAGAAGCTGTATTCTACTTATTTGTTTTTAAAAAAATTATAACATTAAGTACTACTTCACTTTCCCGTTTTAAAAACAGTAAAATCACCTAGTTAGTAAACTCTGATGTGAATACCTCAAACACTGTGTTTTGGTTACATATCTTTTCTCAAAATATTTTCTATAACAAATACGTAGATTAAATTTAAGATGTTTAAATATTCTTCCCCAGGATTAACATACACATTGCATTTTCTCAGTGTTAATCATTTTTTATGGCTATGATTTATTGTAGTTGTTATACTCTTTTTATAGTCTTTTTAGACATTTTTGAATTGCCAAAAATGATAAGTATAAATGATAATAAATGTAAAACTTTGTAAAGAAATATTTATTAACCATTAATATGAGCTTAAACTTTTCATATTCAGAACAAGTTATTGTTGCCTTTGATGATATTATTAGAAAGACCTTTTCATACAGTGATGAAAAACTCTATGAAAAGAATGTTTTCATAAGCATGAAATATGAAAATAACTATTTTACAAAGAATAGCTTTAGCTTTGCATTTTAGGACAATTTTCACAGTGGGAGAAAGAACCTGTAATGTATTTACTCCAAATAATCAAAATACCTTAGGCTCACAGTCAGGTACATAATTCCTATGGCCTTCAATAAGTACAAGTGGTCTTGATGATTTTAGATGATTATTTTTTAATTCTAGGGATTACTAAGGGCTAAGCTAGTGGGAAAAAATGCAGTTTTCTGATAATGTTCTTAAGCACATTTAAAAATAGAATATTTTATAAAGAAATAAATTTTTAAATTGTATGCCAGGTGCTAAGCTATACATGCATGAAACAAAGAAATGAATTAAAATTGTAATTCTTGACAGATGATTGCAGTCTAGCTAAAATGTCAGTGACAAAAAAGATTTAGTAGCAAATTTGATTAAATATTCAATGAATGAAAAAATAAAAAGAGACGATGAAGAAGCTTAGGAATAAGTGGAAAGAGATTCTGACAATGAGGCAATAACGCTCTTCAATGTTAAACACAGTTCTTTAAACCTGAAAAAAAGAAAACCTTGGAGATGAGTCAATCCAGATTAGAACAAATTAATAATAATCATAATCATAATGAATAACAATACTTCTATTTTTTATTGATTTTCAAAAGCACACTCTCTCCTGGGATCAACTGCTCACTTTTTATCTGTCTAGTATAGATTTTTCTGCTTCTTGGTTTTGCCAGGTCCCCAGCTTGTTACTAGTTTGTCAGAGCTGCAGTTGTTCTTGCTTTAGTCAACTTCACCTAGAACATTCATCGTCATGATGCCAAGGATATTGTTGATTGTATCTTGTTCAATACGCCTTTATACAGATAAAACTCTGGCCCCTTCCTGCTTAATTCTGGGCTTGCTTGACCCTCTTCCTCAATTAGACTAAAATTTCTGAATGGGCACTGGGTTGTTGTTTGTTATTCAAATACAAAATTTCCAGCCCCTTCCAAGGACTCATGAATCATAATCATCTACATATTAACAGGATGCTCACATAATGTTTGGATACACATATTTCAGAAGCAGTTATCTATGTCGTTTTAATTTTAAAATTTCTAATAGTTTTTCCATTAGGCAAACAAAATCATCCTATGTTGATTGGTTGATTCTAAAACTTTTAATTAGACAACAATGTGTTTTCAATACATGAAGTAATTTGTGACTAACAAAGATGTCCAAGAAAACAGAAAGCCTTGACTAATATTGAATGATAAGAGATGTATCCGTTTCTATATTGGTTCATCACTTGATGGACACTTGGTTTGATTTCACGGCTTAGCTATTGTGAATAGTGTTTCAATAAACATGGGAGTGCAGATATCTCTATGACACACTGATTTCATTTCCTTTGGATATATCCCCAGTAATGGGATTGCTGGATCATTTGGTAGCTCTATTTTTAATTTTTGTTTGTTTGTTTGTTTTGAGAAACCTCCTTACTGGTGTCCATGACTATGGAACTTAGTATCCCACCAGCAGTGTGTAAGAGTTCCTCTTTCTTCACATCCTTACCAACACTTGTTAGCTATTGTCTTTTTGACAATAACATGTGTGAGACAACATCTCATGGTTTTAATTTACGTATCCCTCATGTTTAGCAATGGTGAGCATTTTTCATGTACTTATTGGCAATTTATGTGGCTTTTCAGAAATGTTTATTCGGGTCCTTTGCCCATTTTTAATTGGGCTATTTGTTTTCTTGCCATTGAGTTGTTTGAGTCCTTTAGATATTTTGGATATTAACCCCTTATCAGACATATAGTTTGCAAATATTTTCTCTCATTTTCTAGATTGTTTTTACTCTGTCAGTTGTTTTTGTTTTTGTTTTTTTCTTTTTGTTTTTTTTTTGTTTTTTGTTTTTGAGACAGAGTCTCGCTGTTGCCCAGGCTGGAGTACAGTGGCGCGATCTGTTCACTGCAAGCTCCGCCTTCCAGGTTCACATCATTCTCCTGCCTCAGCCTCCCGAGTAGCTGGGACTACAGGCGCCTGCCACCTCGCCAGGCTAATTTTTTGTATTTTTAGTAGAGACGGGTTTTCACCGTGTTAGCCAGGATGGTCTTGAGCTCCTGACCTCGTGATCCGCCCGCCTCAGTCTCCAAAAGTGCTAGGATTACAGGCGTGAGCCACCGCGCCCAGCCTCTGTCAATTGTTTTTATTATTATACAGAAGCTTTTCAGTTTAATGTAATCCCATTCATGTATGTATGTGTGTGTGTGTATATATATATGTGTGTGTGTCTGTATATATATATATACAGACACACACACATATATATAGCTTCTGTTTTGGGGGATCATATCCAAAAGACAATTGTCCAAACCAAAGTCATGAAGCTTTTTCCCTGTTTTCTTCTAGTGGTATCATAGCTTCAGGTTTTACATTTAAGTCTTTAATCCATTTTAAGTTGATTTCTCTATATTGTATGTGGTAGAGGTCTAATTTCATTCTTCTCCATACGGTTATTCAGTTTTCCCAGTACCATTTATTTATATATTTATCTATTTATATACTTATTTATTTATTTATTTATTTATTTATTTATTTATTTATTTTTCGAGATGGAGTCTCACTCTGTCACCAGGCTGGAGTGCAGTGGCGTGATTTCTGCTCACTGCAATCTCCACCTCCTGGGTTCAAGCAATTCTCCTGTCTCAGCATCCCGAGTAACTGGGACTACAGGTGTGAGCCACTATGCCCAACTAATTTTTTGTATTTTTAGTAGAGATGGGGTTTCACCATGTTAGCCAGGATGGTCTCGATCTCTTGACCTCATGAACCACCTGCCTCAGCCTGCAAAGTGTTGGGATTATAAGGGTGAGCCATTGTGCCTGGCCAGCTCCCAGTACCATGTATTGAAGGTACTCTTCCTTCCTCATTGTGTGCTCTTGACAACTTTGTTGAAAATGAATTGACTGTAAATGCATGGATTTATTTCTGGGCTTTCTATTCAGTTACATTGGTTTATATGTCTGTTCTTATGCCAGTACCATGTTGTTTTGGTTACTATAGCTTTGTAGTATAATTTGAAGTCAGGTAGTGTGATGCCTTTAGCACCTTTTTTTTTCCCTCAAGATTGCTTTGGCTATTCAGTATCTTTTATGGTTCAGACAGCTAAATTCCTAAGTGGTAACATAAACACTAATATAAAGGCATATAGTCAGCAGGGAATTTATAATAATATGACAATAACAACAGTGATTAAAAAAAAAAAAAAAAAAAAAGCAAAAAACTTAGTACTAGTCCTTGTCCTGATTTAGTAGATTTTCTTTATGTTTTACTGAAGAGTTAACTAAATATAGCTGGCATTCAGTCCATACATTAATATTCCACAGTGATCTTTCAATTAGACAGTTTGTGAAAAAATTAAAAATGTAATGGATAAAGAAACCTGAAATCACCAAGAATTTAATAGCTTTTCAAAACAGCTAAGTCGTTAGTCATTTCATTTTGTTTGTTACAATCATTTGACAATAGGATTTCTATAAACACTGATAGTAATGAAATAACTAGAATCTTTTTTCAGGTAAAGATGCAATGACTTGTCCCAATACAGTGTGTTCTATTTATTTGTTTACACTCTCTGTATATGTGTGTGTGTGTGTGTGTGTGTGTGTGTTTGTGAAATACAGAAGAGTCACTTAAAAAGGGAGACAGTTGATAGATAGATAGATAGATAGATAGATAGATAGATAGATAGATAGATAAAATGTATCATACACTTTCCAAGACTAGGAATTTTATGCTCATTATCTCATTTTATCTTCACAAGTGACCTATAAGATAAACAATGCTATCAACTTTGGGTTTCAATTAAAGAAATTGAAACTGGGAAAGGTAAAATAACTCAATAAAGGTCAGACATGTAGTGTTATTCTGGGATTCAAATTCCAGAATTGTTGAATTTCAAAACTTCTCCTCAGGGGAAATATGGGCTGCATTCTTCCTCCTCATATAGAATACAAGCTCCCCATTTTTCAGACTGAAGGACACTGAGTTTCACACAGACGGTTCTATGATTAGCAGTAAATTGGCCCTTAATTGGGAAATTAAAAAAATAATTTCTGAAATCCCATGTAGAAAAATCACTTAATATCAGTTGCATTGCTTTCTGGCAACAGTTAATGAATTAATTATATTTACATAAGCAAAACAATGAAGCAGAAAGTAACTCATTAAAGTTAAAAAAAAAAAAAAAAAGCCAGTTTTTCAAATGCATTACCCAAGCATGATCACCAATGAGACAATGATCTTGAATACCCCAAAGTCAGCAAGTTAAAGAATTTGCTTTAATGTGTCACTGTCACTCTTAACCTTTGTACCCATTGCCCTCACTCTATAAAGTTGGAAAGTAATTCTCAAATTAAAAAGAAACAAAATGCTGACAACATCTTCTGAGCATTAAAATATTTATCTATTCAAACTTACTAATGCAGGGTAGAAAACAATGCACGTTTTATATTTAGAAAGCTATATGTAAAATCCCTGCTAGTAGTAGTGAATAAATGGTTTCAGAAAAAACATTCTAAAGAAAAGTTACATACGTATTTAGTGTAACTTCTTAACTTATTAGTCATTTGTAGACTTCCCTGAAATACGAGAATAAATGTGACTGGAATGTAGCGTAACAAACTCTTTTTTTGTTTGTTTATTTTTTGCTATGATCACTTGTTTTGACTGAGAGGAATTGCTGGGTGTTGAGAGAACATGGTGAATTGGATTATTGAGAGGAATGTAAGCAACATACAGGGGCAGGAGTATTGTATCTTTATGAGTTCTCCTTCTGCATGAGGCCCACATAATGTATTTGCCACAGCTGAGTGAGCTCACTTGAAAGCCATTTATGATGTGTAATGCTCTGTGTCCTTTGTTGGAGTGTTGGGTGACAGGTTAATTGAATAGAGGCAAGGTAAGCAATCAGGGTCATGCAAGATGACTAGTGTATATGATGGTTAAAGACAGTACTTCATTTACTAAAGAGCTTTTATATATGAGTACAATCTCAAATAGTCCTTTAAGAAAAATATTCATTCATAGCTGTTCAGAGGTATCCAGGGACTTATTAGGTAAAATTTTCTATAGAAAATTTTAAAATATTCAGTCAGGGTTGTAGGTCAGACAATTGATTAACAACCTTGAAAAAGTGATTACTTGATTATTCACTACCACCAATGAAAAAACCATTATGACACTC
This sequence comes from Macaca thibetana thibetana, assembly GCF_024542745.1. Lineage (NCBI taxonomy): Eukaryota > Metazoa > Chordata > Mammalia > Primates > Cercopithecidae > Macaca > Macaca thibetana. The sequence goes on along the minus strand of NC_065578.1, from coordinate 105,254,518 downwards.
TGGGGTATATTTATTCACTTTCTGGGAGAAGTTGTATTAAGGCTAAAAGATTAACCATAGGCATGTATTATTTTCCTAGGAATAAAAGTAACTTTATTTTCATCTATATGATTGTTTTAGTACAAACACAGCTACTTGGATGTATATTTTTAGTTTTCAGAAAAACAATTAAAATGGAAAAATTGCAACATTATTAGAGTACACAAATTATCAATACACTCCCATCTAAGACAGCTTTATTTTATTCCCTCTCACTTCAAATTACTATTTATATCTCGGGAAAAAAAGCTACTTTGTGTCTTACTTTTGTATTTAAATGTATCATCTCTCAGCATAAATTTAATGGGTTTTTAAAATAGAATTTGAATGTTAATTATGCATTTCAGATTGATTCACCTTTTCTGTTAAGATCTATTTTACTTTTTGAAATGGCAGTGTAAGGACATCTAAAAATCTCGGAAAAGAAAGAGAACACTGTCACAAGTAGTCAATACCAACTATTTTTGAGTCCTGGTAATTAACTAAACGGTTGCTATAATATGAGGAGCATTTACTCAAGGAAAATGATTAAATGGGGGAAGAACTGCAAGTTTGAGCATTTTGTCTTATTCTATTCTCATTTTTTCTCTTCAGCTCTAGGGTAGTAGACTTTAAAGCCATCAGTCATGTAACCAGCAAGCTTTGAAAATAAACAGTCTAGCAATGGCTAGAGGACACAGAATAGGTTTGAAACTTCGCAAAAAGCTCCATCCCAAGAGAATTGTTACTATATGACCTGTTTACCAGGTCCCTGAAAAAGTTCCATTGCCAGGACTTGTCTTTATTTGATCCGCCTCAGAGTCCACTTAGTGATAAAAGCCCTATCCCCAGGGATTTGTCAAAAAAAAAAAAAAAAAGAAAGAAAGAAAGAAAGAAAGAAAAATCAGCAGCATTGACTTAAAACTGCAGCTGCCTGAGGAGGCAACACTAGCTGGACAAACAAGAAGCTTGACAAAAACTTATAAGAAACTCTGTCAAATGAGACATCCATGTGGCTTGGAAGGACTCTGACATATTCCAGGGGGGTCTAGAAGGATATGCTGGTGTGCAGGAGTGTGTGAAAACCCCGGAAAGGACTGAGAAGGGTCTATTCCTTCCCCTTGGCTGACCTTGAGGGCTGCTGCAAGCAGCAAGTGAGAATTAATACAGTTACAAACTGCTGGAGGGTTTAACATGTGTTTTGATATACACACAAAGCCCTTAGCAAAGAGTGGAGCCTCATTGGTTCAAGATGTTTAATAAAAGCTCTATCTAATCGTTAGCTGACCACTACTCTAACTAAGTAGGACTTCTGTAACCATACACAGCAAATAATTCATAGTTTACAGATTTAGTTTAAGCAATAAAATCAACAGAAAGAGCAACAACAAAAGCAAACCCTGAGAAGGGGAAAGGGAAATTTTATTTTTATAATATTTACTTTTATTATTTAAAATGTCCAATTTTCAACAACCACCAAAGAGATTTACAAACAAAAAGTAAAGCATGACTGAATAAAGAAGTGGAATAAAGTAGAAACTGTCTCTGAGGAAGCCCAGATCTTGTACTTTGTACCAGGCAAAGACTGTAAATCAGCTATTATAAATATTTCCAAAGAACTAAATGAGACTATATCTAACAAATTATAAGGAAAAGTATGAGAACAATGTCTTTCCAATAGAAAAATCAATAAAAATGGAAAATATACAAATCACCTAATAGTTATTCTTCAGTTGAAAATTACAGTATTGAAATAAAAAATAAAGAAACATTAGAAGGATTCAAAAGCATATTTAAGTTGGTATAAAAAAATCAACAAATTGGAGATAGGTCAATCAAGATTATTCTGAAAAACAGAAAGAGAAAAGAATGGACAGAAATGAATACAGCCTCAGAGGAGTATGGAACACTGTCAAGCTACTAACATGTATATGATGGGAGTCACAGAAGAATAAGAGAAGAGTTTTACAAAGGGGTAGAAAAATATTTCAATAAATAATAGCTAAAACACCCCCATACTGTAGAAAAATACATTAATCTACATATCCAAAAACACAAAGACCCCAAGTAAGATAAACTGAAAGGTCTATAACTAAACACATCACAGTCAAACTTTGAAAAACCAAATTACAAAGACAGAATCTTGAAAGCAGCAAAGGAAAGGTGAGTGATCACGTACAAGAGAGCATCCGTAACATTAACAATAGACTTATCAACAGAAACAATGGCAGTAGAAGGCAGTAGGACAATATATACAAAATACTCCAAAAGAAATAATGTAAAACACAAATTCTATACACCACAAAACTGTTTTCAGAAATAAAAGATAAATTAATACATTCCCAGGTAAACAAAAGGTTTGTAATGGGTTTGTAATGTATAAAGATGAAATTTTTATGACAATGTTATTATAAAAAGGGTAGAAAGAACACAAAAACATTGAAACAAAGTTTTCACATGGTATTAAAATTAAGTTGTATTAATCCAAATAATATTGTTCTAGGTTAAAACTAGGTTGCCTTAGTCTTCTTGGACTGCCATTATAAAATACCACAGGCTGTGTGACTTAAACAATATAAATTTACTTTTCACTCTTCTAAGACTCAGAAATCCAAGTTCCAGGTGCCAGAAAAATAAATCTTTATTCTGAGGCTTCTTCTCTTGGCTTGTAGACTGCTGCTATCTTGCTGTGTGCCTATGTGACCTCTTTATTGTGCACACAGGGAGAGAGTCAGCTCTGGTCTTTCTTCCTTTTTTTTTTAATTTTCTAAACACCAATTTCATCGTGGGGGCTTTACGCTCAGTACTTCTTTCAAACCTAATTATCTCTCATAGACCCAGCCTCCAAATACAATCATATTGTGGATTTGGGCTTCAAAATATGAATATTGGGAGTATACAAACTTTCAATCAATAACACATATTGATTGTAATCCCTTAAGCAAATATTTCAAATTAAATATTTGAAAACTAAGTAGTAAAATAAATTTGAAATAATTTAAAAGAGTATACAAGAAAATATTAAAAAGAAAAAAAAACACAAAGAAAGTTAATTATTAAGAACAAAAAGGAACAAGAGAGACATAGATACATAAAAAACAAATAGAAAATGAGTACTCTTGAGTCTTATCAGCATTTACATTAAAATTAAATAGAATGAGCAGTTTAATGAAAATGTGAGGTTTGGTAGAATTGATTTTTTTAAAAAACAATCAAATTCTGTACCATCTACAAATTTGCAGTTTAGATTTTTTTTTTTTTTTTTTTTTTTTTTTTTTTTTTTTTTTTTTGAGACGGAGTCTCGCTCTGTCGCCCAGGCTGGAGTGCAATGGCGCAATCTCGGCTCACTGCAAGCTCCGCTTCCCGGGTTCACGCCATTCTCCAGCCTCAGCCTCCCGAGTAGCTGGGACTACAGGTGCCCGCCACTGCGCCCGGCTAATTTTTTTCTATTTTTAGTAGAGACGGGGTTTCACCATGGTCTCGATCTCCTGACCTTGTGATCCGCCCGCCTCGGCCTTCCAAAGTGCTGGGATTACAGGCGTGAGCCACCGCGCCCGGCCTTAGATTTGAAGACAAAAATAAGTTTAAAGTAAATAGGTTGAAAATATAAATGATATGCCAGGCAAGTAGTATATAAAACAGAACTGGAGTGTCCATACCTGTATCAAATATATTTATGTATGTATAATTTCTTTACATGCACACATATATAAATATGTGTGTGGTATCTATCTATACATATATACATAATTATAAATTATAAATTATCACCTGAAAAAAAATGGCTGTTTTATAATAGCAAAATGGACAATCCTTCAGAAATAAATAGAAATTATAAATATACATCCACCTAATAACAAAGCCCTGGATTCAACATAGACTCTATTAAAATCCAAACTGGCTTTTTTTTCGCAAAAATTAGTAATTTGTTCCTAAATATTACATGGGGAGGCATGAGACCCAGACAAGTCAAAACAATTTTGAAAAAGAATAAAGTTGGAGGACTCACATTTCTCACTTTCCAAACTTAACTACAAAGTAATGGTAATCAAGACAATGTGTAACTGGCATAAGAATGGACATATCTATGAAATAAATAGAATTGAAAGTCCAAAAATAAATCCTCACATTTATGGTAAGTTAATTTTTTGTTAAGTGTTCCAGGAGAATTCAACTGGAAATCAGAGTTTTTCAACAAATGATGCTGGAACTATTGGAATCTACTGCAAGAAAAAAAAAAAAGAAAAGGAAATTTAAACCTTTACCTCAAACATCATAAACAAAAATTAACCCCAAATGAATCATAGACCTTAACTTAAAAGCCAAAGTTAAAAAACACTCAGAACGAAATGTGTGATTACTTAGCTGGAAAATGCACTTGTGTGTTTTCTTCCCAAAGCCAGAAAAATTAGTTGTTGTATGTGTGACATCTAAGCATTAAAGTATTTTAATTGTGATGTGAGAGACAGCACTACAGATGGAAAATAAGCTGGAAAATCCATCGAGTGTGATGAAGATAATATTTTAGAACTATTAAATGTACAAGTACAGCTTTTAGGCCCCTCCTATGTGAATCAGTTTTGAAAGTCATACTGACATTACGGCCCCATAAAGTGGAAAGGATGAATGTCACTTGAGCAAGAAAAAGCTTATGACAAAGAACTGTATCTTGTTTAACAGCAAAGGTGAAGGAAAGACTACTGACTGGGAAACTGAAAGAAAGATAAGATATCCAAGAGTTCTGTAACATAGTAACTATACTTGATTTTTCCAGAGCCGAAATTCTAACAAGAATGGAATGATACATTAGATTCTGAAATTGTGTCCCACACACCATATGGATTTTTGCAGAAGTAGATGATTAGGGCTTCTCAGGGATGTCCTGTGGCAACATGTAAAGAAGATTTGCTCATCAGGGTAAAAGTGGTGGTATGCTGAAGAGGCAGAGAGAAGATCAGAATTTCGCTTCTTCAGTTTCCCTTAGTTTGAGTTTGAACACCACAGATCCAGAGTTCACTATCAGCTCCAATCAGAGCCAGAAATAGAGCTTTTGATACTGGATAATGATTTCTTCAGAAACATTATCTTTGATTGTTGTGTGTAAGTGTATAGATGGTATCAGAGATGTTAAAGAAAGAAGGCACAAAGCAATTCTGTAGTTTAAGGCTATAAGGTCGACAGTGAAGCAGAGATCAACTAGGGATTACAGGCAACTTTCAGTGAAATCCCTAGAGCCAGAATAAGCTACAGCAATTCAGAATTAACAGAGGAAAATCTCCAGGTGCGTAAGAATCCACAAAACATAATGACTACATGAGGAGTGAGATTAGTTTAGTCATCAAAAATACAATAGCATTTTTTTCTTTGCATTGTTAATTTTGAGTTTTATATTTGTAATTCTACTATATGGTGAATCATAGTATATAAAAACATATTTAGAAATAATGCTTAACCCTTTTAAATACATGAATATGTGGTGATTATTCCTAAAGTTCTTGGAACTGTAGTTGGTCAGATCTGGAAATAAAGTCCTGTTTATCAGATGTCCGTTATGTAATTGTTTCTCGTTTAAAGTACCACATGACAGAAATATCCTAAAAAGTAATAAAAATGATAATAATAATAATAATAATAATAAGAAGAAGAAGAAGAAGAAGAAGAAGAAGAGGGCGACGACGACGAAGAAGATGACGAAGAAGAAGCAGCAGCAGCAGCAGCAGCAGCGGCCTCTCTTGAATAAAAGACATTTTTTAAATAATGTTTGTTTTTGGTTTTCTTTTTTTTTTTTTTTTCCTTTTGCTTGTTATCATTAGATATTTAGAAAGGTTGGTGATAAATTTGATGCTTACCTCAGGCTCATGGGAAACTGTCTGTTACCTTACCCTTTATGATTCTTATTATTTGACACTTTTTCTTTTCTATATAACAATGCAAGTCAAGTCTTGACACCTAAACCTACAGACATAATCACTTTTCTTTTCACAGCTAAGCTTTGTTCTGTCTATACCATATCTATTCCTGTACCTACTCTTGTCCTATTTCTATTCCTAGTTCTGTATCTACATCTCTGCCTGTACCTTTATAGCTGTCTGTTTTGAGTTTAAAATGACCTTAGTGGTTTAGCTATATTTTGACTTCAAAGTAAGAACTAGTGTGGTAATAGCAATCAGCATTTATTAGAACAACATAATATTGTTCCACAGGTTGAGCAAAAGATATGCACTGGAAAATGAATTTTATATTTCTGGTAGTAATTTTTAGTAAGATAAATTTATTCTTATTCAAATTTCCTTGTGCGAAGTCCATTATTATTTTTATATGACTTGCATCTAAAACCCAAAATAATGCTGGAGGAATTGGTGAGCTGTCACTAATATCTTGATAAATTAAAGGATTCTTAGATGCTCAGCAAATGGAATGTGTGTGGAAGCTTGGGAACAGTGTGAATAGAGGGCCACATGCTACTTAGTGGAGAATAGTCAGTTTCCCAACAGGGTTTTTTTTTTCTTCTCTCAGTTATGTACATGACTTCTGCTCCAGTGGCCATATATGTATGGCATCTGGGTAGTGTTAATTTATTGTAATTTTATTTTCCTTCCCACTATCCTTTCCTCAGATTTCTCACCTCCCAGTGGTGCAATTGAAAGGGATAGAGTTGCACTATCAGAAGACATTTCATGAACAGTAAACGTATCAAATTTAATTAATTTGGGTGCGCAATACGCATTTTTTTCTTTCTTTGAGAAACACATTACTGAACTAAAGAATAAGGAGCATGCACACCATTTTTTAATCAGGTCCTTGGTGAGTAATTTGGAAATAACAAACTTTGCATAAACAAAGGTAATTATAATTACAATTAAAGCTAGGAGAGAACTCTGCTTATTTCTCATTTATAGAAACTTAGAGACATGTGTTAAGATTTAATTCATTTACTGTCAATAAATTTGACTTGCAGGTTTAGTTTTGCAGATTTTTGTGTATTAGTTATGTCACATTAATTGATAATAATGGCCTGAAAACTTGAGAGTGTTTTTTTGTTGTTTATAATTTTGACATAAAAATTAATATAATAACATGCACAAATCTTACATCCACAATTCAATGAATTTTGACACACACCATTTACTGATCAATCTCAAATATCACCAAAAAGTGGAACATTTCCAGCCCTCTTAAGAGTTCCCTGATTTCTTTTCTTACTACATTCACCATTATTTTTCATTTCCCAACTGCCAAGAAACCACTTTTTTCTAATTGGGCTCATCATGAATTGGCTTTTCCTGTTTTTGAACTTTAGATAAACGAAATCATGCATAAACTGTGAGCTCCATCTGGTCGAGCAATCAAGTGTCAAGGTGGTCAATTAAGACAATAGACCAAATTGAAAGTAACAATCAAGCTCTAATTCACTTACTATGACAGTGCCAAAAATAGGCAAAATGCTAAGCTGCCTCCCTAATATTCCATTCTCCCCACCATGGATTGGCAACAGAAAAGAGTCAGTCAGGTGAATCAGCACAGATGGGAGGAATTGCCTCACTGCATAACAAAAAGCCCTTGCCTCCTTCTGGACTTTGTTCCAGGAAAAAGGCAGTGGGAGTGAGAAGGAAAATGGCTAGAAATAGAAAGGCAGAGTCCAAATGGAAAAGAGTGCCTCAGTTAAGTCCTCATTAACGATACTTCCCATGGAGACACCTAGACTAGGAAGGCAGACATGTATATAAACCTGGCTGTCCCAAAGACACCTGAGTTCTTGAATGCAGCTCCCTCCAGAAAATTGCAATACCCTGGCTGTGCACCAAGCCTGCTGTAGAGAGGACCGTTTCCCCAGGTGAGGCTTGCTAAATAAAGGCTTGTGCTTACCTACAATCTGGCCTGAAAGATCACACATAAATTTTGGCCTGAAGTCAGACTGTTCACATCCGTGTTTTCACATGTGTCAGGAGTCAGGATCTTGTTCCTTTGCTTTGTGTTGCTGAGTGGTATTCCAATGTATGAATATATCTCAGTTTTGCTTATCCATTTTCTTTTTTTATTTTTTTCTTTTGAGACAGAGTCTTGCTTTGCCACCCAGGCTGCAGTGCAATAGTGTGATCTCCACTGACTACAACCTCAACCTCCCTAGTTCAAGCAATTCTCCTGCCTCAGCCTCCCATGTAGCTGAGATTACAGGTGCCCGCCACCACACTTGACTAATTTTTTTTTTAGTTTTAGTAAAGATGGAGTTTCACCATGTTTGCCTGGCTGTTCTTGAACTCCTGACCTCAGGTGATCCGCCCATCTCTGCCTCCCAAAGTGCTGAAATTAAAGGCTCAAGCCACCGCGCCCTGCCTGCTTATCCACTTTCTTATTGATGGGCAATTGTTATTTTCAGTTTGAGCTGTCATGAGCAAAGCTACTTTAAATATTCTTATACAAGATTTTTTGTGGAGGTATGTTTTCATGTGTCTTAGATAAATACTGAAAGGTAGAATAACTGGGTCATAGAGTAAGTATATGTTCAAATTCATTACAAAGACTTCATTAAAAATTATCCAAGTATTTTTCCAAAGTGGTTGTACTGCTTTCCACACAAAACCCCAATATTAGAAAGTTCTAGTTGCCAGGCTGGAGGGCAGTGGCACGATCTCGGCTCACTGCAACATCTGCTTCCTGGGTTCGAGCAATTCTCATGCCCCAAGTAGTTGGGATTACAGGTGTACCCAGTCAGGCCTGGCTAAATTCTGTATTTTTAGTAGAGACAAGTTTTCACTATGTTAGCCAGGCTGGTCTCAAACTCCTTACCTCATGATCAGCCCCCGCTTGGCCTCCAAAAGTGCTGGGATTACAGGTATGAGCCACCGCACCTGGCCTGCTTTCCTTTTCGTTACTGACTCAAAATTATCCCTTCCCTTTTCTGTGGGCACAGTTAGTGTTTTAATTTTCAGATTAAATTATGTTTCTACATTTTAGGCAGCCACATACTGACTTGTTCCTACCTCCTAAAAATATGCATGTGATCCTGAGACTGTGTGTCAGCATGGGAATTCCAACTTCCAGCATGATGAAGATTCACCTGTCTGCTCCACTCCCTCTTTCCAGTGTTCTATTTGAGATATTCATCACCTCTGACTTGTGTCCTTGCTGTGGCCTTGCAGTTGGTGCTGCTACCTTGTGTCTTGCTCCTTCTATCCATCCATTAACCCATCCTGGAGTGATCTATCATAATGAAATCTAACCAAACAATTCTTCTCACAATCCTTCTCCCGCTCCTTGTGAGAGGTGCCTGGAGCCCTTCATGATTTGGCCCTGCCTCCCTTTCCAGCATCAGCTCCAACCATTCTTCATCTGATTTTAACATTCCAGTGGTACTGAAGCAGTTATGATTCCCACAGCTCTCCACCCTGCTCATTTTTGGTTTATAGGATGATATTTTGTTCATTCATTCATATATTTATATTCATTGAATATGTGTTGATGGTTTACCTACTATGTAGCAGGCACTGATTTCATTACTTAGAATATTATGTGAATAAAACATATAAAAATCCCTAATTTGAGTACTTTGCCTGTGATGCCTGTATTTGTCATCTTCAATTGACTGACTCGTATCTAACATTGTAGTCTCATTTCAAGTTTCAAGCTTTATTTTTTCTAAGAATTCTCCTGTGATTTTTTTTTTCTTGGCCATGCTTCAAACTAGTACATAGTAAATGTTCTCATCTGTCCTCTTTTCTTTCACCATACTTATATCAGTTTATTCAAATTAGACATTCACCTATTTTTTACACTATTCTGTAAATTCTCTGAGTGCTAAAAGCATGTTTCATAAATCCTTATAACCAGAGCACCTAGCAAAATTACCATCTAATAAATATGTGTGTTATGGCGAGTGCCCATAGAAAAAGATGATCTCAGAAAGTAATTAAAACTGAAATCTTAGGGAATAAACTCATGACTATGAATGTAAATTATAAATTATAAAAAGGAAGATTGTCATATGGGATGTCTTAACCTACTTGAACTGCTATAACCAAACATTTTAGAGCTGGTAATCTATAGACAACAAAAATTTATTGCTTACATTTCTGGAGGCAGAGAAGTTCAAGATCAAGACACCAGCAGATTTGATGTCTAGTGAACTTGTTCCTCTTAGAGAGTGCCTTCTGTGATCTCACTTGGTAGAAGTTGCAAACAATCTCCCACAAGCCTCTTTTAAAAGGGCAATATTCCCATACATGAGGCTTCTACCCTCATAACCTACCAAAATCACCGCTTCTTATGATCAACACATTGGGGATTAGATTTTGACATCTAAACTTTGGAGAGACACACATTTTCAGACCACAGCATGAGTACTGACCTGGTCATTTTCTAGGTGCTCAGCAAGAAACCAAAGGTTCAGAAGAGACCCCAAGCTGTTGACCTGTGCTTATTTTCCTCCACCTATCTTTCTAATCTCAACAGAGTCCAACTCATTGTTGAATTGCCCTTAATATTTGGTTTCAGGATTCAGTAAGCTTCACCAATGTTTGTTTGTCCATTTTTAATGACTTTATAACATATCATTAGCAAGAGAATGTATTGAGTGTCTTTTTTGCATGAGACATAATGATTTTGAAATATAATTTAGGAAAGATTAAGGCTATAATGACTCAAATTCAAGGAAGGATGTGAACTGTGATATAGATGCAAAAGTATAGGGAGAACAAGGAAAAACTGAACAGAATTTGAAGTGTGCCCAGATTGTCTTTCAGTTTGAAACTGGATAACTTCTTATTCTTGTTTCTGTGTCCTATGTCTACTATTTAGTTATCCCTAAATTCTCTTCTCCTTTCCAGAAGACTTTGAAAGAAAGAAAGAAGAAAATAAATAAAAGAAAATAAAAAGGGAGGGGGAGAGAGAGAGAAAGAAAGAAAGAAAGAAAGAAAGAAAGAAAGAAAGAAAGAAAGAAAGAAAGAAAGAAAGAAAGAAAGAGAAAGAAAGAAAGAGAGAAAGAAAGAGATAGAAAGAAGGAAAGAGGAAGAGAAAGGAAGAAAGAGAGAGAGAAAGAGAGAAAGAAAGAAAAGAAAGGAAGAATGAACAAGAGAGAGAAAGAAAGAGAGAGAGAAAGAAAAAAGAGAAAGAAAAGAAAGAAAGAAAGAAGAAAGAAAGAAAGAAAGAAAGAAAGAAAGAAAGAAAGAAAGAAAGAAAGAAAGAAAGAAAGAAAGAAAGAAAGAAAGAAAGAAAGGAAAAGAGAGAGAAAGAATTCTTTTTCATTTTACTTTCCCTGAATCCTTCCCCAGGTAGTAGTTATTTACGGTAACTACCTAAACATTACCAAAGTTTATTTTTATATTTCTCTTTTGGTATATTTTTTTCTACCGTGACTTATACTACTATGTGCTTTCATAGTATTTCTCACTTGACTGAAAGAGCGGTAGGATGTATCTGGATTTCACAATGCTTTTATATTGCAGGAATTCAATAAATAATACAAATGACTGTACACAGGCCAGAATGTTTGGATTCTGTTTAAAGTGATGAATAAAATTTAACTTTTGATAATAGAATATTTAATATTTATATATAGAATGGCTTTTAGGATGATTAGTAGGTTAACTATTTTGATTAAAATGATTTGTAATATTGTGGTAAATAGACGCTTAAGTTAAAAAAGAATATTCATTAATTTACTCATGGATTCAATTATTCATAAATAGCTTAGTATGTACCCATCACTTTTATTATGTCTCCATCACTTTTTAGCTTACTATGTACCCAACACTTTTTAGGTTTCAGCTACCATGGTAAACCAGAGCAAGCCTTACGCTCATTCTAGTTGGAGACAATAATGTGAATTCTAACAAAACAAACTGTATATGAGTGCTAAGCTTCCAACTGAAGGATGTATTAAAAGCAAGGAAAAATAATAGTGACTGAACTGGAAGAAACATGGTTTCTAGATATCTCAGAAAGAAAAAAAAAAGAATATCAAAATAAGTGAAGTTAATTAACTGTATTCTAAGTGGAGAAGGTAGGAGGAATTGGGGAAAAAAGTCCCAGAACACTTTCTTGAAAGAAGAGTTAGTAAAGAAGATACTCGGGTGTTTGAAGAGATGTGGGAATTATTGTCTGCTGTGGGAAGATGAAAGTAAGGAGATGGAAATAAATCACTTTTTGGTTCAGTGGTAAGACACAGACAAAACCGAGTCACAGGATTCCTATGGTTAAGCCACATGAGTGTCTACTTAGAGTCTTCAGCTCCCTGTGAAGAGCTTCCCACTGGGTAAAGGGAAGGAAGACATCTAGGAAGTCTGTCCTAGGATTAAAGAAGTGGTCTTAAGCAAGACAATTAAGATCTGTCTTCTCAAAATGTAAGAAGAGTAGAAAAATGGAAGAGAAAGAAGTAATTTTCAGACAGCAAAGTGTATGTGAAATCTGGTGTGGGATTTGGGAGAGTCTGAGAAATACTGCTCAAAGAGTAGTGGCAGCTTTGTGTCATCTGAAAAGCTAGGAATAGTTAGCTTGCTATTCTCCTGAACACTTACTTTGTCCCCAGTATAATAAATATGCCATGGAGAAGTAATTTTTAAAAGAATTATTTCAAGAAAAATGAAGAACTATAAGAATCTGTGTGGTTAGATGTTGAGTGTTCTGTGGGATGGAGGGCTTCGATATATAGATGAAAGAACACATGAGAGATTTAAGCCTAACTTCAACAATGGCTAATTTAAGGATCATTGAAAACATTATTGGGTATTTGATATCATAATTGTATGAATGCTAATATTTGTTGCATGCTTACCATGTGTCAAATCCTGCACTTTACATTAATAACTCAATCCATTTCTTTAAAGTTTTCATGTGATTTTTTTTTTCCTTTTAGCAGTTGCTATACTAATGATCTAGAATGTTTACTCCATAAATTATGAATGGCTCTATTTCAACAACGGGGATATTCATTCATGGTAAGATTGGGAACTTTGATTTTGATTTTCTACTCTTTAATAGTTCTACCATTTACCTAGATAAAAGCATAAGGAACACAATCACAAGATTTTTAATTGATGTAGATCTGGGTGAAAGAGGTAATTCAGTGATTAAAGACTAATCTTTAAGATAATCTACCCAGTCTATAATGGTGAATTTAAATTGATAAGTACAAAATTAAATACAATTTTATTATAATTTATCATTCTTTTTTACTTGGAGTTACAATGCCTAATTGTTTCCCCAGTTTTGTCACTTTCCACATTAAAGATGTTAATTTGGCATTTGTAACTGAGGAATCAAGAGACCACAGAAATTATATTTATGAAACTCCAAACTGAAGTGTCATACTAAGATGAATATTTTTAAAAGAAAAATTTGATTACATAATTATTAATTCTCATCTAAATCCAGGTTGTTAATAAATTAGGTTTTTAATAAATTATGTTGTTGGTAATTCAGAGAGATTGGAAAGATATATTTTAGAGAGAACTTTTGGTGAACTCTGAGTCCAAACATTCCCAAGAGCAAAAAGATATAGGTTCCTGACCCTTATCTCAAACTTAGCAGGACTGGCTTCATCAGGACTGTGTAGAGAGTTTGATATGCTGTGAAGTTGGGGTAATAAAATGGACCTGTCTTTGTCCTGCTGGTAAATTCAAATGGGGAGAGGTGGGGTAGCTAGTTCTTCCACATCTGGGAGTAAATAGGTGACTTAATTAGGCTGAGACTGTGTTTCACAGAGTTTGACTGGACAAAGGATACAGATGTTTATAGAGACCAGCTCTCAGTCATGTGACTAAGACAGGTCGCCATAATGTATCTTGGATCATGTCCAAGAGGGCTTCCCATAGTCTGCAAACCTCAGCAAAGAGAAACCAAGGATAACAGTGGACCCTTTAAGACAGAAGAAATAGGCCATCTGCATCAAGACAAGCAAACATGACGGATAAGGGACAGTGTCTCTGAAGAGATCATAGGTGGTACAATGTCTCAGTGAAATCTTGGAATCTCTTCCACATTCCTACATCCACACCCTGGTAACTCCTTCTCATGCTAACTCATAGTTGGTCATGTGATCTGTTTTTCCAGTGAGATAAAAGCAAACGGCATAAGCAGCAATTTGAAAAGCACTTTTGCATGGAGGGTAACCTCTCTTTTACTTTTAGCTTTTTGTACTTTTTCATGGGAGGAAGCTACAGTATTGAAAGGTGAGACACATGGCCCAATCAAACCTGTTGTCTCTGATGACAGTCAACCCACCTCCAAACATGTACGGCTTTCTGAGGCTATTCAGCCCCAGTGGAGCCACCATCTGTCTTTTGACAGAACCCAGCCAAGATAAGTCTGGTCCAATCAGTGGAATTACACAGCTGACCTGTTGACTCATGGGATATAATAAAGAGCTGCTGTTTTAAGGTAGTAAGTGTTGAGATGGTTTGCTACACAGAACATATTACTGCTGCACCATAAAAGTCCCCTATAAGAGAAAGGTGGCTTTAAAGTCAGGTCTACAAAGCTTAGTCAGTTGCTGACAGTAGCAGTTAAGTAAGAACTTTGCTGCCCCTTCTCTTATCTCTTTACTCTCTTCAATATTCACTTCACTCCCAGAGTGTTCAGAAATACCAAATATGAGCTGAAAAAGGAGTAGAAAGACAAGGATTCATTCCCTCCACAAACTACAAGCCTGGCTGATAGAGGAAATATTTCATTTGAGATCAAATGGTAAGAACTTTGACGATTATGTAGGAGTGAACAAAATAGCTTGACATTATGCTTGAAACTTATAGTGATCTTTGGATTAACATTATTTGTATTTAATCTAAGAATTATCTGAAAAGGCATGAAACTGCCTGTTTTTATCTAGTACCCAAGGAAGAACACCTCCAATGCAGTTTAGGAAATAATGTTGCTTTATGATTATATCCAATGACAGTTATTTTCTCAACATTCTGATTACTCATAGCATAAATTAGACATCTAGCAATTGTTTAATAGTTTTACTCTATGCATATAATGGGTAGAAACACAGTTTTAGAACTCTACGTCCCATGATTGTTAATTATTGGCAAAAGTTTTGAAAAATCTATCCTTTGAAATATAGCTTGTGAGCATAGATTCTTTTGTGTTCTGTTTTGAAATATACCCTTACCTTCACCTGCTCTGGAATGAGTGGTTCTCAGAATGCTTTCTTCTTTTGCAGATTCACTGTCATCTTTGTCTGATGTTACAACATAGTGACCACTCAACTACCCTCAATGGTATTTGACTACATGGATTCTGTAAATAGGTGAAGCTTAAGAACACTATTTTTTTTTTTTTTGGAGTGCAATATACTGTAGTGATAAAATGGATGGGCTCTTGTCCATATATCAATGTGAAATTTAGATAAAACAAGCAATGTGAAGAATACATAATCTCACATTTTGTATGTCACATTATGAATTCTACATCAGGATGTATGCCATTTTTGCCCTATTATTCTCTACCAAAGGGAAACAAATTAGGAGAGCTCACCACATTTGTTTATTTATTTAACATTTGAAAATCATAATCACAGAACTGAACTTCCTATTCCTTGATGTGCTTCATGTAGCACACCCAAGTTATAGGTGAGTAGTGGCTTTTTTATTGGAAAAATTACAAAGTTTATTTTTCCTACATCTGAAATTTAAAAATGTGTACCTCTCTAAAAGATACAATTGCTTTGTCCTCATCTGTGTGATGAGGTTAGCTGTTGCCATTCTGTTAAAAGCAAAACTTCATTCCAGATGTATTTTGAATGAATTCTTGATTCACAATGGAAGTTGCTCCCAGCTAAAATGAAATATGTGTTGCCTTCTCTTCAGTTTGTTTTCTCGGATTTCTAAACACAAAGACAAAAAAGGACAGAAAACACTTTGTGTTTGCTATAACCTTGAGAATCAATCCTAAGAGTTGAATGTCAAATTGTTGAATTACTTGCTCTTATTATCCTCTAACTGTTCCATATTCTTTTAATTGACTCAGTCTTGTAAAGATAAACGCCTTGGGTTACGCGTAACACAACACAGCACAACATAATGCAATTTCATAAAGGATCTTCTGTAATTGCTTATCACACATAGCTGTGCATGACAGATAGAAACAATAAAGAAACAAACGGAAAATATTAGGCCAAACCTTATTACTGAGATAATATTTGAAATAATCTTGAAATACTTTTTGATACACATTGTCCATATGTAAGCCTTGAGAATGATTGGAGTTTCTCAAATCTATCTGGTTGTATATTGGAAATCGTGGGGAGTAACTAGTAAAGGGGCTAACTTTGGAAATAACTAAGAAGAATTCTGAGTGTTAACAAGAAGAAAAGCAACCGATTTAAAGTAAAAGTTGGTATCCAAGGAGTAAGAGCTCATAATATTGTCAGTAGCCCCATCATTGATGAAAAACAGCAAAGTATCAACGTTGACTCTGTGTTTAATATGAAGTATGACAAAATTTTGTGCATGAAGAGGATGCTGACCTTTCAAATCCAATCAAGTACACAGATAACTTAATATCATTTTGCTGCAGGAAAAGTTTCAGAAGAGAAGTGATAAAATATTCATTTAGTTTGATTTGAGAACCTGAAGTTTTCAGTTTTTCACTTATCAATTAAGTGTTTTCTCTAAAATAATCCCATAAAAAACCTGGGAATATTTTACTAATGTTTATTATTTCTCTCATTACACGTCAACTTCTGAGGATTTCCTGTCTTCAGAAATCATGTGAGGCATCTTAGTGATGACATAATTGATGTCTCTGAATTGACAAATGATGAAGGTGGGGACAGGATAGTAAAATGACTTATATGAAACTGATATAAGATGAATTCATGACAGCATCTGTATAGAACCAAGGATATTGTCCTTTCCCGAGGTTTTCAAACGTTTCATAAAGATAAAAAGTTCTGAGGGCGTGCCTCCAGGGAATAGAGGGACATGATTTGAATAACATTTCTATGAGTTTAAAATTTCCTCCATATTTCTATTTGAAAACATACAAAATTATGAACACTTTATGTTCTAATTTATAGTAATGTTCATTTCTAAATAAAATTTTATTTAAATTCCCTTGAAGGATGCTCACACATACACAGTATTTTCTGTTTTATTACCTAGGTGGTCTGGTAATTAAATTATTTATGTCAGAACACTGAGTTAAACTGAAAAGAGGTGATACTGAATTTCAATTTCATATTTGGGGGAATCCATCTCCTCCTGCTCATAACGTTGCAAAATTAAAACATAAATAAGCATATAACATAGCACAATTCTTTTTCACTGCTTTATATATTATGTCAGTGTAATTTCTAATTAAAAATGAGCAGAATACTACCACCACACAAATTGTTGTTAAGCTATACTGTTGGTGGAAATTCAATAAATATATTTGATAAGAAAATAAACAATTTGTATCATATGGACATTCAAAATGGTAAGTGATTTTTTTTTCAATTTATTTTCTTGTTTCAGAAGAACATGCAACAAAGGATTATTCAACCAAAAAAACTATGTTCTTTATGTCATTGTAATTTAAACATGTGGATATACTCAGTTACAAAAACTTATTGATTAAATACTGTATTCTTAAAGACTGTTTTTTATAGCAGCTTTATGTTCACAGTAAAATTGAGGGGAAGGTACAAAAATTTCTTATTATACCTCCTTGCTCCCCCACACACATAGACTCTCCTGTTACCAACATCCTTCACCAGCCTGGCACATTCGTTACATACAATGAAAGTACAATGACAGATCACTGTGCATCTCAAGGTGCATCATTTACATTAGGGCTCACTCTTTGTTGGTTGTCTTTTGTTGTTGTTGTTGTTTTTATTTCTGTTTTTGAGATGGAATCTCACTCTGTCACCTAGGCTGGAGTGCAGTGGCACTATCTCAGCTCACTGCAACCTCTGCCTCCCGGGTTCAAGTGACTCTCCTGCCTCAACCTCCCAAGTAGCTGGGATTACAGGCAGGTCCTACCTCACCCAGCTAATTTTTGTATTTTTAGTAGAGATGGGGTTTCACCATGTTGGCCAGGCTGGTCTCAAACTCCTGACCTCAAGTGATCTGCCTGCCTCAGTCTCCCATGGTGCTGGGATTACAGGTATGAGTCACAACGCCCAGCCAGGGCTCACTCTTGGTGTTCTATATTGTATGGATTTTGACAAATATATAGTAACACTTATCCACCATTATAATATCACATAGAGGTGTTTCACTCCCCTAAAAATTCTCTATTCTCTATTTAACCCTCCCTTTCCTCCAACCTCTGTCAACCACTGTTCATTTTGCTGTCTCCATAGTTTTGCTTTTCCCAGAATGTCATATAATTGGAATCACAGTAAATATGTGGCCTTTCAAATTGGCTTCCATCACTCAGTAATATGAATTTATTAATAAGAGTATTCTATGTTTTTCATGGCTTATTAGCTCATTTCTATTAAATATTTGATAATATTTTACTTTCCAGAGGTACTACACTTTATTTATCCATTCAGCTACTGAAGGACATCTTGTTTGCTTCCAACTTTTGGCAATTACTAATAAAATTACTATAAATATTTGTGTGCAGTTTTTTTTTTTTTTTTTCACAAACATGCTTCAAACCCTTTGGGTAAATACTAAGAAGTGTGATGGTTGGACTGTACAGTATGAGTATGTTAATTTTGTAATAAAACTGCCAAACTGTCTTCCAAAGAGCCTGTACCATTTTCCATTTCCATAGCAATGAATGAGAATTCCTTTTTCTCTCCACATCCTTACCAACATTTGTGTTTTCAATGTTCTGGATATGGGCCATTCTGATAGATATGTAGTAGTAATGTAGTTTTTCATTATTTATGTCTAAGACATTTTCCTTGTATCTGTCCCTTTCTATTTGTAATATCACCACCTATTTTCAACACATATTCCTTGTGTGGCTATTACATTTAACATTTTATGTATCATTCACCAACATCACTGACTCTTTTTATAGAACACTATTATATGAGTATTCTCATCATAGCATTCCTATCCCTGCAAAGTAAATTTCAATTTCCTTGCACTGACATTCAGATGTTGCTCCCATGTGATTTGGTGTCCCAATATTTCTTGCATGGTATTCTTTACCAATATGTACGCTAAATTTTAAAACACCAATATCCTGGGAAAGCAAGTCTATTCTCTTCCCTTTTGTGATCTGCTATACCATTGTTCTTTGCCCTTTTACACATTATTACAATAAGCCCAGTTTCCACTTGTTTTCCAGAGATTTCCTTGGTTATTTCATTCATGAAACTCTTTTCCCCCGGAGAGACTTTATATATTCATCATGTACTAAAGGCCAAGTTCTGCCTTAGTCTTGGCAGCCCCTTCCTTCAGGATATATTTGGTTGAATGTGGGAAGCGCAATTATATTATGGGAATACAGGCAATGGTAGAAATCTAAACTAGTTTTAGAGTATAATGGAGGAGCTGCTAACCTAACAATGTGAGAGAAGGAGTATCCTGGAGATAGGGACCTATTTTGACTCTTGAAAGACTGAGAGTTTGTCATGTATAAATAAGAAAGGTTTGCAGTGCTAAGGGAACATCACTGCCAAGGTTTGGAAGTACAGTCATGTACTGTGCATATTGTTTATTAGGCACTAAATATAGACACTTTTTATTTATTCAAGAAATATTTGTTGAGTACTTACAAATATCTGTTAGAAAACTTCTAGATATGGAAACAGGGAGTTCTCAGTGAACTTGAAGATCTTTTGTCACATAAAGTTTTTAAGGTCATGTACCTTTAAAATGGACTGATTTGGCAGGGTGCGGTGGCTCAAGCCTGTAATCCCAGCACTTTTGGAGGCCGAGACAGGCGGATCATGAGGTCAGGAGATCGAGACCATCCTGGCTAACACGGTGAAACCCCGTCTCTACTAAAAAATACAAAACACTAGCCGGGCGAGGTGGCGGGCGCCTGTAGTCCCAGCTACTCGCGAGGCTGAGGCAGGAGAATGGCATAAACCCAGGAGGCGGAGCTTGCAGTGAGCTGAGATCCGGCCACTGCACTCCAGCCTGGGCGACAGAGCGAGACTCCGTCTCAAAAAAAAAAAAAAAAAAAAAGAAAAAAGAAATGGACTAATTTGGTAGCTTAATAATGTTAATCGACACCTGAATTTTTTACATCTTCTGGCCATGTGATCTCTACTTAGCTCCCCTAATGAACTCAGGAAGGATTCAGAAGCAGTGCTGTTTCTTTTTATGCATCACATTTTAAGAGCAAGGAAAGCTTTCCTAGAAATTTCCAAGTAGACTTCCAAGTCTCATCAGACAGAACGTTTTGCATACCTGGCCTAAACCAATCATTTACAAAAGGAATTGGCTCATAACAATCAGCTTAAATCAGGCAAAAATCACTTCAGGAGTTGAAATGAGAAACAGAGTCACTGAGTCATACATGGGTATCATGCACACCTGAACCAAACGGGATCTGTCAATCAGAAAATGTGAGAAATGGGTGCCAGATAGGTGATTGTTCGTATCTGTAACAACCAATTGTTTACTAGTCACTGTGCTTGATGTTAGGAAGGCCATGGAGAGCAAAATACATAATTTCTGACCTCAGGGAGCTGAGGAAATGTTGAGTAAGGTATTAAATAATCACACAGGTAGTGAATAAACAACAATATCTTTAAAAAGAAACATGTGCAGGGAGAGAAGAAAGCATTTAATATGGTGAACTTTATTTACTATGGGGTGTCAAGGAAGATTTCTATGAGGAAATACATTTGAGCCATAGTCGGAAGTTAAGTCAGAATAAAGCAAGTAAAGGGTAGATAATTTAAGGGAAAGTATAATCTTGGTAAAGGGAACAGCATGTGCATAAGATATGACACTAGTTGTACCTTGAGAAATGAAAACAATTCTGTGATCAAAGAATAGAGAGAATGCAAAAATGGCATAGGAGAAAAAATTGGACAAGATAGAAGAGACTATCCTGTTTGCAATGTCCAGCTTATTCTTAAGAGAAAAGAGAAGACACAGAGAAATTGAAAGCAAGAGAATATCATGATGTGGGATAAATGAGCCTTCCAGAATGCTGTAAAGCTGGCATAAAGATAATATTCAGGAAAACCCTGGAACTAGAAGTCAGTTGTTAACCCTAGAACTAGGAATCAGTTGTTAACTATGGGTAGGTTTCAAGAACCAGGAAGCTTGATATTTACAAATGAAATCTCAAAAATTATTAGTGAAAACATCCTAGAATGGTAATATAATTCTAAAATATGAAAAAGCAAGGATAAGGAAGATAACAAACTTGCAGGATCTCCCAGAAGCTTATTTTGTCTGGGTAAACTGGATTATTAGTCTAATCTTTCAGTAGAGGAAAAAGCAGAGTATATGTGATCTCTTGAAGTTAAAACACAAAACTTTTGTCATGTTGCAGCCTTGATTTCTTCTCTTTGTTATACTTTTTTATTCCCATCAATTATTAAGTAATGTTAAACAACCATCCAAATGTTTCTTGAATTCACCCACATTTCTGTGGCTCAACTCACACTATGGTTATCTAAAAATATCCTTATCTAAAAATTGGACAATTGTATTGAATCTCTTTGCTGGTATTTGTTCCTGAATTCTTAGCTGTAAAAGAAAAGAAAGATCCTCCACTTATACCCCAAAGTGCAATGGCTCAAGCACAACAAAAGCATTGTATTATATTTATAAAAATCCAAGTTGAGTGTTCTTGGTTTGCAGGCAGTTATTTTTCATGCAGCAATTTGGGGGCCCAGCCTCCTTCCATATTGTGGCTCCACAATGGTATTTACCTCCAGCCAGCAAGAAGAGAAATAAATTAGATGCTTCTTAAATGTCTTGTCCCAGTAGCAGCTCATATAGTTTCCATTCACATTCCATTTGCAAAAAAAAGAAAATTGGTCACTTCCCTGAATCAAGTGAAGAAAGCCTGGAAAATATGATGTAGCACTGTTCTTAGAAGAAGGCTCTTCTGTTGTGTGTTATCAACTGATAAACTCTGCCACATTTGTTTCTAATCTTGCTGTAATCCAAATTGTTCTCCAAACTATAAATATGATAATTAAAACAGTTTAATATTCTTTGTTTAAAGACTTAAAGGTATACACTGATTTTAGAACAAAGTTCACTCCTTTTCATGGATGCTTTTGTGTAATATTTATCTCAGCCCATTCTAAATTTACAACCCCATTTGTTGCTAGTTGTCTCTTAAGATTATATTGCAAAATTACTAAACTTCTATCTGTTGTCTAGAACATGCTGCATTATTTTGCCTTTAAATTCTGAAACTTCATCTTCTCTCTGCCAGTAACTCTATCTTTTTCATTCACTTCCCCAACTCATGCATACACTTAAAGTTGCTGTGTAAATTCCATAGGCCTAGAGTGCCCACCTCTGTCCCAGACCAAATGAGGCACCCCTACATTTATTAGTGTAATGTTTTGTAATTCCCTTTCTTGAAATCTCATCATAATTAAATCAATGATTTTTTTAATGTCTATTTCCTCAATAAATTTTTTATCTTTTAGGCAAAATTTGTAACTCTTGCACACTGCACATAGTGGTTGCTGAAGACTCATTTTTAACTATAGTAAGTTTTGTTATAATGCTAGTTTTAAAAACGAAAATTGGTTCTAGAACCAATCTTCCTTCCTTCCCTCCCTCCCTCCCTCCTTCCCTCCCTCTTTCTTTCTTTCTTTCTTTCTTTCTTTCTTTCTTTCTTTCTTTCTTTCTTTCTTTCTTTCTTTCTTTCTTTCTTTCTTTCTTTCTTTTCTTTCTTTCTTTCTTTCTTTCTTTCTTTCTTTCTTTCTTTCTTTCTTTCTTTCTTTCTTTCTTTATTTCTTTTCCTCCCTCCCTTCCTCCCTCTCCCTCCCTCCCTTCTTCCCTTCCTTCATTCCTTTCTCTTTTTCTCTTTCTTTCTTTCTTTCTTTCTTTTTTTTTTTTTGAGACAGAGTCTCCTCCCTCTTGTTACCTAGGCTGAAGTGCAGTGGCATGACCTCAGCTCACTGTTGCCTCCGCCTCCTGGGTTCAAACGATTCTCCCCTTTCGGCCTCTCCAGTAGCTGGGAACGCATGCACGTACCACCATGTCTGACTAATTTTTGCGCTTTTAGTAGAGAGGGAGTTCCACCATGTTGGCCAGGTTGGTCTCAAACTCCTGACCTCAGGTGATCCACCCACCTCGGCCTCCCAAAGTACGGAGATTACAGGCATGAGCCACCATGCCCCAATTATTGCTACCATTTCTATTGGTTTGTTATCTTCTATTTATTTCTTACACTAGTTTGACTATTGTGTTCTGTTATAAACCAAATGTTTGTGCCACTCCCTCCATTTGTATGTCAAAATCTAGTACCTAACCTGATGTTATTTGGAGGTTGGGCCTCTGAGAGGTAATTACGTTGTGAGCTTTCATGAAGGGAATTAGAGTCTTTGGAAGAGGAGGTCAGAGAGTTAACTTACTCTCTTTCTACCCTCTGTGGACACAGCAAGAAGAAAACTATCTGTAAACCAGGAAAAGACCCCTGGTCAAGAAGCCAACACTTCTGGCACCCAGATCTCAGACTTTTAACCTCTAGAACCGTAAGAAAGAAATATGTGTTGTTTAAGCCACCAGTCTATGATAATTCCTTATGTTGGCCCAAACTGACTAAGGCAAGCTCTTGATTCCATCTTTCCCCATACACCCTATTGTTTTTATTGTGTGATTTTGCATAACACAGTGATTTTTAGGGACTCATATGAAATGCTAAAGATAACTGAGGATAAATGAAAGAGCGATTGTGTGAAGCTAATTAGGGATTTGTTTATGTTGGTCAAAGCGTGAAATGACAGCAGTCTCCCATTCCAGATAGTACCTGAGCTCATAGGACTGCCAGATTATGCTACCCTCAGACATTCATAAGGCTGTTCTCTGAATTTTAGTGAAGAATCCAATCCTTTCTCATTATGTTCCAGTGTCAGGTCAAAGGGGGAAAGAAGCTATGGACCTGTGTGTGTGGAAAGCTCTTTCAAGATCACCAGTGTCATTGAAGGGAAAGGGAGTGAGTCTTTGTAAGTCTGTAACTAGGCACACTTCACATGAGTTCTGCTTCACGCAGTCTTTCAGATAACCGTCCTGAGAATATCCAGGCTCCTTGTAGCTTTTCTTTTCCATTTGAGATTTTTAGCCGTCATTTATTTCTTTTAAGATTTTATCCATCACTTCACTTCCATTAGCTTCAGTTTTCTTATCTACCAAAAGATATGATTGAAGCAGTTCATCAATAAGCTTTCCTTTTCTTAGAAAAGACTTTCATTTACATTATTACCCTCATTTTACCTGCACCATACCCAAGCATCAAAGTAAAAAGGAAATGGAAGTGTGAATTGAAAAGTTTCTGCTGGCAGCATATCAGACTCCTAACCACAAAGGTAATTATGCCTTATGCTGCTTGTCAGCCTTTCACTTACCCATAAGTACCTATAGATCTGTCTTTGGGGTAATCAATCCTTCTTAGAACATAAAATAGCACAAGATGTCTTTTAATCTCAGGAATGTAAGGAGTCAGATTCTAAAGCCCCCAAAACAAGTGGGAATAGGCCACATCTCTCAAAGTATTAGCTGGAGTGGTGAAGTAGTCAGAGCATTTCCTAGTGTTGGACAGTGGAATTGCTGTTTCCCACTGTGGATGTCATCAAATGTGAGTAAAAATAAAGGCATCACTGTGCTTTTGATCTAAAAGAAAGGAAGATAAAATGATCTCACAACTTACTGTCAAAACATTTAGTATAGATCACAGGGGTTACATTTTAAGGAAAAACAAGCCCTATTTGTAAAGAGAAAAACATATCTAATTTGAAAATGATGTAAAACTACTTGTATCACAAAACAGACATCTTACTGCAAACTTAATGAGGCCAAGGTCACATTGATATCTTTAAATGTAATATTATAAATATTGTAAAAATGTAATAAAATGTAATATTGTAAATATTGTAAAAATGTAGTATCTTTAAATGTAATATTCCTGGTAGAAAGAAATCTGTGCAGATATTTTTAAAAATTGAATTATTTCTAGTGGTTTTGTTTTGTTTTCTGTTCGCTTAAATTTTGTCAGATTATGCATGAAGGCATTGAGTTCAAATGATGGTACAAATTTTTGTGTCAAGGTGTAAAATTTCAAATAATTTAAAAAAGAAATAGAAAGAAGCAAATGAACTCTTCCCTAGTGTTATTAAAAGTATACAGTAAAAGGAGAAAGAAAAGTAGAGAGATAAAGAATTAAAAAAATAAAATCCACAGATACAGCCACATAGTTGTCAAGCTTACTCCTGAAATGAGATCTGACATGTCAATATCAGTTGGGAAAGATAAAGGTAATTTCAGTGTCTCTAAACGCTTACAGGAACTACCAGAACAAAATCAGTGAGATCTATATCAACAATGTGGTTACAGCACTGGGAATGCATTGTGGGACTTTTTTTTTCAATAAGTTGATCTAAACGAGCCTGGCCAAGCTATTCACACTCTCTGTTACCTGAGTGTCACTTTGCAAAGTAGAACAGACACTTGGAAGTGTTAGTCTCCAAATACATATTACATGGGGATTATGATTTAAAATTTTATTTCCTATGATCTAAAAAAAAGTGAATCATAATAGACTGTCAAAGAAAAAAATGAAGATGGAAATACACTATCATTCAGAAAGTAGTTACAGTCAAAATTTAGCCAGTTCCACTGTGAAAATTTGGTTTTTAAACTTTTCCTCCTTTTTTCATTATTAGTTTTATATATAGGCTATGATCAGCTAACTCTGATTTCATTTTTTCCTCTTACTTTTTCTCAAGGGGCAGGAATACCTTCCAAGCAGGTCTATAGTTATCTTGGTCATTTTTAAACTTTCAGCATGTTTAAATGAATGTTTCACAAATCAAATTTCTGAAGCTCAAGGCTGCAACTTTCACTGTCTTTCTATGTAGCATTTGTAACAGTCATGGCACAAAGAAAAGAAGAAACAAGATGAAGGGTATAGAATAATTGATTTACAAAGGTTAGACATTAAGCAAGCATGGGAGTTGCTGGGACTGTTTTGGCTGACTAATGTTCCTGTGTCTAGTGTTGAATCTAAAGTCATTATAGCTTGGCCACACAGTAATTAAAATTAAGATCTGGATATGAAAAAGATTAGTAGCAAATTGGAACCCAAAAGGATGAAATATCTGTCTTGTCCCACCTCTTACTCTGAAGCTGTTGGAGACTTGTTCAGAAAGCTGCTGCTTTTCACCACAGAGCTATATGTGCACTTGGCTTAGGACTCAGAGACTTTGAAGAAGATTTGCAGGAGCTAAAGGTCCAGATGCTACAAGCAGCAAGGTGAGCTCTAGATCAGTGACAACAGCATTCTAAAGCTATTGTGGTACCATGCACAGGTTTCAGAGTATAAAAGTGTACAGCTGGTGATTCTCTTATGCCTTTTGAAAAGCATATAAATGTGTCTTGTAACAATACTAACAGAAAACCACACAATGAAGAAAACTGGTGAAAACGTAGTCCTAGCTTAGCTAACCTGATAAAATATAAATTCACTAAAATCTACTCTTTGGCAAAATTTCACCCACACAGTTTTCTTTAAGCAAACGACTTCGAAATAAAGATAAGAACAAACCATGCTTTTGCCTAATATGCTGAAATGACTCCTCGAACAACTGAAAATGTGCCAACCATGCTCCCCAAAAGAGGTTGCTGCTTTTCAAAAATAAGTTATTCTTTTAAATTAGTCATATTGTTTGTATATTAAAACTTAAGCAATGAAATTATAAGAAAACCTACTATTAACACATACAATGTTATATGGCGGGGGAATAGGAGAGGAAAACACGTCGATGCATGTATACACAAACAATATCAAACTGAAAAAGAAATGTTTATATTTATTGCAGTGCATATTTCTATAACTGATCATGGCCAAAGTTCTTCCACTAGTCATTCCATATTCCTTTGGATAGTCATGATTTCCTGTATGGTGTGTTTGGGACACAAAACTTCATTTCTAAATGGTCTGGGTCATTAGCCGTCTGTCCGATCAGATTAGCTGTCTGTTGACGCTAATCAGCAAGCATAAGAGCTCTAAGAGGCATTTCATGAGATCTCCTTCATTTCAGACTTGACTATTCTCACCCATGTTGTGCAGCAGCACCCCAATACCTCCTGAGAGTCACAATAAATTACCTGGCCCTAAGGTTCTTGTTTCCCCTGATGGTTCACTAGCATTAGGGCACAAAACATCTACATGAAATTTCAACTGTACGCTTAGTGAAACTATTGGTTTATCTTCTGGAAGAATCCTTTTCCTTTAGAAACAGGAATAACAAGACCATCAGAATCCACAGTTGCAGGGATGTGAAGCAAACCTTTGCTAGTGGATCACAAGGGTGAGAAAGAAAGGACACTTCATTGTTCACTTTTTAATTTTTGGACTTGTGAATTCTGGCCATGGTAAAAACATTACCACAGAGTACTCAGTGATTTAAAGTTTACAGTTTAGCCTGAACAACATTACCACAGTGTCCCCACATAGACTTCAGTAGGACATTTTACTGTTCTGTCAGCAAAGCTATTTCAAGGTGATGAACAAAATGATAAGATAAGTGAATTCCATGAATATAAGCAAATTTCTTCCTTTCACTTGCTTTGAAGCGCTGTTTGATTATCGTGAATGAGGAACTGTGAACGTTCATAGATTTTGGCAAAAGCATCATGGACAAGAAAGGCAGATCCAGATACTAAGTGTCTGTCTCAGTGAGAAAAAAAGGTGTTGCTCCTTCCATGATAGAAATGGTCCAAGGCAATCAACATGACATATGGTGCCTTACTATTCTCTTTTAGGGAATGGAGCTGTAATGAGATCTCAATGTCGGTTTCTACTTTTGGCAAGTTGGCCACTTGGCAACAGTTATAGTGAGACAAGCTTTAGAAAATAGAAGACCATGGTGTTGAGCCATACTTAAGCTCCGTCTCAACTGGCATGAGCACTTTATTCAGTCATTCATTGGGAAATGACTGGGTTGGCTGGAGTAAGAAGCTAGCCTGGCAGCATCCACACACTGGGTTTCCTTGTTCACATACTTGTTAAAATTATCTTCTGGTAAGAGATTACTGTTTGATGATCATTCACGTGGGGCACAAACATCTTCATACTCTGTAACCATTCAGAGAGCTCTATTTACATATGTATATATATATATTCTCTAGTCATCCTTGTCATCAATTGTCAATTACCCTTCATTCAATCTTTGAACATTTAGCAAAGACGTTAGCCACTGCTTGCAAGTATATCTGGGGATCCATAACTCTCACAAAGATACATTCAAGACAAAATAATCAACCAAGCACATTTCTTGGAGTTCTGCCTATGGGAGGGATTCGCCATCATCATTACCCTTCAGAGCTATCATGCAGTTGTACCACAAGGCTGCCAACATCTATTTTTGCATAGCGTACATTTTTATCTATAAACTGGGGCTGAACATTTTTTTCCTCAGTCAAATGAAAATAGGAAAGTACATGCAAACCCACAGTGCAGGCTGAAAGGTAGAAGGCAATGTAGCAGTTCTGTAGACTCATTTCATATAGATTTATGCCCAAACTCCCCTGATGATTGACCTCCATAAGTTCTTACTATGACTGGTAAACCACAGTGAAATTTTTGATCTTTAGGAATTAATATCAGGGCAGATCCTGTGTTTGGCAATTATCCTAAATTGTGACAATTTCCCTACTCCAATGCAAAGACTCTGGGAAATGTCTTCAGAGGTCACATCAGGGAAAGTCAGGAGGAAGGATAAAATATTTTGGCTTTGTAGCATTATCCATCCTCTAAGGGAACAAACCACCCTTTCATTCAAAGTGCTCTGGGCCAATGAAATGGCATAATCAGGGAACTGATTGAAGAACCAAACCTATCATGATAATTCAAGTCAGACTTCTGTTCACCAGGCCTAGAGCTATTCAACTAACACACATCAGAAATATCTTTAATAGGCCATCCATGTAGGGCAACATGACCCAATAGTCAATGCTGAATATGTCTTCAGATAAGACTTTTCAGATTACTGCAATTATGTGTCCATTAACAGCACCTATGTGTCTTTGATAATTTGAAGTCCTCACTTGGCTGTAGCCACCTTGAGATCTCATTATCTCTATTGCATAAAGGGACCTTTCCCACAATGGTGGCATTTCTCATTTTCATTTCTAGGTCACAGGGAACAAATATAACAATGTTCTTCAAGAATAAAGAGCTTTAACACAAATCTTCAAACCTCCCCTCATGAATGTTCTGATGACTTTTATGAAGGAGTATCTTCTCTAATAGACTCTTCAAGAGAATATATTGAGAGGACAGCAGGCAACTTTTACATAATAAATCCAGTCTTTCATTTAAACTTCCCTAAATCTTTGGACAACTTCCTCTATTGTGCACCCAGAAAGTTCTGGCATTTCAGTTTCCCTATGCAGACTTCATTTGGGCCCATACGCCAGTCAACAGTAAACTTTGGAACCTCTCCTTGCTATTTGAGCTAATAGATGCAAATGAGATTCTCATGTCAATAAATTCAACCTAATCAAATATTATTTTTTTCCAACTGAAACCAATACCCTTAGGACCCATTTCCACATATTGTTCCCCAGGCTTCTGTCTATAGAAATTGAAAAAATAATGCAATTACTCTGGTGTGTATTAAAGTACCAATTGTTCATACTTTGTAATTCATCCTCTGGGGCCAATTGGTACATAAGTCTAGCTATAGGTTTAGAGGCTATGATCCTCCTGAGGAGGATAAACAGTCCCTTACAAATAGACATTTCAAGTTCTTCAAGCAAGGGAAGCCTAACTTCTAGGGAGAGGGAAAAAGGCTACTCCCACTATCAAATATGGTGCAATGGAATGTTTCAATTTAAGGTCCCCAGCTTCATGGAAATATGCCTCTATGTTCTCATCCCAATTCTCAGAAATTAAGTCCTTCCCTATCAATGCCCTATATCTAACTTAAGGAATCCTATGAACAGGAGAATTTGATTTGCATTAAAATTTAGCTATTTGCAGGAATAGACTTTGGGTTTATGAAATCTCAACCACGAAGCCATAAGAAATGAGAGTTTCTTATAGAAAATTCATAGAGGTTTTCTAATCCCTTGAACTTGAGTAGGTATGGATTTGTCACCTGAGCATAACATTTTTCCCCATGATTTTTTTCACTGCACTTTATAAGCAATGAACCAACTCATTTTTAATGCTTATTTTTACAAAACTGTTTCATGGTAGCAACCACTTGTCGCGTCGTTTTTCTCTTTCTAGGTGCTTGAATACAAGTAGCTACAGGAAATAATTTTAAATGACTATGTCGTTCTGCTTGCCTGGAGTGCCAGCACAAACTTTACAAATAGAAAGAATACAAGATGAAAACTGAGGCAGGCATCGAGAATAATATATATTTGAAAAAAATAATATTTAACTGTTTTTATTCCTTTTAATAAGTGGACTACAAGGAGAAAAGGAGCTTTCTAAAGAGCAGAATACAACTGTTAAGTAAGATTACTTATCCCAATGAGCAATAGATTTATTTCTCATGAAAACAGGACACTCAGATAGACTATTGATTTGCTTCACGTGTTCTATCAACTATAGAAATCAATCTTCCAACACTAATTTTTGTACCAAAATTCTGTTTCATGTCTGAATTGTTTATGTTCTCTTGGTTTAAATGCATCAAGAAAAGGAGACTTCGTCTTATTCTCCAATTGATAATCAAAGGTGCTATCGAGTCCTAGCTGAATCTAACTAGAAAAAAGGTAATCAGGAAATTTCTAGGGCACATAATGTTAAGTAAAAATGTGGATTTCTATTTTTTTTAGTCACATAATAAGGACTTCTTTTTTTAAATATAGCATTTAGAGGGGCCACATGTTTTCAAAATTGGGGATAGTCACAAGCTAAGAGAGGGGAAAAGCAGTAACAACATTGACACCAGTCAAGAAAAGTCTTAAAAACAAACTGCTCTTTTGGCAGAAGTGTCTGTTTCATTGCTCTGAAATAAATTTGTGTCTATTTCTGGGATGCAAAGGAAACACTTCATTACCCCCACCATGAGCCCGGATTGAGTAACTAGGTGTGTGCACATGAATTGATGGGTGTAGTACATTGAGTATTGCTCTATTTACTGTTAAATTTCTAGGGAACATGTGAGACTTCAGTTAGGGAATCTCTGATGCAGTAAGCAGAGTAAGTGAGGATGGTTTAGGACACAGAGAAATTCTACTGCCTGTCATTATTCTCCACTGGTTCAGAACAGAGGAAATCTGTTAGAAGCCACAGAGAAAAACTGAAGTACTAAATTTCATTTGGTTTTAAAGTTGGAAGTAAAAATAATGTGTTAGTCATACAGAGAGGAAGATTATATAGAATCCAGAGTGGTCACACACACACACACACACACACACACACACACACAATACTTGGGAGACTACCAAGGCTAATGGAGATGAAAACCACTAGGCACAGATAAAATAACATTTTTTTTCAAATTTTTAGAGATACACAATTCCAAGGGTTCTAAGACTGAAAAAAATTGTTTTATTCATATGTAGTCAAATTAAATGACTGGCTCAAAAAAGTTTATTTGATACAATATATTCCTCAAATATGTGGATAACAGAAATAACTGAAAAATATATATACATATATAAAATAGCATATTTATGTTATATGTTATTACATATTATATATTATTATATATTATATATTATATAAATTTTATATATAATATAAATTACATATGTTATATAATAAAATATCTTATATATGTTATATAATAAAATATCTTATATATGTTATATATAATATAATATCTTATATATGTTATATATAATATAATATCTTATATATATGTTATATATAATATAATATCTTATATATATGTTATTATATATAATATAATATCTTATATATATGTTATTATATATAATATAATATCTTATATATATGTTATTATATATAATATAATATCTTATATATATGTTATTATATATAATATAATATCTTATATATATGTTATTATATATAATATAATATCTTATATATATGTTATTATATATATGTTGCACAGGTACTCTGTCCAATATAGCAGCCACACATACTATGCGGCTTTTGAGCACTTTTGATTGTGGTTAGTCCAACTGAGAAATAGCTAAGTGTAAAATATACATTCGATTTTAAAGACATTCCAAAAGAAATAATATTTTAAAAACTCAATAATTTTAAATATCTGTTACATGTTGAAATAATATTTTGATTATGTTGGGTTAAACAAAATGTTAAAATTAGCTACATCTTTTTAACTTTACTTTTTATGCAAATACTACTAAAGTTAAAATTAACTATATGGCTCTCATTATATTTCCACTGGACAACCCAGCCCTGGAGGATAAAAGGTATATTCTGATACCAATTATAATTTCCTTTTCACTTGGGATGTTTTTTCTTTTTCTTTTTTTTTTTTTGATATGGAGTCTGGCTCTGTCGCCCAGGCTGGAGTGCATTGGCGCAATCTCAGCTCGCTGCAAACTCTGCCTCCTGGGTTCACGCCATTCTCCTGCCTCAGCCTCCTGAGTAGCTGGGACTACAGGCGCCCACCACCACGTCCGGCTAATTTAATTTTTTTGCATTTTTAGTAGAGACAGGGTTTCACCATGTTAGCCAAGATGGTCGCGATGTCCTGACCTCGTGATCCACCCACCTCCGCCTCCCAAAGTGCTGAGATTACAGGCGTGAGCCACCGCGCCCGGTCTCACTTGGGACTTTAAAGTAACATAAACATTATACCTAAGAAGATAGATTTGATGTGTGATTCTTCAATTCTGTCTTTCTAACCTGAAAAATGTTTTCTTCAATCTTTCCTGCATTTTCATTAAATTTAAAACTTCAGTATGTTCTCTGTGAAATAGATAAAAAGGATTTTCTTTCTTTACATGAGTTCTTTCAAAGTCTAATTGGCGATATAGGTCAGTTTCTACTGGAAGTAGAAGCTGAAATCCTACTCCTGAATTTCCCCCATTGGGAATACTCTGAAATGTTTAGACAATAATAGTGAAATTCCCCTTGGTAGATGAAACTTAGAAAGTCTTCCATATACTCTTCCCACAATCATTGTTACCACCAACACTAGCAATACTATCATTATTAATGTTTACTGTGTACAAAATAGTTTTCTGTTGTTGTTGTTATTGCTGTTGTTGTTTTTGAGATGGGGTCTCACTGGGTTGCCCAGGCTGGAATGCAGTGGCGTTATCACGGCTCACTGCAGCCTCAACCTCTCTGGTTTATGTGATTCTCCTGCCTCAGTCTCCCAAGTAGCGTGTGCTACCACATCTGGTTAATTTTTGTATTTTTTGTAGCGACAGGATTTCATCATGTTGCCCAGGCTGATTTTGAACTCCTGGACTCAAGCAATCTGTCTGCTTCAGCCTCTCAAAGTGCTGGGATTTGGACATGAACCACAAGGCCTGGCCTCCATTAAATATTAAGATTTTATTGTGTCAAATACTTTAGGTCCATCATCTCCAAAGAATACTCTAGAATATGAGTTCTGTTTTAAGGAAAAATAAAAAGACAGCTTGAAGAATGTAAGTAATTTGTTCAAGGTTACTAACCGGTACGTAATATGGACAAGACCTTTCCATAAAACCTGTGTCTTTAGTGTCTTAAACAACAAATATCATTGTGGCAACAAAAATATCTGTGATATCAAACTCTATCTTTTGAGAATAAATAACCCAATTATCAATTATAATTCTATTTCTATTATTAATATATTATCTCACATCATATAAAACAATGTTATATTTTATTTCTGCTGTTCTATGGAATATTATTCTACTTGTTTACAATATATTTATGTAACTCTCCTACTTAATTCACTTATGCATACCAGCAGTTTGTTTTGAAGGAAGTGTTAGTAGCATCATGTTGGATACACAGAATTCATATACCAGGAACTGGATATTTGCCATTACAGTTCCCACTAAATTCCAACAGTGCCTCCCACTTACTAAGAAAACCAAAAATTTTTCCATGAATTTTTAAATACCCTGGTGAAGGTGAAGTAAGAAACAGGATACATCTATGGCTGATTACCTTTGAGGATCTGATTCAAATGTTCATATTTAACTAAAGCCTTAAATTCACAGCCTCAGGTTGTAGCTTAACAGACATGCATGTGTATTCTTAGCTGACTTTCTTGATTTCCGTTTTGCAAAGTAAAGTAAATCACGTCCTCCTGATAACTTCCATTTATAATTTTAGCTATTTATTTGTTGTACTTTTTGTTTTAAAACAATTAAAAACTTACAAAAGTATGTAAGAACAAGACATTTCTACTTTTTTCTGAACTATGTGTGGGTAAGTGGTCAACAAAATGCCTCATTGACCATGAATATTTAAGTATGGACTTCCTACATATGAGGTCACTGTCTAACAAAACCACAGCACCACTCTCAATATAATTATAATTACAAATGACACAAATTGTATTTTATTATGTTTTTTTAAATTACTTTAGATTCAGGGAGGACATGTGCAAGTTTGTTACATAGGTATATTGGCTAATTTTGGAGTGTGGGCTTCTATTGAACCCATCACTCAAATAGTAATTATTGTGCCCAATAAGTTGTTTTTTAACCCTTCCCCTCCCCCCCCACCTCCTTCCTCCCTTTTGCAGTCCCCATTATCTATTGTTTCATCTCTATGTGCATGTACACCCAGGATTTTTTTTTTTTTTTTTTTTTTTTGAGAGGGAGTCTCACTCTCTCACCTAGCCTGGAGTGCAGTGGCGCAATCTCGGCTCACTGCAAGCTCTGCCTCCCAGGTTCACGCCATTCTCCTGCCTCAACCTCCCCAGTAGCTGGAACTACAGGTGCCCGCCACAATGCCTGGCTAATTTTTTTTTGTATTTTTAGTAGAGATGGGATTTCACCGTGTTAGCCAGGATGGTCTCGATCTCCTGAACTAGTGATCTGCCCACCTCAGCCTCCCAAAGTGCTGGAATTACAGGCGTGAGCCACTGCGCCTGGCCATGTACACCCATTTTTTAACTCCTACTTTATAAGTGACAACAGGCAGTATTTGATTTACAGATTTTATTTTCTAAAAATAACTGCAACTCAATCTCTCTTCTGTCTTGCATGCTCTTATTACAAAGTGAGTTTCATCCTCCTCCTGTCAAATGTGTGGTTTTGACCTGGAAAAGGAAGGTGGGAAGGTCTTTAGTTACTATTCTTGAATCTGGGAAGGCTCTGTGACTTATGAAGCTAAGGCATAAATAGTCATAGAACTTTAGCTGATTCTTCTAATACACTCGCTATTGGGATGCAGTCACCATGCTGTGAGGAAGCCCATGAAACAATGTGGAGATTCTTAAGTGAGTTCTGGATTCTAAGCCAACAGCCTAATACTTTAGGTCCATTATTGAGGTCCAAGTTCAACCACTAGACCTGTACTTCACAAGCCTGCAGAGGATTCCTGCTTTCAGCCAGCAAGTTTTTTTCAGCTGAAGCCCCCAATATCATCGAACAGAATCAGATTATTTCCACCAAGTCCCTTTCAAGTTCTTAACCCACAGAATTTATGAGCATTATGAAGTCATTATTCCTTTCTGCCACTAGACTGAGAGTGACCACATATACAGAAACAGAAAACTATTAATAGAAAAATATATTGCCAACATCTAATCCTCAAACCCCATTCAATTTTGCCAACTACCCTCCATCCTATCAAATATTCCTTATACCAAAAAGATTCAGTTTAAAAATAAGTGTTGCATTTATTTGTTAACCTCTTTTGATCTGGAATAGCTCCTCACACTGTCTTTCATGACTTTAATGCTTTAGAAGACTACAGGTCAGTTATTATACAAAATGTCTTTATATTTATATTTGCCTAAATGTTTGTATTACATTCAGACTAGGCATCTTTGTAAGGAATACTACAGGAGTGATGCTGTGTTCTCAAACATTCCTATCTGCTGGAGGCACAAATTCTACTGGTTCTATTACTTGGTAATATTCATTTTAATGCTAAGTTAAAGTGGTGTTTGATAGGCTTCTCTACTAATTTTTTAAGTCTTATAATTAGTAAGTGCTAGTGGGGAGATATTTTGAAACTAGGTCAATGTCCCATGTCTTACAAATGATTTGTTACCTTTTCACATAAGTATAGACTCATGCGTTCTTGCTTTATTCTATATCATAATTCATTACTCTGTATTTATTTTGATATCTAAACTGTCCCAGATTTAATGAAATGTAATCCCCTTTAAGCTAGGTGCTGTGCCCTTTTGATACCTACCTATGATTCTTTAAAACAGTATTCTTTATATCTGAAAAATAAATGCATTTCTACTTTCTGACTTAATATGATAAATGTTTAGGCTCATCTGAAATTTCCCTGCTGTTGCCTTGGAATCAACCATTTCTTCAGGGAGTCCTAGTTTCTTTTAGAGGTAAGTACTGTTTACAAAGCAATGTCTGGTCTGTAGGTATATTTGTGTATTATGCTAAATCACATGATAGTCTCTTTCCTGGCTTAGGCAGTTTCAGTGCCCTATACCTGGCCCCTAACTCATTTCTCTCAGGTTAAAAGAATAGATGTGTCTATTTGACGTATTTACTGTTTTCCCTCCTAGTAAATAAATAGTTTTGTAATAAGTGAACTTTTATAACATTTTCTCCCTATTCTGTTATTGGAAGAGAAATGTGCTGTTTTTTTGTGTGTTTGCTTGTTTGTTTTTGTTAATTTAAAGATAGTATAATTCTGTCTGGGCCAAATATGCACACACACACGTAAATGCACACACACATATTTTATACCATGGATCATTTCACTGGCAAACTAAAGTGGTATCTTTGGTTAACATTTTGAAAATTGAAATCCCATGAGAGTTAATTGTGCAAAACTGTTTTATGTGATAATTGACTACGTAAAACTTCAATTGAAACAGTATAGAATGGCTTGGGATTTTATTTAGATAGCCTTCAGTGTCAAACAAGAGAGAATTAGATTTATTACATTGAATGTTAATTTTCATATAAATACAAGTTCTTAACTAAGCCATGTTTTCTAACACATTCAAGATAGGGTTATGAATACATATAAACCTTGGTGAAAATAATTTAAATAGTCAAAGTTTTTGTTTTTTTGAGGAGAATTTGGTGTCAAAAATAGTGTAAGGTATTAGGGACACATATATTTAAGATATACTCCCTATATCAAGGAATTTACTGTCTAGTTGGGAAAGTAGCTATATAAACAAATATAATATGGTGCAAAGAGGATCTAGGGACAAAAAATTCCACCTTCATCCCCTTAGGGTTTCAGCTGGGTCTGAGAATTAAGTTGACATTATATAGATTAACAAGATAAAAGTGTAATACAAATTTTACAGGGCATGGAAGCTCTCATAAGGAAATAAAGACCCAAAGAAGAAGTTAGGGTCAGTTACTGAAACACTGAATTGGACAAAGAATAGTTGTGAAGAAGCAACTAAATTATGTAGGAGGCTTAAAAGACAAGAGCTATTTTAATAAGATCTTTACAGAATTTTTAGTTTTGACTTCTCATCCTTGAATACAAAGATTTTGCATCTTTCTGGTAAAGGGAGGGCATCTTTCACATGGGATTTTTATCTTCTGCTTTTGAGAAACAGCACAGAGGTCAAAGTGATCTTTTGCACATATTGTTCTTTAAACCACTTTAAATTTAAATAGCCGATATGCCAGATAGCATATTTAATTTTTTTATTTTTATTTATTTTATTTTATTTTATTTTTTTGAGACAGAGTCTTGCTCTGTGGTCTGGGCTGGAGTGCAGTGGTCGGATCTCGGCTCACCGCAAGCTCCACCTCCCGGGTTCATGCCATTCTCCTGCCTCAGCCTCCCGAGTAGCTGGGACTACAGGCGCCCACCATCACGCCCGGTTAATTTTTTGTATTTTTAGTAGATTCAGAGTTTCACTGTGTTAGCCAGGATGGTCTCGATCTCCTGACCTTGTGATCCACCTGCCTCGGCCTCCCAAAGTACTGGGATTACAGGCTTGAGCCACCGCGCCCGGCCCAGAGTAGCATATTTTAACCTCTTCAAGGTCATATTTAAACCTCTTCAAGTATTTTAACCTCTTCAAGTGTTAAAAGCATATTTTAACACTCTTCAAGTGATGAGCACATAGTGGATTAATGCACAGAAGAGGCTTCTCTAAGAGTGAGTTGGAAAGGTATTTGGTAGGATAGGATTCCCATTTTGCTCCTTGAACCAGACCAAGCAAGGTGAAAAACTCTCTGCAGCACATACTTCTGCAAGCAACTTTTATGGGAGTTTTTGTTTGTTTGTTTGTTCGTTTGTTTTGTTTTTTTTTTTAATTGTTGTTGTTGTTTGGTTTTGCTTTCTGTTTAACCCAATAGAACTGATATCAACACAGCCAAGTAGGGGAACCAGAAATATTTTTAAGAGCAGATAAGTTCATAGCAAGGAGAGTAATATCAATGTCTTAGCTAGTTTCTGAGATGTTGTTTCGTTATATTCAAAATCAGAGCTTTTTATTTTTATTTTTTTCAAATCAGTACCATGAATAAAACAGAAAGAAAGCAAAAATTATATAATTTTCTTAGCCTTAAAACAGAAGCTATGCTACAATATCTTACTCCTCTGCTAATCTGATACTTCAGATTGATTTACCTTAAATCTTCTTACTTTAAATCTTCAGATGGACCTTAAATCTTCAGGATGATTTAAGGTCAATTTACTTGCATTTTCTACACTAGCAGAGTATATGACATATTGTATTAATAAAAAATGTTAACTTTACTATGCTGACTCTCTACACTTAGGAGAATAACGTGAAGAATCATAATTAACCACTTTTCTATTGTTTCCACTTGGGCTTTTAAAAAATATACATTTTTTTCTTTAAACTATGTATAAATTACTCACAGCCCTAATTTCATATTTGTCTCTCGTTCAGGATTGTTTGCCATATTTAGACTGATTATGTTTTATTGCATTCTGAGATGTTAGGAAGCCATAATATCTTCTACATTGTGTTATTTAAGTCACAATTTTAAATGTAAGTAGAGTGAAGTCTGAAGATAACTATTTTTAAAAAATAGTTTTTGTTGTTTCATTATATTCACTCCTAGGACAGACACTGTGGGATAAATACACTGTAAATATTTATAGTACTTTAGAAGAATGGGGATCACAGACTAAATCCCTATATATTGCTCTAAATATTTACCCTCCTGTATTAGTAAAGTTACTCAAGGACATGGCCAATCATTCTCAGTGTTCACAAACAATAAGAAGGGTTGCTAAATTCAGAGGAGTAAGCATTTCATTCTTACAATGGGAGAATGCATAAGAAGTAAAGAAACTGTCTTATCAAGTTTGTCTCATATACATTTAACTAATTATATATTAGTAAACGTATGTTATATAGATGATGTAAGATAGATAGATAGATAGATAGACAGATAGATAGATAGATAGATAGATAGATAGATAGATAGATAGATAGATAGATAGATAGATGATAGATAGATAGAAAATACTCACACTTTAAAACAGCAAGTCCCTGAGGATATACATCAGTTTTAATTCTTGCTGGTGGTAAACAATGTGGTAAAATGGAAAGTCAAAATAAAGTCCTTATATAAATGAGAACAGACAGATTTAAGTCACTCTCAAAACGTAGCTCTTACTCTATGGAATATCCTGGTAGCAATGATAAATACTTTTTCCTTCTTCTTTTAATCAGATAGCTGATTAACATTGAAACAGAAAGTTTCATTCTCTCTCTAATGATAATATTTTACCTTTCCTGGTCCTTTTGTTATTTTCCATATACATTACTAAAATACTCCTTTAATAAGTTCTCCATTCTTAATCCACTGATATATTTTTCCCCAATCTGCTTAGTACCACTAATTTTTACTTCTTTTTTCTGTTTAGAGTAATCATTAAGGACTATTGCTTCAAATGTATCTTCATATTAATTGTCCACAATTTTGATAAATCAGTATAAAGCTGAACATGAACATAAACATGTGGGGGAAAAGTATTAGTTTCTGAAGACTCTGCATTTTATAATATAAACTGATATCATTTCTTTTTGATATATACTCAGTAGTGACATTGTTAGATTATATGGTAGTTATATTTTTTGTTTTCTGAGACCTTCTGTACTGTTTTCCATTACGGCTGTACTAATTTACATTCCCACCAATAGTGTAATAGGGGTCCCTTGTCTCTATATTCTGCCCAAAATTTGACATTTCATGACATTTCTACCTTAGCCAGCCTGAAGACCAATTGTAAATTGGCCAAGATGTTTTATTACAAAGATTAGAATGATCAGTTTTATCTGTTTTTCTATTCATTGGTCCTTTAAAGGCATAAACTTTTTATTCATTTTGTTATGCCCATCACTGAGCATAATATAAGGAACATATTAGGTCCTCAAGAAATGCTTACTGAATCAACCTTAATTGATAATCAAGTTGTTGTTGGTTCACTCTTCTCCATACTTTTTTTTTTTTTTTTTTTTTTTGAGATGGAGTCTCACTCTATCATCCAGGCTGGAGTGCAGTGGTGTGATATCAGTTCACTGCAGCCTCCACCTCCTAGGTTCAAGTGATTCTCCTGCATCAGCCTCCCAGGTGGCTGGGATTACAGGCATGTGCCACTATGCCCAGCTAATCTTTGCATTTTTAGTAGGGATGAGGTTTCATCATGTTGGCCAGGCTGGTCTCAAACTCCTGGCCTCAAGTGATCTGCCCACATCAGCCTCCCAAAGTGCTGGGATTACAGGCGTGAGCCACCCCGCCCAGCTCATATACCATTTTAAAATCAATATTATTTTGATATGAAATTGAATAAGATAAAATAACACACAGTACAGGTGTTATCATAGTAAATAATTAAATGTTCATTTATTTTCTACCATTGTTACAGTATAGCCACAAATTTCCACGGAGTGTTTATCTACTATAAAGTGGCAGGTGAAGTCTGCATTCAGGGATTAAGTGTTGACATCATCTTGAATCCATTCCTAAGGAGTTCACAAGTCCAGAGAGGACATAGAGTATGTGAGTAATTCTAACATAATGTTTTACAATCTGAGATGGAAGTACAGAAGCACAGAATTCAGTTCTGCAAAGGGAAGTAAAAGATTTCTAACAGAGAATAATATCTAAAATAGACC
The DNA here is from genome assembly GCF_024542745.1 of Macaca thibetana thibetana. NCBI lineage: Eukaryota > Metazoa > Chordata > Mammalia > Primates > Cercopithecidae > Macaca > Macaca thibetana. Next base: position 105,213,222 of record NC_065578.1, on the reverse strand, counting down.
GTCTTATCATTTTTATTCTTGAGGTTTAACAAAATGGCCAGTAATTTAAAAAAATAATGCCATGTTGAATCTAAAATAATATTTTAACAGTATTATTTATATTTAATATGTTACATATCATTTAATATACATTTAATATTTAATATATTGTAATTTCACTATTGTATCCTTTGTTTTCCTGTATACTTAATTTTTGTAGTTTTAGTTGGCACAAGGTTTCACAGTTAAGTTCAAAATGGTATCTGTCCACTGACTATGAATTTTTTAAATGTTTAATGTACTTAAGATAATTCGTGAAGTAGAATAGAATGGATGAGACTTTTTTAAAAGGACATCTTAAAAATCACTAGAATAAAATTAACCCAAAATATCATCATATAGAAATTGTCTTTCAGAAAAGTTAACAAAAATATAAGTATGATGTAATTATTTTGTTAATTTCACAAATAAGGGAACTAATATTGAGAAATAACCCTGCCCTCTAGTGGTGATTAATACATTTTAAAATATACTGAAAACACCAGTTTGCTGTTACAGCAAAGTTCACATTGACATATATTTGAATAGAAACACTGAAACCATATATCCTGCATTAATAAACAGACGTGATTAAACTAACGGCCTTGAATGTCGTTTAGTAGATTCATCCCCCAAAGAAATTTAGTAAAACAAATTTTACTAAATGAGAAGTGTCACTGTGTTTCTCCTTGTGAATGGTATTACCAATGTTGAACTAGATTATTTGATGGAATCCTTTTTCCATTTGAATTTTGATTAGAAATCCACCATCTAGGGAAAAATTCACAAAGTCTCAAACTTGTTTTACTCACCCCCCTACCAATTTTCATCAATTCTCCACTGCCCTGATAAGCCCTCTTCATATACCATTTGTCTCTCATTAAATATTAGATAAGCCATTTCTCTTTTCTGACATAGGACCCGAAGGATCTATATAAAAAATGCAATGTATTGCATTTCACTTGATACATCTTTTTGAATCCTGAGATCTCTACATGCCTGATTATATGCTAGATATCATCTAAAATATATTTTATCCCATGTTTTTTCCTAAAAGGATAATATTTTTAGGCAAACGTAGTATGATTAATTATACAATTTATTCATGAAAGAAACTATACATATGTACTGAGATTTGTTTTAAATTCTGAGTTTTGTACTATCTGTATTTTAAAACTCAACATCTATTTTTACCTATGACTGTCATAAAAAATCAGAGGTAACCTCTAGTTATATAATCACAACATGAAGAATTGTTAGATATTTTAAAAATAACTAGATCAATCCCTCTACTACAATAAAGTAAATGTTCAAATGTGTCTGTGCCTTAGCCAAGGTTTTGTAGTTGCTTGTCTCACTAAAAGTCAGAGCTAAATGGAAAACATTTTTTAGTTTTGCTTCCAATTTACGTCTGTACCTACAAATATAATATAATGTTTCAAAACTGTGTTATATCCATGTCCTAACTCTGAGAATCTCTGAATTCATTACAGTACATATCAAAAGTTAAGGACTTCAAAAGATTGTCCTGGTGGACTTAGTGTAATCACAATGATCCTTACAAGAGAAAGGCAGGAGGGTAAGAATCAGAGGAGGAGATGTGATGACAGAAGCAGGGATGACAGTGGAAAAGAGAGGGCATGAGAGTGTGTGTGTGTGTGTGTGTGTGAGAGAGAGAGAGAGAGAGAGAGAGAGAGAGAGAGAGAGAGAGAGAAAAGAGATATTAGAAGACACCGTGTTTTGAAAATGGGGTAATTAATGAACAAAAGAATGCAAGCAGCCACCATGCCTTCTACTGAAAAAAAAAAAAAAAAAAAAAAAAAAGCAAGGCGACAGTCTCCTCAAGAGCCTCCAGAAGGAACACTGTCCTGCCAACCCATTTTAGATTTCTGACATGCAGAACTGTAAAATAATAAATTTGTGTTTTAAAAATAAATAATCACTTAGGAACTTGTTAAAAATTCAAATTTCCTGGTACCAGCCCAGACAGACTAATTCATAGAAACAAGGGAAGGGGTTCAGAAATCTGCAGTTTAAGGAGCCCTCTAAGTAATGAATGCTGAGCCTGGGTGATATTGACTTACATAAAGTGTTTTCCTCACCTATTTCAGGGAAGATTACTGCAGGAGGTTCTTTCTCATTGTGGTTTTGATTTGCATTTTCTTGATAATTAGTTTTATTGAGTGCTTTGAATTTTCCTGTTGGCCATTTCTATGTCTTCTTTGGAAAATGGAAAAATGTCTATTTGGATCCATTCATTGCTCAGTTTATGATGGGGTTATCTGGCTTTTGGCTATGGAGGTGTATGAGTTCCTTAAATATTTTTGATATTAACTCCTTATCAGGTATAAGGTTGGCAAATATTTTTCCTATTCCATAAGTTGACTTTCCATTTTGCTGTACACAAACTTTTTGTTCTTTCATCAATATTTTATAATTTTTAGTTCATTGCATTGACCATATTTATTCCTACGTATTTTATTCTTTTGATGATATTATAAATGGGATTGTTTTCTTAATTATTGAATAGTTCATTATTGGCTAATAAAATGCAACTATGTTTTATATATTGGTTATCCTGCAAATTGACTGGATTTGCTTATAAGTTCTAACAGGTGTTTGTGAAGTCTTTTTGGGTTTCTACATATAAAATTATGTCATCTACAAACAGGGATAATTTTACTTCTTCATTTCTGATGTATATTCCTTTTATGTATTTATTTCTCCCTTAATTGCTCTGGTTAGAACATCCAGTACAAAGTTAACTAGAAGTAGCAAGATTGGGCGTCCTTCTCTCCTTCCTCATCTTAGAGGAGTAGCTTTCTACTTTTCACTACTGAATATAATATTAACTGTGGGTTTCTCATAGATGGCCTTTATTGTGTTGAGGTACACTCTTCCTAAACCTAAGTTGTTGAGAGTTTTTACCATAAAAGCATGTTGAATTTATCCAAATATTTTCTGCATATAGTGAAATGATTATGTAACTTTTGTTGTTCATTCTGTCATTGTGGTGTATCATATTTATTAATTTGTATACATTAAATCTTCTTTGCATACCATGGATAAATTTCATTTGATCTTGACAAATGATTCTGTTGATGTGCTCTTGAATTTGGTTTGCTAGTATTTTGTTGAACATTTTTTCCACCCATGTTCATCAGAAATGTTAGCCTGGAATTTTCTTGTAGTGTTTTTATCTGGCTTTGGAGTCAGAGTGATGTTGGACTAATAAAATGAGTTTGGAATTATTCTGTGTTTAACTTTTTGAAAGAGTATGAAAAGGATTGGTTAATTCTTCTGTACATGTGTGTTCGAATTTACCAGCTAACCATCAGGTCCTAGGATTTTCTTTGATACATATTTGATGCTACTTATTCAGTCTCCTTACTTACGGGTCAGGGCAGATTTTCTATTTCTTTGTGATTCAGTCTCAGTAGATTAATGTTTTTAGGAATTTATCCATTTCTTATAAGCTATCTTATTTGTAGGTATACAATTTTTCCATTGTAGCCTCTTATGATCCTTTGTATTTCTATGGTATCAGTTGTAATATCTCCTTTTTATTTGTGATTTTATTTACTCAGTCTCTACTCTTTTTTTTTCTCTTAGTCTGGCTAAAGGTTTGCCAATCTTGTTTATGTATTTTTAAAAATCCAACTTTTAATTTCATTGATATTTTTCATTTTTCTCTAGTCTCAATTTTATTTTTTTTCTGCTTTGTTATTCATTATTTCCTTTTGTCTACTAACTTTAGGCTTACTTGTTCTTTCTTTTCTAATTCCTTGAGAAAAAGTAGTGTTAGATTGTGCATGTGTTATTTTTATACGGGTATTTATTGTTATAAATTTATATCTCAGAATTGCTCTCATAAACTCTATTATATTTTGTTTCCATTTTTGTTTGTCTCAAAGTATCTTTAAATTGCTTTTATTTCTTTTTTGATAGATCATTTTTTCAGGAAATGCTGTTTAACTTACACATATTTGTAAATTTTCCATGTTCTTCTTGTTATTGATTTCTAATTTCATACCAGAGTCATAATGAAAAGATATTTGATTTGACTCCAATCTTCTTAAATTTGTTAGGCCATATTTTGTAGCCTAATACATGGTCTATCCTGGAGAATGTTCCATATGCACTTGAGGAGAATGTATGTACTGCTGTTGTTACATGAAATTTCCTGTATATGTCTGTTGGACCATTTGGTCAAGGTGTACTTTAAGTCCAAGGTTTTGTTGTTCAATTTCTTTCCAGATGACTTATCTTTTGTTTAAAGTAGGGTATTGAAGTACTCTGCTATTGTTTTACTGCTATTTCTCCCTTCACATCTATTAATATTTGCTTTATATGCTTAATTGTTTAAACATTGGAAGCATATATTTTTACAATTGTTACATCCTCTTGAGTTGAATTCTATTTTAATGTAATAACTAAGGGTTTTTGTCTTGTTTTACAGTTTTTTATTTAAAGTATATTTTATCTGATATGAGTATAGCTCTCTTTGGTTTCTATTTGCATGGATTTTTTTCTCTATCCATTTACTTTCTGCCTCTATGTGCTCTTAAAATAATTCTCTTGTAGCGAGCACAGCACTGGGTGTGACATTTCAAAATTGAGCTACTGGGTTTCTTTTGACTTACATTTAAACTAATAATTGATAGGTAAAGACTTACTGTTTCAATTGTATTAATTGTTTTCTGTTTTGTACATCCTTTGTTCCTCTCATTAGATTATTTTGTGATTTGATAATTTTCTATGGTGTTATGCTTTAACTCCTTTCTATAACTTTTATGTATATATTATAGTTTTTTTCTCTGTACTTACTGTGAGGCTTACCTGAAACATCTTATATTTTAAGTTGATAACAACCTAACTTTGATCACATAAAATAACTTTACAACTTGCTTCCCCATACATATTTTATATTTTTGATAATATTTACATTTTTATATTGTTTATTCATGAACAGATTATTGGAGCTATAGTTATTTTTAATATTTTTTTAGCTTTGTACTGAAGATATGTTTTTTTCACACCGCTATTATAGTATTAGAGTCTTCACAATTTGAATACGTACTTAATTATAACAGTGTACCAGTGAGTTTTATGTTTTATATATGTTCATGTTACTAATAGCATCCTTTTAATTTAGCTCTAAGAACTGCCTTTAGTATTTCTTGCAAGACAGGTCTAGAGATGATGAATTCTCTCAGCTTTATCTCTCTCTGGGAAGGTCTTTATCTTTTATTTATTTTTCATGCACAGCTCTGCCCAGTAAAGACAGTATTATTAGTTGCATGCTTCCCCCCCCCCCCCCCCCCCCCCCACCATTTTGAATATAGCATTCTTCTTTCTTCTGGCCTACAAAGTTTGTTGCTGAAAATTCCACTGACAGCCTTATGGGGATCTATTATATGTGAGAAAAAAAAATCATTTGTTTCTTTCAAGAGTCTCTGTTTATCTTTGGTTTTTGAAAATATGATTATGGTATGTCTTGGTAAAGTCTTCTTGGGGTTGAACCTGTTCGGACCATTGAGATTCAGCTTCCAGGATGTATGTGTCTCTCCTTAGCTTTGGGAAGTTTTCAGCCATTGCTAAAAGCTCTTTGTCTCTTTTTCTCTCTCTTACCCTATCTGACTCCTATAACACAAATGTTAACTCTCTAGATGGTGTCCCATACATTCCACAGGCTTGCTTTATTGTCTTTTATTCTGTTTTTTTTCTTTTTTCTTTCAAACGCCTATGTTTGAATTCACAGAATGTTTCAGATTGCTGTTGATGTTGTCTAGTGATTTTTAGATTTTACTCATTATATTATTTAGCTCCAGAATTTCTGTTTGCTTCTTTTTATAATTTCTGTTTCTAAAATTTATCTTGTTTTTTGTGAATTGTTTTTCTGATTTCATTAAGTTGTGTATCTGTTGTCTTGTCACTCACTGAAATTTATCAAAACAATTATTTTGGGCCAGGTGCGATAGCTCACAGCTATAATACCAACATTTTGAGATATATAATTATATTTTACATATAATTATTTTACATATATTATAATTATATTACATATATAAACACTTTGTTTACATAATTATCATAGGTTTCTTGTATACCTACTTTATTAGAACTTTATTTTAAAGACATTGATGGCAGATTTTTTAAAACTATGCACACTCTCCCCTTTCATGAAAACAAAATGACAACTTTGTGGAAGAGAGAATGCAGAGAACTGTATGTCAATTATCAGTTTAAAAATATGAATATAGCTAAAAAGTCACAGATGTTTTTTCAAGTTCAATAAATTAAGTTTTCTTTAAAAATATCAACAGTAATATTAAAACAATTATGTTGGTATGTGACATTTTTATTGTAAAATTTCTATGTAAAAATGCTTTCTATGATTATTACCTAGCTATGTTGTGAATAACTTCATATGTAATGCTCTAATAGATTTATAAAACTTGAATATATTTAAGTTGATAGTTAAAAGGCCATGTAATTAATTTGTATATAAAAATAAATCATGATTTTAAAATTTAGGCTAAGGTAGTAAATGTGGATCTAAAGCATATTAAAATGTGTAGATTTATTATTTTTAAATCATGTGACAATAATTATGTCTATTTTTAATATATTTTTAAAAGCTTGGATATTTTGTAGAATAGTATTTATTTTAGATTTTAAAGTAACAAATACATTTATTAAGATGACGGATCTCTTTATCTTGAAACCTTCTATGGTCCTGATATGATTTGAATCTGTGTCCCCATCCAAATTTCATTTTGAATTGTAATCTCCAATGTTGGAAGTGGGCCTGGTGGGAGGTGACTGGATCATGGAGGTGGATTTTTCATGACATCCACTTAGTGTTATCCTCGTGCCAGTGAGTGAGTTCTCATGAGCTCTCACTGTGTAAAATTGTGTGGCACCTCCCCTATCCCTCGCTTGCACCTGCTCTGGCAATGTGATATGCCTGCTTCCCCTTTGCCTTCCACCATATTTGGAATCTTCCTGAGGCCTCCCCAGAAGCCAAGCAGAGCTTGCATCACGATTTCTGTATAGCTTCAGAACTGTGGGCCAATTAAACCTCTTTTCTTTGTAAATTATTCAGTCTCAAGTATTTCTTTATAGCAATACAAGAATGGCCTAATACAGAAATTTGGTACCAAGAAGTGGGGCATTGCTACAAAGATATCTGCAAATGTGGAAATGACTTTGAAACTGGGCAACAGATGGAGATTGGAAGAGTTTGGAAGGTTCAGAAAAAAGACAGGAAGATGAGGGAAAGTTTGGAACTTCTTAAAGAGTGATTAAATGGTTGTAACCAAAATGCTGATAGAAATACGGACAGGGAAGTACAGCCTGAGGATGGCTCAGATGAAAATGAAGAACTGGAGCAAAAGGCACATGTGTATTTCTTAACAAATGAGTTGGCTGAATTGTGTCTATGACCTAGGGAATCTCTGGAGTTTGAACTAGAGAGTGATGATTTAGGGTACCTGGTGAAAAAAATTCTAAGTAGCCAAGTGTTACGTGTGTGTTGTGGCTGCTTCTAGCAACCTGTTCTCAGATGCATGAGTGAAAATTGACCTAAGTTTGAAACTTACATTTAAAGGGAAAGCAGAGCATTAAAGTTTAGAAAATTTGCAGTCTAGCCATATGGTAAAAAGAAAAGCCTAGTTTTAGAAGAGTTCAGTCAGGCTGTGGAGCAACTACTTATTAGAGATATTTGCATGACTAAGAGGAGTCCAAGTGGCGATAGCCAAAGCAATAAGGAAAAGGCCTCAAAGCCATTTCAGAGAACTCTGTGGCATCCCCTCCCACCACAGGCCCAGAAACTTAGAAGGGAAGAATGATTTCACGGACCAGGCCCAGGGCCCCACTGCCCTGCACAGCCTTGGGACACTGTTCCTTGCATCCCAGCCACTCCATCTCTAGCTATGGCTCAAAGGAGCACAGGTACAACTGGTGCAGCTGCTTCAGAGGATGTAGGCCATAAGCCTTGGTGATTTCCTTATGATTTCCTTTTGGTATTAAGCTGGAGGGTGCACAGAGTGCAAGAGTTAAGGCTTGGGAACTTCCACCTAGATAGCCTGGGTGCCAGGCAGAAACCTGCTGCAAGGGTGGAGCCCTCACACACAAGCTCTGCTAGTATAGTGAAAATAGAAAATGTGGCATTGGAGACCCCACACAGAGTCCTCACTGTAGCACTGTCTAACGGAGCTACAAGCAGAAAGCCACCACCCTCCAGAACTCAGAATGCTATATTGTATATAATCATTGTATCCACTGGTGGCTTGCACACTGTGTGTAGAAAGACCAAAGGCATTTAGCTACAACCTGTGAGAGCACCTGCAGGGGCTGAACACTGCAAAACCACAAGGGCAGATCTTCTCAAGGCCTTGGGAGTGCACCCTTAGAACCAGTGTGCACTGGATGCAGCAAGTGGAGTCAAAAGAGATTATTTCAGAGCTTTAAGTTTTAATGAATGTTCTGCTAGGTTTTAGACTTGCATGGGACTGTAGTCCCTTTCTTTTGGCTGATTTATGCCTTTTGAAATGGTAATATTTGCCCAATTCTTGTATCTTTATTGTATCTTGAAAGTAAATAATTTTTTTTTTAATTTTATTGGCTCATAGATAAAAGGGACATGCCTAGTTTCCGAAGAGACTTTGAACTTCAGATATTTAAGTTAATCTGGAATGAATTAGGACTTTGGGAAACTAGTAGGAAGGCATAATTGCATTTTTCAATGTGAGAATATGAGACATAAGAATGGTCCGGGTCGGAATGATATGATTTGGATCTGTGTCCCCAACCAAATTTCATGTTGAATTGTAATACCCAGTGATGGAAGTGGGTCTGGTGAGAGGTGATTGAATCATGGGGGGTCATTTCTCACGAATGGTTTAGCACCATCCACTTTGTGTTATCCTCATGATAGTGAGTGGATTCTTTCAAGATCTCTTAGTTTTAAGTTTGTGGCACCTCCCCACTTCATCTCCTGCTCCTCCTCCCACTGTTTGACTCACCTGGTCCCCCCTTTGCCTTCTACCGTGATTGGAAGTTTCCTGAGGTCTCCCTAGAAGCAGACACCACTATGCTTCCTGTACCGCCTACAGAACCATGAGCCAATTAAACCGCTTTTCTTTTGAAATTCCCCAGTCTCAGGTATTTCCTTACAGCATCCTAATGTAAGAACGGCCTCATACAGGTCCTAAATATGTCTGACATGTATCAGTGTATAAAAAATAACAGCATTAAAGAAAAATTAATTGGAATTATTGTGATTCATACTATACATATGTAATTTAAGAGTATTAATGTGTTAAGAGACTATTAATCACATATTAGTTTTGAAAATGACTTTGCTCATTATTTGGTTAAGTATAATAGATTTCCCCAGATAATATGAGTTATAAATGCTTTCATTTTTGTGCTTTGAAATCACTATAAGAAACTTCATTGTACTCTTCTTCTTTTGCTCTCAATCCAGTATCACATGTAAGTGAATTACTGTAATTAGAGTTATCTTGTCATTTCATATTTTTGATAAAAGTTTAGAATTGGTATTTACACAATCACATCAACAAAGTTAAGTAACTTCTCTACATACCCTTTACTAATGCAGAGTGAAACATCCAGGAACATGAAATATATTCTGTACACCCAAAGGCCATGAAGGAAGTGGAATGTTGGATCAGAATAACGCCTAATGATTTAGTGACATTACAGTTTAATCTTCACATGAATATTTTGAGTTAGAGTATGTTGTTCATTAATTGGTTGATTATTTTATTCCAAAATATTTAACTGGCATGCTACTAGCTGCCATAAACTGTTTTAGGCACTAATTATACAGTGATAAACAAAACAATAATACCTGCCCTGATGTAATCTATATTACTATTATTGCTGCCACATAATGAAAAATCAACTGAGTTTAAAAAGTTATTTCACACAAGAAAATGTGAGAGCTGAGATTTTAATACAAAATTCCTTGACCTCAGAGTGAGTGCTCTTATCATACACACAACAACATATGGCCTCTCACAATAGGCTACCAAGTCATAGATTTGTTACATCCCCAACATTGAAAATTAATAGTGAATGGAGCTTTCTAATTTTAAAAATATGTTTTCTAGAGAATGCTATAAAACATTGAAAGAAATCAGGGTAAAAAATCATGAATTAAACTATGTCTCTAACAAACTCTGTAGCCCTTTCTGTTTCCTTTCTATGCCTGATCATTTACTTGAATTATCTTTGAATCTAAAGGGACAACACAAAAGAATACTAGAGTATTTAAAATATTTAGACAATAAATATTGTTCTGTATATAACTTTTATTATTCCTTAAATTATTTTGGAGCAATCAAGATATCTCAATTACCTTTATTAATCAATTAATTAATCAATATCATTTACATCTGAAGAAAGAGGAAAACTTATGAGTTATATACATATTGCATGTGTGATTGTGAGACAATTCAATTTCAGCAATAAATTTTCAAATTCTAAACTTTTTTGAGTTCGAATAGGCAAGATATATATTTTAAGATTGTAAGAATTTTGATAAGTATTTTCATTAAAGTATTTGTTTAGTATTTTCTGTGATTAACCATATTTTCCATGAAAGCAAAAACCTTCTTCTTGTTCACTGATGTGTCATCATGGCTTATTGCACTTTATATGTGCTCTGTAAATGACTTAAATAAATGAAGGGCTGAATGCTTATACAACAGTCTTATCACATTCTTGCCATCAAGCATTATTATTTTATTTATGTATTTATTTATTTAAGCAGACGGAGCCTCACTCTGCCGCCCAGGCTGGAGTGCAGTGGTGTGAATTCAGCTCAGCTCACTGCAGCCTCCACCTCCCAGGTTCAAACGATTCTCTGATCTCAGCCTCTCAAGTAGCTGGGACTACAGGTGTGTGCCAACACACCCACCTAATCTAATTTTTCTATTTTTAGTAGAGTCAGGGTTTTATAATGTTGGCCAGGCTTGTCTCAAACTCCTGACCTCAAGTGATCTGCCCGCCTCGGCCTCTCAGTGATGGGATTACAGACGTGAGCCACAGCACCTGGCCATCAAGTACTATTAATAATAATACTCAGTAGTAATTTAAGTTAATTAATTTATCAGGTGGGAGATTAACCTAACTATAATTATTTGGTTAATGGTGAGGATAAACACATTTTCTTCTGTTTACGTTCTTCTTGTTAAATTATTCATCTTAAATTGTTCATATGCATTTATATCTATTGAGATTTTACTTCATTTTTATGTTTTAGTTTAATTGATTCTTGTATGTAACAAGAAAATTGGCTACTTATATATTCTGGGCAGTAAGCTGTCCCTTAATAGAGTATAAGATCTATCTCTTTTAAAGTGTTTTCAGTAAATCACTGTTACTGTCTGCCGGGCTCACGGACTTGGAAGAAGTTAAACAAGGCTGAGTTTAGGAAGACGAATACCTGAAAACTAGGTGGATAAGTAAGGCTTCCCCCACCCAGATTCCAAAAATTGGGCAAGTAATTGACTCTTTTATTTGTCAATTAGTCTAATGATCAATGCAATAAATATAAAACTGGCAATATGAAACCTATTTAGCAAATATCAGGATTTCTACTAGAATATTTGAATCCAAAAAAGTAAAAACCAAAAGCATTCTTTTACAGTCAAATAAAATCCCTTCAGAAAGATCAAATAAACATCAGGAAAAAAAAATTGTGTATTGTAATTACTTGGATTCTGTGAAACCAAGAAAGAGAGCTCCACTTGAGAAAGTCAGCTGATATTTTACAGAATATAGACAAGTAATGCAATTCACACTTCAATAAATATGATTGAAGACTGCTTAGAACTCAAATATGAAATGAAATAGATGCTATTTGGAAGAGAGGATAATTCAGGAAAGTCTTTTGCAACAGTTAGGAGATATTATTTCTTATTTCTTAAGATACAATTTTATTAGGAAAGCGAAATTCACCTTGAATTAACATGTTCAAAATGGTGGGAACTACTGAGGAGAATGAAAAACAGATATAAACCATCTGAGCATAGAGATTTTCTAAATAATTTTATCCATAATAGTAGTCACTAAGTAATTGTATTTGTCTTTATCTTAATCATATCTTCAAAAATTCTCTGTGAAGAATTTAGTCAGAATAGATTCAATTTCATGAGTTCTTCTGTTTCTCTTCACAAAAAAAGAGACATTTATCCCCAAGTAAAGAAAATAGGAAAAAGCCACAAAAGTTAATTCGGTCCATTTTTCAATATGTTTCCATATGTATGCTTAAGAGCTTATGAGAACCTGTCAAGTACTGTGATGGTTGGGGAATTAAGATTTATTCTAAGTGACAATTCAGCACAATTTTCTGGAAAGAAAAACAGGGAAAGGAAGACATTTAACTGGAATTTTGGTAGTGAAAGAGAAAGCAGCAAATAAGAAATAAGCTAATTACATAGGACTGACACACATAACACAATATATTCTAGGTTGGGAAGTTTGTGACCAGTTCAATCCTTGACTAAGCTGTTTCTGCTGACTTGTTGAGTGATGCCAATCTTTGTCCTTCTTGGTGTCTAATTCATTCAATAATTATGATTATATCAGCCATTAATTATGGGGCTTTATTGTATCAAGTATCAGAGAAAGTGAAAATTAGGCAATTATATTCAGATACTCATCTTTTTGACCCAAAGCAATTTACCTAATTCTTTAAATCTTCTCTTTACTCATGTGTGAAATGAGAAAAATTTTATCTTCCTTATAGGATTGCTGAAAGGACTTAATGAAATAATGCATGTAAAACAGTACAGTACCAGACATATGGTAATAAATAAATAAATAATTTTAGATTATGATGATGATGAAGTGCTTGAAAATTGAAAATAAACAATTTATTTGACTTTTTTGTAGTCTGTGATTTGTCTATTCATTCTCTTAATAATATGTATTGAAAACTGGATATATAATATTTTTAAGAGATAACTTATCAGTATATTCTTCTATGGATCCTGCTTTTGGTATCATATTTAAAATATTCTTCACCTAACCCAAAGTCACAAATATTTTCTCCTATGTTTTGTTCCTACATGGAGTATACTTTTAGACATTACATTTAGGTCTATGATCTTTTATGAGTTAATTATTGTATATGATTCAAGGTTGGTCTAAGTTCATTTTTAAACATGAATATTCAATCATTCCATCCACATTTGCTGAAAGGACTGCTTATTTTTTTTAATTGCTAGATTGTCTCACACATTTGTTGAAAACTAGTTGTCGATATATGATTAAGACTACTTATATACTCTTTATTCTGTCCCATTATTCAAATTGTCCATCTTATGCCAGTAACACAAATTTAGTTAAGATTAACGTAAATCTTGAAATCAGATAGGGTTAGTGCTCCTTTTTCAAATTAATTTTTGACTATTCTAAGTTCTTATAATTTACATTCGTATTTGAGAATCAGTTTGTCAGTTTCCACCAATAGAAAAATAGCATGTTAGTGCCTTTATCAAAATATTTCATGTACCTCATAAATATATACATCTAATATGTAACTATAAAAATTGAAAAATAACAAAATTTAATTTTAAAATATATGCTGGGATTCTCTTAATAGACATTCATTTTTATTTTCAATAGACTTCATTTTTCAGAGAAGTTTTAGATTCACAGAAAACCTCAGTGGATGGTACAGAGATTTACCATATACCCTGTTTCCATGCATGCATAGCCTCTGCCATTATCAATATCCCTTACCACAGTAGTACTTTTGTTATGATTGGTGAACATATGTTGACAAATCATGCCACCCAGAGTTAGGGTTCACTCTTGACATTGTACATTCTGTTTGTTTGCACAAATTTTTATGCTGCATATCCACCACTACAGTTTCATACAAGTAGCTTCATCACCCTAAAAATCCTCTGTACTATGCCTATGTATCCCTCTCCTTCTCAAACCCTAGCAATCACTGATTTTATTTTATTATTAATACTATCTCCATACTTGTCTTTTCTAAGATGTCATATAATTGTAATCCTTTTTTGATTGTTTATTTCATTTAATAACATACATTTATGATTTCTCCATTTTTTTTTTTTTTTTTTGTGGCTGGCTAGCTCATGTTTTTTGTGCTGGATAATACCGCATTATGAGGATTTAACAATTTATTTACACATTCACTTATGGAAGGACATCTGGTTGTTTCCAAGTTTTGGTAATTATGAATAAGGCTACTATAAACATCTATGTGCAGATTTTTATATGGACATAAACTTTTTAACACTTTTGAGAAAATGCCAAGAAACACAATTCCGGGATTATGTGTTATGAGTATGTTTAGTTTTGTAAGAAACTGCTAAACTGTCTTCTAAAAGTGACTGTATCATTCTGCATTCCCCTCAGCAATATGAGTTCTTGTTGCTCCGTATCTTCACCAACATTTAGTGATGCTGGTGTTCTGGATTTGGCCATTCTAATAGTGGTGATCCTGTTTGTAATGCTATCTCATTGCTATTTTAATTTATACATTCCTAATGACATATTTGATGTGAAGCATCTTTTATATCCTTATTTGCCGTTTGTATATCTTTTTGCTGAGATATCCGTTAAGATTTTTGGCTCAGTTTTTAATCAAGTTGTCCATTTTATTATGTTTGAGTTTTAAATGTTCTTTACATACATTGGATTACAGTTCTTTGTCAGATATGCCCTTTGAAAAATATTTTCTCTCAGCCTGTAGCTTGTCCTCTCATTCTTTTGACAGTATCTTTTATAGAGCAGATAATTTTAAATTTAATGTACTTCAGCTTATCAATTATTTGTTTCATATCTTTGGTGTTACTAATATCTCAAAAAGTCATCACCAAAATGAAGGTCCTCTAGATTTTTTTCATATGTTATATTATAGGAGATTTTTTAGTTTTAAGCTTTACATTTTGGTCTACAATCTATTTTGAGTTATTTTTTGTGAAACATATAAAGTCTGGGTCTGAATTCATTTTTTAAAATTATTTTAAAATACATTTTATAGATTCCATCAGATTTGGTACATAGACGATTTTGTCATTAAATAAAGAATTTTTTCCTTCTTCCCTTTCAATCTGGGCATTGTCCTCCCCCACTTTCTCTCTGTGTCTCTCTGCTTTCTCTCCATCTCTTTTTGTGCCCTTCTCCATCTCTCTGTCTCTGTCATCATTACTATCTCCGCCAAACCCACTGTCTTGGTTTTGCCTTATTGGAATGGATAGACTCTTTAGTAAATTCTTGGCTAGAAATGGGAAGTGCTAAAAGTGGATGTGGACATTATTTATCTTATTTCTGATCTTATGAGAAAGGCAGTACATACTTTCCTTTATGAATAGTATCAGTTGTAGGATTTTTATGGGTTCCATTTATCAGGTTAAAAGAGTTTCCTTTTGTTCTCAACTTGCCGAGAATTTTTGCCAAAAATAATGTTAGATGTCATCCCATACTGTTTCTGCATCAATATCTTCTCTCTTGCATTCTTTATTTATTTTCTTTCTTTCTTTTGTAAGGCCTTTGGTTTTGACATCAGGTAAGTTTGACTTTATAGAATGAGTTGTGAAGTATTTCTTCCCTTTCAAACTCTGGAGTATTCTGTGTAAAATCAATATTACTTCTTTCTTATATATCTAATATAATTCACTAGTGAAGCAATCAGAGCCTGGAGTTTGTGGTGTAAAAGAAAAAGAAATTGTGTTGGGAGTTTGGGAGTGAATAGAGAAGAGTAAATAAGAAAAAGGGATAGTCTTTAAGATTGATATGTGTATAAAAAAAATGTTCTCAGCTGATCAGTGTTCTCCTGGTTGAAATATTGACTAACAGAACTTGCCATGGGGTCACTGCCAATCTTTGTCTCTTCTAGTGTCCAATTCTATTATTTCGTCATTATTATTATAACAGCCATTAGTTGTGGGGTTAGTGTAATAATAACATTACATTGTGAGTATTTTTGGTTAAATTATCATCCTTCAAAGATTATTTTTAATTAATTTGCACATATATTTATATTTTAAATAATAAAATAATGTCATACACTTACATATGCAATTATTTCAAATAATGTTCATTAATTTTTACAGATCTAAATTTCCTACAGGTCTCTTTTTCTATGTGTAAAGGACATTTTAAAAGCATTTCTTATATTGAATTACTGTATATAATAATTTTTCCCAGCTTTTGTATGAATGAAAGGGTACTTTACCTTAATTTTCATAAGATTATTTTGCCGATGTGGAATTCTACAGTGAAACTCTTTATAAAACAAGTTTTGGCTGTGCTAAGTGGTTCACCCATGTAATCCCAAAAATTTGGGAAGCCTAGGCAGGTGGATCACAAGGTCAGGAGTTCAAGACCAATCCGGCCAAGATGGTGAAACTCTGTCTCTACTAAAAATACAAAAATTAGCTGGGCACAGTGGTGGGCCAGCTACTCGGGAGGCTGAAGCAGGAGAATCGCTTGAACCTGGGAGGCAGAGGTTGCAGTGAGCCGAGATCGCACCACTGCACTCCAGCCTGGGTGACAGAATGAGACTCCATCTCAAAAAAAATAAAAACATAAAAAATAAAAATAAAACAAGTTTCAAGATATCTACTGTCTTTATTTCATTGTTTCCAGTGATAAATCTTCTGCTACTGTCACATTTTCTTCCCCTCTTTATATAACATTGTATTTTATATCTGCTACATTTATGATGTTCTCTTATCAATGATACTGAGAAAATTGATGATGATGTAGTTCTTATAGTTATTTTCATGTTTCTAGTGTTTGGGGTTTGTTGAGCTTCTCAGATCTGTGGCTTTACAGTTTGCATAAAATATTACAAATAATTCACCAATTATTTTTTCAAACATACTTTTTTTCTTCTTTTCCTCTTTCCTTTTCTTCGGATCTCTCAATATATTCATGCAGTTGGCTCCTTGACATCTTTCTACCACTTATTGATGCTCTCTTCCTTTTTTCCCCTCTATTCTCTCAGTGACTTATTTAACTACTTTATATTCCTGTATTCTGAATGTAATATTGTTTTTCTGCAATATTTATTAAGTTCTTAATCTCATCTAGTATATCTCAGACATTGTAGTTCTCAGCTATAGAAAATCAATTTAAAATTTTCCTTTTCCATTTTCCCTGCCCCTACTTTACATTATGTATATACAATACAGAAACAAAAATTGTTTTAATTTTCTTGCCTGCTATTTCTAGCTTCCCTCCATTTCAGTTCTGAGTAATTTTTTATTGGTTTATCTCATTATTTTGAATTACATTTTCTTGATTCTGTGCACATTTGGAATTTTTTAAAAAATAGCTAAAATTCAATAACAAATATTGTGAATTTTACCTTGTTATGGGCTGGGTAATTTTGTGTCTTTATAAATATTCACAGAATTTGTTCTAATCTGCAGTTGTTAACTGAAAATGGTTTGATCCTGTTGGCTCTTGCTTTAACAAATTTTTTTAGGCAGGGTGATAGAAGTGTTCATTCTATAATAGTAGTTTTTAATACAGGCAATTTTTTTTTTACCCTTTGAAGACATTTGGCAATGTCTGGATTTTGTAATCAATTTTTTTTTCTCTCTCTCTCTTTTTTTATTTCTATTTTTATTTTTTTTTATGGAGTCTCGCACTGTCACCCAGGCTGGAGTGCAGTGGCGTGATCTCGGCTCACTGCAAGCTCCACCTCCCAGGTTCAGGCTATTCTCCTGCCTCAGCCTCCCGAGTAGCTGGGACTACAGGTGCCCACCACCACGCACAGCTAATTTTTTGTATTTTTGGTAGAGATGGGGTTTCACCGTGTTGGCCAGGATGATCTCGATCTCCTGACCTCATGATCCGCCCGCCTCGGCCTCCCAGAGTGCTGGGATTACAGATGTGAGCCACCACGCCCCGCCTGTAATCAATTTTGTAATCAAAATTGATTGTCAAAAGTTAGGGATGAACGCAACTGACATCTAGGGGTTAGATACCATGGATACTGCTGAACATTTCATAATGTTTAGGGCAGGCCACTAACCACAAATAATCATAGCCTAAAATATTAAAATTTTTGAATTTACACTCAAATATTTGAATTTTTCAAAAAAGTTGAATTTGAGAAACTTGACTTAGGGCTAGTTATTCCACAAACCTAAGGCAGGACCTTTTTGTATGTTCTACTCAATGTCTTGAGCAACGTGAATTTCTTCAGTATAGTCTGTAAGACCAGTACTAGGTTTGGATCTCTGTACCAGCCAGGTGCTATCATATCTTATCTTTACTTGTGTGTCTATGCTGTGCCACAAACACTTTTGTCAAAAGCGTGAGGAGGTGCTGATCAATACTCAGAATTGGAGGAGTTCCTCTGCGGATCTCTGAAGCCCTGTCTTCCAACAGCTTTCTCATCTCCAGTGTTCTGTTATGTAAATTCCAGCTCTTTTGTCTCTCCTGTTGTTCCTCTCTGTAGAGCAATATCTAAAAAAAAAAAAAGGATACTTATTTTCTCCAAACAGTAGTTTTGCACATTGACTTTATTTTTAGAGTTTTAGGATGCTTGCTTGTCTTTAAAGTGTATCAGTAATTCACTTTCTCTTATTGTCAGCTCTGGAAATATTTATGAAACATTATTAAACTCAACATGTCTCAAACTAGCTAAAATGTGCTTATGAATAGAGCATGAAAAAGAAATTCTGCAAAGGCACAGTGCGATTATGTAAGGTGTTTCTATACAATATTAAATAATCACACTTCTTTAATCTTTTTATATTTTCATCATATTTTCATTCACTACTGTAGTTCACTGATGCTCCTTTATTGGTTAAAATCTTAACATTGTACCCATTAACTAAAAAAAATAAAATAAAAAAAGAAACCAAATAGTCATGTCAATGGAATAGATGTGATTAATATCACAAAACCATATATTTTTGGAATTATTAAAAACTTGCCATGCTGAGGAAAAGCATTAGGATCACCAGTTTTGACTGCCATAAGGTGGCTTTGGTATTTGGAAATTTAAGTGATAATTTGTTTAAGCAGCTTAGTTGAATATTTTAACTAAAAATACTCTAACATGAGTAATATTTTAGAAAATGAATGAGCATTGGAATCTCATTTAATTTAATATTTCTCAGTAGAGCTCTTTTTACTATGGCAGATCTCTAACAGTTGTAATATTGATCTTAAAGTGGTTATTTCTCTGGGTAGGAATAGGGTGTTTGTATCTGTGTATCTGTGTGTGAGTGTGTGTGTGTGCGTGTGCACACACGTGTATTTCCATGACCATTATGCATAATCATGATGCTATTCTGTTTATAAATACAATAAAATAAAACAAAATAACAACCATGTTATATATTCTCTTTGAGATTTTTAACTCAGAGTAACTTCATCCAAAAGTGTGGAGGTACTAATTATTATAGACAGCCAAATACGTAAGGATTTAACTAGCAAAGTTAACTTTATGTTTCTAGATGCAAAAAGTCTATCAAAGTTGGTTAACAACTGTCCATGACCTTTCCTGAGGCTGGGGTTATTAGTGTTACATAGAAATGTGCGTGCGTGCGTGCGTGTGTGTGTGTGTGTGTGTGTGTGTGTGACAGAGAGAGAGAGTGTTGATTTTACAGAATTTTTTTAGTAATAATACTTATTGTATAAATGAGTTAAGAGTGGAAGTTGGTCAAAAATATCCATTGTTGGAATAAATTTAGTAGTGTAAACTGTGGTTTAGTTCACAGTAGCTATAACCTATAATAATTTCTTATGATCACGAAAGTAAAGTAGTAGTTAAATGCATTTCCTTGTAGAGAAGAGAGAAACAGTGGTTAGAGTATTTGTTTAATCTTAAGTATCATATGGAGTAGATCCATTACACAAACCCAGATATATTTAAGAAATGCCTTTTGACCATGATGTCAATGATAATCGCTTGAAAACAAGTAAGAAACAAATAAAAAATAAATCTTAAATAGTATTTGCTCTAAAGCACATCTTTCAAATAATACACGTTTTATTTGGTACCATTCCCGACAGCCCAAATGCAGGCTTCAAAGAAGACCATTTTTTTTTCCACTGGCAAAGATTTTCTAATAGCAATGTTGATTCCAGTATTTTATTTGAAGTGGTTATTGCTAGTGAAGATGGACAATAATTTCAAAATAGAAGCATAATGTTTTCATGGGATATCTACCATCAATGTCTTTCCTGACTGTTTTTTGCACTACGGCACTCAAAATGTTTTCAGCTAAATATTTTTGACAAAATGTACTGTATTAATTTTTCCTTGGCTTCTGTCTTAGTCTGTATTGTGCTGCTGTAACAGAATACTACGCATTAGGTAGTTTATAATGAACAGAAATGCATTGGCTTACAGTTAAGGGAGCTGGGACATCCATGACCGAGGGGCTGGAATCTGTCAAGAGTCTTCTTGCTGCATCATCTTATGGCAAAAGGGCCAAGAGAGGGCAAGAATCGGGGGAAGGGAACTCTCCCTTTTTATAAGGAACCCTCTCCCTTGGTGAGAAAGCCAGCCCCGTGATAACAACAATCTATTCACAAGGGCAAGCAAAAAGATACCGCATCTTAATATTAGCACAATTTTGATTGAATTTTTAACACATAACTGTAAGGGGACACATTCAAACCATAGCAGCTACTATACAATATAGTTACTGATAATAATCTGAAGCTTCGGCTCTACCCTATCACCAGATAAATTCCCTTCAATTAAATATTTTATCAGGAGATTCAGTCCCAATAGCTGTTCTGATGTTCAGCTCATCTTGTGGCCCTTAATTTACTAACTGTTGTGGCTGAAGTGAGTGCTGTTGTCGGCTTCTCACCTCTACTGGGGATGGTCTAATTCATATTCCTGAGCTTCCACTTAAGGGTTATATTTAACTTTTCTGGTACACTTTTTACATTTAATAAGTGAACAGGGGAAGCAATCTCCACATGTCTTAGTGCAGAATGAAGAGCATCTCCTTTCCACATTTAGAGAGGAGGATAGCTAAGGGGTAAAGTAGCCACATTCTCAGTATGGGGCTGAGAGTTTGTGATTCAAGATATGCAATATTCTGCCAAATCTAGAAAAAAATCTAAAATATAAAGAATGAACATGCAACACACAAATATTTCATTTAAAAAGAAGCCCACAAGAGTTTATGAGCTAAAGCTAAATTTCTCATTATCAAATATCCCCTTAAGGGAGGAGTGCTGAACAATTTTAAAGGGAATCAATATGGGGCAGACACCAGGTGCCATGTAGACCTGGAGCCAGACTGTTAATACCATTATACATGGTGGAGTTACAATTCAATTAAACAAAATGCTCATTACACTAATATTTAATAAATTAACTTTTTTAAAATAGGATTTTTTAAAGCTTTTTTTTCTTTTTTTTTATTATACTTTAAGTTCTAGGGTACATGTGCACAACGTGCAGGTTTATTACATATGTATACATGTGCCATGTTGGTGTGCTGCACCCATCAACTCATCAGCACCCATCAACTCATCATTTACATCAGTTATAACTCCCAATGCCATCCCTCCCCCAGCCCCCCTCCCCATAATAGGCCTCAGTGTGTGATGTTTCCCTTCCCATGTCCAAGTGATATCATTGTTCATTTCCTACCTATGAGTGAGAACATGTGGTGTTTGGCTTTCTGTTCTTGCGATAGTTTGCTGAGGATGATGGCTTCTAGCTGCATCCATGTCCCTACAAAGGACATGAACTCATCCTTAAAAATAGAATTTTCTTACAAATTTGAAAGGTATAAAGAGAATAATCACTATGATTCTTCATTGTACTTTTCAAAATTCACAATGTTTTTGTTTGTTTTAGATTTAAAATAATAAGTAGTTTATATTAATTGTAACCACACAGGCAATATACAAATAAAGCATTTTTAAAAGTAAAATTAAATACTATAGCCAAAGATACATATTTGATTATGTAGGATGTTATAGTTCTTTAACAATGTAAACTCTTTTATTGCTCTTCTTGACTATTAGATTAAAAACACTTTGTAAAAAAAATAGTGAGCATATAAGTAAGGACTTCAGTTTCTCTTATTAAAAGTGAAATTTTTAAATTTAGAATATTTCTGTGCCTAAACATTTTAGGCTTTGAATATTATGTAGTTAACTTTAAGAATAAGCTGATTTTTGGCCCTATCTCCTCTCATGTGGACACTTGAGTATATCTTTTTTTAAAAAAAAATTGTTAATAATTAACAAGATTTATTGTCAATCATGTTCTATTTTTTTTCTGAAAGTTTGTGTGCTTTTAGTTTACACATATTTTTCTTCACTACAAGACAACATCCACCAGTAATTTAGTTAAATACATTTATGTTCTATCTATTGGGGATTCCAATTGTTATTTCATCAGATGCTTTTTCCTATCTTCTATAAGATACAGCATTTTGTGAATTGATATGATCACTTTGTGCTTTTTCTCTTTGACTTACAGTTAATTGAAGACTTTTCTTGTATCAAGTAAAACGTAAAATTTCACTTGCGTCTTTTGCCTTTGTTTTAGTTTATTATTTATATTTTAGTTGACATTGATATTCTTGTTGTTAACTTGTTCCTTCAGTTTTGCTATTTCTATTTTAATCTCATTCCGTTGTTTGAATATATGGTCTCTCAGCTATCCCTTTCTTATTAAATTTACAATCATATTAAGTTCTTCTGTGTTATGAAATTAACACTACAGAATGTTCTCCTATTTCTTAAATTATATATTCTTCCATGCCACACTTTTCTACCTAAGTTCTAAATGTTATATTCATTTTCTTTTCTTTTTTAATTCCCCCTTTTTTTCTTTTTTGACAGAGTCTCACTCTGTCACCAAGGCTGGAGTGCAGTGGCATGATCTCAGCTCACTGAAACTTCTGCCTCTTGGGTTCAAGCAGTTCTCCTCCTGCCTCAGCCTCCTGAGTAGCTGGGACTACAGGTGTGTGGCATCACACCTGGCTAATTTTCATACTTTTTAGAGGCAGGGTTTCACCCATTTTCTTTAAAATATTTATGGTTGCCTTATGCTATTGCCTCTTTTAGGTCATATGTTTTTGTTATGTCTATGGAGACTTCTATTCAGATCATCTATTGGCTTTGGTCTATGGATGGCTTTTTCTTCTTGCACATTCTGCTTTATTTGAGACCTGATTGTCTTCAGTTTTTAGCCACAGTTTTAAGATTTGCATTGTCCTCTAAATGAAAACTATTAATAGAAAGGGAAACAGCTTGGCTAGAGCTAATTGCAGACCATCTTTGTCTTCTCTCTTGAGATTTTGTTAAATATCCATCCTGGCTTTATTCTGCTTTATATAATCACAGTTCTGGTAAGTGGGTAGTGAATTAAAGTTTTCACTACTCTGTATTAGAAGCTGATATGGTTTGGATGTGTGTCCTTGCCCAAATCTCACGTCTAATTGTAATCTTGAATGTTGGAGGTGAGCCTGCTGGAAGGTGGTTGGATTTCATGGGGGTTGTTTCTCATGGTTTAACACCATCCCTCTTGGTGGTGTCATGGTGAGAGTGAGTTATCACAAACCTAGTTGTTTAAAAGTGTGTAGCACCTTCCCCTTCTCTATCTGCCTCTTGTCCCAGCCATGTAAGCCATCCCTGCTTCTCCTTTACCTTCCACCATGATTGTAAGCTTCCTGAGGCCTCCGCAGAAGCTGATGCCACCATGCTTCTTGTACAGTCTGCAGAGTTGTGTGGCAATTAAACCTCTTTTTTTTTAATAAATTACTCAGTCTCAGGTATTTATTTGTAGTAGTGTGAGAATGAATTTATAGGGAAGCTTTCATATCTTTCCCTTGGACTTTTGCTGCTTAGAGCTCATGGCATGAGGTTGAAGCATTTTTTATTTGTTCGATTAGTAGAAGTGGAGATTTTTCCTTTCATTTACTTATTTTTCATGCTTGAGTTGTTTAAGTATACATGCTGTGTAGCAAATCTAGAACTATGCTTCTCACTATCATTTTTACTTGGTAATCAATATGCCTAATTCTTAACAAAAATTTTTAAATGTTAGATTACATATGGAAAAATACTGGTCATTATTTTCTTATTGAAAGATACTATTTTTGTCAGCTGCCTAGTAATGGTTTATACAGATCTTATGTTTAATATATAACCTACTATTTTTAGAATTTAAAATATGTCATATTTCACTTATAAAATTATGAATCCCTGGATTAAAAAATGTATGTCAGAAGAGTTCTTTCTGAAAAATTCACTGAGTCATACACATTGACTGATTAATACATTATGCTTCATTTTAAAAGACAAGAAGGAAAATTAGAAAGAAAAGACAAAGGCCAGGCATGGTGGCTCATGCCTGTAATCCCTGCAGTTTGGGAGGCCGAGGCAGGTGGATCACCTGAGGTCAGGAATTCGAGATCTGCCTGGTCAACATGGTGAAACCCCATCTCTACTAAAAATACAAAAAAGTAGCAGGCCCTGGTGGTGGATGCCTGTAATCCCAGCTATTCAGGAGGCTGAAGCAGGAGAATCCCTTGAACCAGGGAGGCGGATGTTACAGTGAGATGAGATCACACCACTGCACTCCAGCCTGGGCAACAAGAGTGAAACTCTGTCTCAAAAAACAAAACAAAACAAAAAAACCCAAAAACAAATAAAAATAAAAGAAGGAAAATAAAAAAAAAAGACAGATAATTTATAATTTTCACCAAGCAAAATTTGAAAAAGATCTAATTGGGACAGAGACTTCTGATTCATTTTCAGTATTCATTGTCTCTTTTTTCATTGGAAAGATATCAACCCATTTCTCCAACATGTTTTAGGACAAGATGACTGCACAAGGAAAGCTGCATTTTCCAATATATTTTTATAGATAGATAGAGCTACGTGGCTAAGTTCCCAATGGGATGTTTGTGCAACTTCAATTTAATCTCATTTAAAAACTAAAATTTCTTCTCTTCACTTTCTATTTCTGTCTTCCTACTAGAAAGACAGAAGTGGAATAGCCAACATTAATCCAGGAATTAAAGCCTCATGTCAAGGATGACAGGGTTGCCTCCACAGCCATGGAAGGCTTATCTCTGGTCTTTCCCATGTGAGACAAATTTCTAGCTTATTGAACTCAGTTATTTGGAGTATACTTGTTAGGGGAGTTTAGTCTAGACCCTAAATATAATACTTCATGGTTTTTTTTAATAATAATAAAGAGTAGGAGGAATCCACAAAATAACGTCATTAAAACAAAAAAATATTAGAAAAGAAAAACATGATTAGAAAAGTATCCAGGTTATCATAGAAAGAGGAAAAAAGATAAGATCTTTCATTGCATCCTTTCTTCTTCTCTATTTTCTTTTTCTAATAGGGATACATTTTACAGAATCATAAAGGCTATGGTAGGGAATGCGTTACAAGTAAAATGAGAGACTTTAACACATTTGAGGTGGAATCATCAATAACTATATATAGTAGTAAAGAACCACTATATAGTCGTAGTGAAGAACACAATAAGTTGATTAATTTATTATTTATACTGGAGGTAAGATTTAGAGGGCTAATGGGAAAGAGGTGTCTCAATTGTATGAATTGTGCATCAGGTATATGGGGATGTAAGTCCCATGAAGGCTGAGTTTTGTTTTGCTTACAGCTATCATGTAGTGCCTAACACAATGTCTGTCACATAAAAGGCACTAAATTAATACTTGTATAGTGAGTGAAATATGAAATACCCCTTACTGAGATAATGACAACTATGGGTTGAGGGGTACATGTGGAATATTACAAGTTCAGATTTGAACACGTTAATTTGTAAATGATTGCTTGTCTTCAAAATAGAGATATTGATTAATAACTAGTCAAGAAAGGGAAGGAAAGAGAAGTATTTTGATGATTAATTTTATGTGTGAACTTAACTGGGTTAAGGGATACCCAGATAGCTTGTAAAATATTATATTTAAGTGTTTCTATAAGGGAGTTTCTGGAAGAAATTAACATTTGCATTTATAAACTGAGTAAAGAAGATCATTCCTTACCAGAGTGGGCAGGTATCAATTAATCCACTAATGGCCATGATAGAACAAAAAAAGTGGCGAAAATGTGTATTAACTCTCTCTCTCTGGGAACTGGCCTATTTATCTACTGCCCTCAGAAATCAGAGTTTCAGGTTCTTGGGCATTCAGACTCCAGAAATTACATCAGCAGGCTCCCTGGTTCTCCAGCCTTTGGCCTCAGACTGAGAGCTACACCACTGCATCCCCTGGGCCTTGAACTGAATTACATCACCAGCCTTCCTGGTTCTCCAGCTGGAAAATAGCATTTCATGGGACTTCTCAGCTTCTCTGATTGCCTGAGTCAATTCCTTTAATAAATTCCCTCTTATATATCTATAAATACCCTATTGGTTCTGTTCCTCTAGTGAGCTCTAATACAAGCAGTCTGGACAGGAGATATACATTTAGAAT
This sequence comes from Macaca thibetana thibetana, assembly GCF_024542745.1. Taxonomy (NCBI): domain Eukaryota; kingdom Metazoa; phylum Chordata; class Mammalia; order Primates; family Cercopithecidae; genus Macaca; species Macaca thibetana. Next base: position 105,186,727 of record NC_065578.1, on the reverse strand, counting down.
CTTTATTGTATAGATGGAACATGGCATCCATTAACTTTAGAGTGGCGGGAAACCAGAAAAAGGCAAACAGAAGGAAACTATGAATTTTCTTTTTTCTGAGTTTTGATTTGATGGTGTTTCCTGAAAAAAGTAATAGGGTATCTGAACACACACAAATAGTATCTAGGGTTTTAATCAAATACAATATATATCAAAATTATCTAGCATATTTAATAATGTGACTAATCCTTAGTGTGCCTTATAATGATAAGGCACAATGCTAAGCAGCTTGCATAAATGAATGTAATTATCATGGTGTTTAAAGAGCTGAACTCAATTTTTTTAATCAATTGAAGAGTAGAGAGGCAAAAACATGGAAAGAAGCATGCTTCTTTGAGATCTCTTCTAAAGCACTTAGTAAGTAACCTAGTAGTAGTATTCTTTTGATAGAGTAATCAAGCCCCTCGATCAAAATCCTTGCTAATTGCCTTCCAAGAAAAGCCAGTAAAAAGCAGTATCTGAGTTTAATTTCCTTGAAGTTTGTCATCTCATTGATAAAGGTGCTCCAAAGATGAGAAGAAAATTGTTTAGTAAAAGAACAAACTCGTAAGTTAGGCCAAGGTAGTCTTACAAAAAGTCAAAGTTAAAATTGTATATTATAATAAAGTAAATGTTAGGTTGAGCAAGCAAGATCAGAAGAGAAAGTCATAAACAACTTTATTTATTTTCTGTCTTTAATACTGCATAGTAGTACACAAACACACTCAGAGATAGATAGATGCAGATATAGACACATCTCACAGTTGACAGCAGCATGATTTGTAGTAGCCAGCAGTTGGAAGTAATGCAAGTATCTACTGATTAATGAATAGATACACAAATTATGGTATATACATACAATGGAATATTATTCATACTTCAAAATAAAGGAAATGCTGACCCATGCTATGGTTACAACATGGATAAAACCTGAGGACATTAGACTAAGTGAAATAAGCTAGTCATAAAATTACAACAATTATATGACTTAACTTATAAGAAATATCTGGAGTAGTCAAATTCATAGAGACAGAAAGTAGAATAGTAGTTGGGAGATGGGTGTGAATGAGGAATTGTTTAATTGTTTCATTGGTTTAAAGCTTCAGTTCTGCAAGCTGAGAAACATCTCATTGGTTGCACAACAGTGTGAATGTTCTTAACCCTATTGAATTGCGCCTTTAAAAAAGTCAACATGACAAATTTTAATGTGTAAAAATTTAAATGAATACATATATACATACATACATCCCAATATATAAGATGAAGCAAAAAAGTCTCAATTAATTTTAAAATTGCAAATCATAAAATATATACTCTGACAAAGATGAAATTAAATTTCAAATAAATAATTGGAGTATTTCAGAAATATCTCTCATGTATTTACAAACAAAACAACACAATTCTGAATAACTGTGGGTCAAAGAAAATCTTATAAATCAAAAGTATTTTAATTGAGTAAAAATATACAACTTATCAAATTTGAGAAGTGTGGCTTAAGCAGTGTTTAAAATTAAATAAATAGCACAAACCCATGTACTAGAAATGTCTGTACTCCCATGTTTTTTGCAGCACTTTTATACATTTGATGCAAATGTTGAGTATTCCTTTAAGTAAATGATTGAAGTGTCTATCAAGAGACAAATGGATAAATAAAATATGGAGCTTATACACAATGGAATGCTAGTTAGCCATGAAAAAGAAAAAAAATTGTCATTTGGAACTACATGTTTAGAATTGGAGAATACTATGCTAAGTGAAATAAGCCATGCTCAGAAAGACAGATATTATATGTTCTCACTTGTGTGTGAAATCTAAAACAATCAACGTCATAGGAGCAGGAAGCATAGTCTGGAGGTTGGAGGAAATGAGAAGATAATGGTCACAAGTTACAAAGTTTCAGTTCAATAGGAAGAATACATTTATTTTTGAGATCTTGCACAGACTGGTAAATGTAGACAATAGTGTATTGTCTATTTCAAAATTGTTGAGAGTAAATTTCAAATGTTCTTACTATAAACAGTTATAAGTATTTGAGGTGATGATATATTAATTAGCTTAGCATAATTATTCTTTATTTTTTTCATAAATCATAACATCACTTTTTCCCATAACTGTATACAACTGTAATTTGTCATTTTACAGTAAAAATAAATAGAGAAGCAAATAATCTCAGCTTTGACCTTTGAATATTAAAAAAAGTAACAAATTAATCCAAACTAAGTAATAAAAATTAGAGTTAAAATTAATGAATTAAAAAATATAAAAATAGAGAAAGTTAGTAAAAGTAAAAGCTATATCATTGAGCTTAGTAAAATTGATGTCTTTAGCCAGAGTCATCATGAATAAAGAGTAAAATCATAAATTATTGATATCAGTAATGAGAAAGGTAACTTTATTAATGATATACACCCTTACTATATCTTAAAAATATGTAGAATGCTATATAAAAAGTACTTTATGTAAATATACTTACCACCTTAGATACAATAAGTAAAATTCCTGGAAAGATACCAACTGTAAAGTTCACTGAAAAGGAAATTACATGGATAGCCTTATATTTATACATGTATTCAAAAATTAAATTCATTGTTAAAAATGCTCTAACAGAGAAAACTCCAATGCCAGTTGACTTTACTTGTTAATTATAGCCACTATCCTAGTAATAGATAGTATAAAATTAACAAGAAGATATGCAAATGGCAAATAAAATTAAATGAGGAACAAATTTAAAGAAGATTAAAGGATGACACATAAGAACACTAAAACATTCTCCACATTATTAGCCGTGAGGGATATGCAAACTATAACACCAAAACAAAATATTACTGCAAACCTATAAGAAACTCTAAAACTGGAAGCACTAAAATTGGCAAGCACTGCTGAGGATGTGGACCAACTGAAAGTCTCATTACACTGCTCTGGTGGAACAGTAAACATGTTGACAGTTTTCAAAAAGTGAAACACATTCCAACTCTATTATTCAATTTTTCCACTCCTTAATATTTTCCAGAGAGAAGATAAAGCAGATATTCATACAAAGACTTGTATGTGAATGTTCATAGCAACTTTATTTGTGATAGCCAAAACCTGAAAGCAGCCCAAATGTATATTAAGAAGCAAATGGATAAATAAATTGTGGCATATGCATGCAATGGAATATCCAGCAATAAAAAGGAATGAACTATTTAAGTATGCAACAAAGTGGATAAATCTCAAAATAACTATGCTGAGTTGAAGATGTTAGATAAATAGAGTACATATTGTATGGTTCTATTTATATGAAATTATAGAAAACATAAACTAATTTAAAGCAACTGAAAGCTTATCAATGCTTGCCAGTGATCAGAACGGGTGGAGAGAGGCAATAGAGAGGGATATGACAAATTTTGGAGTGATTAATTATAAAAATGAAGATACAACTACGCACTGTCTAAAATAAGTTCATATTAATTATAAAAAATAGGTTAAAGTTAAAATATGTAAAAATATAACTTAAAAACATTTAATTTTTAAAAGGCTGAAGTGGCTATATTACTATCGGGAAAAGTAGATTATAGAACATGGCCTATTACAAAGTGGCCAAATTTGTATTTGTTGTTTCTACAGATTCTAGTAATTAAAATGAATGGTATGTTTCTGAGGTTTAAGAGAGTTATACTTCCAGATATTTTTTCTGCCTAATAACATATGCCTAATATATAGCTCGCTCCAACAGAAATCCCTGGTTCTTAAACAGACAAGCTCTGCTAATGAGTTATAGTTCCCACTTCTCCTCTCTCAGATGTGGCTATTGATAAACTGTGCAAAATAGGTTGTTTCAGAGAATAGAAAAAGAAGTAACCATATATGGAATCCAGAATGTACGCCATTGCCAGGTCTGGGAGAAGTCAATTCCCCACATCAGGTAGACATGGGATTTACTACAAAACCCCAAACATTGTGTGCTGTGTCTCTTTTTTCACTGTCAAGTTATATTTGTTACTATAATTATCTTGCCCTTTTGTTTGTTGCTGTTTTTGCTGGCCTTTCACTATAATCGTATGTTGGAGGTGTTATGTGTTGTTAAATTTATTGTTTAGCTCAGAATTTCTGGACCATGATAAATTACAACCACACCTGAGTTGAAGACATCATATTGAGCATCCTAGATTCAGAGAACCACTGCCCCATGACATCAACTTGGAGTTATGCAGAAGATGAGACAGTTGTCTGTCTTTGGGCGTTGGAGAGGCCATTTTTATCGCATGTAAAATTATTATATTAATAATTATATTAATAGCAACAGTTATACTGAATACTTACTATTTGTCAGGCCCGATAGTAGCCTTTCAAGTCGAATCATTTTATTTAATCCTTCAGATAATTCTGAGGTAGAAATCAAGTCCTCTGATAGATTCAAAAAATAAATAAAAATAAACAGAAGTCCAGGTGCGGTGGCTCACGCCTGTAATCCCAGCACTTTGGGAGACCGAAGCGGGTGGATAACCTGAGGTCAGGAGTTTGAGACCAGCCTGGCTAACATGGTGAAACCCCATCTCTACAAAAAATAACAAAAATGGCCGGGCGCGGTGGCTCACGCCTGTAATCCCAGCACTTTGGGAGGCCGAGGCGGGCGGATCACAAGGTCAGGAGATCGAGACCACGGTGAAACCCCGTCTCTACTAAAAATACAAAAAAAAAATTAGCCGGGCGTGGTTGTGGGCGCCTGTAGTCCCAGCTACTCGGGAGGCTGAGGCAGGAGAATGGCGTGAACCCGGGAGGCGGAGCTTGCAGTGAGCCGAGATCGCGCCACTGCACTCCAGCCTGGGCGACAGAGCGAGACTCCGTCTCAAAAAAAAAAAAAAATAACAAAAATTAGCTGGGCATGGTGGTGGATGCCTGTAGTCTCAGCTACTTGGGAGGCTGAGGCAGGAGAATTGCTGGAACCTGGGGAGGTGGAAGTTGCAGTTAGCCAAGATCACACCATTGCACTCCAGCCTGGGCAATGGAGTGAGACCCCATCTCAAAACAAAACAAAACAAAACAAAAAACACACACAAACCTGGCCAGGGTCTCACAGCTAGGAAAATAATATACATGGAATATGAAACCAAGCAATTCCACTATTACCTAATATGCTAAATATAAATTAGGCATGTATGTTCTTGTTTGTGTATGCTTGGAAAAAAAGATTGTGTGTGTGTGTGTCTGTGTGTGTGTGTGTTTGTGTTACAGCCAACTTCTTAACTTGTAGCAAAAGCTGTCTAATTATTCCAGAGACAGGGGTGGACAATGAAATGTAAGTCTTTAGATTCATCTGTGCCTAAATCCTGATTAATTCTTGGCTTTTCCTTAATATTAATCAGGTAAGTTCATTTCTTGCTCCAATTTCATTGAGTTTTTTAATACCACAGAGAAATGTCAAAACAAGAGCTTTTTGTTGACATGATGCTTTCATATGGTTCTGAAGACTGTAAAAAAATCTTTCATTTATAAATATTTGATTTCTTGTACATTTATTATTGTATGTTTTTATCATCTTTCTTATATTGTTATGCAAAAATACAGTTTTAATCTCTTTTATCTCTTTGAGAAAATTGAACACTCTTAGAGGGCAGCATCTGTTTTATTTTCTGTTTTGTACTCTAAAATATCTTTGACTTTTTCTACATAATTAGCAGAAGTTTTGCTCAAGTAAATAGTGTTAAGTAGATGTAAGACTTTTTCACTTAAGTTATCCTCTACAAGGTAATTAATGTGTAAAGTCTTCACTTCTTTCCTAACAACAATGAAAATACTATATGGCATATTTAATTAATTTATTGATTTATTCAGCACATGTATGATTAGAATCCCTTTCTGCTAAACTAAGGTATTATAGATTTAATAAGGTGAAATAGATTTTAGCTCCACTCTCAAGTCTTATGTAGAGTGGAAAATTTTAATAAAGATTCAATAAATGTTTGTTGAATAAATAAATTATAAACTCAGTGTTTCTAAGGCAAAAAATGTTGAAACACAGTTGGATATGTGGTTTTAAGCTTTGTTTGTGTGCAATAAACACTGGAAGTATGCTAAAAATTTATAAACATAAGTCTAAAAACATTATTATTTTGTGTTCTCATTTGTAGTCCAAAAGCTGACACAGAGAAATACTATTTTAAATGAAATTTGACTTTCTAAATTTAGGACAACAGTCAAATAGATGAGCAAAGAAGCTTTTGAAGCCAAATGTGGCCCAGATTCTTTCTTTTAAGACTCTTTCTTTTTTTCTTTCTTCTTCTTCTTTTTTTGACCCGACTTAAAACTCACAGCTTCAACATCCACATCCAAAATAGATAAAATGAATTAGAAGGAAATAGGCATTTACCTATGAAACAGCTATCTCCTCACAAGTCACGATTAACCTCAAGTCCAGATTTTGTTTCTAAGTTATGCCCTTTCTTTCCTGTGCACAATCAAAATGAACATTTCTGAAATGCCGTTCACTGAGGGCTTAAATTTTGTACTATTTCGAAATAAGTATCAGTTGGCCTGATTTTTCAGGATATATAAAATTCACACAAGTTATTCTCTGGATGCATATGTAAAGTCACACTGTTTAAACCACTAAGTTCATTTATTTGCATCCTATTTCATCACCTGAGATGACCTGAAATGATCAAGAAGTCAGACAAATGCTGGGGTTATTCCTTATTTCTTGATTGCTTATTATTAAGCACCTATTAGACATGTAACATGATTTGTGATTGCAAAAGGAACATGAGGCATAGGCCCCAGCTTTTATGAGCTTGAATTATAAGTGGAGACTAGACACACGTAGTGTGTGAATATTGCGAAAACAATGATAGACAAAGAAATATATCTGAAATGAAATGAGATTAGCACTGGTGAATAGAAGAAGGAAAGTGCAACTATGAAACTAGAATTTCTGATTGTAGAGTGAAATGTGTCACAGAAAGTTATTTAGCTGTAGTGTATAAAGGTAAAAAACAATGTTTACATTTTAATGTTTTTTGTATCTTCAGAACCATCATATCCATCATTGTCTTCATAACCAACATTTATTGAGCATTTTGAATGTTCTACGCACTGCTACAAAAACTGTATGCATGCTAATTAATTAATCCTCACCAAAACCCTGAGTTAAGTATAATCACTGTTCTATTTTAGAGATAAGGAAGCTGAAAAAGAGTGAAAATAAAGAAACTTCTACAAAGCCACACATGTAGTAAGTCACAGAGCTGGGTTTATAATTATAATGGCAGCCATGCAGACTGCTGAGCTTACACCTTAACACTTTTCTGAATAATGCTGCCTATCTTAAGAATTTACTGATACTGTATCCACTGCCATTGAAAATACTTTTCTGTTCTTTTTACCTTCCTCTTAAAAGTACTAATAAAATGTAATTCATAATAAATAGGAATAAATATAATTATTAATTTCAGCTTAATTTAAATGTATTAAGCATCTGCTATGTTCAATGTGCAGTGGTAGGCTCTATGTAAAATATAATATACAGTTCAAATATTAAAAATGTTATAATCTGTATTTCTGTGTACCTTAACCATTCTGAGATGCTTACCATTCCACAATGACATAAAGCACTTTTTGATTTTGTACTTGACCACTTTCTAGTTAAAAGAAGTTAATTCAACATTTTGTTACTCAGGAAATATTCAGATAATACCATTCCATACTTCATAGGGTCTTGAGAAGCAAGTAAGTTTTTGTAAATAAAGTTCTTAGAATGATGTGTAGCACCTGGTAAGTGCTCAATGAAGGACGGTTAATATTACTCTACACAGGTAAATTCCTTTGCTGATGTCTTAACGAATATTTGTTTGTATTTTGAGACCCAGATCAAATAATGGACACTTTGAAGAGCTTTCTAATTCACTGGAAAGATAAATTTTTAGAAAATTTTATACCTCTTACAACCATAATTCACTTATAGAAGCAACTGTATTGATCAATTGGCCTGATGAAGTGCCAGTTGAATTTTTCTCTAGCATTAGATGCACTTTCTGGCACATTTCTGGTTATAAAAATATGATACTCTTTATGCCATGTGAAGAATTAGATGAAGCCATACACAGTATAATTCTTTATCATTTTGGTATACCCGATTTTCAGTCTTTAAAACCTTATCAAAACAACTTGTACATATAGAACCCACTGATTATTTCACTTCCCTTCACTACTTCTCTATCTTTTCATGTCTTTTTATTTTTATCAAAGGAACTATTTATTCAAAAGAGAAGAGAAATTGTGACTAAACCATAATATATTATTTATTTTGATTTATTATTTTACATAGATCTAAAATAATGCTGTGAGGCTTATATAGCACACAATATTCCCCAAAATACACATAAAGAATAGCCCTCAGAATGAAAACTAGCTAGGAACATGAATAAACTATACATGAAAAATTGTATAAATGAGTTACATTTGGAAATATTTAGAAAATGTCCATTAGACATCCGGTATATGCAAAAAGCAAAACAAAGTAAACAAGTAATAGTTTATAATTTATTGTGGAGATTCAAATAGTATCGAGAAAATAAATGGGAACTAAATGAGGAGAACACATGGACACATAAACGGAGATAATACCCACTAGGGCCTTTTGGAGGGTGCAGGGTGGGAGGAAGGCGAGGATAAGAAAAAATAACTAATGGGTACTGGACTTAATACCTGAATGATGAAATAAGCTGTACAACAAACACCCAAGAAAAACATTTACCTATATAACAAACCTGCACATGTACCCCTGAACTTAAAATAAATGGTAAGAAAAGAGACACAAACTCAAGATCAAATATCTCAGCTAACCAGATGATTTTCAACGCAGAGAGACTATGCAGAAGATATGAGTAAACACAACTCAATATGGAGACAGGATTCAGCATTTGTAGCACATGTCAGATATCAATATTATTCATAGGATGAATAAATAATACCACCAAAAATAGAAAATAAACAATAATTGTGATTGAGACAATGCTGATTTCAAATGAGTATATACTTAACTAACATATACTTGTAAATTTGCACTTCAGAAAAATGAGACATAGATGTCTCCACTGACTATAAGCCTATTTGAGAAGGCTGGTTACAGGGACTTCTTTTAAATCTCACGTTAGATTAATGCTTATTGTAAATTTTTGCTTGAGCATATTTTACACCAGAAAACTGAACATTAGGCTATTGTATTCCATCTTAGAAAAGAAATTGGCTTATTATCACAAAAGGTACTTCACATTTGTATTTGAAAAACATAGATTTTTTTTTTTTAAAGTAGAGAAATTGAATTCTCGCATAGAGGATATCTCCACCTTCACCTTTCTTCTGTCTGTGATACTTCGTAAAGTGGAAAGAAGTGAGATATACATCAAATAAGTACAGGCAGAGGACTTTATCCTCAAATTCATGTCTGTGTGGACACTAATGTATGTACACACACATAGCCCTATTTAACCTAGAGGAATAGAGACATCTAAGTAGGAACTTCAATATGGGTTTTGTTTCCCCCACTAGTTTAAGATAACTACATCTTCACAGACCAGCGTTTCTGAAGAGAAACAAGTCTACAGCTCCCCAGTCTCATTGGAAACAGAGGTAGATGCACCAAAGGGAACCTAGCACTTTATGTTTTTTTAATTTCAGTTGTTATTTTCAATAGAGGGAGTACATGTGTAGGATTATTGCATGAGGATATTGGACCCAAGTAGTGAGCCTAGTACCCAGTAGGTAATATTTCAACATACCCCCTCCTTTCTTCCCCACCAGTAGTCTTCAGTGTCTATTGTTCCCATGTATATGTCCATGTGTGTTCAGTATATAGCTCCCACTTACATCTGAGAGCATGTAGCACTTGACTTTTTGTTTCTGCATTAATTTGCTTAGAATTATCATTTCCGGCTCCATCCATGTTGCTGCAAAGAACATGATTTCATTCTTTTTAGCTGCATAGTATTTCATGGTGTGTATGAACTACATTTTATTTATCCAATCCACTATTTATGGGCACCTAGGTTGATTCCATGTTTTTGCTATTGTGAATAGTGTGGTAATCAACATACAAGTGCATGTGTATTTTTGGTATAATGATTTATAGTTCTTTGAGTATATATCCAATAGTGACATTACTGGGTCAAATGATAGCTCTGTTTTAAGTTTTTGTTGTTGTTGTTGTTTTCTTTTCTTTCTTTTTTTTTTTGAGAAAACTGCAGACTGCTTTCTACAGTGGCTAAACTATTTTACAATCCTGCCAATAGTGTAATAGTGTATAAGTACCCCCTTTTGTCCACAGCCTCAGAAACATTGTTGTTTTTTAATATTTTAATAATAGCCATTCTGTCTGGTGTGAGATGGTTTCTCATTGTGGTTTTGATTTGCATTTCTCTGATGATGAGCATTTTTTCCATTTGTTTGTTGGCAGCTTTTATATACTCTTATAAAGAGTGTCTGTTGATGTATTTTACCATTCTTTAATGGGGCTATGTGGTTTTTGCTAAGTGATTAGTTTAAGTACCTTATAGATTCTGAATATTAAGCTTCTGTCAGATGCATAGATTGTGAATATTTTCTTCATTTCTGAAGGTTGTCTGTTTAACCTGCTGATAGTTTCATTTGCTATGCAGAAGCTCTTTAGTTTAATTAGGTCCCACTTGCCAACTTTTGTTTTTATTAAAATCACTTTTGAAAACTTGGCCATAAATTATTTGCCAAAGTTGATGTCATTAAGGGTATCTCCTGAGTTTTCTTCTACAATTTTTTTTATAGTTTGAGGTTTTACATTTAGAGCTTTACTCCATCTTGAATTAATTTTTGTATATGGTAAAATGTAAGTGTCTAGTTTCAGTCTTCTGTATGTAGCTATGTAGTTATTCCAGCATCCTTTATTGAATAGAGAGTTCTTTTTCTATTGCTTGCCTTTGTCAGAATAGACAAAAATCAGGTGGCTATAGGTGTGCAGCTTTATTTCTGAGTTTTCTATTCTGTTCCACTGGTTGATGTGTGTGGTTTTCTGGGGTGTTGTGTTTTGTTTTGTTTATTCAACCAATACCTTGCTGTTTTACTTATTGTAGCCTTATAGTATAGTTTTAAATTGGGTAATGTGATGCCTTCAGCTTTCTTTTTGGTTAGGATCACTTTAGATATTCAGGCTGTATTTTGATTTCGTATGTATTTTATAATAGGTTTTTCCAATTCTGCAAAAAATGACATTGGTACTTATATCATCAAAGCACTAAACTGACAAGGAACCTCTGGACTTAATTTTGACACTTGACTAATTGGACTTACTTTTCATATGCACATAGGACATATTTTTAGGTTTACTACATTCTAGGTCCTAACGCAAATCTCAATAAATTTTAAAAAATGAAATTATACCAAGTACACTCTTGGACCACAATGCAATAAATATGGAAGCCAATATCAAGAATATCTCTCAAAAGTACACACATACATGGAAATTAAACAACTTTGTCTTGAATAACTCCTGAGTGAACATTGAAATAAAAGATTAATAAAAAAATTTAAACTAATAAAAATTGGGACAGAAATTACCAAAATCTTTGGGATGCAACCAAAGCAGTGCTAAGAGGAAAGTTTATAGCCTTAAAAGACCTTCTTCAAGAAGTTAGAAAGATCTGAAACTGATAATCTAACTTTGCACATAAAAGAACTAGAAAGAAAAGAATGAACAAACCCACATCTTAACTAGCAGAGGAAAATAAATAAATCAGAGAATTTTTTTATTAAATTAAGATCTACAAATCTATACAAAAGCTTGATAAAACTAGGACTTTGTTCTTTGAAAAAATAAATCATATTGATAGACCACTAGCTAGGTTAACGAAGGTAAAAGGAATATATTGAAATAGGTGCAATCAGAAATGACAAAGAAGACACTACAACTGATCCTATAAAAATATTAAAAAAGCCGGGCGCAGTGGCTCAAGCCTGTAATCCCAGCACTTTGGGAGGCCGAGACGGGCAGATCACGAGGTCAGGAGATCAAGACCATCCTGGTTAATACGGTGAAACCCCGTCTCTACTAAAAAGTACAAAAAACTAGCCCGGCGAGGTGGCGGGCGCCTGTAGTCTCAGCTACTTGGGAGGCTGAGGCAGGAGAATGGCGTGAACCTGGGAGGCGGAGCTTGCAGTGAGCTGAGATCCGGCCACTGCACTCCAGCCTGGGTGACAGAGTGAGACGCCGTCTCAAAAAAAAAAAAAAAAAAAAGAAATTAAAAAAAAATCCCCAGAGAATATTATGAATAACTGTATGCACACAAATTAGAAAATCTAGAGGAAAGGGATACATTTATGGAAGCACACAGTTCCTGAAGATCGAATCAGGATGATACTGAAATCCTGAATCGACCAATATTGAACTCTGAAATTGAATCAGTAATAAAACAAAACAAAAACTCAACCAAAAAAAAAAAAAAAAAAAAAAACACCAAACCAAACCAAAACAAAATAAAACAAAAAACGCTGGGCCAGACAGATACACAGCTAAATTCTACCATATATACGAAGAATAATTGTACCATACATACAAAGAATACTGTTTGTGACTAATTCTACCATACACACAAAGAATAACATGAAAATATTCCAAGAAAAATCACAGAATAGGATCTTCTTCCCATATCATTCTTTGAAGCCAACATGAGCCTAATGCCAAAATCTGGCAAAGATACAATGAAGAAAGAAAACATCAGGTAAATATCCTGAATAAACATAGACCCAAAAATCCCCAACAAAATATAAGCAAATAGAATCCAGCAACACATCAAAAAGTTACTTCCATATGATCAAGTAGGCTTTATTCCTAAAATATAAGGTTGACTCAACATAGTTACAAGGTGAATAACTGTGATTCACCACATAAGCAAAATTAGAAACCAAAAACATACTATCATCTCAATGGATGCAGAAAAAACTTGTGATAAAATCTAACATCTCTTCAGGATAAACACCATCGACAGACCAAGCATTGAAGGAAATTGCCACATTGCCTTGGTGATTAACATTTGGCTCCTCATTACTAAATTTCTTCATCAGGCTTTAATTTATCCCCAGAAAATGGGGTTTTATTTTCTATCACATTATCAGGCTGCAAATTTTCCGAACTATTATGCTCTGCTTTCTCTTGATCACTTTGCCGCTTTGAAGTTTCTTCCACCAGATACCCTAAATCATCTCTCTCAAGTTCAAAGTTTCACATGTCTTCAGGGTAGTCAAAAAATGTTGCCAGTCTCTTTGTATAGCAAGAGTGACCTTTACTCTAATTCCCATAAAGTTCCTCATCTCCATCTGAGGCCACCTCAGCCTGGACTTTGTCATTCATATCACTATCAGCATTGTGGTCAAAGTCATTTACCAAGTCTCTAGGAAGTTCCAAACTTTCCCACATCTTCCTATCTTCTGAACCCTCCAAGTCCCTAGGAAGTTCAAATTTTCCCATGTTCCTGTCTTCTGAGCCCTCGAAGTCTCTAGGCTAAAGTTCAAAATTTCCCCATGTTCCTCTGTTTTAAGCCCTCCAGGTCCCTAGGAAGTTCCAAATTTCCCCATGTTCCTGTCCTCTGAGCCCTCCGATTCTCTAGGAAATTCCAAATTTCCCCATCCTCCTGTCTTCTTAGCCCTCCAAGTCTGTAGGAAGTTCCAAACTTTCCCACATCTTCTTGTCTTCTAGTACTCCAAGTCTCTAGGAAGTTCCAAATGTTCCCACATTTTCCTGTCTTCTTCTGAGCTTTCCAAATGGTTGCAATATCTGCCTGTTACCCAGTTCCAACGTCACGTCCACATTTTCAGGTATCTTTACAGCCTGAGGTAAAAATTGACTGTATTAGTCTCTTCTCATCCTGCTAGTAAAGACATACCCAAGAATGGGTGATTTATAAAGGAAAGAGGTTTAATTGACTCACGGTTCAGCATGGCTGGGGAGGCCTCAGGAAACTTACAATTATAGCAAAAGGGGAAGCAAACATGTCCTTCTTCACTTCAGGAAGAAGTGCCAAGTAAAAGTGGAGAAAGCCCCTTATAAAATCATCAGATATTGTGAGAAATCACTCACTATTATGAGAACAGTATGAGAGTAACCACCCTCATGATTAAATAACCTCCCACCTGGCCCCTCCCACGACACATAGGGTTTACGGGAACTACAATTCAAGATGAGATTTGGGTGAGGAGACAGCCAAACCATATCAATGGTCATGATTTATTTTATTTCTAAAAACAGACCTTTTTTTTTTTTTTTTTTTTTTTTTTTGCTAATGTCAACATTGGAAGAAGTGTAGGGTTTTACCTATAATTAATACACATCCAAGAATATGCTTATTTGCATTATATTTATTCATGTAAGTAATTATGTGTATGTTTTTGTTGTGTTTTTGTCAATATTCTATATGACCTGCTGCCTCCCTATCTCTAGATTCAACTTGGGCTGCTCTCCATTCACTAACTATTCTTCAGGTGTATCTTTCAATGTCCCTTTCACAGTAAGTGCTTGATGTATGATAGACTTTTTCTGGTACACTCCACATTACTTTGTCAAAAAGTCCATTCTCAGACTTCCCAAAATACATACAATCTTCGTTAAGAAATCTTTAAGTAAAGTTCTAGATCATGAAAGTTTCTGGTGATGTATCTCTTAACTAATCACAAATAAATATATTTGTGTAATTTTTTATTAACTTACATATTTTTCCCTGTCTTTTCCAGTAGATTGTGAGTTCCAGTAGGACAGATTTTATATCTTTCTTATTGAGAAGGAATTTCCTAGAATCATATCAGTGTCTAGCCTCTTGATAAGCATTTTTTAAGTGAATAAATTGACTGACACATCTTAATTTTGTTTTTGAACTCCCTAATACATAAATAGTATATTTAAAAATGTGTTATACTATTTATTCTGAGAATGCCTCAAAATGAAATTAAAATAGAGTTGATTTATAAAGATGAAAGTGTTACTGAATTACTGAATGAACATTCTAGCAAATTTTGATTCAGATGGAAAGAGTCTAGTATCTATATTTGACAGGCTTCTGCCCTGAACACATACGAACTTCATTAGCCACACACACACACACACAAATATATTAATTTATATGTTTCAGTATATTTAGTATATTTCAATACAGAATATTCAGTATATTTAAATTCAATATACTTCAAACTCTATCAGCTCAATATGTGTATGTATAATTTCAGTATATTCAGTATATTTCATTATACTGAAACATAATCTTTGCCTACAAAAAGCCAGATATTTTTATGCTGTAAATTAAACTCATCACATATTTGTAAAGAATTAATTTCCTGTAGAAATTAGGTATTAAAATTGGGTATCCCAAATGATTATTAGTTAGAATTTTCTAGTGTCTCTGACGTGTTTAGCTGTATAATAAATACACATGATATATAATCTGTAAACACTGTGCATGTCTATTTTTAATTTTAAGAATTCTAACAATGTTATTTTACGAAGTGGAATACATTTCAGAGAAATTTGCTCAGATAGTGCAACACATTAACTTTCGGTCTAGGTAGTTGGGAGATTTGGAAATCAAAGGTTATATTTCATCTTCTTGTGAAAAGACAAATAATTTCAAGGCTAAACCAAACATTCTGTTTCTCTAAAAAGGAATGTTGAATCCTGAGACTGTTTTGTTAGCCAATGTTTTTACTTTTCATTTTGTTGTTTAAGCTTGTTTCACACATGCACCATTTGGTCTTTAGAGTTTTAAATTATTTTCTGTTGCCAGGACTCTGTGTCCACCACCTGAATGACTATCAATCCTGAATACCCCCAAAGAGTGTGCCTTTATAATTCTGCTTTGAATTTTACCATTCTATAAATTGGAAAGATGATTCTGTTTGTTTATTTATTTATTTAAGACAACATAGCACACTGAAACTTGGCACTGTAGAGAAGTTAGTACCTTTCTTGCCGGAAACGCCTCTTCATTAACTGCCATCATATGAGCCATCCACAAGACACTACACAGAAAAATATCTCAACCCTTCTACAGTTCCCCAACTTGGAAAAATATGATCTGTTTGTGTAGAAGAATATTAGCTTAGCTAAGAGTTTTATTCTAGTGTCCTGCAAATTGATCTCAAATCTACAATATTTTTAAAAATATGTCAAATTCATGGCAAATGAATGCATAGAATCATACTGTTCATGCTATTTAAATCACGTAGGAGCTTATACAAACTACTATTGAAAAGAAGCTAAAATATATTCAGGTTAAGAGAACTTGCTGTTCATTTTCTTTATCAGCATTGGTAAAGTAATAATGGCCAAGATGCTAGTGAGGATCTTTAGTCAAAACTGGTTCCACATTATGGACAGTCACCTAATAAGATATGATATTTCCTCAAGCAAAAATGTGAGAAAAGGCTGTCTGACTTTTTGCTCTCTCAAAGTTTTCAAAATAATCCAGGATCCTATCTTTCCTGTTACAACGCAATTGAGACTTTCTTGTCATTTTAATCCTTAACCAGAGTAAAGGATGAAACTGCAAAATGCTACCTTATCCATCAGACTTATGCATTTTTTTCTATCTTAGTTTGCTTTTAAATGTATTACAATAAAAATCCATACTGCTAAGAGTGAGAATACTATTTTAATTTGGTCAAACTTCTATGATTTCCTGTTAGTCTATTCTCAAATTTTTTTTTTTTTTTTAATCTAGAATTCTCTAAGTTTATACCAAGGAAGTAGGACACTTTTCTAGTAGATATGCCTGTAGCTTTGGAACACTTTTACAGCCATTTGAATTTATTTTCTTACAAAAATGTATTAAAAATTAGGCTATTTATTCTTACTGATAAATTTTAGATAAATGGTTAATCTTAGATCAGGCCCATGCCAGTTTTATAATTATATTCTGTAATTTACATTATCTTTAGGAAGAAAAAAATAATTCCTCCTCCTAAATGTGATATGGAAGGCCTCAGGCCTTAGATTGCTGTATTAATCTGTTCTCACACTGCTATGAAGAAATACCTGAGACTGAGTAACTTATAAAGGAAATAGGTTTAATTGACTCACAGTTCCACATGGCTGGGGCAGTCTCAGGAACCTTACAATCATGGTGGAAGCGGAAGCAAACACATCCTTTTTCACATGGCTTCAGTAGACAGAAGTGCCAAGCAAAGGGAGAAGTCCCTTATAAAATGATCAGATCTTGTGAGAACTCATTCACTATCATGAAAACATCATAGGGGAAACTGTCCACATGATTCAGTTATCTCCACCTGGTCCCGCCTTTGACATGTGGGGATTATTACAATTCAAAATGAGATTTGGGTGGGGACACAGACAAACCATATCATTTCATCCCTGGCCCCTTCCAAGTCTCAAGTTCTCACATTTCAAAACACAATTATACGCTTCCCACTGTCCCTTGAATTCTTAAATCATTCCAGCATTAACTTAAAAGTTCGAGTTCAAAGTCTCATCTGAGAGAAGGCAAGTCCTTTTCATCTATCAACCTGCTAAATCTAAAGCAAGTTAGTCACTTCCTAGATACAATTGGGTTAAGGCAATTGGTAAATACACCCATTCCAAATGGGAGAAATTGGTCAAAACAAAAGGGACACAGGCCCCATGCAAGTTCAAAATCTAGTAGAGCAGTAACTAAACCTTGAAGTTCCAAAACGATCTCCTTTGACTGCATTGTTCATGCAAGAGGTGGTCTTCCATGGCCTTGGGCAGCTCCATATCTGTGACTTTGCAGGGTGCAGTGCCCATTCCCTCTGCTTTCACAGCTGGCATTGGGTGTCTGTGACTTTTCCAGACACACAGTTCAAGCTGTAGGTGGATCTACAATTCTGGGTCTGGAGGTTGGTTACCCTCTTCTCACAGCTCCACCAGGCAGTGCCTCAGTGCGGAGAATCTGTAGGAGCTCCATCCCCACATTTTCCTTCTGCACTGCTCTAGCAGAGGTTCTCCATGAGGGCTCCATCACTGCAGCAAAATTCTGCCCATACATCCAGGTGTTTACATACATCTTTTGAAATTTAGGCAGAGGTTCCAAAACCTCAATTCTTGTCTTCTGTGTGCCCACAGGCTCAACACTATGTGGAAGTTGCCAGTCACCAAGGCTGGCACTGCACTCTCTGAGGCAATGGCCCAAGTGGTATCTTGGTCCCTTTTAGCCACAGCTAGAGCTGAAGCAACTGGGATGCAGTGCACGATGTCCAGAAGCTACACAGAGCAGGGTGGCCCTGGTCCCAGCCCAGGAAATCATTTTTCCCTCCAAGGCCTCTGGGCTTATGTTGGAAGGGGCTGCTATGAAGGTCTGTGATATGCCCTGGAGTCATTTTCCCCATTGATTTGGAGATTAATGTTTAGTTCCTCTTTTTTTTTTTTTTTTTTTTTTGAGGGGGAGTCTCACTCTGTTGCCCAGGTTGGAGTGCAGAGGCACGATCTCTGCTCACTGCAAACTCCACCTCCCAGGTTCACACCATTCTCCTGCCTCAGCCTCCCAAGTAGCTGGGACTACAGGTGCCCACCACCATGCCCAGCTAATTATTTTGTATTTTTAGTAGAGACAGGGTTTCACTGTGTTAGCCAGGATGGTCTCGATCTCCTGACTTCGTGATCTGCCCACCTTGGCCTCCCAAAGTGCTGGGATTACAGGCGTGAGCCACCATGCCCGGCCCTAGCTCCTCTTTAGTTATGCAAATTTCTTCATCGGGCTTAAATTTATTACCAGAAACTGAGGTGTTCTTTTCTACTGCATCCTCAGGTGCAAAATTTCCAGACTTTTATGTTCTGTTTCCTCTTGAATGCTTTGATACTTAGAAATTTCTTCTGCTAGATACCCTAAATCATCTCTCTCTAGTTCAAAGTTCCACAGACCTCCCATGTCAGGGGTGAAATGCTGCCAGTCTCCCTGCTAATGCATAGCAAGAGTCACCTTTGCTCTAGTTCTCAATAAGTTTTTCATCTCTATCTGAGACCACATCAGCCTGGACTTCATTGTTCATGTCACTATCAGCATTTTGGTCAAAGCCATTCGACAAGTCTCTAGGAAGTTCCAAACTTTCCCACATCTTCCTGTTTTCTTCTGAGCCCCCAAACTGTTCCATCCTCTACCTGTTACCCAGTTCCCAATTCACTGCCACACTTTCAGATATCTTTATAGAAGCATCTCACCCTTTTAGTTCCAATTTACTGTATTAGTCTGTTCTCATGCTGGTATGAAGAAATACCTGAGACTGGGTAATTTATAAGGGAAATCATTTTAATTGACTCACAGTTCCACATTGCTGGGGAGGCTTCATGAAACTTACAATAATGGTGGAAAGGAAAGCAAACACATCCTTCTTCACATGGAGGCAGGAGATAGAAGTGCTGAGTGGTGGAGGAGGTCCCATATAAAATCATCAGATCTTGTGAGAACTCACTATCCTGAGAACAGCATGTGGGAAACTGTCCCTATGATTCAGTTATATCCACTTAGTCCCACCCTTGACACGTGGGGATTATTACAATTTAAGGTGAGATTTGGGTGGGGACACAGAGCTAAACCATATCAGCTATCAAATCACAATGACTATTCTGGGATGTGACTGATTATTCTATCACAATCTGGATTACCCCAGTCTATAAGTCCTAGACTTTCTTAAATCTGTCTTTCCTAGTAATACCAGAAAAGTCATTTGTCATGTTGGACATAGTAGGCCACTGGACCATATCTGTGAACAAAACATGAGGAATCTTGTTATCTTAGTTCATTTTCTTTATTTTATTTTATTTTTTTTTTTTTTGAGACGGAGTCTCGCTCTGTAGCCCAGGCTGGAGTGCAGTGGCCGGATCTCAGTTCACTGCAAGCTCCGCCTCCCGGGCTTACGCCATTCTCCTGCCTCAGCCTCCCGAGTAGCTGGGACTGCAGGCGCCCGCCACCTCACCCGGCTAGGTTTTTTTTTGTATTTTGTAGTAGAGACGGGGTTTCACCGTGTTAGCCAGGATGGTCTCGATCTCCTGACCTCGTGATCCACCCGTCTTGGCCTCCCAAAGTGCTGGGATTACAGGCTTGAGCCACCGCACCCGGCCCCTAGTTCATTTTCTTTACAACATGTAATGCCACGTGAGGCCTTAATTTTCATAGTCTTCTTGGGACTTTCAGGGATTGACACCCCTTGGAATGGAAAATTTACCGAAGTACACACTTCCATGCATCATTCACCAAAAGTTTGGTCATGCCTTAGTTGTAGACACTCTCAAGTCTTAATGATATAAAGCAACAATATTGTATTTTTTTCTTATGCTGCATGTCCATTGAAAGTCAATAGTGAGTGGGAAGGGGCAGCGTCCTAGTAAGGTTCCAATAACAAAACTGATGGAGAAGGCTCAATCAAATATTATTAGTGCCATTCCTGAGGATGTTATTCCTAATGTTTGACCTGTCAAGCAAATGTCTGATGTGGAAATATTATGTATCACTTGTGATTTTATCTCATTGGCCACAACTACTCAAATGTTCCCACATAATCACAAGCAGGACCAGAAATAAAATTATAGTATTTTCTTCAAAACGGAAAGGAAATAAAAATGTTGTAAACAGCACAAATGACTACTAAAGTTCTCCTTTCTGGCTATCAAAAACCTCATTTACACTCCTTCCCACACTCAAAACCCATTTTCCCACTCTTTATGAGAAACAAACAGAAGTCTCATCCAGTTCCTTTACTATTAAGCCGTATTCTCCGGTGTCAGGGTGATAATCCTATTCTTTAAATTAATTCTAGGAATAACTTCATGCCCAAAAGGTTGGTCCAAGAGATGTTTTACATTCTAAAATGTCACAAACTGTTTTAATCCATATTGATGGATTCTTTGGCACTTACACATACTTAGCTTCCTACTTTTAAACTTTAATGAGTTTTATGTGCCAATAATTTCACATAAACTTTTGGATATTTTGTTGTGATTTTGGCTTATTGTTTGGAGACATGCCTCTTCATATCTTTGAAAAAATTATGACGTGTTAGCCCTATCAGTCTTAAGAAGGAAAGCTATAAATCTTTCATCTGAAAGAATTACTGGACATCACCTCAGACAATTAAGGTGTTTCTGCAATGAGTATACAAGTGTAATTACTATACTTTTTATTTTATTTATGCAGAATAGTAAGTTCTAAGCAGAAGTTTTTGCTCAAAACCTTCTTAATTGTATATTTTACACATTGGAGACAAGAAGTATTTGTGTTTTCCAACACATCTGGTTGCCAAATTTTGGCTTCTCTTTCTCTTTATTCCTTTTTATAATGACAGCCAATTATTTCATATGTTAATTTCTTCCTTGTAGTATCTTGTGAAGTGTAGCCAATCATGAGAAGCAAAGGCTGGTAACATTCTATTTTCTAACTTCTTCTGTTCTCTATTACTCCATTGCTACATTATTTGCTTATAACACTATTGTAGCTCACAATTTACCAAATGTTTTGTCACTACATTATACAAATTTCATTTTTCAATCATTCAATTATAGCTTTTGATCTGCTTGCCAAATAATAAGCAATTGATTATTTTATAGAAGCATTGCCTATCTGTATACCAATTTCTACATCCTCAAGGATAAGCTGAATTATGCTGTAGTAATAAAACATTCAAAATCTTAGTGACTTGTAGCAGTAAAAATGTATTTTTTTGTTTATACTCAACTAATCAAAGATAAAGAGAAAAATTTTCAGGGTGATGGAGTAAGCATAGTCTTAAATACTGCCAATTGGGATGGCAAAATATAAACAAAGTAAATTCTAAAACAGCTTAACAAATTAAATGCTAAATCTGAAAGGAACTTTCACATTAGTAACAGCTTCATAAATAATCACATAGTTACAATAATCCATAAGAGATTCAGAAGATGTAAGTCTAACATTTGACTAAAAGAGCAAAGAATTGGCAATATTTGGCAAATAACCACAATCATCTGTAGAGGGTACTTCTCAAAATGACCTTAAGTGGATGCTGGTGGAAATGTGGAAAAGTGAATTATAAGGTGTTTGAGAAATTTAAAGTGGAAAATATTCAGGATATTTTAGATATTTTCAATATTGTTAGAATACATGTATCTGAAGTACGTAGAGAAAGACTTGGCTGAAAATAAAGAATTGAGAATCTTTATATGTGAGTAAGAGTATTTCCCAAGTAGGATATGTTCAGGTAGAGGAGGAAAAGACAAGGGCAGAAATCTTAGAACCTCAACACAGAATGGCCAAGATGAACTTATCTGGTCACATTAAATTACTGACAATATTCATGTGTATACCTGGTAAATCACAATTCCTTCTCAAAATAATACTCAATTTACATAAAACGAATAACAATTATAAACATATGTGAGGTTTATGATGTATATATGTTAAAATATTAAGCATATTAACATGCATTTACAGAAACAACAAACATATTGAAGTATTCTTGTTGCATGGATTAATAAAGACATTAATGTGATTTATGCATTGCATAATGAGAACAAATGCAATTGTTCTGACAAGATGAAAGGTTATATTCAAATATTTTAAATATTTTTTCTTAGCAACTATTAAACTAAACAGCCATGTGATTTTCATTTAAAATAATTGTTTTATTTGAAATAATCAGGCAATATAAAATAACTTAGAAAAACATTTAATACTCTCTATAATATATAATCATATATCAAAAGTCATGAATGAAATTGCATATAAACCAATACATATGCAAGGCAAATTTAATTTTTACTCAATGTATAATTGACATTACTTCATAATCATTGCTTTCTAGAAGAAAGGATTTTATAATTCAATAAAATTTCATTATATGGAAGAAGTATGTTATTTGTCATCATTCAGTTGGGAAATTCCAATGAAAACCGTAAGTCAGTATTTTAAAATCTATTCTAACTTTCAGCAAGAGTTAGCAGCATAATGTTATTGATTCATTATAACTTTGACTTTAACTTCAAATTTATGTACTTAAACTATGTATTTTGTATTTATGCTATATAATTGCCACCAAACTGACTCAAGTTTACTTCTTATCTGTCATACTTTTCAAAAACATTGCTAGAAAAAATAATAATAAATTATCTCTATACTATTCATAAAATGTTTTTAAAATATTTGTTTTTTTTCTAGTGTTATCTCTGACCACTAGGAATATATGTGTACATGATCATTACATGAATTAGTGGTACACTATTTGCTCTTATAACAAATATATGCTATAATTCCATGCATTTATCAAAGTTTCACTTCTTGAAGTAGAGTTAATGCTATGTGCCAGTCTAATGCAAATATAGACATCTGGAAAGGGTTGTAGCAGTCTTATTTCAAAGAACTAGAGTTCAAAAAAATTATACTATTTAGTTTATAAGTTACTTGGCAATAAAGTCTTTTCCAATTTTCAGGTAATTTTCTCTTATTTTGCTCCTTGGGTTTTGCAAGTGCTTTAAAAAATAGTCATAGTCATGTAGTTCAAAGAAAATTACTAAACCAGTCATGAAAATGACTTCTGGCTTTATGAGTTCAATAAATTCTTGAATGTCAAATGTCACATTATTGTGCATTGAAATTCCTGGGTATATGCTTGCTCTTGTTTCCCTAGTCAGAAATTTCAAAACTGGGTTAAATTCTCAATAAAGATTTGATTTTTCTAGGACATCTTTGGGCTATTAGAACCTTTGTGCACAAATGGATAACTCAATATTTAACAAATTGGAATCAAATCATGATTTCCTACACAAATGTGGTTTAGTTTTTGTAATGATGAGGTAAGAATCATTATCTGGAAAACTTGAAAGTCTTCTTTAGTCATAGTTCAATACTAAATTCAATCCAGTTTATGTAAATATATATTTATTTCATCATTTAATTGATAATATTATTTGTCTCACTTTCAATCTATAGGACTTAATCCGTAGCTAATACAAGAAAAGGAAAAGTGGCTGTAGTCACTGTTAGTTTCCTCAGGACTTAGAAAGGAAATTATTATAATTATTTGTTTTTTCAAGTACATACACAATTAGTGAAAATCCTTGTCTTATTTTTGCCAAACGATTAGGTATATGTATCTAAAAAACTAGATTCTAGAGTTTTATTAGCCAATCTTTCTTTTGGCCAAAAAATAAGCTCCTGTAATAAAGTAATAAAAGTCAAGCTTGATTAATCATATCACATCAAGGACTGAGTAAATAGGCTAATGTATTATCATTTTATATGTCTTCCTAAGATCCCCACAAACTTACTGACACATCTACACAAACACGCTCTTTTATGTGAATGCCCTGCATCTGTTTTAAAATGCCAGCTTGTTACTTTACACACAAACAACACCAGGAGGTATTTCCTTTTTATGTGTCATGACTTTAGGTAAGATACCTCTGTGAGATTTTGGAACGACTACTTCTATCCTAAACATCTTGAATCCTGAGTTTTTACAGAAAACAATTGCACAGTGAATTGTCAATAAAACTTTTACTATAACAGCATGAACTCATATTTTTTCTTTTCATGTTTCATATAAATACTTGTCATTTATACTGATTATAGTTTATCTTATAAGCATAACCAAATTTATTCATTTTATCATTCATTCACTGAATGGCTATTGAACTCCTTGTATGAACTCACACATCATACTAAGTTCAGTGCACAGAACTTTAACTAAATCTATCATGTTTCTTGGCACAATTTTAAATGTGATGGGGAAGGCAGAAATACATAAAATATAAATAAGGCATTTAGTTAGTCTTTGCCTTCCATTTAGAGACAACATCAGGGAATAATGGGGATTTAGGCTACTCATATATTTTTTTTATAAACAACAGAACTTAAACTGAACAATTAGGCTCTGTATAAATCAATATGTATCACTATATTATGTCTATATATATGTGTGTGTGTGTGTGTGTGTGTGTGTGTGTGTGTGTGTGTGTGTGTGTATATATATATTTTTTTTTTTTTTTTTTTTTGAGACGGAGTCTCGCTCTGCACCCAGGCTGGAGTGAGTGGCGCCATCTCTGCTCACTGCAAGCTCCGCCTCCCGGGTTCACCCCATTCTCCTGTCTCAGCCTCTGGACTCGCTGGGACCGCAGGCGCCCACCATCTCACCCGGCTAATTTTTTTTTGTATTTTTAGTAGAGATGGGGTTTCACTGTGTTTGCCAGGATGGTCTCGATCTTCTGACCTCGTGATCCGCCCGCCTCGGCCTCCTAAAGTGCTGGGATTACAGGCGTGAGCCACAGCGCCCAGCCCCATGTCTATACATTTTATTCATTATTTTGTTTTAAGTAATGTGATGTAATATATATATACAGGACTACATGTGAATCAAACTAAATGACACTATCTTCATTTTTATCTGTTTTCAACCTCATTATGAGAAGCTATGAATTTCATTCATATTTTCAGTGATTCTGCTTAAAATATTTAATACTCATTTTGAGGAATTTAAGGTGTTTCTATATCATTTTTCTTTTAGGCATAGTAGGATTGCACATTGTTTTAGTGTGTTCACTGAGATGATTTCAGAAATTTACAGTTTAAAATGTTTGTATAATTATATGGTTGGGAATATCATCTTAATCTTGCAAAATTATTGATTTTAATTTTGCTTTTTTAGTGAATAAACATATTGGAATGAACAAATTATATTGGACAAGATCTCAATCTGAAGATCACTGTCTTAGTTCCACACTACTGAGAGCTAAAAAGACAAATAATTGTCATGATGTCTAAGCATCTGTCTGAGAGGAATGACAATTTAAAGGCTAATTGAAAAAGACTGGCATTTTGAGTACAAATGAATATGAATAATGTTGGAGAATAAGAGGAAAGTGGAGTGATGCCTTTTCAAGGACAGCTGAATTGACCCTCAATGTGAGAGATACTTATGGACTCAAAGACATAGACAGCAGTTATCAAAGAGCAGTAGAGCACTGTAGCTGAGGCATGATGAAATAACCTCATGATACAGGTTGAGAAAGGCAAATGCTGCAAAAAAGATAACAAACAATA
The DNA here is from genome assembly GCF_024542745.1 of Macaca thibetana thibetana. Taxonomy (NCBI): domain Eukaryota; kingdom Metazoa; phylum Chordata; class Mammalia; order Primates; family Cercopithecidae; genus Macaca; species Macaca thibetana. The sequence goes on along the minus strand of NC_065578.1, from coordinate 105,160,685 downwards.
GTTTAAAATAGGCCCTGAGATTTATGCTACCCAGTCCAAAACGGTGTTGTTGCAATATTGTTGGATGAAATAACATACAAAAATTGAACATTAATTATCTATTTATATACACATATAATTGTATACACCACACGTACCAAAATTGTGTAGAAAGAAAATGAGGCAAACCAATTTCTTCCCTTAATAGAATATAACTTCCATAAGAAAAAAAATATTCCTACATCGTTTATCTCTAAAAAGTCTCTAAGACTAAATAAATGAACATATATAGTGAGGATGGCAACTTTGCATCCTTTTACAGAAACTGGCTTTCAAGAAAGACCATAGCTTCAATTAATTATTTTAACTGCTCAGCCAACCAGAATTCCACTTCATAAACACATATTGTACACATTAAACATATACTGCATACTTACATTACATACCTGTTAGAAGAAGAGTATCATTATATAATCCCGATAACATTACATTGATACAGTATGTATTGGTACTGTATACTTTAATTAAGGGAAATTTTTCTTCATTATAATATTTTAAAAATATTGCTATGTATAATTTTTTTTGTAAATCTATAAACATAATTACAAACACCAAATATTGGGCAACCTTATAGTTAGAGGCTATGGCCAAAATATATTAATTTAACAGCCAAAGCTTTTCATATTATCATGAAAATGTTACATTCTTTTCAGTAAAAATTATTAATGAGTTCATAGCAGCATATTTACTTTAACCAATTTCCATTTGGTTTTATTTCCAAAAGTAGTTGTATCAAGGGCAGTTTTTGTCATTTCCATGTCTGCTTGTGGTTTCATCACTTGGCAGTTTGTATGGATTACCCTGCCTTTCCCCAAAGAACAGTGAGGCTTGAATATAAATTAGGTCCTACTGCATTCTCTTTCAAGTGCAGGATCACAGGGTTAATCTCTACATGAAACGGCCTGGTTGCAGAATGGAAGATCTTCCATGTGGACTAAGGCTGGCAAAGTCAATATATTTTAGTGGATTTATCATGACACCGTCTTCAAAAGTTTCTCCCTAAGAACTCTGTGTGGTCTCTGTTAATCTAGTGACTTTGATTTTCTTTGATATTTAATTTAAACACAGCTTTATCTTGTATCCTTGTGTTTTCTGGCAAACAAAGAACTAAAGAAACTGATCCCTTTGGGCCACTGCTTTTGGCAATAGACAGATTAGACTCAAAGCATGCACACCAGTTCCTTTTAGTGATTATTAGGCAATTATTGAAAGATGACGAAATATGTGATATTAGGATTGCAGCAGATTCCAGGTTAACAGCAATGGTTAGACATTTTTTCAAATAATACCATTTCTAAAAATACCTGATGAATGATGTGTGATACATAAACTCATCCTTTTGATATTTCTACTTCTCTGTTGGTCAGAGGATACAAAATTTCAGTTTGACAGAAGGAATAAATTCAAGAGACCCAACAAGGTGACTATAGTTAAGAACAATGTATTACAATTCAATACATATTTAAAAGTTGCTAAGAAAGTAGATTTTAAGAGTTCTTACCACACACATACAAAAAAACAGTCTGTGAGGTAATGGAAAGGTAATTAGCTTGATTTAGCCATTCTGCAATGTGTACATATGTCAAAATATGCTTCATACTATAAACACATATAATTTTTAGTTTTTAGAAAAGTAAATGCTGCACACTGGTAGACATTAAAAAATTCTCTCCTGATATGTTTTTTTTAAAAAAAACAAAAGAATTATACAGAACATACACAAAACAATAGGATGTTTTCTGAGAACATAGTGATATACTCCAAACTCTCTATGTAAACTAAATACTAGTTTTCCCTGTTCATATTGGTAATATTGTTTACAGAAAGTACTAATTGTTACATAATTTAATACTGCTAGTAGTCTTTTAATATTAATAGGTAAAGACAATATCTAATGATGGCTTTTAAAAATGATTTGAAATAGAGTAGTAAAGCAGCTTTGGCCTGGATTTTTATCTAACACTCAAATTATTACTTCTTTGCCTATTACCATTGCGATCTATAGAACAATACCTGCCCCGGCATTCACCCAGAGGAGATTCTCTAAGAATTAAATAATTAAAAATATAGTGTCTGAGACAGTTTCAGCAATGGTTTAAAGGTAAATTCAGAACACAAAGGGAAATTTTAAGAAAAAATCAGTTGGAAGAACAGGCTTTAGAAAGCCATTTTATGTGATAATGAACTTACCTTTCTAAATCTTCAAAAGGTTTTCTACCCCTTTTTCTTCTATTGTACTTGTATATTTATTTTCTGATAAATTGATATGTTTTCTTCAGTCTTTCTGCTCCTCTTTCTCTTTTGTGAGTGTGTGTGTGCCTTTTTTTATTATTATTATACTTTATGTTCTAGGGTATGTGTGCACAATGTGCAGGTTTGTTACATATGTATACATGTGCCATGTTGATGTGCTGCACCCATTAACTTGTCATTTACATTAGATATATCTCCTAATGCTATCCCTCCCCCTCCCCCCACCCCACGACAGGCCCCGGTGTGTGATATTCCCCTTCCTGTGCCCAAGTGTTCTCATTGTGCAATTCCTACCTATGAGTGAGAACATGTGGTGTTTGGTTTTCTGTTCTCGCAATAGTTTGCTGAGAATGATGGTTTCCAGCTACATCCACGTCCCTACAAAGGACGTGAACTCATCTATTTTTATGGCTGTATAGTATTCCATGGTGTATATGTGCCACAATTTCTTAATCCAGTCTGTCATTGGTGGACATTTGGGTTGGTTCCAAGTCTTTGCCATTGTGAATAGTGCTGCAATAAACATATGTGTGCATGTGTCTTTATAGCAGCATGATTTATAATCCTTTGGGTATATACCCAGCAAAGGGATGGCTGGGTCAAATATTTCTAGTACTAGATCCTTGAGGAATCGCCACACTGTCTTCCCCAATGGTTGAACTAGTTTACAGTCCCACCAACAGTGTAAAAGTGTTTCTATTTCTCCATATCCTCTCCAGCACCTGTTGTTTCCTGATTTTTTAATGATCGCCATTCTAACTGGTGTGAGATGGTATCTCATTGTGGTTTTGATTTGCATTTCTCTGATGACTAGTGATGATGAGCAGAGTGTGTGTATGTCTTTATAATTGCAGCTGGCTATGGGATATACAGAAAGACTCAATTGTTTGTGTGTTAAATTATATATCTAAGTCTATTTCTTGGTAAAAGTAATTAATTTAAAGCTTAATATTTTGAAAATAATTATTTTTAGTTTTTTTTCTTTTTAGGTTTTGTCAGTGAAATATAGAACAAAAACCAAAAATGTTTTCACTCTGTACCAAATCACAGTATTATTATTTAATGGAATTTATACACTAATTTTTTCATGATTAAAAACTACTCAGTATGGTTTTCACAAATATGTTTCAAAAAAAATCTTTATTAATATCGAATAATGTTAAGCTATCTTAGAATATTACTATGTGAAATAGCATACAATACATGAAGAGAATAGTCATAAATTTAAATAACATTTATACAGTGAATATGATAAACCTTACTACTGGATTATTCACTCATGTCAATACATGAATCTAATTATAATCTGATAGCTTAAAGAAGGGATATTACACATTATTATTATATAAAATTAACTGTTTTCCCAGAGATGCAAACCATCACAAGCTACACCAGAGGCATGGAACAGATTCTCCATCACAGCTCTCAAAAGGAGTCAACCCAGCAGACGTGAATCTCAGACATCTGGCTTCTAGAACTGAGAGGCAATGCATTTCTGTTGTTTAAGCCATCCAGTTTGTGGCACCTTGTAAGGGCATCCCAAGCAAACTAATACAATCATTTATATGTCTCTTTAAATTGTTAAATAAGATGCACATTATTGTACAGAGCAAAAATAATAGCAGAAATCCTGTTTTATTTCTGATCTTAAATGAAATTGGATGTGCCTGCTTTACTTCCATTAATTGAACTTTGTTATAATGTAAGGATCTATCATCCTCTTTTAAGAAAATTCAATCTGAATTAAATTTTGAAAATGTTTAAAGTTTTGCTATAAATATTGAAATTTATATTTATATTCTTCCTTCTTTAGTCCTTTGATATGATCATGTTAATGTTACACACACAACAGCAGCAACAACATGCCTCATTCACATAACCATTTTGCAATATCTAGGATAAACCTTGCCTGATCACAATACAAAAATTTAAAATGTATACATAAATATTTTAAAATTTATACTGATAAATAAAATAAGATTTTTACTTTTCATCCTGGTACTGTGTTTGCCTGGTTGTAGTGTCAAGGCTATATAATTACGATATACAATGAATAGTTGACTCGACTGATTTTTTTAAATTTTATTGGGACAAATTTACTTGAACATTTGATATAGCTCACCTTTACAATCATCTTAGACTAGGCTGATTGTAGATATTTACCCTTTTTAGGCATTTTAAAGTTTTCTCTTTCCTTTTATGCTATTTTGGCAGTTTATATTTTTCAGGAATATTTCCCTTATTATCTGTGCCTTCAAATGTATTGAAACATAATTGTTGTAAAAGTATTTTATAATTATTTGATTTTCCTTTTACATAATTCTTGGGATTTCCCTGTTTTCAATCTGAGTTACCTAAATTAACTTTTACTGTATATAACACTCTCCCAAAATTTGGTGACTTAAAACAAGCACCGTTTATTTTTTCACAATTTAGTTGGTCAGTTATCAGTTCTAATGTATCTGTTAGCTAGAGAGATGGGTCTTTTGATAGTTCACACATCACTTATCAATTGGTAGGTTAATTGAGGTTGGATAATGTGGGGAAAAGAAAGAGAGATCAGACTGTTACTGTGTCTAGGTAGAAAGAAGTAGACATAAGAGACTCCATTTTGTTCTGTATTTGAGATGCTGTTAATCTGTGACCCTACCCCCAACCTTGTCCTTGCAAGAGACTTGTGCTGTGGTGACTCAAGGTTTAGTGTGCTTTGGGCTGTGCAGGGTGTGCTTTGTTAAACAAGTGCCTGAAGGCAGTATGCTTGTGAAAAGTCATCACCATTCTCTTAATCTCAAGTACCCAGGGGCAGGTACACTGCCAAAGGTCGCAGGGACCTCTGCCTAGGAAAGCTAGGTATTGTCCAAGGTGTCTCTCCATGTGATAGTCTGAAATACGGCCTCGTGGGAAGGGAAAGACCTAATCGTCCCCCAACCTGACACCCGTGAAGGGTCTATGCTGAGGAGGATTAATATAAGAGGAAAGAAGGCCTCTTGGAAGTTGAGATAGAGAAAAGCATCTGTCTCCTGCCCGTCCCTGGGCAATGGAATATCTCGGTGTAAAACCCGATTGTATGTTCTATTTACTAAGATGGGAGAAATCCGCCTTAGGGCGAAAGGTGGGACTTGCTAGTGCAATGCTGCTCTTTATGCACTAAAAAGATTTATAGAGACGTTTACATATGCATATCAAGGCACAGCACTTTTCCTTAAACTTATTCATGTCACAGAGATCTTTATTCATATGTCTTACTGCTGACCTTTGTCCTACGATGATCCTGTTATCCTGCCACTTACCTTTTTCTAAGATGGTAAAGATAATGATCAATAAATACTGAGGGAACTCAGAGACTGGTGCTGGTGTGGGTCCTCTGTATGCTGAGTGCCGGTCCCCTGGGCCCACTTTTTCTTTCTCTATACTTTGTCTCTGTGTCTCATTTCTTTTCTCAAGTCTCTCATTCCACCTAACGAGAAACGCCCACAGGTGTGGAGGGGCAAGTCACCCTTCAGGATAGTCTGAAATAATCTCATTCATATATTTGGAGTTTAGTGGCTGTCATCTAAGTAACTTGGTTGGCCTCCACATAGTCCCTGATTCTCCACTAGCTTATTCAAAGAGCAGGAAAGAGGCATATTATAACGTACAAGGGCTTTTGTGTGTGTCTGTATTATTACTTTTAAATGTGTTAAAATACACGTAACATAAAACTTACTATATTACCCATCTTAAGGGTAATGTTCAGTGGCATTAAGTATATTCACTTTGTTATGCAACCAATGTGCAAGCATTTTTAAAGTTTATATTTGAGCTATGTTTGCTATCACCCGATTGGCCAAAGCAAGTCTTGTCAACACCAGAATCAGTGAGGAAGGGCACTAATCAAGAAGGTCAATAGAAGGAAGGCATTACTGTAGGCATTTTCAATATTATCTATCAAATTTTCATTTTTTTTGATTAGGAGTGAATGGTTTTATATATTTTTAGTATTTTCATTAATAACCAATAGCTCTTAAAATCCTAGGAAAAATATTACAGTATTGCTAAGTAAACTAATGTAATGTTAATGTGGTTGAAATTTAGTTTTTCTTCTTGGTCAGAATTATGGTCAATTGTAAAACACTCTCTCTCTCTCTCTCTCTGTCTTTCCCTCTCTCTCTCTCTATATATATATCTCACAATAGGCCATCTGCAATACTATTTATATATTATTTATATATAATATACCTATTATATATGTGAGAGAGTTAGAGATAGAATACATATAAATATAAAATAGATATACAGATATATGGTAAATATTTATATATCTCTATGTATTAGAACTTATAACAACATATATTTCATATACCATTTGTATTGATATCTGTAACACATAGTATTATACACCAAATGTTGTGTATGTATGAAATATATATGTTATATGCCACATAGTTTTATATTAGGTTTATGTATTAGTCAGGGATCACTAGAGGGAAAGAACTAGTAAGATATATGTATATTCGAAAGGGAGTTTATTAAGGATAATTGACTCACACGATCACAAGGTGAAGTCCCACGATAGGCTGTCTGTAAGCTGAGGAGCAGGGAAGCCGGAAGTGGCTCAGTCTAAGTCTCAAATCCTCAAAAGTAGGGAAGCCAACAGTGCAGCCTTCAGTCTGTGGCAGAAGGCCCAAGAGAGTTTGGCAAACCACTGGTGTAAGTCCAAGAGACCAAAAGCCAAAGAACCTGGATTCTGATGTTCAAGGGTCAGAAGCATCCAACATGGGAGAAAGATGAAGGCCAGAAGACTCAGCAAGTCGGCTCCTTCCACCTTCTTCTACCTGCTTTTTGTAACTGTGCTGGCAGCTAATTAGACGGCACCCATCCTGATTGAGGGTGAGTTTGCCTCTCCCAGTCCACTGATTGGAATGTTAATTTCCTTTAGCAACACACTCACAGACACATCCAGGAACAACACTTTGCATCCTGCAATCCAATCAAGTTGACTCTTAATATTAACCATTACAGTGCGTAAGAAGTTATGAGAACTAGTGGAGGAAGCAAAGAATAACAAAACTTTTTATGCACAATATATTGTACTATTATCTGTTAATATTACTATGTGTTTTTTTGTTTATTCCAACAGTTTCCATAAAGAATTTATCAAAACTTCAAAATAAATATTTGGAAACACTTTTTCTTTTGAGAAAATCGATAGGGCAAGAAGTAAAGATGCAGAGTAGGGCAGATATAGATATATACATATTTGATATCACAGTCTTGTCAATTATCACTTTACATATTATAATGTTAATGCATGATCATAAACATTATATCTTCTTTATCTGCTTCTCCATTAGCCTTATATATTAGCTTACTGGGACTACAACAAAATATCATAAATTAGGTGACTTAAAACAACAGATGTGTATTGTTTCCCCCTTCTAGATACTAGATATCTGAAATCATAGTGCTGGCAGGACAACGCTTCCTCTAAGAGTCTAAGTAAAATTCCCCCTTTCTTTATTTCTGGTTCCTGGTGGTGTCTCATCAAACCTTGGTATTCTTTGACTTAAAGTTGTATCACACAAATCTTTGTTTCTGTTTTCCCGTGGTATTCTCCCTGTGTGTCTTTGTCTTTACATCACCTTCTTATAAAAACATCTGTCATATTGGATTAGGGTATGTCCTACTAACCTCTTATTAACTGGATTTCATCATCAAAGACCCTATTTCCAAATAAGGTTACATTATGAGATACTGGGAATGAGGATTTCAACAAATAATTTTGGAGAACACAATGTGACATATAGTACTCTAATATGGTGTCTAAACCTCAGCACAATTGACATGTTGATTGAAATAAGTCTTTGCTTTGCAAGCTATTCTGAGCATTGTAGGAGATTTAACAGAATTCTTTTCCTCAATCTACCAGAGGTCAGAAACATGACTCTGCTTCCCACTGTGATGATCAAAGATGTCTCAAAATGTTACCAAATATTTCCTGTGGAATAAAATTTTACCTGGCTGAATATATATATATATATATATATATATATATATATATATATATAGCTTTTCCCTTATTTTTGTTTTACTGCCTAAAATTTTGATCTGATATAAAAAGTTTATATAAGCTGTCTTAAGATTTATGTTTAATTATTATATTTTTTCTGTCCTTCAGTTTCAGCCTGAACAGAATTAGCTATACTTATGTAAAATAAAATGGACATTAAATAACAACCTATAAGAAAAGATAAGAAGGGATCTATTCAGCAAGATGATATAACAATTGTAAATATACATGTACTCTGAAGGACTTATATATATATAAAGAAAATGTTATTAGATATAAAGAAATAGACTGCAGTACAATAATAGTTGGGAATTTTATCATTCCACTTTTAGCAATTAACAGATCATCCAGACAGAAAATCAACCAGAAAAATTGGATTTAAACTATACTCTAGACCAAAAAAATTTAACAAGCGTTGATAGAAGTATTTATCCAATAGCTCCAGAATACACAGTCTTCTTAACTACACATGGAACATTCTCCAGAATAGATCATATGTTATGACACAAAACAAATATTAACAAATTTAAGAAAATAGAGACCATATCAAGTATCTTTTCTGGTCACAATGTTCAGAAATCAATAACAAGAGGAACTACAGAAAATACACACACACATGGATATTAAAAAACATGCTCCTGAATAACAAGTAGGTCAATACAAAGTTAAAAGGCAAGTTAAAAAATGGAAATAGATAAAAATAATAAGCAAAACATACTAAAACCTATTGGTTATGGCAAAGGTAGTTGTAATAGGAAAGTTTATAGCAATAAATGCCTACATCAACAAAGAAAAGCAATTTTTAAAAAACAACCTAACATTGCATCTCATGGAACTAGAAAAAGGAGAACAAACAAAACCCTGAATTAGTGGAAGAAAGAAAATAATAATGAACAGAGCAAAAATAATTAAAATAGAGACTAAAAATAACACAAAAAAACATAGAGAGCTTTTTTCTTAAAAATAGACAAAGTTGGCAAACCACTAGTAAAAGTAAGAAAAAAGGATTAAAGAAGTGAAATCAGAGATAAAAAAGGAGTCATTACCATTAATTCCACAAAAATACAAAGGATCATGACTGAACTCTTATGGACAATGCTATGAACACAAATTGGATAACTTAGAAAAAAAGTGGTAAAATTCTGGACATATATAACCTACCAAAAATGAACTGTAGAGAAATGAAAAATCTGAAGAGACCAATAATGAGTGAAAATATGTAATCAGTAACAAAAAGTCTCCCATGAAAGAAAAATCTGATGGCTTAACTGCCAAACACTTAAGAACCAAATGTAATTCTTCTGAAACTGTTTCAGAAAATTGAAGAAGAGGGAATACTTTCAAACTCATTTTATGGGGTCAGTATGATGCTAATACTAAAAACACGCAAGGAAACAACAAAAAGGAAAACTACAGGTCAATATGACTGATGAACATAGATGCAAAAATCTTTAACAAAATACCAGCAAACCAAGTTTAACAATCCACTATAAAAGTCATTCATTAGGATCAAGTGGAATTTATCGCAGGAATGTAAGGGTGGTTCAGTATACATAAATCAATAAACATAATGCAGGGCATTGACAGAAAGAAGAATAATACAATCTGATTATTTCAAAATATGCAGAAGAAACATTTGACAAAATTTAACCTCACTTCATGTTAAAAACTGCAATAAATTAGACTTAATAGGTATGTAACTCAACACAATAAAGGTCACATAAAAAAAACACACAGATGACATAGGAAAAGGAAAAAGTTGAAAGCTTTCCCTCTAAGATCTAGAGCAAGACAAAAATGCCCACTTTCACTACTTATATTCAACATAGTACTGGAAAACCTTTCCAGAGCAATTCAGCAAGAGAAAGAAATGAAAAACATCCAGATTGGAAAAGAGGAAGTCAAATCGTCCCTGTTTGCAGATGACATGAGCTTATATATAGCAAATTCCAAAAATGATGTCAAATACCTCTTGTAACTCATAAACACAATCAGTAATTTTGCAGGATACAAAATTAACATTCAAAAATTGATATCTTTTATATATACAGGTAGTAAACTATCTGAAAATAGAAGTCGCAAAAAAATCAGTTTTAAGTAAATACAGAAAAAGGAAAAAATTTAACCAAGGAGATGAAAGATCTCTGCTCTGAAATCTATAAAATACTGATGAAAGAGATTGAAGAGGATAAAAATAAATGAAAAGATATCCCATATTTATGAACTGGAAAAATTAATATTGTTAAAATGGCCATGCACCCACAAAGCTATCTATGGATTCAATATAATCTCTATCACAATACCAATGACATTCTACACAGAAATAAAAAATTAAGGCCAGGTACAGTGGCTCATGACTGTAATTCCAACCCTTTGGGAGGCCAACGCAGGTACATTACCTGAGGTCAGGAGTTCGAGAGGAGCCTGGCCAACATGGAGAAACCATGTCTCTACTAAAAATATAAAAATTAGTTGGGCAAGGTGGTGTGTGCCTGTAATCCCAGCTACTTCAAGGGGTTGAGACAGCAGGAGAATTGCTTGATCCCGACAGGCACAGATTGCAGTGAGCTGAGATCAGGTCACTGCACTCCAGCCTGGGCAACAGAGTAAGACTCTGTCTCAAAAAACCAAACAAACAAAAAATAAATAAAATGTTTATCGGTCTACAAAAGTCTATAAACAGCCAAAGCAAAAAGACCAAACCTGGAGGAATCACACTACCTGATATTAAAATATCCTGTAATGCTATTGAGAGGTGAAGTCAGCTGGACTTCCTGGGTTGAGTGGGGACTTGGAGAACTTTTCTGTCTTGTTAGAGGATTGTAAATGCACCAATCAGCACTCTGTGTCTAGCTAAAGCATTGTAAATGCACCAGTCAGTGCTCTGTAAAATGGACCAATCAGCAGGATGTGGGTGGGGTCAAATAAGGGAATAAAAGCTGGCCACCCACACCAGCAACAGCAACCCACTTAGGTCCCCTTCCACCTGTGGAAGCTTTGTTGTTTCACTCTTCACAATAAATTTGCTGCTGCTCACTCTTTGGGTCCACACTACCTTTATAAGCTGTAACACTCACTGCGAGGGTCTGCAGCTTCATTCTGAAGTTAGGGAAACCACGAATCCACCAGGAGGAACAAACAACTCCGGACACGCCACCTTTAAGAGCTGTAACATTCACTGCAGTCTGCGGCTTCACTCCTGAGGTCAGCGAGACCACGAACCCACTGGAAGGAGGAAACTCCCGAAGGAACAAACTCCAGATGCACCATCTTTAAGAGCTGTATCACTCACCGCAAATGTCCACGGATTCATTCTAGAAGTCAGCGAGACCAAGAACCCACCAGAAAGAATAAATTCTGGACACATTATAGTAACCAAATCAACATGAAATTGGCATGAAACTAGACACAATGATCTCTGAAAAAGAATAGAGAATTCAAAAATAAATCTACACATCTACAGTCTACTGATTATTTGCAAAGGTGCCTTTTCAAAAATGTGCCGTATTGTGGAAAAAACAGCTTCCTCAATAACTGGTACCTAAAAAACTGGATATGCACATGTAGAAAAATAAAGCTGGACCCCTATCTTTCACCACGTACAAAAATCAGCTCAAAGTGAATTATGAACTTAAATATAAGACTTGCAAATATGAAACTACTAAAAGAAAATGTAGGGGAAATGTTTCATGTCTTTGAACTACACAAGAATTTTTGGTATAAGATCTCAAAAGTATAAGCAACAAAAGCAAAAGTAGACAAGAATGATTTTAACTAACTAAAAAGCTTCTGTACAGCAATGGAAACGATTACTAAAATGAAGCAACCTGCAGAATGGGACAATATTTGCAAACTATACATCTGAGAAGGGGTAAATATCCAGAATAAATAAGAAACCCAAACATCTCAATAGCAAAAGCACATAATTATTTTAAAAATGGGCAAAAGTCCTTAACAGATATTTATCAAAAGAAGACATAAAAATTTCCAATACTTATATGAAAAAATGTTCTTTAATAATTATCAGGGAAATGAAAATCAAAATCACAGCGAGATACCACCTCACTATGTACATATGTGTGAGAATTTTGAATGTTCTCACCACAAAGAAATGATAAATATTTGAGGTGAAAGATATAATTATACTGATTTTATCCTTGCACAATGTATGCACGTATCCACACACTACACTCTACCCCATAACTATATACGATGTTATGTGTCAATTAAAAATATGAATAAAATAAATTAATGTACTGCAACATATAGCAGAATTTGTCTGCCAGAAATTGGAGGAAGGTGTGTAGCTAAGAAAGAAGAAATGGAAAACGGGACACAGAAGCGTTTTAGGGTGATAGAAATGTAATATATCTTGTTTCGATGCTTGATAATACAGGTATTTTGAAGCAGGTTCACCATGCACTAAGTATCAATCCATTTATAGGAAACAAAACATCACATGACAAATTAAGCGAAGCAAATTTCTTACTCACAGATAGGAAGCAAGGGACAAGAGAAGCCTAGAATTCCGGGTGAGCCAGTTTTCCAAGGCTCAGGAAAGCCATCTAAAGAAAATAGAATCTCACCTGTGCATATTCCTCAGTGCACTGCTGCTGAAGGATCCCAGAAAGCACTCCCTTCTGGGTTATATACCCTGGGGATAATTGGCATTGTTGAGCTAAAGTTTGGCAGGACATCCTGTTCCAGAAGAAGAAGAACAGAGTCCAGCCAGCCTGCTCTGGAGAGTTCCTATTTGTCTCAGGATGCTTCATTCATAGCACATGCTACAATTATTCTGAGAACTACAAGCAAGAAAGACGAGGGAGAACTGGGTCAGCTAAGGTAATCTAGGGACCTGTCCTGCAGGTATATATGACTGTCAAAACATTGATATAAACATTCAAGGTATATGCATTTTATTGTAAAATAAATACATGCTATTTATTGCACATCTATTAATGTTATTTTATATGTATTGCATATTATATTTTTATCAAAGTCATGGCCAACTTCACAAAAACTAAGCATTATTTTAGGTCCAGCTCAAAATCCAGTTGTTCTTCAAAATATTCTCCAAATATTTGGCCTGCACTGGTCTCTCTCCCTTCTATAAACCCCTATCTATGCCATACATTTTAACACAATATTTTATTTATTTTTATGTTATCAGCATAACTTTTGGGAGAATATAATACTTCACATTTTGTATAGCATTACATTAAGAGCTACATTTAAATTTGTGTCATTTTAATTTATAAGATTTATTAAAATATTAAGTGATTAATAAAATTAAGTTTTTTAAAAGTGATCTACATAAATTTTAAAACTTACACCTTCATAAGTTTCTTTTGAATTTTTTTTCCAAATATTATCAGGTATACTATATCATTTAGAGTTAACAGGTAATCCACCTAAAATTTTACTCCGTGAGTTTTGTTTGTGGTATAATCATTTTCTAGTTTCGAAGTTAATTTTTCACTGTGGAAATTTAGATGTGCTTTGACATTAAATGCAATCAATCTTTTGTTCATGTTAAGCTTGGATATTAGTATAACTCTGAAATTAACACCCAGAAATCCATGAGTGACCATACTTGCCAACCATCTCTTGATACTACAGTCCTTGATTTGTGCAACATGAAAATATTTAGCAGTAATAACTAGTAAAACTAATTTTCTCCCAAAGTTCCACTGAGCTTATACTAAGTAATTTTTCTTTTATAGCCCAGGTCTGTTCCTATGTGTGGATTAATTGACATCATCAATATTTAGGCGCTGAAAATATATCATGTTGCAGAGCAGGTACACAGGAATAATAGATTACCATATTGGAAAGATTTTATGTTGATTAAAATACTACTGCAAATAAAAGGGAGGTGATAAAAACATTTTTTTTTTTTTTTTTTTGACGCGGAGTCTTGCTCTGTGCCCCAGGCTGGAGTGCAGTGGCGCGATCTCGGCTCACTGCAAGCTCCGCTCCCCCGGGTTCACGCCATTCTCCTGCCTCAGCCTCCCGAGTAGCTGGGACTACAGGCGCCCGCCACCTCGCCCGGCTAATTTTCTTGTATTTTTAGTAGAGACGGGGTTTCACCGTGTTAGCCAGGATGGTCTCGATCTCCTGACCTCGTGATCCGCCCGTCTCGGCCTCCCAAAGTGCTGGGATTACAGGCTTGAGCCACCGCGCCCGGCCTAAAAACATTTTTAAATGTTTCCATTGAAGAGATTTTCAAGAAATGAAATCTGTATCATACAGCCAAGATCTCTTTACCTTTCACATTTTAAATAAATGCACATTAACACATTTACTAATTGTTTAAACATTTATTTTCACATACTTCATTTTCCCCAAACCTATCAGTCTTTGTATTTTGATATGACATTGTTGTCACAGTGTTAAAATTCTGGCATCACAGCAGATGGAATCAGTTTAGTGTCACCTGCTTCTAATATTTAATTCAGTGAATATTCAAGGAATAAGGATGCAAGAAGATAACTTTGACTTTGCTTAAAAGTATAAGCTTAATTTACTTTAATAAAATATGAAAAGTATAATTATAAGAAATTCTAACAAATTAATTAAATTGTGAAGATTTTACACTGTTGTCATATCTTTCTGTGGCTAAAATCAAAATCTGTTTGTCCAATTCCAGAGTCAGATTACAACTTGAAAAGTATGTGCTGATCTGCAAGAAACTGTTGCAGAAATAAGATACTCTTGTTCTGATTCTATGCTAAAAATGAACATTATTTTTAAAAAATAGCACAGATATAAACAGAAGTCAGGAAAACAATTTGATACTTAAGCAAAAATTGTATTCAATAATTGTTTCACTAAATAAATATTGATTTTTTAAAGTTTTTGACAAGAACAAGCATAGCACACCAAAAACATTCTAAAATTGTATTGAAAAAAGAGAGTGAACATAAGCAAAATGAAAAATTCAAAGATAAAAAAATATTTTTCCATGTGTTGTTTTATAGAGTAATGTTCATAAACTGTTGTAGAAGAAGAATATAGAGAATATATGAAGGCACAAGAAACTAATTTACAGATTATTAATCAACATAATCTCACTCTTTTCAATACACATTTAAACACCTGCTCTGTAACAGATTCTGGGATTGGCTTTGAGAAAAATGGAGTCCAATAAATGCTCTCAAGGAATTTACCTTCTAGTTGGGGTGAGCAATACAATATGCATATTAAAGAAGACTAAAAAAAGCCCTGGTAGAGGCATGCATGAGGATATTTTCGACATTTAGCAGAGGAAACTCTACTTTTGCTATAATAAAAGAGCAATCAAGACATGGTGATTCCAATGAACAGTAGATGTCTAATGAGAAAAGAACAAATGAGTCCAGGTAGTGAGAAGTGCACCACAAAACAATGCAGCCATAAAAAGGAATGAGATTGTGTCCTTTCCAGGGACATAGATGGAGCTGGAAGCCATTATGCTCAGCAAACTAACACAGGAACAGAAAACCAAACATAGCACATTCTCACTTATAAGTAAGAGCTGAACAATGAGAATACATGGACACAAGGTGGTGAACAGCACACTGGGGCCTGCTGGGTGGTGGGAGTAGGGAGAGCATCAGGAAGAATAGCTAATGGACGCTGGGCTTAATACCTAGGTGATGGGTTGATCTGTGCAGCAAGCCACCATAACACATGCTTTTCTATGAGAAAAAAAAGTACATCCTGCGCATGTGCCCCAGAACTTAAGATAAATGTTGAAGAAAATAATGTAGAGGTGGTAGTATTATTATGCATTTGGAAAAATTCAAGGGCTATTATATGCTCCGGTGAAGTGAATATAAAGCAAGAGTGAAAGATACACTAGAGAGGTAGGCAGGATTGAGATGATTAAATGCCTTATGTGCAAAGCCAATGTATTTGTACTTACTAAGGTAAAATTTATTTTTAAAAGATTTAAGTCAAAAGTTGAAATACTGTTTTCTTGTTTTAGAAATATATTTCTGGCAACAATGGAGAAGAATGATAGGAAGAGAATCATATTGGAATATGGAAGTATAATCCATTGGAAGTTTGTTGTAATAAAGGCAAGAAGAAAAATGACCTTGAAGTTAATCATAATGAAGGAAAGGAGAGATGAGTTTACCAAATATAATATCAGAATTGTTCTATAAATTTCATTTCTGCTTTAGCAGCCATAAGGGGCACCATTTATTACAGTAGGAACAGAGGCAACAGTTACGTGGGTGGATGGCTGGGATAGAAAAGATTTTCGCTTTGATACATTGAATTTGACATGCTTGTTGAAAATCTTCAGATGGTGATGTACAGTAAGTTGTTGAATCTTTATTTTCCAAACATCTACACATACACAGCACACACACATACACACAAATACATGTTCATTTAAAGCTCACCACATTTGTAATCTTTAAAAATTTATATTTCTTAAGTACTGCTCTGATCAGATCAGGGCTTAAGTGGGAGAAATCAAAACTAAAAGGAGATGATCTACTATAGTACTAAACTTTACATGAAAAGTATTCACATTATGATGTAAGATGTAGAAGTTCATGGCAAGCCAGCACTCTTAATGCAACTGCTACAAAAGACAAATAAATAAACTGTATAACTATATATTTTTAAAACTTTGAAGAACTATTAGATAAATCAGGAAAAGATAAACTTAAGCTCTTGCAGCATTTGCCCTTTTTTAGTATTGGCAGAAGCCAGGTTTTGCCTAGGCATAGAGCCTTTATGGTCAGAAAAACACAACAAAACAGTAATAATCTGATAGGTGGGCAGGGCTGGTATGAAAGATTGGAACTATTCAGAACCCCAAGTTCATAATTGGTTCTCACCACTAAACATTTGCCGATTTCTGAGGACAGATGAGAATGCTAATAGGCAGAGCTGGCAAAGTGAAGGAAAGTCTCCCACAGTCTCATATTACTTGGAAAACAAAGTTCCATTAAAAAGAAGAAGATGGCTCTCAACAAACTAGTAATAGGAAAATGGTGTATAGGAGGCAGGGCTAAATTGCAACTCCCACTTAGACAGAGAGTAGCTTGTGTAGATTCACACTGTGAACTTTTGCTCCAAGAACTACTGCAGGAACATGCCAGGAAAGACAAGAGAATCCACAGGCCCTTTGAAGGAAGCAGATTGCTCCTGCAGGGCCTGGGAGATAGCCCAAACACTGTGAGTGCTCAAAGTGTGAAAGTGGGAAAAGGGGCTCTTCCACCCCCAAATACACATCCTCACTGGGGAAACTGAAGGTCCAGATCATGGGAGAAAAATTTGACCTTACCTAGAGCTGAGATAATTTAGAGAGCAAAACAAAATACAGGATTAGCGAAAGCAGCAGGAAGAGCCCTATGGGCTCTCCTGGTGCCCAAGGAAGGCATTTCTGACGTTGTTTCACAGGGGTCCTTAGGCAGAGGTGCTAGAGGAACTGGAAAAAGGCCACAGGGAGAAGGAATGCTCCAGCTGAACTTGGTAACAATTCCAACTGAACATGAAGTTTCTTGGACAGAACTCTGGGGAGGGAGCAAATCTGGTGTGCAGACACGGGCAGGCGGGGAGACACAGAAGCTCACAGGTGTGCTTGACCACTGCCTGGAAACAAACGCAGTGCAGTTAGGGGTGGGGTATGGTGGGAGTGAGAACAGCCTTTTGGATTGCATGGGAGCTGGGTGAGGCTTGTAACTGCTGGCTTTACCCCACTTTTTTGGTGACCTGCTTGACACAGCAGAGGCAGCCATAATCCTCTTGGGAACATAACTTCATTGACCTGAGACCACAAACCCCATCCTCCACAGCAGACACAGTAAGGCCCTCCCAAGGAGAATCTGAGCTCAGACACACCTAACATTTTTCCCACCTGATGGTTTTTCTCTACCCACCCTGGTAGTATATTTCTACCTAACCTGGTAGCTGAAGACAAAGGTCATATTCTCTTGGGAGTTCTAGGGTCTTGCCCACTGCCTGATCCTCTCTGTACTACCACAGCTGATACTAACTTGAAAGCATCGCCTCTTGGTAGGAGGCCAATAAGCATAAAACTAGTGCAATAAACAACAATAATACAACTAATTACACCCACAGAGTCCATTTTACTCCCCTGCCACCTCTACTGGAGCAGGTGCTGCGATCCATGACTGAGAGACCAGAAGATGGTTTACGTTACAGGACTCTGTGCAGACAAACACCAGTACCAGCTTGGAACCTGGTAGCCCCACTGGGTGGCTAGATCCAGAAGAGAAATAGTGATCATTACAGTTTGGCTCTCAGGAAGCCATGTTCCTAGTAAAAGGGGGAGAGTACTGCATCAAGGAAACACCCAATAGGACAAAAGGATCTGAACATCATCCCTTGAGCCCGAGGTCTTCCCTCTGACACAGGCTACCCAAAGGAAGAAGAACCAGAAAATTCTAGTAATATGACAAAACAACATTCTTTCTCACTCTCAAAAAATCTTACTAATTTACTAGCAATGGATCCAAACCAAGAAGAAATTCCTGATTTGCTAGAAAAATAATTCAGAAGGTCAATGATTAAGCTAATGAAGGAGGCACCAGAGAAAGGTGAAGTCCGATTGAAATAAATCCAAAAAATGGTACAAGTTATGAGGGGAGACATCTTCAGTGAAATAGGTAGCAAAAATGAAAAAAACAATCACAACTTCTGGAAATCAAAGACTCACTTAGAGAAATGCAAAGTGCACTGAAAAGTCTCAGCAATAGAATCAAACAAGCAGAAGAAAGAACTTCAGAGCACAAAGACAAGCTTTTTGTAATAACCCAATACAACAAAGATAAAGAATTTTAAAAAATTAAAAGAGCCTCCAAGAAGTTTGGGATTATGCTAAATGACCAAACCTGGCAATAATTGATGTTCCTGAGGAAGAAGAGAAACCTAAAAGCTTGGAAAATATATTTGGGGGAGATAATCAAGGAAAAGTTTTGCAACCTTGCAAAAAACTTCAAATACAAGAAGACATAGACATTCAAATGCAAGAAGCTCAAAGAACACCTGGGAAATTCATTGCAAACAGATCATTCCCTAAGCACATAGTCATCAAGTTATCTAAAAAAAGAACATTAAGAGTTGTGAGGAAAAAGCACAAGGTAACCTATTAAGGAAAACCTATTAGATTAACAGCAGATTTCTCAGCAGAAGCCCTACAAGCTAGAAGGAATTGGAGCCTTATCTGCAGCCTCATAAACAAAACAATTATCAGCCAAGAAGTTTGTATCCAGTGAAAGTAGGCCTCATAAATGAAGAAATGATACAGTGTTTTTCAGAAAAGTAAATAATGAATTTGCCACTAACAAGCCAGCACTACCAGAACTACTAAAAGAAGCTCTAAATATTGAAACAAATCCTCAAAATATATCAAAACAAAACCTCCTTAAAGCATAAATCTCACAGAACCTATGTAACAACACAATAAAAAAAGAAAGAAAAAATATGGTATTCAGGCAAGAAAGAGCATGTTTAATAGAATAGTACCACACATCTCAATACTAACATTGAATGTAAATAGCCTAAATGCTCCACTTAAAAGAACAGAATGGCGGAATGAATAGTAATTCAACAACCAAGTATCTGCTGCCTCCAAGAGACTCACCTAACAAACAAGGACTCACATAAACTTAAGGTAAAGGGGTGGAAAAAGACATTCCATTCAGATGGACACCAAAAGTGAGCAGGAGTAGCTATTCTTATGTCATACAAAACAAACTTTAAAACAATAGTGGTTAAAAAAGACAAAGAGGGACATTATATAATGATATCAGGATCCTGTCCAACAGGAAAGTATCACAATCCTAAATATATATGCACTAATACTGGAGCTTCCAAACTTATAAAACAATTACTACTAGACCTAAGAAATGAGATAGCAACACAGTAATAGTGGGGGACTTTAATGCTCCACTGACAGCACTAGGCAGGTCATCAAGTCAGAAAGTCAACAAAGAAACAATGGATTTAAACTATACCCTAGAACAAATGAACGTAACAGATATTTACAGAACATACTATCCAATAACCACAGAATATACATTCTGTTCAGCAGAGCATGGAACATCCTACAACACAGACCATATGATAGGCTACAAAACAAGTCTCAATAAATTTAAGAAAATTGTAATTATATCAAGTACTCTTGCTGACCACAGTGGAATAAAATTGGATATCAACTCCAAAAGGAACCTTCAAAACTATGCAAATATATGGAAATTAAATAACCTGCTCCTAATGATCATTAGGTTAATACTAAAATCAAGATGGAAATTAAAAAAAAAATTTGAATTGAATGGTAGTAGTGACACAATCCATCAAAACCTCTGGGACACAGCAAAAGCAGTGCTAAGGGGAAAGTTCATAGCCTTAAATGCATACATCAAATGTTTGAAAGAGCACAAATAGGCAATCTAAGATCACACCTTAAGGAACCTAGAAAAACAAGGACAAACCAAACCCAAAACCAGCAGAAAAGAAATAACAAGATTAAATCAGAACTAAATGAAACTAAATAAAACAAACAAAAGTTACAAAAGATAAATGAAACAAAAAGCTGGTTCTTTGAAAAGATAAATAAAATTGACAGATCGTTGGCGAGATTAACCAAGAAAAGAGAGAAGATCCAAATAAACGTGATTAGAAATTAAATGGGAGATATTTTAACTGACACCACAGAAATGCAAATGATCATTCAAGGCTACTATGAACACCTTTACACACACAAACTAGCAAACTTCAGGGAGATTTATAAGTTCCTGGAAATATACAACCCTCCTAGCTTAAATCAGGAAGAATTAGAAATCCTGAACAGACCAATAAAAGCGACAAGATTTAAATGGTAATAAAATTGCCACCATAAAACAGTTCAGAACCAGAAAGATTCACAACTGAATTATATCAGACATTCATAAAAGAATTGGTACAAATCCTGATCACACTATTCCACAAGACAGAGAAAGAGAGAATCCTACCTAAATTATTCTATGAGGTTGGCATCACCCTAATATCAAAACCAGAGAAGGACATAACAAAAAAAGAAAACTACAGACCAATATCCCTGATGAAAGTATATGCAAAAATACTCAAAAAAACACTAGCTAACCGAATTCAACAGCATATCAAAAAAGATAATCCACCATGATCAAGTGGGTTTCATACCATGGATGCAGGGATGGTTTAACATCCACAAGTTAATAAATGTGATACACCCCACAAACAGAATTAAAAGCAAAAATAACATATCATCTCAATAGATGCAGAAAAACACTTGACAAAATCCAGAATCCTTTATGATTAAAACCCTCCGCAAAATCAGCATAGAAGGGACATTACATAATAAAAGACATTTATGACAAACCCACAGCCAACATACTACTGAATGGAGAAAATTTGAAAGCATTCCCTCTGAGATTTGGAACAAGACAAGTATTCTCACTCTTACCACTTCTATTCAACACAATACTGGAAGTCCTAGCCAGAATAAGCAGACAAGAGAAAGAAATACAGGGCATCTAAATTAGTAAAGAGGAATTCAAAATGTCACTTGACATGTTGATATGATTTTATACCTAGAAAACACTAAATACTCCTCCAAAAAGCTCCTAGAACTAATAAATGGATTCAGCAAAGTTTCAGATTAAAAAATTAATGCACACAAATCAGTAGCTCTGCTATACACCAACAGTGACCAAGCTGATAATCAAATCAAGAACTCAAACCTTTTAATAATAGTGGCCCAAAAAAACATATTAGAAATATACCTAACCAAGAAGTTGAAAGACCTTTAGAAGGAAAACTACAAAACACTGCTGAAAGAAATCACAGACAACACAAACAAATAGAAATACATCCTATGCTCATTGATGGGTAGAATCAGTATGGTGAAAATGATCATACTGCCAGAAGCAATCTATAAATTCAATGCAATTCTCATCAAAATACCACCATCATTCTTCATAGAATTAGAAATGACAATCTGAAAATTTATATGCAACCAAAAAAGAGCCCGCATAGCCAAAGCAAAGCTAAGCAAAAAGAACAAATCTGGACGCAGCACATTACCTTACTTCAAACTGTACTATAAGGCCATAGTCACCAAAACAGCATGGTACTGGTAAAAAAACAGGCACATAAACCAATGGAACAAAATAGAAAACCCAGAAATAAAACCAAATACAGCCAACTGATCCTCAACAAAACAAGCAAAAACATTAAGTGGGGAAAGGACATCCTATTCAACACATGGTGCTGGGATAATTGGCAAGCCACATGTAAAAGAATAAAAGTGGATCCTCATCTCTCACCTTATACAAAATTCAGCCCCAGATGGCTCAAGGACTTAAATATAAGACCTGAAACCCTACAAATTCTCTCACCTTATACAAAATTCAGTCTCAGATGGCTCAAGGACTTAAATCTAAGACCTGAAATCATACAAATTCTAGAAGATTTTCTGGGAAAATCCTTCTGCCATTAGCTCAGATGCAGACTTCATGACCAAGAACCCCAAAATAAATGCAGCAAAAACAATGATAAATAGGTGGGACTTAATTAAACTAAAACGTTTCTGCATAGCAAAAGAAACAATCAGCAGAGTAAACAGACAACACACAGTGTTGTAAAAAATCTTCACAATCTATACATCTGACAAAGGACTAATATCTAGAATCTACAAGGAACTCAAAGAAATTAGCAAGAAAAGCCCAAACAATCTCATCAAAAAATGGACTAAGGACATGAACAGACAATTTTCAAAATAAGATATATAAATTGCTATGAAACATATCAAAATGCTCAGCATCACCAATCATTAGAAAATCAAAACCACAATGTGATGTCAACTTACTCCTGCAAGAATGGCCATAATTTTAAAAAATAGATGTTGGCAGGGATGCAGTGAAAAGAGAGAACTGTGACAGCGCTGGTGGAAATGTAAATTAGTACAACAACTGTGGAAAACAGTGTGTATATTCCTTAAAGAACTAAGAACTGAAAGCAGAACTACCTTTTGATCCAACAATTCCACTACTGGGTATCTACCCAGAGGAAAAGAAGTCATTATACAAAAAAGATACTTGCACATGCATGTTTATAGCAGCACCATAACCAATTGCAAAAATGTGTAACCAACTCAAATGTCCATCAATCAATGATAAATTGTGATGTGTATATAAATCACTATATATATTTTTATAGTGTGTGTATATATAGTGTGTGTGCATATATGTAGATATCACTATATATTTATATTGTGTATATATGTATACACATATACATGGATTCACATGTATACATGTATGTGTGTATATACACACACACACAAACACACATACACACACCCACCATGAACTACTCTTCAGCCACAAAAAGGAATGGAATAATGGCATATCAGCAACCTAGATGGAATTGGAGACCATTATTCTAAGTGAAGTAACTCAGGAATGGAAAACCAAACATTGTATATTCTCACTCGTAAGTGAGAGGTAAGCTATGAGGATGCAAAAGCATAAGAATGATACGATGGACTTTGAGGACTTGGGGGACAGGGTGGGAGGTGGATGAGGGATAAAAAAAACTATGAATTGGGTACAGTGTATACTGCTCAGGGATGGGTGCACCAAAATCTCACATATCGCTACTAAAGAGATTATTCATGTAAACAAACTCCACCTGTTCCCCAAAAACCTATGGAAAAAAATAAATAATAAGCAAACAAACAAAAAACACTAACAATAGAAGGAAATTACTTCCACATAATAACAGCCGTATATGAAAAGTCTATAGCTAATGTCATACCTAACAGTAAAAAACTGAAAGCTTCCCCTAAGGTCAGGAACAGGCAAGAATGTCCACTCTAACTTCTATGTAGCATAATACAAGCCCTAGGCAAAGCAATTAAAAATAAATAAATAAATAAATAAATAGAATCTAAATCAGAAAAGTAGAAGTTAAATGACATGTTTGTAGATTCCATAATATTATATGTAGAAAACTAAGCACCCAATTAAAAAAAAACTCTAAGAACTAATAAATAAATTTGCAAATTTGCAAGATATAAAATCAAAATTTAAATCATTTCTACACATTAAAAACAAACTATCCAAGAGGGAAATTGAAAAAACTGTATTTACAGTAGTATCAAAAATAGCCTTCCATTCCACTAGAAGAAATGGAATATTTAGCAACAAACTTAACCAAGTAGGTGGAAGACATACACTGAAATTTGAAGCACGTTGTTGAAAGAAATTAAAGAAGCCACAAATAAATGGAAAGGCATCCTGCATCCAGTATTCATGGATTGGAAGACTAAATAGTATCAAATATCATCATACTATCAAAAATTATCTAAAGATTCAATGCAATTTTTATCAAAGTCCCAAATACAGCTTTTACAGAATTTGAAAATAAAAATACCATTAAGGGAGGAGACCACCCCTCATATCATTCTTATGCCCAATTTCTGTCTCCAAAGAAAGAAGAAGTAAAAGCTAAAAGGCAGAAATGAAATCCACATGCAGACAGCCCAGCACCACACCCTGGGCCTGGTAGTTAAAGATCGACCCCTGACCTAATCGGTTATGTTATCTACAGATTACAGACATTGTATAGAAATGCACTGTGAAAATCCCTATCTTGTTTTGTTCTGATCTAACAAGGGTGCATGGGTGCATGCATCCCCCAGTCATGTACCCCCTGCTTGCTCAATCAATCACGACCCTCTCACATGCACCCCCTTAGAGTTGTGAGCCCTTAAAAGGGACAGGAATTGCTCACTCGGGAAGCTCATCTCTTGAGACAGGAAGGAGTCTTGCCAATGCCCCTAGCTGAATAAACCCCTTCCTTCTTTAACTTTGTGTCTGAGGAGTTTTGTCTGCCGCTCGTCTTGACACACCACGATTTATACAAAACTGCAAAAAAGTCCCAAATAGACAAAAAAAAAAAAAAAAAAAAAAAAAAAAAGAGTAAGAAGAACAAACCTGGAGGCATCACATTTCCTGATTTCAAAATATATTACAAAATCACATTAATTAAAACCGTTTGGTACTGGCATAGAGGCAAACCTATAGACCAATGGAAAACATTAGAGAACCCTGAGATAAAACCATATATAAATGTAGTAAACCAACATTTAATAGGTGTGCTAGGAATACACAATTGGTAAAAGATAGTTTTTTGTGTTTTTTTTTTTTTCAACAAATGATGTTGGGAAAACTGGCTATCTCTCAGACACACACACACACACACACACACATTCACACACAGAAATTTGATCCTTATTCCATACTCACACACACACACACACACACCTCAAAATGGTTTAAAACATTAAATATAACACCCAAAACTGTAAAATTTCTTGAAGAAAACATAGGAAAATGTTTTACATTAATGTTGGCAGTAATTTCATGGCTATGACACCAAGAGCACAGGCAACAAAAGCAAAAATGGGCAGTGGAACTTACGGAACTACATCAAACTGTAAAGCCTCTGCACAGCAAAGGAAACAATAAACAAAAGGCTACCTATTGAAAGAGAGAACATATTTGAAAACCATATATCTTATAAACGATTAATATATAAAACATATAAAAAAATCTCATACAACCCAACAGCAATAAAAAACCAAATAACTAAATTTTAAAAGGGACCCATATCTAAAAATAGCTATGTCTTTAAGAAAGAAAAGCAAATGGCCAAAAAATTTTAAAAATTATATTCAATATCACTAATTACCAGGGAAATACAAATCAAGACCACATTTATAACTATCATACATATGTTAGTATGGCTGTATTTTAAAAAAACAAAAAACAAACAAACAGACAAAAACAACAAAAAACAGATAACTAGTGTTAGGGAAGATGTGAAGAAATTAGAACCCTGGTACACTGTTTCTGGGAAGGTCAAATGGTGACGTTGCTATGAAAAACAGTATGGAGGTTTATTAAAAAATTAAAAATAGAATTACTATATGAACTAGCAATTTTACTTCTGGATATTTTTCTAAAATAACTGAAATCAGGATCTTGAAGAGATATTTACACTCCCATGTTAACTTACGGTATTGTTTACAATTGTCAATGTATGCGAACAACCTAAATGACCATGGATGACTCAGTCTTAAAAAGAAAAAGAAAATCCAGGCAGATTCCACAACATGGGTGAACCTGGAAAATGTTATTCTAAGGGAAATAAACCAGTCACAGAAAGACAAACAATGTATGATCTCACTGATAAGTATATTCTAAATTAATCAAACTTACAGAAGCAAAGAGTAAAATGGTGGCTGTCAGGGGCTGGAGGAGGGGAAAATGGGGAATTATTCAATGCGTAAAGTTTCAGCATGAAAGATGAATAAGTTCCAGAGATCTTCTGCATAACATTGTTCCTATGGTTAGCAGTACTGTACTGTGCACATAAAAATGTGTCATGAGGGTAAATCTCATATTGTGTGCTTACCACAAAAAATAAAAGAAGCATGGGGTTTGCTATAAAAGTAAATTTCTCCTTAATAATTTCTATCACATTTTGAATCTGTATGGAGAAGGAAGGTAAAAAGTTAAACATGCAATCTCTACGTGCAGAACTTAAACACCTGCTCTTTCTCAGATCAGAAGTATAAGACACCTACCGGGGCCTCAGCTGAAAATTTCAGGAGAGCCACCCTGAGGAGCAAGGTGAACTAAATCTTACTCTGATTAACTTGAAAGAAGCAGATCCTTAGCCTATTTCCCAAACAAGTCAAAGGAGAAGTCTCTTTGGCAGAGGATAACATTTGCAGTCTCTATAGTTCTTTGTCTGGTCATGTAATTTAAAAAAATCTTGATATATGTGAAGCGTTAGAAAAATATAACCAAAAATCAAAGAAAAGCTTAAAAGAAAGAAAATTTATACATAATCCAAAAATTTGAGTTAGCGGAAAGGGATTTTTTAAAAATATCTGTGATTGATAAGCTAAATAAAACAGAGGATGAGAGACGAGAACAAACTGATGAATACAGAGAAATTCAAGAGGGAATTAAAATGGCTGAAAATAACTAAATGGATATTTTAAAAGTATAAAATTTAATTAAGTACTTGCTGGATGAATTTAACTGCAGGATTAATAAACATAAAGGCAGTTCATCACAAAAATGTATAAACGGAAGGACTGAGAGGAAGAAAATGGGGCAAAAAGAACAACTAATTCTAATCTATGGAGAAAGAAGATGGAATAATGCTTAACCCTGGAGGCATACTGATAAGATTGACAAAAAGGGCCTCGTGTTGTGTTGGAAATGTTCTATATTTCAGTCTTGGTGGTTATTCCATGTGTGTAAACATATGTAAGATTAATGACTAATATATGTAAACATTTTGCACTTTATATATGTTATAAGTGTGTTTAGTTGTGAACATTCATTGTTTTTACACTTCTATGTTTACTTTTCATTATATATATATATATATATATAAAACAATAGTATAAAGTGCTCAAAAAAATTTTGTTTTGAGACAGTCTCACTGTCGCTCAGGCTGGAATGCAGTGGCACAATCTCTGCACTCAGCTCAGTTCAGCCTCCAGCTCCCAGGTTCAAGCGATTCTCCTGCCTCAGGCTCCCGAATAGCTGGGATTACAAGCATGAGCCACCACCCTGGTTAATTTTTCTATTTTTAGTAGAGAGGGGCTTTCATCATGTTGGCCAAGGTGGTCTCAAACTCCTGATCTCAGATGATCCACCTGCCTCAGTCTCCCAAAGTGCTGGAATTACAGGCATGAGCCACTGCACCTGGCCCAAAATATATTTTGAGTAAATTGTATTTATTTATAATACCAGTATTGGTAGGTAAGATTGATTCAATCAAAAAACTCTTGAGTATCTCTAGTGTTATAATTGTACTCAGGTAAATCCATTAATAGATTTAAAATCTAATGTGGGAAAGATATGTGATGGAATCAAATACAATAATATAATAATTTGTTTAACTATTGTAGATGCAGTGATGTGGAGGCAAAAAAGAGAAGATTATTGATTAAAAGAAGATGAATTTACTTTGCCTGCAAGGTTTCAGAAATTATTCTTAATCAGAATTGACTCAGACACACAGTCTTTTTTCTAAGGCTTTGTGGTTGTATTTTAATAAATTATTACATGTAATATATACTCTATGGTAGTTCCTTCCAAGTATTTAACAGCTGCTTTGTAACAGCACTTTGAATCATTCATTTAAAATATATAGAAAAATGTTAGTACATAAACAATTTTCACTGTCACTCTGGATCTTTCAGCATACCCTCTCAGCCTGCAGCTCTACAGGGAATGAGGTGACAGGTTCAGTCTGTCAGCACTATCTGATATTCAGGGAGGAAGACAGCTTCTGAGAATGACAAAATGAAGGTTTTGAAGTGTGATAGGCCACTTTATAACATGGCTTCATGACTGACTGTGACTGCTACTTTTATGTCACTTTCTGACATACTTTAAAAGAACAGTTGTTGGAAATGCTAATAATTCAGTCCAATTGAGAGTGTTTCTTTTCAATGAAGTACTACAAAGACTATATTCAGGCACAAAAAAATGTATACCCTGAAGGAGATACCTGGTAGGATAATCAAATTTTCTTTAAATGACTGCTTCATATATTACTTATGAAGAGGAGAGTAAAATATTAACTCAGTACATAAGATAACACAAAAATAAGTAAATTTAAAATATTCAAGGGTAGAATAGACAAATGTTTGTGTTGTTTTTTTTACCCAGTATTTGTTCTATAATCTTTTTAACAAACTACTTTTGTATTTAGATATAGAGTAGATAACTGGCCATATATTGGTGATTTATGTTTTTTAAGAAATGCATATTTACAAATATATGTACTAGACATACTGCCAATTAATTATTCTATGTTAAGTTCTAATATTTGCATTGTAGTCTTTGAGGTGGGATCACAGCTTTATTTTGCACCCAATAGTCTGTATCTCCTTAATTCCCACTTTTTTTTTTTAACAGACTATCCTTCCTCTTTAAGATGAATGTTCTGAGTCCCCTTTTCACACTGGAAGCTTATCTGAAAGCCGAGCAAGGTCAGGAAACACAGGACAAATATCTAGTTAGGGGGTAACTAAGACTTTGTGCTTATTTTGTGATTGATTTTGTTGTGGGACTTTTTCTTAGTTCAGCTAAAGGCACACGGACACAAAAATTTAGGCTCACAGAACATTTGAAGGCTGAGAAAGGCACGGTTTTATTGGGTGAAAAGGGGAAAGAAAGTGAAACAGTGACCCTCCACAGAAACAGAGCATGTACAGGGAAACTACTGTTTTTAAAACCATAAGATCACATGAGACTTATTTACTATCACACAAATAGCATGGGAAAGACTTGCTCCCATTATTCAGTTACCTCCTATCAGGTCCCTCCCACAACTCCTCACATTTCAAAACCAATCATGCCTTCCCAACAGTCCCCCTAAGTCTTCACTCATTTCTGCATTAACTCAAAAGTCTACAGTCCAAAGTCTCATCCGAGAAGAGGCAAGTCCCTTCCGCCTGTGAGCCTATAAAATCAAGAGCATGTTAGTTACTTCTTAGTTACAATGGGGGTACAGGCATTGTGTAAATACAGCCATTCCAAATGGGAGAAATTGGCCAAAACAAGGGGCTATAAGCCCAACACAAGTCTGAAATCCAGCAGGGCAGTCAAATCTTAAATCTCCAAAATGATCTCCTTTGATTCCATGTCTCACATCCAGGTCACACTGATACAAGAGGTGGGTTCCCATTTTCTTGGGCAGCTCTGCTCCTGTGGCTTTGCAGGGCACAACCTCCCTCCTGGTTGCCTTCATGGGCTGGTGTTGAGTGTCTGTGACTTTTCCAGGTGCACAATGAAAGCTGTCAGTGGATCTACCATTTTGGAGTCTGGAGAATGGTGACACTCTTCTCACAGCTCCACCAGATAGTACCCCAGTAGGGACTCTGTGTGGGGGCTCCAAGCCCACATTTCACTTCTGCACAGCCCTAGCAGAGGTTCTCCATGAGGGCCCCACCCCTGCAGCAAACTTCTGACTGAGCATCCAGATGTTTCCATAAATC
Source organism: Macaca thibetana thibetana (assembly GCF_024542745.1). Lineage (NCBI taxonomy): Eukaryota > Metazoa > Chordata > Mammalia > Primates > Cercopithecidae > Macaca > Macaca thibetana. The sequence continues at coordinate 105,130,266 of NC_065578.1, read as the reverse complement.
CTCTGAAATCTAGGTGGAGGTTCCCAAACCCCAATTCTTGACTTCTGTGCACTTACAGGCTTAACACCACATGGAAGTTGCCAAGGCTTGGGGCTTGCACCCTTAAAAGCATCGCCTGAGATCTGTGTTTGCCCTTTTTAGCCATGATTGGAGTGGCTGGGATGCAGAGCATCAAGTCCCTAGGCTGCACACCTCACCAGGACCCTTGACCTGGTCCAGGAAAACATTTTTTTTTTTTTCTCCAAGGCCTTCAGGCCTGTGATGAGAGGGGCTACCTTGAAGACCTCTGACATGCCCTGGAAACATTTTCCCCATTGTCCTGGGGATTAACCTTTGGACCCTCATTACTTACTCAAATTTCTGCAGCCAGCTTGAATTTCTCCTCAGAAAATAGGATTCTCTTTTCTATCACATTGGCAGGCTACAAATTTTTCAAACTTTTATGCTCTGTTTCCCTTTTAAAACTGAATGCCTTTAATAGCACCCAAGTCACCTTTTGAATGCTTTGCTGCTTAGAAATTTCTTTGACCACATACACTAAATCATCTCTCTCAAGTTTAAAGTTTCACAAATCTCTAGGGCAGGGGCAAAATTCCACCAGTCTCTCTACTAAAACATAACAAGATCACATTTGCTGAATTTCCCAACAAATTCCTCATCTCTATCTGATACCACATTAGCCTAGATTTCATTGTCCATATCGCTATTAGCATTGTGGGCAAAGCCATTCAACAAGTCTCTGGGAAGTTTCAAACTTTCCCATTTTCCTGTCTTCTTCTGAGCCCCTCCAAACTGTTCCAACCTTTGCCTGCTACCCAGTTTCAAAGTCACTACCACATTTTCGGTTATCTACGGCAGCACCCTACTGTACTGGTAAAAATTTACTATATTAGTCCATTTTCATGCTGCTGGTAATGACATACCCAAGACTGGGAGACTGGGCAATTTATAAAAAAAAAAAAAAGAGGTTTAATGGACTCATATTTCCATCTGCCTGAGGAGGCCTCAAAATCATGGTAGAAGGCAAGGAGGAGCAAGTCACATCTTACATGGATAGCGGCAGGCAAAACGAGAGCTTGTGCAGGGAAACTTGTTTTTAAAACCATCAGATCTCATGAGACTTATTTACTATCACAAGAACAGCATGGGAAAGACCTGCCATCATGATTCAGTTACCTCCCACTCAGTCCCTCCTACAACACATGGAAATTCAAGATGAGATTTGGGTGTGAACACAGTCAAACCATAATGCTAACAATTAGAAAAGCAAAAATGGCATCATTTGCCACAGGTGATTGTTATGCAATTGATTGATCTCTCTTTTTTTTTTTTTTTTTTTGAGACAGAGTGTTGCTCAGTCACCTAGGCTGGAGTGCAGTGGCCGGATCTCAGCTCACTGCAAGCTCCCCCTCCTGGGTTCACGCCATTCTCCTGCCTCAGCCTCCCGAGTAGCTGGGACTACAGGCGCCCGCCACCACACCCGGCTAGTTTTTTGTATTTTTAGTAGAGACGGGGTTTCACCGTGTTAACCAGGATGGTCTCGATCTCCTGACCTCGTGATCCACCCATCTCGGCCTCCCAAAGCGCTGGGATTACAGGCTTGAGCTACCGTGCCCGGCCGATTGATCTATTTTTTTTTTAGCGAATTTAAATATATGTGTAAATAAATAGATAATGCATTGGAAGGAGTAGATAAGAAGTGTTAAAAGTAGAAACAGCCACAGACAAGGGAAGAAAGAGTCATTAGTGGGGGTTACTAGGTCAAAATATAATAGACATCTAATTCAAAGGCAATGGCAATATTACTAGTATACCATATCTATTGTCTGGGTCATTAAAATTGCTTATGGGTCACTAGGGATACTTTTATGTTCTGAATGATGATAAATGATTTTCCAGTGCTCTTTGATATCTTGCCCTTTTTATAGAGGGTTGATTTTCTCTTTCCCTGAGTTCTCTGTGTTCTCTAAAAATAAACACTACCACCTGAGCAACATGAGAATACCTGGGCCCCTTGAAAACTAAAAGCACAAATACAGAGGCATGATATGATTTATAATTACAATCATTACACAAATTATTCATTCGATGAATATGTATTGACTTCTCATTAGATGCCTAATATTATATTTGTCTCTGGTGATAAGGGATAAATTACAAAGCCTTTGCATCCAAAGAAGTTAATGCAACTATAGGAGAAAGACAATATGCGGGAATACATATAAATAAGTAAAATACTCCTCTGGTAGTGTCAGAGGCATTTGAACCACAGCAACTCCATTTTGAGTGACGAAAAGGAAGAGGAAGCTGAGACTTGTTGGGCTGCATTCCCAGAAAATTAGGCATTCCTAGCTTCTAGATGTTTATGGTTAAGGGAACAAATTAATAATGTCTTCTAAGACACAGACAGAGTGTTCAGATATTCTGATATCTAGAGAACAAAGTCATTCCTAATTTTGCTTTAAAGATAATAATATTGATTCTTGCAAAACATAGTAATTAAGAAAATGAATTCTTTATCACAAAACCTTGTAGCAGAACACATCTCCCATATATACAAACATTGTACCTAGGGTGAATATGTTGCTTCTCTTACTTTCAGGAACATCCTACTCTGTCTATGGAGTAGCTGTCCTTTTACTACTTTACTTTCTTAATAAACTTGCTTTTTCTTTGCACTGTGGACACTAAATTCTTTCTTGCATAAGATCAAATAACCCTTTCTTGGGGTCCAGACTGGAAATACTTTCCAGTAACAGTAGGAGTGATGTTGGTGATGACAATGATAATGCACATTATCATGTAGTGAGAAAGTTCTTAAGCACTTTTATGTTATCAATATATTAATCTCCATTTTATCATAGATGCAATGTGTTCAATGTACAGATGAGAAAATGAGACACTGATAAAACTTTAAAAAAATAAATAAACATGGTAAGGAAATTTTCAGTGAATGCTGGAATATCCACTGATACACAATTGTGTGAAAGAGAAAAAAGCAATAAAAATAAAAATAAAAAAAAGACCAGTAAATAAAAAGAAGAATGTAAGAGGATAGGTCCCACAGTTATGCAGTGATAGATTATGTAAAACTTTTTAGGCCATGATAAGAGGTTTAATTTTGTACTAAAATCAGTGGGAAGTTATAAATGCATTTAGAACTAGGACTACTGTGATTAAACTTTAAAAAAAATCAATCTGCACTGCTTTGTGGAAAATAGAGCTTAAAGGTATCAAACTGGAAGCAAGAAAATCAGTTAAATATTATGGTAGTGCTACCAAGCAATGGTGTGGGTAGGTGGCAAAAATAAATAAATAAATAAATAAATAAATAAATGGAAGTAATCAAATTCAGAATGTATTTTGAAGACAGTCTTAAAAAGTACTGAAAGTTGACCAACCTGAGCCTTTTATATAAGGGGCTACAGTTCAGACATGCACAATTGGCTGTAATTACACCATCCAGAGCTAAAAAGACTAAAAAGACTTCTGAAAAGGCATGGCAATCCTTGGAAAATATCATGCCCCTTTTATAACTGCATCTGCTAAGGGATTAGAATGTAGGCTGAAGCTGCTGGAAGCTAAATATACAATATAAAGAAAGAACCTTCCTGAGAATGGAGCACGAAGGAATTAGCATCAAGACAGAGAGAGACACTGCGGTGCAAATTTTTTTTTTTTTTTTTTTTTGACTAACTGAATCCAACTCTATGTGAAACCAATTCTGCTTTTCAGATGTTTTAAATGGGTTAGAACAGGGATTTTTGTCACTTGCAAGTGAAATTTTCCACACTATTTTGTAGCAGGTTAGAAAATACTGATAATTTATGATCTAGCTTCTATTATTAAACAAATGAAGTAAGTGGTATAAACTTGCTATGCCAAAGTTTCCTTCTATGTAAAATGGGAATGATGATACTATCAACATCCTATGGTCGGTTTAAGAACTAAAGGGTATAATATGCCCTTCAATCCATAACTGGCACAAAGACAGGAGAGTAAAAAATGACAATGAGTCTTATTTCTCCTTTCATGTTTTAACCATTAGCCTACATAGAACAACAATTCAATTTTGGGGAGTTACTTTGTATATTCCTGACTCTATGCCTTTATTATGCTGTACCTAACAGCATTATTTCATGTAAGAAACATTTAATATGGTTGTGTGTATTGAGTATTGTATATTGTTAAGCATACAAAAATGAAAATATGTAATTCTTGCTCTTGACATATCCAAATTAAGTTGAAATGCATTATGACATTTATTGAATAGTATTTGTATAAGTGTGTGTGCGTGTACATGTGTATATGTTAATTATAAATGTCAATAAAAAGGAAGAATGAAGAAATATAACATGAAAGCAAAGCAGAGGAAAATGAGGGACTGGGCAATGAAACGGAGGGGAGTGGATGGAGAGTGAAGTTGAGGTACCCAGATTTCTTTGGATTTGCCCTGATTATCTCTATTCCTCTTGTGCAACTATTAAAATACTTTTGGCAAACAATTATGCCATAGACCATTTGTTAAAATTTATCCTAATAATTATGAAGACAAAAATATACTTATATGTTACAAAGAAGGAAGAAGGCAACTGTGAGGAATTTGGGAGGCCGAGGCGGGTGGATCACGAGGTCAGGAGATCGAGACCATTCTAGCTAACCCAGTGAAACCCCGTCTCTACTAAAAAACACACAAGAAATTAGCCGGGCGTGGTGGTGGGCGCCTGTAGTCCCAGCTACTCGGGAGGCTGAGGCAGGAGAATGGCATGAACCCAGGAGGCAGAAATTACAGTGAGCCAAGATGGCGCCACTGCACTCCAGCCTGGGCGACAGAGCGAGACTCCGTCTCAAAAAAAAAAAAAAAAAAAAAAAAATATATATATATATATATATATATATATATATATACACACACACACACACACACACACAAATCTCCCATTTGCTATTTTATTGGTCAACACCCATCATCCTGAGATTGTGCATAATGAATTACATATTATGAAATAGTAAATAGTTCTTCTTTTTCTGTGCATATTTTTGTAATTTTTAGATTGACCCTTGATTTGGATGTCCAAAAACCATAGATGCAATAGAAGAATGGAACAAATTTGTACACTTTGTCAATAAAAACTTTATCTTCAGCTCCAGACTTTAGACACCTATATGAAGCTTCCAGGGATTGCTTTTGCCAGCTTCTCTTCCTGAAATACTCTCTCTTGAATATTTGAAATGGTCACTCACTCTCCTAAAATATTTCTCCTCATAGATAATTTCATCATCATAGTCTTATCAAAAATGGCACCATCTGGCAATATCTGATCTTTTATCTCACTTTATTTTCTTGTAAAGCTGTTATCAAAACCTCTTCACTGACTTGTTTTCTCTCTCCTAATATGTAAGATACTTGAAAAAAGACATTTTGATTTTTTTCCACAATTTTAACACCAAAGTTCAAACACCATATTCTTATTAGATACTTGAGCCATCTGTGGGCAACATAGTAGCTGCCAGGAAAAAAAATGATGAATAAAAATAAAGTAAAAAAAAAAATTCCTTAAAATATTTTATTTTGAGACAGTTGTGGATTCACATGCAGTTTTAAGAAATAATTGAAAAAAAAAATTTTTACGCTAAACACCAGATAACCCAAATGTTTTCCCATTTTATAAGGCAGTCAGTTTTCGTAGTCAGCTAGTCTCTTCACCCTTTAAAACTACTGGAAAAAGAGCATTACCATTCAATCAAGCTGAATCTACTGTTTATTTATTCTTATGTCACATTCCCCACCCTTCATGTGTTTGCTCAATCAAATCAACTTAACACAATTATAGAAAAAATAAATCACACTCCAGATCATAAACAGAAAAATGAACAGTATCTTCTATTCTTGCACATTTACGTGGACATATTTTGTAAAGATACAAAGAAAATGGTCCAGGTGAGGTGGTTCCTGCTTGTAATCCCAGCACTTTGGGAGGCCAAGGCGGGCGGATCACTTGAGGTCAGGAGTTTGAGACCAACCTGGTCACCATGGTGAAACCCCATCTCTACTAAAAATACAAAAATTAGCCTGGTGTGGTGGCATGCGCCTGTAATCCCAGCTACTCAGGAGGCCGAGGCAGGATAATCGCTTGAACTCGGGAGGTGGAGGTTGCCATGAGCCAAGATCACGCCATTGCACACCAGTTGGGGGACAGAGCAAGACTCCATCTCAAATAAATAAATAAATAAATAAATAAATTTATTAATAAAGCACGAATGTTACATGATGTCAGTTCATTTTCAGATTTCTTTCTCAGTAGATGATTATCATAGACATTTTATTACAATGCAAAGAACAGAAAAAGAAATGACTTATAGAAATAGAAGATACATAGTATTTTTCACCAAAACTCTCAAAATATACATTATAAGGATATAATTTGTTTAAAACAAAACTTTATTGCCTAATGATTCAATTAGTTTATTTTTGGAATCATTCATTTATTGATTCATTAAATATCCATGCAACATGTTTATATTGAACACTTAGAATGTGCCAGGCACTATATAGGGGTTGTATGCTTCAGAGAACAAAATATCTTGTTTTCATGAATTCTAAGCTCTAACTGGAGCATACACACACACACACACACACGTGTGTGTGTATACCCACAGAGACAAAGCAATAAAATATGTAGTCTAGTGGTGATACATCTATGCAGGAAAATAAAGCAGTGAAGAGAGTAGAGAAGCATAGGGCACTGGGGAGTGAGCAGCTGTAATTTTAAATAGTAAAGTAGAATGGCGAGAGAAAGCCTCCTTTGAAGTGATTTTTGTTTAAAGACGTGAAGAAAGTAATCAGAGAATCACATTCTGTCCTTGGGAAAAAAAAACTGGCCAAGCAGTAGGAACAGCAAGAACAATGAACATGGGGCAGTTATGTGCCTACTATGAAAGAGCAGAGTGGGTAGAGAAGCAGGAGGCTTGGTCAGAGAGGAAATAGGAGCTGCATAATTTAGGGCTTTGAAAGCCAGTGTGACACCTTTGGCTTTTGCCCTGAATGTGATGAAAGGGACCTGTATATTTAGAGCAGGGAGTATCATCCTTTTACTTTTGCTTCTTTGGATCACTCTAGCTGCCAATAGAGAGGCAAGGGCAAAAGCAAGGAGACCATTAGAAGTTGTAAATTGCAAAGAATTCTTAAGCCATTATCAATCTGTAAGAGTTGAGAAATGAAAATATAAAAGCTTCCCATTCATATATATATATATATATATATATATATATATGGAGAGAACAGTTAATATCTCTGAAGGCTTTCAATAAGTATTAAGTAGCTGAAAAAATTTCCCTGGAAGAAAGCTCCAGGCTGCCCCTTTCATCATTGCCCTAACTCATTCACTATACAAAACTTCACACATACTCTCCTTATCTATGTGTAAAACACTGATATTTCTTTCTCTCCATTGTGTTCACCTTTTTGGTTTAAGGAAATGTAAGTGTTAAGCTTCAGTTATCCTTTTTTCATCTTTTAAGGCTTTGTGCATTAAGCATAACCCATACTTTGAATCATACATCAAAACAATTAATGTACGTACTGAATTATAGAGTTGAATATAAAAAGGAACTTCATCTCCACTTGATGTACAATATATGTGAAATTTCCATTTGAATTAATGGAATTCATACACAGGCTCTGTGAAGAAATACTTTTTAGGAGCTTTTAGAAGATTTATCAGACTATGTGTATAGCTCAATTTTTTCCATATATCTATTGACTTTTTTGCTTAATTGGTTAATAAGAGTGCTTAAAAATTGACCTGACCACAAAACTCTTAATATTTTAATATAAAACAGAGTATCTTCAAAATTATATCTGTAAGACTAATTGCTAAATGGCTGACTTATGCATACACGAATTCTGTTCCTGTGAAATTATTTTTCTAATCTTCCACTTAGTGATCACCATCCTCAAATGCTTACTTTTTCTAATGCTGTTTAATTTCAATGCCCTCTTTCTAATGCCAGCCAATTTTAGATGGTTGTCTGCATGTAAGGAAACTTACTAGCTATTATGGAGCCATAAAAAGTGATAGAGAATCCCTACCCTGAAGGAATTTGTAATTGGTTATTTTAATGCAAATTTGAGTATAGTAACTGTTATACTCAAGGTGTGAGTTTAGAATTTTTTCTATACCAGATAACAACTGAACTAGACCAGAAGAAAGAATAAGAGTTCAATAATCAGAGATGAGATATACTAATCACCTGCACCTTAAAGATAACCTATCACTTTTGTGGCTTTGTTTGAAATAGTTTTTAAACAATCACTAGCATTTTTATATTTGTAATTCTGTAAACACCTCCGCATAAACCAATATTATGTATTTAACATATATTTTTGGAATGCTAAGTATATACCAGGTGCTACTTAAGAATATAACATATATCCACTCATTAAATACTTATAACGATTTTCCGAAGTAGGTACTATCTTTATCCAACTTTACAAATTAGTATCTTGTACACTTATTCCCCTACAGTCCTTTATTTCACACAGCAGCAAGCCACTCAGAGCACACACCTCCCTGCTCTAAACTCTCCAATAGATGCCCAAACTACCTAAAGAAAGATCAGAATTTCTGATTGAAGTCTATAAAATATTACATAATCTGGCCCCTGTCTAATTCTCTGTTAGTTTCTCCTACAATTCTCTCTATCACTGTACCCCAGCCACATAAGCCTTCTTCTGGTTCCTGCATACAGTTAACCGATCTCATTCCCCTCTTAGGTTTTGTGCTTATTCTTTCCTCTGCTTGCAATGTTGTGCCCACATATCGTCCTATAGCTTGTTCTTCTTTCTCATAACCAATAAAATATCAAATTACCAGAGAGACACAGCTCACATATTCTAAGTATTTGTCACTTTCTATTTTACTATTTTTCTATTTTACTCTCCTCTATCAAATTCTTTATGCTCTTAAGAAAATAAGTGTTTTCCATTTCAATTTTTGTTTCTAAGATCCTAGTCTGTGTCCCCCACTTTTGAGATTTAAGCTTATTGAAGGCAGAGAGACCTTGTTTATTTTACAACACAGAATTCTTGCGGCTATAAAAGCACTATGGCCAAAAGTACTCTTGGTAAATAGCTGCTGAATGAATAAATGGTTACATAAAGTAACTTCAAATCTATTTTTAAGACTTTAGGTTTCTATATAACTTTTCATACTTCCCAATCTATGCTCTTAATTGGAAAATGTTCAAATTAGCAGACAACGCATCTGCCAATGACTTAATCTTAAATTTCCAAGCTTTCAGAACTGTGAGAGATAAAATTTTGTTATTTGTAAGCCATCCAGCCTATAGTACTTAGTTATAGATGCCTGAACAAACTGAGACAAAGAGCTAAATTATTGTCTAATAGAACATTGTCAAATAAACTGAACTGATGGTATTTTAGCACATTCCATCTGGTTTTTGAGCTAATAATCTAGATGACCCTGATATACCTTTTTGTGTGTAAATATTTACTATCAAGATTTCCCATAATTACTTGCTTTTATACTTGGCATTCTATTGTAGGGAAAGAGCCTTAAATATAAAGCATGTCGTTGGGTGGAGGTGATATATATCGCCACACCGAGGGCATTACCAGGAGGGGTTTCCCATCATATCTCCCTTATTTTCCTATTAGGGCCTACGAGGTCATGTGTTTCAGATGGAATAGCTTCCAGAGGGAGGACAGCTATAAAGCTACATCTGGCTTTATACTAGGAAGAAAAATAAGCCTAAATTTTGTTGTGTGTCTGTAATCTGTAAGTTAATTTATCACAAAAATGCAGCATAGTCTAGTTTATCTTAATAACATGAGCAAATTATAGTTTTGAAAACTATGCAAGTATTTTCTAAAATTTGTAATGTCTGTCTAATAAAACTGCATGATAATATAAACAGACTATAGTTTTTGAAAATATGTTATTATTTTCTGAAACCTATGTAATGCCTGCCTAATAGAGCCACATATAAGTGGACAAATTAATTAGCAAGCAACATGATACATTTCCATTCCTTCCACTCACAGTCTCTTGGCCACAATTGGTGAAAAGGGAACAATCTACCTGCAAGTGAAATATGAAGGAGCACACTGAATATGTGATGGTGAGCTCTCACTGTCTAAACCAGAGTGTTATATTATCAAAGGAGATACTACGACACAAACATTGACCCTAATCATATTTAAGTAGGTATAAAAGATTCAAGTACAAATTCTAAAATATTTTTTAAATTAGCTACTACAAAAAGGATTTCAGGTAATAATCCACCTTGAATTTGTTATAGCTAGAAATTATCCTTAGACCAACAGATATTTTAGCTTTCAGAAATAAAAATACACAAGACCTGGATAATGAATGAAATGTTAATATACATACTTAAGTTATACCTTTGCTGCTAGAACTCACTGGAAATTTGCAGTGTAATGGTATTTATAATTACACAGTAGCCATTGTAAAGTCAACTTGCCATGGAATCCACACATCTAAAAATGTAATTCTCTGAATGTAATTATTACCAAATGAAGGGATTCTAAATTGTCATGCCTTCTTGAAACGACATTTATACCAATGTAAATCAGTTTATCTAAATTTTGGTATTTTTGTGGCTATTTAATATATATTATGTGGCTACAATGTGCAGGTCTTAAAAACTGAACATTCTAAACTTCTTTGATGGTATTGCAGACTCCTTTTGTTAAAATTAAGAAATTGTTCAATGGAGTAAGACAATTTAGAAAACATTTAAAAAGAATATACGTGATTCAGAAATATGGTATTTATTCTTCCTTTTTCAAAATAATTATTTTCGAGAACAATTTTTAAAAATAGTTATCAGTGAGTCAGAGGTAAGACAATACGCCTTTCTTGTTTTGACTCTAGTCAGGCTCCTCTAAGACCTCTAGACCCGGACCTTTGTGTCAGTCATTGTAATGTCTACATTTCTTAATTTTGGTAAGGAATTTACTAAGTTAGTTTAGGGAGAATCTCTCATCCTTCATATATGATCCCCTAAATATCTGATCAAGTTCCACAACCTCACATTTCCCCACGTGATATCTGATCACCCTGATTTAAGTTCAGCAAGAATCCTGTTAGGTCTTTATAACCAGAATCTCCCTCAATGCCTGATATTTCTTCTTAGTAATTTTTCCATCCACTGATCCACACCCTGATTCTTGGCAATAAATCCTCACTTGCCCATCCTATATTGGGAATTCAGCCCAACTCTATGCTGAGATCTCTTGCCCTCCACTGCAATAGTTCCTGAATAAAATCTGTTTTTTTGTTTGTTTGTTTGTTTTTTAATTTGTTTCTTTGTTTTTTAACTGTCCAACTGTGGTTTCCTTCAACAGTTAGCAACCATAAATACAGAAATCGTTTCACCAATAAAAATGATAATTAAAATGCCAAGTGGGTAATAGAAAAATAAGTGCTAATTTGGTAAATTAGAGTTAATTTCTTTAGATGAAGGAAGCTAAATATGAAATTGTAGCAGTGGAGAAAAGAATTGTTTTTCAGGACACAGAGAGTACAACATCAATATAAATGCGGAGATAAAACAGAAATGATATATTCAGGTGAACATTAAAGGACTGATTTAGCTGATACTGCGGTTTTCATAATAGGCATAATCCTATTAGTTTTAATACAAGTTAAAATGTATTGAGCGTACTGTTCTAAGTGCTTTGCAGGTGCTTTGTCTTTTAATCCTTATAAGCACTTTATGAGGTAGGGACTATTGTTATCCTCATTTTAGATATAGTTTTAAAAAGTAAAACTCACACCAAAATGGAAAATAAAACATGAATGCTCATAAACCAAGTACCTTGTGAAAGTCAGGATTGGGAGGAGGCCTGGAGAGAAAAAGAAACCATGGTTTTAGGAGGCAAGCACGTGCAGAGGCGATGCATGCCAATAGAGTTATAACTTCTGTGATCAAATCCCTTTCAAAACCTCTCATTATTAGCTTGTCTAGCTTGCTTAAGTCAGTTCTTTTTAAATAATCAGTGTTCACCTGTTGTTTTTCATCTCATTATTTAATCTTATTTCCTGTAACCACACTTCCCTATGGCCCTAGTGGTGGTGACAGCCTCTTTGTTACTACCAGCAGGACAGCCATATCCTTTGGTATTTCAAAAGTTTTCCTGCACCCTAAAAATAGTTTTATAAATAGCCCCTCTGTAGTCTGGCAGGGAGACCACATTAAGGTTAGGAAGAGGGACATCCCGTTTCCTAAGCCTTTGGACACTCTTCTACAGTGTGCCAGGAAAGTTCCAAATTTTACCTCATTCAACCATAGGCCATATTGAGTCTAGGCCTTAATTAACTAACACAGCACATGAATTACTCCTCTCCAAGGTGTTCAACTCAATTCACTAAATTTTAAATACTGTTGCAAGAAATGTGTCCCATTAAGCCTTCTATTTTGTCCAACTTGCTCAATCATTCTTCTGCTCTCCACATATACACCATACGCTCCTGCAGAAATAGATTTGTGAGACTATCTTTTCTCAATGGTTGTCTCCTCTTACAGGCCTTTACATCTTATGAGAGATGGTGCTGGAGTGAACCTCTTTAATGACTTGCAGCCATAAGAATGTCAATGGTAGTTCTGAGATAACTAACCTTCAACTTTTTAGGCAATTTCTCCAGATGAAGTTACAGAAAGACTTCTATGCAGAGGAGGAACTGGCTTCTTCAAAAAGGGGAAGGAGGTCTGCCTCCAGTGGCAAGTGAGGTTTAGGGAAACTTGGAAATTCGAAATTCTTGGCCTTATCTATACCTGCCAAAATGTCCTTGTGTTCTAAGGTCCTATTTATTCCTTACCAGTGTGCTTACTTTAACATAAGAGTTGTAGAGTGTGAAACATTTGACAATCTATGTATCTCTTCATCTTAGATTCAGTCTGAAACTCCCAATTATTACAGGAGACAAGGGATATTTAAAAATTCCCACGGAAGTGCTTAATTGTATGTCAATCACTTTTAATTTCTCTTTTCTTCATATATACACTTCAACACCTTTCTAAGAAGCCAGATGACTCTATAAATGCAATAAATACTATTTCTAACACAACAGTGGCATAGTCACTTGTACTCTCAGCATATTGATCTGAACCTATACCATATTCCATACAACCAGTTGATTGATTAGTCATAATCATATTGCTTACCATGGATATCTTATGTTCCATTTTCCCCCAGCTTGGTGGTTATCTCTGAGCTCCTTTAATAGGTGAACAGCCCAATCCAAGAATTCCATTGGGAGGGTTTGTTTCCTAGAAACAATTTCAGTACCAAGTACTGTATTAAATGAGTTAAATCACAGATCAGATACATTCTGTCAAATTAGGATAATTTGAGGGTTTAATGAAGTATGAGCAGAAAATAGAGAAAACATAGAAAATTATGCAGCATACTGAGATTAAAAACTATAGAATTACAAACACTCAAGACCCAAAATGTTTAGGAAAGGAAGCACTATCCAAAACTTGAAAAACAATAATAATATAAAAGTATTGTACTGGGTGGCAGAGATTACAATGATCCAAGATTGCACCAGTGCACTCCAGCCTGGGAGACAGAGCGAGACTCCGTCTCAAAAAAAAAAAAAAAAAAAAAAAAAAAAAAAAAAAAAAAAATGAAAGAAAAAAGAAAAAAAGGTTACCCCGAGAACAGGAGATACTTTCATTTAATGAGCACCTAAAGCTGGATATGACCCTAGTGGGAGTAGAAATAATAAGTACCCATAATTACTCTACTTCTTCCTTCTCTTTTCCCTCTGGGTCTTCCAACTGGCTAAACCAAAAGAAAAACAGAATTCCATTGTATATATATACTACATTTTAAAAAATTCCATTTGGTCACAAAAAAAGAATGAAATCATGCCATTTACAGCAATGTGGATGGAACTGGAGGTCATTATTTTAAATTAAATGGGCCAGGAAGAGAATGACAAGAATCATATGTTCTCACTCATATGTGGGAGCTAAAAAATTTGTTCACATGGATGTAGAGTGGAAAAATAGAGAAGAGAGACTAGGAAGAGTGAGTAAGGAGAAGTGGGAGGATGAAGAGAAGTTTCTTAATGAGTACAAACATACAGTTCAATAGAAGGAATAAATCCAATGTTTGATAGCAGAGTAGGGGGACTGTAGTTGACAAAATTGTATTGTACTTGAGTGATGGACGCCTTAAGTACTCTGACTTGATCACTATCCATTATATACATGTAGCAAGATTCCACATGTACCATATATTTGTACAAATATACAGTGGAAAAGAGAGAGAGAGAAAAAAGGAAGTTTGGGCACAGAACAAATTGGAAAAGCATGGAAAGCCAATCTGGAGGGGCAAGTGAGTGATATCTCACAAATAATACATATGATGACCTTTCTCTCCTTAATATCTCTGCTCAGGTATCTAACGGGTTTTTCAAGCTTATCAGGCGAAGTCTAAAATCTGCCCCTCCTGGGTTCTTCCTAAATCAGAAAAAATATCCTCACTGAATCATGTGTTTAGACAAGCAAACTCAGTGTCATCTTTGACTCTTCAAACTCTATCATATATTGTATCAGCAAAATATACTCAACCTACCATCTGAATCCAGAAATACAGGCTGACTCTGACTAGTTCGTGCTTTCTCTGCTGTGACTACTCTAGTCAAAATGACCACTGAAATAACCTTCTTGATATTCTTTCTGCTTTCTAACCTTAAACACTTGTAGAATATTTTATAATTACTGTGATCCTATAAAAATAGGCCATTTCATCTTTCCCATGTTTAAAACATTAAGAAGACTTCCCATTGTATTTAAAATAAAATCCAAAGTCTATATTATGGCTGATAAGGCTCTAAAATCTATAAAATTTAGATATCTTTATATCCATATTTTCTAAATCTTTTTGTCTCAGGCGTTCTACTTTAGTCACCCTGACCTGCTTCAATTTCCTTGATCACTACCAAGCAAATTCCTGCCACAGGGCCCTTGTCGATCCTCTACCTGGAATTCTTTCATTCCACATATTCAGAGGCTTTCTAAATTCATATGTATCTCTGCCAAAATATCACTTTCTCAGATAGCTCATCCCAAATTACCCTATATAAAAGTGTATGTATGTATATGTGTATGTGTATATATGTCAATAGATACTAAGATAGTATGATGTGGCCAAATGATCTCAATAGTGATTCTCAAATGTTTGTTTATTACAATGTAATTAAATTATAAAATATAGTTTTATAAAAATACTTTATTGAAACATGTAAATATAAAGCACATTCTTCTCTTACAGCAAATTTTAAAACTATTAACATAAATGAAAGTGTGTATAAACTGTAAGGTATTGACAGATTGAAAATAATTTTATAAAACATATTTTACTTATATCCTAATGACTTTTTCTTTAATACTAACTCACCCCTAATTTTGAGGTGGAATTTCAGCCATTTTTGTTTCTTTGAAACTTTTTTAGTAGCTAAAATTTACACTGGAGCGGAGGTGGAAGAACTTGCTCAATGGCATTAAATTATGTCCAGTATTTTTCTTTGGCTAAATGCTTCCTATGACACCTTAAAGTTGTGTGAGAACATTAAAGAGAAAATCTTGCTTTATGCTCTCAACTTTCCTATTTTAGGGTTTACAGTTTGTTTGTTTGACATGCAGAAAATAAACAAAAGGAAATATAATAATAATTCTGCATATCATTATTTACAGGAGTACATATTGTGACAACTTTCTAGATGTTTTAAAAATATGTATACTCTCAATTGCTATGAACTTTGATTCTGCATATAAATTCTATTACAAAATATGTAATACCTAGAGAAGGTTTTCTGAGACATATACTTTTACAATTGGTCAGGAGCGGTGCCTCACGCCTGTAATCCCAGCACTTTGTGGGGTCAAGGAGGGTAGATCACCTGAGGTCAGGAGTTTGAGACCAGCCTGGCAAACATGATGAAACCCTTTCTCTACCAAAAATACAAAAATTATCTGGGCTTGGTGGCAGGCACCTGTAGTCCCAGCTATTCAGGAGGCTGAGGTGGGAAAAATCACTTGAACACAGGAGGTGGAGGTTGCAGTGAGCCGAGATTGTGCCACTGCACCTCAGCCTGGGTGACAGAGCGATACTCCATTTCGAAAAAAAAAATAATAATAATACAATTTAGGAATCTGTCAATTCAAGACTGCTTTAGAAATAAAATATATTTTAAAAAATCTCTTTTTTGTGAGCATGCATTGTTTTAAAATAAAGGGGGGATGGTAAATTATATATAATCGAGATTTCTTAACACAGAAGCTTTAATTGGTTTCATCATAGTTGCAAACTTACTTTTCCTATGTAGTGATCATTAGAGAAAATAATGGCATTTTTCTCAGCGGAAAATTGATTTCCGAATTTAGAAACTAGGTGTAATTTGACATTTTACTAACACCGTTGCTATTTACATGACGGTGATATAGATGTTGAATTATATTTTACCCTGAAGGCAGCAAATGGAAACTAATAGTTTCAGGTAAAAAGTTAGCGGAAGCTCGCAGTTTCACAGATGCCCATGTCTTCTTTCTCTTGCTCTCATTATGGAACAACAAATATCAAGTAGAACTGAGATTTTGCCTGAGTGGTCGTGGTGACTCAGCCTTGACTTGTGAATGTGAAATAGGCTTCAGTTCAGAGACTTTTCTACATCACATTGTGTGCTATTTGGTGCTCTGACTCACAATATCTTTTTGTAAGAGTGAAAAAAAGGCAGTTGTACTCACAGTTCTCATCATCTCTAATTTCACAAGCCTTCATAGCATTTGCTTTGTTCCTTACTAGTATGAAATATCAGGCCTCCATACTATTTCCAAAGACAAAAATAGAAATGTAGACAGGTGAATTCAGAAAGAAGCTGATTTAGCAAAAATATGCAATGGGAGATAATTCAAACAGAAAACAATATTCTTACCTCTGTTCCTTTAGTGATTTGCAAACAAGTTGGGAGACTTGAAAGACCTGTGACCTATGTAAAAAGCAATTTTCACATGACTATTTTATTCATTAGCTGCCTCACTTCTGGTTGTTTCCTTTTGTAGATGAAACAGAAAATATTCTCTTAGACTGATATGTTTATAGGTTTATTTTTATTTTCAAACCTGAAATGTATTTAAAAGAAAACTTTCAAATTACAAATTTTAATGCTTAGAATGTATTTAATGTAGTATATAAGAATCTCTTATGTATAATGTTCATAATATTCTTCAAATTTAAACTTTTTAACTTATTGCACTCATTGCATTCATTGCACTTGTCAAAAACTATTTTGCCTAAAATCTGAATGGATTTTAATTTTTAAGTTAATATTTGATAGAGTTTGGATATTTGTCCCTGCTAACATCTCATGTTGAATTGTAATTCCCAATGCTGGAGGTGGGGCCTGGTTGTGAAGTAGGATTTTACCCTGACCCCTACGTGGGACTCCAATAGGGTGCCTTTGTTGCTCAGCCCACTGCTCTCCATTTCTTGTGGGAGGCAGCACATAAGCAAGGACTGGAGTGCTGGAGTGCTGGAATCAGCTGGCTGCTTCAGTGCTAGCGCGATCAAGCTCCACTCATTCTGATCTGCTGCATTCCACCCTTCTCAGGAGGGAGCACACAGGTGAGTGGATGCAGGAGCCACAGCAAGTGCTTTTGAGTGCTGGTGGGAGTGAACTCCACGCGGGCCCTGTGGCAGCGTCCAGGCGGGGCGCCTGAGACTCACAAAGCCCCGGGGTGCATGTTACAGTGCTCTCTCAGCTCTGCCCCCCATGGATGGCTTGAGTGTTTACAGCTCAGTGGGCCCTCCACCATTTCCATGAGGCAGCTGTCCTTCACCATCAAGGGCAAAGAGACAGTATAACAGCCTTTTGTATTTGTACTCATGGCTCCTGAGCTCTCGTGCGGTGTCCAGGAAAAATGAGGTCATAAGAACGAATTAAAGAATGATAAATGCAGAACATTTTATTGCCTCTGAAAGTGGCTGTCAGTGGGTAGAAGAGCTAAAACAGGGATGAGGTAGGTAAATAATGTTCACCTGGAGTCTGGCCATCTCAGGCGAGATTTGTCTCTGAAGTTACGCCATCAAGCTGTTCCTCTGAAGTCAAGCTGCTCCTCTAAAGTCAAGCTGCTTCTCTGCAACATCCAGCCATAGTCTCTGACACCCAGCTGCTTCGCTCCTCTCTGTCGGCTGACTCTGGGGTCTTTATAGGCACAGAATGGGGGTGGGATGGGCCATGAGTAGCTTAGAAAAAGGCAACATTCTAGCTGGAAAACAGGGATAGAATTTCTCACTTTGGGCCACGGTTTCAGGCCTCTCTGCTTGATGGTGGGGTTGTGTCAGGGACTTGCCCTTTTCTGCCTAAAATTTCTCTGCCCTGTGTCCCTATCATTTCCTCACTATGAAGAGGCACATCCAACTGCCATTAGAATATGGATAATGACTGATCTTAGCTACTTTCTGCTGATAGGGGGGCATTGTTTTGGGGAGAATGACATTCAGATTTCTCCCAGACGTCTACTTAAGGGTCCCTGGCAAAAGAGAGCCATCATCTGAGGCTCCAGTTGTCTGACTCTTTGGAGTTTGATGGCCTCTAGGCAAGAAGAAACAAGCTTTACAAGTTTAAGTATGCATGGATTAAATATGCGTATTGCACAATAAGGGGTTAAAAAGAGAGAATCTAGTACCAAAGATTTTAGAAAGAAGAAATGAAATATGATAATCATTCTGAAAATGACATAGAACAGAACAAAGGTAAGAACAGCAAGCATAGACAAGACTATAAAGAGGAAACTCATGGGAGGTTAATTATTAATACTTCCTTTTGTGATTTTTAGCTTGAGGTCCCTGATCTCTTCACATTGGTACTTTGAGTGTTCTTCTGGGTTGACAGAAGTAACTTTGTCAGCTTCCCAGGCCTTTATTCAGTTACGATAAATCCAACAATCTATTATAGTGACTTCACTGCCATAAGAGTAGAAGGAAGTAGAGTATAAGGTCCCTCCCAATCTGGACTTATAGAGGGAGAAAGGGAAGAAAGTACCTTTACCATTACTAGGTCTCCTGGGTTAAATGGAGGTGGCCCTAGTTCAAGGGATTGGGCCTTTGGCAGTTGTGTCAGTTCCTGTTGGAAATGGGCCAAATAAGTTATATGTTTAATCAAATCACAGGTTTCTTGATCTAACAATAAGCCATTTTGGAGAAGAGGCCATCCGTACATTATTTCAAAGGGACTCAAACCTATCTTTAAGGGTTGTTTCTAATATGTAGTCGGGCTATGGGGAGAAGGGTTGTCCAGGGGAGATGAGACTCCTGAGACCGTTTCTGATGTGCTTTTTGATAATATCATCTGTGTTTTCTACCTTTCCTGAGGATTGTGGTCTCCAAGCTCAATGACAATGGTACTGTATCCTTAGTGCCTTTGAGACCCCCCTGGGTGACAGCCACCTTGAAAGGAGACCATTAATGCTCTGGAGCTACTTAGGGGGTGCAAAGCAAGGACTCATCTCATTAATTAGTACTTTTATCACCTCAGAGAATTTCTCTGTCTGACATGGAAATGCTTCTACCCTGTTAGTGAAGGTATTCATCCATACTTACAGGTACTGGATGCCCCTTGCCTTTGGCATATGGGTAAAATCCTCTTGCCAGTCTTTCACTGAGTAGCCTCCTGTCCTTTCAGATCTGGGGAAAGAAGCTGTCACTTAAGGGGATTATTTTTAAGGCAAATCTTATAAGCATTAACTACCTGTTTAACCATTTGTATCAGGTTTTTTACCTGCGAACAATCTCTGGGCCGCTTGACAGGTTTCATTTTTACCTGGGTAGAAGACCTGATGAAGGCTTTTAAGAACTTTCCATTGCTTGGCAGCCAGTAGAGGAAGCTTGCTGTCTTCCGATTATAGCCATCCTAAGGACTGAAAGATGTATCCTCAAGAGGTGGCCCATTCTACTTCCTCAGGAGAATTTTGAGGTTTTATTTCTCTTATGGGGCCCTCCCAGGTCAGTGGGGCTTCGAGTGGATGAGAAATCTGGGACCTTCTCACTGCTGATTTAGCTGCTTGGTTCACCAATCTATTTCCCTCAGCTACTTCATCCATCCTTTTTTGATGGCCTTTACAATGTATTACTGCCATTTCCTGTGGAAGGAAAACCAAGGATAATAATCTTTTAATTTCCTGATGGTATTTAATGGGAGATCCATTAGCTGTAAGGAAGTTTCTTTCTTTCCAAAGAGTGGCATGGACATGGAGGACTAGGAAAGTGTACTCAGAATCAATTTAAATGCTAACTGCTTTCCCTTTGCTTAATTCAAGCACCCTTACGAGGGCAATTTGCTCGGCTAGTTAAGCATTTGTACCTGAGGAGAGAGCCATGCTCTCAACAATATCATTCAGAGTAACTATCATATACCCTGCTTTATGGATCCCTTGTTCTACGAAAGAACTTCTGTATGCAAAGAGAATCCAGTCTGGGTTCTCTAGGGGGGTTTCCTGGAGGCCCTCTCTGACCCCATAGGTTTGTACTACTACCGGTTCACAGTAACGTTCAAGCTCCCCACCTTCCTCTGGGAGGAAGGTGGCTGGATTTGAGAAGAGTCAGGTTCTTCATTGGACTGAAGATCCCTCTAATAGCAGAGCTCGACACCTGAGGAGGTAGTTGTCCATTAGCCAGAGACCGCCCCCAAGAAGACAGCAGTCCTGCCACATTATGTGTGGTTCGGGTGGGTTCCTCATGATGCCTGGGCAATCCTTCCTAAAATGCTCTGGCTTACCGCATCTGTAGCAGTGAATAGGTGCACCTTGGGAATCGTGAAGTTTGTGGGCTTGCACGATGGCCATTAAAGCCTTTGCCTCTTTCCTGTGTTGCCTTTTTCTCTCCTGGGCCTCCTTATATCTATTATAAAATACCAAGGTGGCCACTTTCAGCAGGTACTCTAAAATACTGTCTGGTCCCAGGGCCTATTTCTGCAGGTGAAAGGACACAAAGATGTGTACCCACCGCCCCCCCCCGCTACACCCTATTGCTGAACCCTTTGCTCTGCTCTCTAATCTTTGCACATACCAGAGATTTCGTAAGTTCTGTGAGTACCTGTTTTTCTGCACGTACCAGAGATTTTATAAGTTCTGAGGCAGGGTCACAAGACGTGTTTAAGTAAGATAAACTCTTGCTGCCATAAACCGGTTGTGCAACCTGACACAATATAATTAACTGTCTTTGTGTAAAACTGCTCTCCCGCCTCAAAGGTTGAACCGAAATATCAGAAATGGCGGGAACCAATCATAGTTAGCCAAATCGCCTTGTTCAAACACTAGCCAATCATACATCTGATTTGTATAATAATTCTATGCCCACTTTTCTTAGACTATATAACACTGTTCGGGGCTCAGTGGGGGAGCTCTCTCCTGCCCGTCTCGTTTCACGAGAGAGTGAGAGTTCCAGGTTCGAACCTGTAATAAAGATCCTTGCTGCTTAGCTTTGACTCTGGACTCTGGTGGTCTTCTTTGGGGAATAAACTGTCTGGGCATAACACAGGTTCTTCCTGATATCAGGGGCTCCCTGCATAATAAATTTATCCTTTAGGATAAGTTGTCCCTCTACTGAATCAGGAGATAGAAAGGTATGTTTTACTAAGGCCCCTCTTAGGCTTTCCAGGAAGGCAGTGGGGTTCTCATCCAACCCCTGGTCTATTATGGATAGCTTGGTATATTTGAGAGGGTTAGTTCTAGTCCTACATAATCCTCCATTATGCACGCCTGAAAGTGTCTCCTCTTCCATTCTCCCATGTCATCGCTGGGATCCCATTTAAGGTCATCCAGGTATACTGTTTCTCTTCCAGTTGGATAAAATTCAGGCTCTTTCTTGACACTATATGTAATACGAATCTCATCCCCAAATCTCTCTGCCACCTGCAGGGTGGCCTGCTTCTCAGTGTTAGTCAGGATTTGATTCAAAAATAACATAACATCTTTCCAGGAGATTTCAATACTTGGGTTAAATTCTGGAAAGCCTCTATATATCTGTCAAGATCATCTGAAAACTTGTCAAGATCCCCCTTAATTTGCCTTAACTCCTGTAGAGAGAATGGGACCTGGACCTTACTGGAGCCAAGTTCACCAGGCACCTGTTGGAGGGGTAAGAGGAAGACTGGGGCTTGTCTTCGGTGAGGATTTCTAGGAGTGGGCAAGTGAGAGAGAGAAACTCGATAGGGAGGATGGGGTGGACCTGGAGGGGCAGGGCCGGAGGGAGTTGGCTCCCCTGCTGGAGGTGCCACTCAGTTTCATTTCTTTAGTTTCTTGGAATTGTCCCTTGTAGCCTCTCCTGAGATGGCAAACAGGAGGGCTGGATCAATCCTACACTGTGAGCAAAGGTCTGGACTACCCTTCAAGGTAAAGAAATGCTGCACATATGGGGCCTCAGACCATTTGCCCTCAGGTTTACAGAATACGTCTAACTGCAGGATGCTATCAAACTTAATGGTTCCTTCCGGAGGCCAAGACACTCCTTCCTGTAGATCATTATTTGGCCAAATCTCTTTACAAAGGGCTAAAGACATTTTTTTTCTTTAGAGTCTGAGGGCCAAAGCAGTCCCAGTGATCCAGGATACCCTACAGATGAATATAGACTGAAGATGATGAAGACAGTTGATTGCCCATTCTGAAAGGAAGGGAATCATGTCCCTTCCCTCTTTCAGCAAAAACTTAGGATGTGAGGAGAAAGAAAATGGGCATTCCCATTTATCTCTTTTGTCTTTTTTTCCCCCTGAGTCCTGGTACTCTTAGATGGATGCCACCCATGAGTGCCATTGTGATCTGCAGCCATGAAGCAGGGAGGGCCTAGAGAATAGGAATTATCCACACTCACCTACACCTCCATGTTCCCTACTGTTGGCAACGTTTGGGTTCCCTGGCCCTTATCTCTGCCATGGAGCATGGCCTCCTTCCATGAAGTGGGACCTTCATTGCCAGAAATTAGTCCCGCCCCTTTACATTGTGCCTGTTGCCTGGATCCCTCAGATCTGACTTTCCTTTTTAGGGCTTCAACCCAAAGTTTAGAATTGAATTTGGACCAAACTTGTTTATCAGGGAGTACATAGATTGATTGAGATTAAGTCCCAATGGGGACCTGTCAAATTACAGCTATTAGCCAGTAGGGTCATTCCTCCACTGCTTCCCTATGATAAGCAGAATGCTGAAGTAGGGAAGAAAAGCCCCTTTGCATAAAAAACATAAAATTAAAAAACAAAACAAAACAAAACAGCTTAAGTGTGGGGAAAAAACCACTTGCTCTATGAAAATGGGTTCCTTTAATTATTGTATCATTCCTCTGGCTCAAACCAAGCTGGATCCCTTGGTCAGGGGAGAAAAGACCTTATGAGCCCATAGCAGGAGGGGACAGTGTGCAAGAAACACTGGCCAACTGCATGGAGCCCCTGGCCCCCAGCATTTCCCTGGGGCCCTGGTGGCAGCCGCTGTTCTTTCCTGCCCCATGTAGCTGTTGGGCACTTGCAGGCTGCAGACCCTTCCAAGCACCCCAGCTGGGATGGGAGGGGGTGAGCAGGAAAGCTGCTGTGCACCACACATGCTTGCAGCTGTCGGGATTGGGGTGGTGGTCCTACATCTAAGGACAAATGGAAATCTTATTGTTCTGAATTGCATATCTGGTGGCTGGGCCAAACACTCATTCTAATTAGTAATATTTTTTCAGTTTGTAGCTAAACACTTATCATTATAGGAGAAAAAATAGAAGCCATTTCAAACTGTGAAAGAAGAAAGAGAAAGATATCATAGAAAAGTCTGGGTGTCGTGATTGACACTCTAATAGGCAGTCAGGGACAAGGCCAGTCTAGGGGCCTTCTGGCAGCACCAAGGAGTGGCCTCATCCAGATGCTTTTAGTTGCCCCAGGACTTTATTTTGGTCCCACACAATGGCTAGATATCTATGTAGGGAAACAGAGCCAAAATTCCTTCTACCCAAAGAAAGAGACAGGTGGCAGGGTTGCAACCTGTCCTCTGCAAATGGCACAGCTCAGGGAAAAATCTGAGGACAAGAAGTTTTGAAAAAAAGTGAAGAGTCTGATCCAGCCAATCCACATTTACTCACCCTTCTTACAAATTCCAGATGAGCTCCCTTATGAAGCAGGATATTTCCCTGACCCCTTCATGGGACTTGCAACAACGGTGCCTCAGTTAGTCAGTCTGCCGCTCTCAATGCCTCATGGGAGTGAGTACATGAGTGAATGAGCTGGAAAGTGGAGTGCATGAGCTCGAGAATCACCCAGACACTTCAGCGCTGGTGGGATCAAACTCCGTTCACTCAGATCTGGTGCATTACACTGCTCACAGGAGGGAGCACACAGGGGAGTGGGTGCAGTAGCTGGAGCGAGTGGTTTTTGGTACTGGCAGGAGTAAACTCTATGCAGTCCCCAAGGTAGCATCCAGGCGGGGTGCTGGAGACTTCTGAAGTCCCAGGGAGCATGTTACAGTGTTCTTTTAGCTCTGCTGTCTGAGGAAGGCTTAAGTGATAATAGCTCAGTGAGTCCTCCACCCTCTCACATGAGGCAGATGCCCTTGGCTAGTCAGAGCAAAGGGTCAGTATGACTGCCTTTTGTATCCACACTTGTGGTTCCTGAGCTCTTGTCCAGTATCCAGGAATAATGAGATTACATGAACAAACTGAAGGATGGTAAATGCAGAGGATTTTATTGACGATGAAAGTGGCTCTCAGCCAGAAGAGGATCTAAAAAGGGAATTGGGTAGGTAGGTAATTTTCCCCTGGAGTTCAACCCTCTCCAGCCAGATTCTTCTCCACAGTTACACTGTCAAACTGTCCCTCTAAAGTCAAGCCACAAGTACATTTTATGCTTCTCTTCAACATCCAGCCATAGTCTCTGACATTCTGCTGATTCTCTCCTTTCTTCTGGCTGAGGGTAGGGTCTTTATAAGCAAGGGATGGGGGAAGGTGTGGGCCATGGGTAGTTTAGGAAAAGGCAACATTTGTGGAAAAAAACAGGAACAAAATTTCTCACTTTGGGCCACAGTATCAGGTCTTTTGTCTTGAGGGTAGGGTTTTGTCCTTTTTTGCCCAGAATTTCTTTGTCCCCAAACTTATCACTTCGAGGTGATTGGATCATGGGGGTGACTCTCTCAGGAACGGCTGGGGCTATCCCCTTGGTGATAAGTGAGCTCTTACTCTGAGCTCACACAAAATTTGGTGGTTTAAAAATGCATGACATCTCCTCACTCACTCTCTCTCTTTTGCTTACTCATGCTTCATCTATGTGAACTGCCTGCTCCTGCTTTGTCTTCCAACTTGACTGTAAGCTTCCTGAGGCCTCCCTGCAACCTGACACCAGAACCATGAGCCAATTAAATCTCTCCTTTTTTAAATAAATTACTCACTGTCAGGTATTTCTTTATAGCAATGAAAGAAAGGCCTAATAAAATAATGTTAATAATCTGAGTCACCCATGTTTTTTGGTAAATTGGTTAAAAGACCATATAGTTTTACAAAGTAATAATTCAGTGTTTTTTTACACTATAATCCCATAGTGTCTGTTTAAACATCAGACCATCCTTTAAACTAGTCTTCTGAAAGTCCTTTTTTGCAGCCATTTCAGTAGTTGTTCATATTTATTACTTGTATATGAAATAATAGAATGATATTTAAATGATACTCTGGGCCATGAATACATTTCTCAGAAAGTTTTTTTGTTGAAATTTAACATAATCAAATTACATTGATTAAATTATTTATGGTAAAAATTCCATCTACCACTAGGAAAAACTTAACTCTGCATTTTTCAAAGTGTAGTTATTTCCCAAATAAATAAAATATGGCAAAAAACTGTGCATTTTGTGGGTCAACATATATGCTATGTCTTCTACAGCTGTTGTCTTCTGAATTACTTTAGGACGAACCATCCTGTTTCATACATAAGTATCTAAAATATGTAAATTTTTTCTCTGAATACGTGATTAGTTTCTTTCTAGTCAAAGGAGATTTCCCCCATGATCAAATTCAATCATCTTTCTATATTTTGGAATTCTGCTTGAAATATGCTTATTTTTATTTATGAAAAATGTGCCAGAATATCTGCAAGTGCAATTTTGTAACACTTATTGTAGCATATTTTCCAATTTAAAATCGAGTTTACAGCTAGAAATAGCAGAACAAATGAAAGAAATATCATTATGAATTTTTAAATGCTGTGAATTCAATAGCATGGCTAAGAAAACTAATAACAATGCTTTGGCAATATTTTTATTTTAAGATCATAGTAAGAGTGGACAGAACATGTTTAATAAATGAAACTGATATAAATCTAGAATATATCATTTTAAAGGTTTTTCACTCAGCACACAATAGTTCATATTAAAAAAAAGCATTTAAAACTGAATTTGGATAAACTGCACATATTGATATGGTCCCATGGTCTTTCATTTTTAGACGTTTTCAATGCTGTGCCAGTTATTGATTTATTGTCTCTAATGTATAAATTTCCCCTTTTTACCTGCTCTGTGAAAATAAATCAACCCTTCTAAACATTTTTCTGTTAACATTTTACACTGAAGCTTTGTCAATAAGCAGTGGTGAAGAAACATTGAAGAATATAAAGTTTTGTTTTCTGCTCTTCTTGCATTCATTTGGTATGTTCCTGCACTGTACCTGGCTTTTCCTGGCACTAGGCTCCTGTAGTGCCTACAGCTTCACCACTGCCTTCCTCCTGTTATGCATGGAGGCCAGCAGCATTTAGCAACCAGTTGCTCTCCTCTGGTACCACTTTTGGCTGGTTTTGTAGAAAACTGCCCCTGGTGAGACACACCCCCATGAATTACTTTCACCACACCTTGGAGAACATTTTTCTGGCAAGTCCACCATAGCCATTTCTCTGCTCTTCAGTGAGTCACAGCTGTGTATTCTCCAAGAAAATTTTGTAAGACACATATGTGTCTTTGGAGAAGGGGGTGTTATTTCTTGTATGTCCTGTCTCAGCCATGGAGTAATAATTCTTATTTTGAACTTTTTTTCTATAGTCAGTGAATTTACTAGAGATTCTGGGGTATGTTAGCTTATGCAGGTAGATATATCTCCATTCACAAATTGTTTGGTTGTCTGAAACTTGGACTCAGCCGTAGACTAAAGTTAATGAGACTGAATTGCCAGATCATCTGTGGCATAATTCAGAGCAGGAGATGTAAAGGATTAGGGAGGTAGAGCAAATGAACTGAATTTATTATCCAATTTTCATTTGTAGTTTTGATGCTTTTATTGGAACAAATTACCATAACCACTGTTTAAGTTTCTTGTGCTTTAAATTTACCAAAAACTTTGTGACTGAAAACCTCATACATGTATCATCTTACAGTTCTGGCAATCAGAAATCCAAAATAAACCTTAGTAAGCTAACATCAAGGTATTTGAAGTGTTCAGGTCTTTCTACAAATTTTAGTGGAGAATTTGTTTTGTTAGTTTTTCAGCTTTTAGTGATCACCTATACTTCTTGGTTTGTGGTCTCTTTTCATGTTCAAAGCCAGTAGTATTGAAGCTTCTCTCCTAATTGAATTCTACATCTGACAGCACATCTTTTCTTTATGATTCTGACCCTTCTTCCTCCCTCATACAAATACCTTTGTGTTTATATTGGGAGTCTCTGGATAATTCAGGATAATCTTCCATTGTGAAGATCCTTAATTTAATGAATGTACAATGTACTTTTGCCATGTAAGGTAACATGCTCATAGGTTCTGACATTAAGACATGGGCATCTTAGGGAGACTGTATTTAGTTTATCAAACTCTCCGTTACTGGTATGAAGCTGTTGATCTGATTAATTCCTTATTCTCCATACTAATCTGCAAGTGGTTTGCTTTTACCCGGTAGGCCCAACAGTGTAGTTCTAGAATGTTGTTTCAGGGCTTTTCCAATTCTTTTCCCTGTCATAATATAGTCAATAGGGAGATTGATCATCTTGACAATTCGAGAAACATCTAAGTGGTCTACTAAGCTAATGACATTCTACTGATTAAACCTGATAAGGAGGAAGTCGCAAGTACATTTTATGAAAAAGAAGGTGGAAAATGTACCCAACACAGTTTCATAAACCTGCCCTCCCAGTGTAGATTTTGTTATTTCAGTGGTCTGGAGTATGTCAAGATAGCTTCTCCAAAGAGAAAGGCAAGTTGTCATACTTCTCATTATCTACTATGAGCAAAGTATGCAATACTTAGTAGTCTATTTTGGAATTTTCAAGTATTGTGTACTACATTTTAGTGTACTACTTTGGCTCATCTACAGAATTGTACACAAGAAGTCCATTTATAAGTGAGTACAAGAGGAAAAGAAGATGACTCCACAGCAAATTCAGATTCAGTCTGTAATATAAGGCATTCTAATACTTGGGCCTTGTAATTCAACAGATTTATTAATATTTACAATGTATGCAGCATATAGGAATGCTATATGAGTCTCTAGTGAGCAGAAATAGAAAAATTGCAGAGAAAATCTCCAGGATTTTGAATAAAATCTGTGCCATGTTTAGCATATGATACTATTCTCTTTCTGAGAAACAGAATCTGACTTGCTACTGGGTCTTGGTAGAGAATGAAAGCCCAACCATGGTGGAACCTCAGATGATCAACATACCTTAGCTTTGTGTCACTTGTCACAACATTAGGCATGATCAGGAATTCATTTCAGACCAAATAAAGTGCTGAAATAAACTTGTATTCGTGTAATGAATTTGTTTTACCACATATTTCATCACCTGAAGAAGCTGGTCTATTTGAAAGATACACTGGCATATTGAAGACTCATTTTGACACCAGTTGAGAAAGAGATGCCTAAAAGGATAAAATGTATTCAGAATACAGTATGTTTTAAATAAAAATTCCTTATATAGTATGGTTTTCCACACAGCCAGAATGCTTGAGTCTGAAAAAAATAAATGTGAAAATGGGAGTACCTCCTACCATAATATACCTAAAAATCTACCCAATTGCAGAATAATTGTTTCCTACGTGGTAAGCTTGAGCTCAGTTTCTTTGGAGATATTAATTCTCAAAGTGGAATGAATCTAGAAAGAAAACTGAATTAATGGTTTCGCTAAATTGAAAGAGGAGACTACCTCCTGGACTTTTGGGGCTCCCTATGCCATTAAACTAATGGGAAAAAAGGAGAATTAATCTACTGGATGGAGTGATTCACTTTAATTTTTAAGTGAAAATGTATTCCTTCTACATAATGAAGTCAAAGTAGACTATATGTACATCCCAGGAGATTCTCTGGTGCACTTTCCAAGTATATTCACTCTCAACTGTAAACATTGATAGAAAATTGCAGCAATCAGAAAAAACAACAAACAAACAAACAAACAAACAAAAAACATCCTGAGGGTTTCAGACTTTCTGAGAATGACGATTTAGGTCAGTGCAGAAAAGAATCTTGACCAGAGGAGGTGAACTCAAGGGCAGGGAAATGCTGAAATGGTAGTTAAAGAATGAAGCCGTAGATGTCAATTAAGGCCTTGAGAACAATTACAGAAATCAAGATTGGTAACTTTGGATGTTTTCTATTTTTCTCATCACATATGTGTATTTATTTGTATATATTAATCATCGTTTCCTTTATTCTTTACATTTTCATTTTTTATACAGCAGCAGAATGTCTGCATTAGAAACCTCTACATGAAGGGCTTTCCTCAACACCATGTGGCAAATTCCAGAGGAATGATTTTTAGGAAATTTCAGCAGTGCATCTCTACAGTGACTGCTCTGTCATTCAGCAAGCAATAGTCTTGACATCTCCAAGATGAATCTTCAGTCTTATATCTTTGAACTGCAGGCAAAGGCTCTCCTATAGCTCAGTCCTATGGGAAATGACTATGACTGTTACTTCAATAAGTTTTGGAGGTATGTTTACTTCTTACTAACCAACTTATTATAACCTCGACTCCTGTTGTAGTTAACAGTTTTTTTTACAGTAAACTGTTCAAATACTGTGTGGTTACTATCTCTGGATTGGTCATATATATATATATATAATAAATTACATTGGTTCTATAATATTGAACTGATCTTAAATATCTGGTGTTAACCTCACTTGGTTATTTTGCATGTATTTATTATACTATTCAATTTTCTAAATTTATGTTACCTATTTTTGCATCTATATTTACTTTGGATATTAGTTGGGGTTTTTAACCAATCAACGTTAGTTAACACACGTTATATCTACCAAATTGGCTTACAAATAAAAGAACACTCATAAATTAAGTAAAAAATCCAAGAATTATCATGTTCACATGACTTAAGTAAGCCTTTAATAAGCAAGCTGACTTTAAAATTATTGATAAAATAAAAATGAAATATCCTCAGAATTGTCAGCATACACTTTTGTCTGGGTTTTATATTTGTCTTTGCTAGATATTTTGAGATATCAGTGTTTGTCACAGAAAGTTCTGGAACCATAAATCTAGTCACAACAAAACAATTTTTGAGTCAATTTTTTGATAAGTGAAACTGATTTAATATTGTCGATTTAATGAAAACTGCTGAATATTCTGGTGAAATAATTTCACTGGTGAAAATGTCCATGTAGTAAACCTTAATTTTCACAGAATATAAACTGGTTAACAAGAAAACACGTAAATATTCTAGATAAACTCTTAAAAATATTAATGTATAAGCTCTGTAGGTGAAGTTTTTGTGTTATTTAAAATATTCTTATTAAATGGTTAGGTCATTTCTAATTCAGAAAATGTTGGAAACATGTTCTAAAAACTGTAGAATTCTTCTCATTCATAAAATGCTAATACCTGCTAGGCAGCTTAGGATTTCTTGCTTCCTCAGTTTTCACTAAAACTTACTTCCTTGATTTTCACTAAAATTTAAGGTTACTAAGGATAAGAATTATAGTTTTTGTATATATATATATTTATATATGTAATATACCTAAAGATGTGTTATTACTGAGATAAAGAATAATGTTTTCTAATTCAGGAGTTATATTAAAGTTAATTTAAATTATAGGCTTTTAAAGGTTATTTATGAAACATAGTAGTAAGAAACTTGTAAGTAGGGGAGAGATATGTGACAAAAGTAATGTATGTGAAAATGTATTTTTGGTAAGAAAAGTTATAAAAAAAGATAATTTTGTATGAGAAAAGATGTCATATGGTTAATTTTTTGACCTGGGATAAAATGACTGGTTATTTAAAGAAGAAGGAGAAAATCTGGGATTGAATGGAAAGTCGAGACATGTTGTGGATAGTCTCTGTAAGTCATATGTAGTTTTTCATGTTTCTCTGTGTATCTATCTTCAAGCACATATGGAGAAAACAGAAAGTTGAAAAAGTTTAGATAACAAAACATTATTTAAAATCTGATAGACAACTGGAGAAATTTCATTAAACTTTTCATAGTTAAAACTCTTAGTCTTGATTAAGTTAAAATAAGAAATATTGTAAGGAAATGTACTAGCAGTTTAGCAATTATTTTTTAATATAGTTAAGCATGAAGCCAGATTTAGGGTGGAGCCAAATCTCACATACATGCTTGCACTACTTCATATTATGTTTGCTATTTTGCATGGATAGTTCTAGCACTGTAGTAATTACTGGTCACGTGTCTAGAGTGAACTTCTTGATTGCACAGGATGTGTGGTAATGTTGGTGCACTTACAAACACTGAATTGTGTATTAGGAATAAAATATTAATCATATGACTTTTAGGCTCTAAGAAACATTTCAGCCTCCAAGGTAAACTGAGTTGGAAACATTTAGGGTTAGTTTCTTGTTTATTTGTTTTTGCTTCTGATTTTCATTTCTTTGCTCTTTTTTTTTTCTTTGGGTTTATGACTTGTCTAAGCATAAATATAAGACCATTGATGAGTTTTATTTTCTAGTGGAAGAATTTTATTTGGTTCTGTGAAGAGTTACTTTGTTTCCTGTGGATTTCTAGCAAGTCATCATTTGCTTTATTTATTTATTTATTTTTTGAGGCAGAGTCTCACTCTGTCACCAAGGCTGGAATACAATAGCATCATCTTGGCTGACTGCAACCTCTGCCTCCTGGGTGCAAGTGATTTGCCTGCCAGAGTCTCCCGAGTAGCTGGGGTTACAGGCACCTGCCACAACATCCAGCTAATTTTTGCATTTTTAGTACAGATGGAGTTTCACAACGTTGGCCACGCTGGTCTCATACCCCTGACCTCAGGTGATCCACCTGCCTCAGCCTACCAAAGTACTGGGATTACAGGCATGAGCCACCGAGCCCAGCCCATTTGTTCTATTCATCTAAAATTCCTCGGCTACCTTTGTTGGGCCTGCAGGAATTGATGGAGCACATCAACCACTTGGAATTTGACTGGTTTTGTTTGCTTCTGATTATTAAAAACCATTATTAAAAACAAGTGACATTCACTTGAATGAAGTAGTAGTAAAAATGTGAGACTTTCTAGTGAATTTTGATCCCAACCATTTTATTACTTATGGGCCTTCATGTGTGTACTCAAAAACAAAATATGTGCAAGTATTGCACTGGTTTGAAGATTTTGGTGTTAAAAGTTAGCAAATCAGTTGTCAGTACTGTATCTAGAAACCAATCTTGGAAGTATGCAATGATGCTCTTTTTAAATAGTTGAAAATAAATTATTTTGTTTTTTTCTTACTTTTTCCTTGTTTTGTTGTATAGTATTTAAGTGAAAGGAGATAATTTATTCTTATTTCACTTACCAGGTTTTAATGATGGAGAGAAAAAAGTGAGTTGTCTTACTTTGATATGTTTCACATGGGATCTATGACATTTTTTATGCTTTTGGTCACAATTCTGTCACTAGAATGCTAGTAATTAGATGCATGCAGTGAATAACCTAACTACTTTTATACAGTAGTTTGAAATTCTGCAGGTGCTAACTCCTAAACACCAAATAATCGTGTTTTAATTTGTAACACATCAGATGAAATGACAGGACTTCAGTAGTTAAAATATCTTTTTAACTAAATTTGTGCTGTTAAGTTACAGGACATTGACTCCTGGGTCTGAAAAAGGCACTGACTTCTGCTAAATTTTGATCATCTGCACTCCAGCCTGGGCGACAGAGCGAGACTCCGTCTCAAAAAAAAAAAAAAAAAAAAAAAAAAAAAAAAAAAAAAAAATTTTGATCATCGACATCACTTGAAGCATCATCATTGGATTTGAGAGAAAGGAACAATCAAAATCAACTGCTTTTGTGAGACACAAGGCCATAAATTAAAACTATTCAATTCCTCTAGGATCAGGGACTGTTGGGGAAGAGGTAGGTGAGTGATATTGTAAGGGTTGATTTTGAGAGATAAGATTAGTTCAGAGTTTTTTTTTATAAGTTAATGTCAAAAACACACTGATGCAAGGCCAACCTCTGGGCCCAGGTGTTGGGATAACAAGTCTTTCTTGGAGCATTAATCCACTTTTTACTAAAAAAAATGGAAAAGGTTCTAAAATGTTATGGAAATCTTACTTTGCAGCCAAACTGATTAAAATTAGATAGATTTGCTTATAAGGTTATATTGAAATTGCTTTAATATTAGCAACACATCATACAAAGGTAAGCTTTAGTTTTCTCTTTTTAGCAAAGTGTAATACTAACAGACAAAATAATTTGTTTACCTTTGAGAAAACTGCAGGGAGAAAATGGAGGGGGAACAGACAGATTTAGTTGGCCTCATGCTGTCTTAAGTCTTAGGTCTTATTGTTTGGGAAACTGAGTTTGCTCTCTATCAAAGAGTAAACATTTTTGTTTTATCATTTTGGCTAATGAATGACTATTTTATAATGACTTGTGATCCTACTTTGTGCCATCAAGTATCTTAAAACTTGACAGATTTTCCAACAGCAAACTTTGAAGTTCTAACTTAAGTCTTTTTGTCCTTAAAATAACTTTTTTTTGATATTAATTTCTTTGAAGTCAGAGAGGGAGACATAGTAGTAGGCTTATTAGGATTATTTGTTATGTTAGTATTAGGCAGGATGCATTGTCAAACATGAGGTGGTGCTTAGTTCCTTTGGGTTATATTTATATAGATGTGTTATTAATATGTGTTCCAAGATTGTATGAGATTAGTAAAATTTTAATATGTTTTGATATTTATGTTGTCGGTAATAATTATGATTATGTCAAATTGTTTTATGCTGCAAAAAAAAAAAAAAAACAACACATTTTCTTGTCAACTGTGTCTTTAACTATGGTTGTCTAAAGATTTTTGTCATCCACAATTGACTGTTTGCTTTGATCTTTATTAAAAAAAAAAGTGACTCATAATCAGCTACAGTCCAAGCCTGATTCCTTGGAAGAGTTCATGAAAAGTACTCTTGAATGCAGGTTTTTGATAACTTTGGAGATTTTTCCATTGGAATAGAGAGAAAACTTTCAGGGCACTAATTGAAAGGCTGATGTATTTGTGAAGATTGTTAACCCAATATGAAGCAGAGCAAGAGTTCATTGCATGGGCTAAACTAATGGAGGACAGAAATAATTTTTATGGCTTTTGTTGTTTGAAATATTGCGGATTCTTTTTCTTTTGGTTTTCAAAATCTGGAGAATCTTTTTCTTTTGGGCTATTTATAGCCTTGGAATATACTTTAAGTGTATTGTGTATACTTTTGTAAGCATAATTTGAGTCATATTTCTCTTTCTTTGCCCAATTTCTCCAGAATTTGTAAACTATTTGTGAAACTTCCTAATTCATGGCATTGTGTTTGTTTGCATACAGTTAATAACCACAAGTTTTCTTTTGTAATTGGACACATTTGAAGGAACTGACTATTTTCTCAGAGCTCTGACCAAAATGGCCTTGTGAGATGTTTCAGTTAAGCCAGTTAGGGAGAGTCTATATGGGTAATGATTCTTGTCACATTTTTTGCGCATAATCAAGCCAAGTACATGGGACTGAAGCTAATTTTTCAAGTAGATTGATCCCTGTTTGATTTGCCTTTGGTGGAAGTGGTGGACTGAAGAGAGAACTATTGTATGTCAGAAGAAAACTCTATATTAGATTCACTTTTGATTCCTGGGTGGCTACATGTTCAACCATGGTATGGAGCTGCTGACAGCACCCCTCCTCAACATGAAGCAGTCAGAAGGATTGACAACTGGATTCCTCATGATTGAGGAATTGATAAATAGAAAGGGAGGATTGAAACCAGCCCAAGAGTCCCATAAACAGTTGTTGTTGGATAAACACAGAAATTGATCTCTGGTGTTTCTGTAACAACCCCAAAGAGTGAAAAAAGAAAATGTGGTACATATACACCATGGAATATTATACAGCCATAAAAAAGAATGAGTTCATATCTTTTACAGGGACATGAATAGAGCTGGAAGTCATTATCCTCAGCAAACTAATGTAGGAACAGAAAACCAAGCACTGCATGTTCTCACTTTTAAGTGTGAGCTGAATGATTAAAACATATGAATACATGGTGGGGAGCAACGTACACAGGGGCCTGTTAGAGGAGGCTGGAAGAGGGAGGGAGACCATCAGGAGGAATAGCTAATGGATGCTGGGCTTAATACATAGGGAATGAGTTGATCTGTGCAGAAAACCACCATGGTACATGTTTACCTACATAACAAACCTGCACATCCTGCACATGTACCCTGGAAGTTAAAATAAACTTTAGACAAAAAAGATAAAGGAATATTTAATATTGCTTTCAAGTTACACATATATTTTTTTTCTTTCTTTCTTTCTTTTTTTTTTTTTTTGAGACCGAGATCTCCCTCTGTCACCCAGGCTGGAATGTAGTGATATGGTCTCGGCTCACTAAAACCTCCACCTCCTGGGTTCAAGGGATTCCTCTGCCTCAGCCTCCTGAGTAGCTGGGATTACAGGCACCTGCCACCATGTCTGGCTAATTTTGTTGTATTTTTAGCAGAAACGTGTTTTCACCATGTTGGTTAGGTTGGTCTTGAACCCCTGACCTCAAACAATCCATCAGCCTTGGCCTTTCAAAGTGCTGGAATTACAGGCACATAATTTATTACTATAATTTTTATTCATAAATTATTATTGGCTTTTAAAAATTGAAAATAAAACATCAAAAGATAAAGCAATAAGGGCCTAAAATATACATTTGTGGTGTATAAAAAAAATGAAAAGTATTAAGTAGACCTTCAATACATATTAATGACATGCAATTTAAAGTAGTTTGTAGTTAATAAAAGCATAAAATATGTAACAGAAGAGATTAACTATTTAAATACAATCAATGATTGATTAACATTATATTTATTTTATATTGCTATACTTTTTATTATAATACAACTTTACTTAGATTATAATTGTAATGAAAGTATGCTATTACATTCGACACATATCATTACCTCTCATGGCTAATAACTTATTCTATAATCAGAAACATTTTAGGGTATTGTTCAGATTTCCATATCTATGCATATTGACATTGTTAAAATAAAAACAACTTCTCAGATTAATAGTTTACCTTTAGTAGTGACAGATATATTTGAGGTTGACTTTAATTTTCACTGTTCAACTCAAATTGCCTATCAGAAATTTGCTAATTTAATTCTGAATAATTAAAACAATTATTAGTATTTTTGTGAATAATCATAAAATAAAGTATTTTAGGTAAATTAAACTTAAGTCAAAATGTAAGCTTCTTCATATCAACAAATATACAGGTTTTAAAAATGGTATAGATTGGGATGTACCTCATATAATAAAATGTTAATATTCAATTTAAGAAATATTAGTTTTATAAATAAAATTTTATTTTAACACAGTCTCAGTCATATCGATTGTATGTCTACAGCTGATTTCACACTACAACAACAGTTACCATATTGCTTGCAAAGCTTAAAATATTTTCTGTTTGGCCCTTTACAGAAATTTTTCTTAGGTTCTGGCGTAGAGCAATGCTTGGCCAAATAATTTACTTGGCAGCTCCCAAGTTGTTAATATTTATTTCATTTTCTTTCATTTGCTCAACCAATTCTCACTGTACCTCTAATATCTGGGTTTCATAGTTTGTAATTGGGTAGCCCAGTGTCTGACTTTAGATTTACTTATATTTGTGAACATCAGCAGGGTTATGGGCCTTACTAGGTCTCATTAAAGC
The DNA here is from genome assembly GCF_024542745.1 of Macaca thibetana thibetana. NCBI lineage: Eukaryota > Metazoa > Chordata > Mammalia > Primates > Cercopithecidae > Macaca > Macaca thibetana. The sequence goes on along the minus strand of NC_065578.1, from coordinate 105,093,090 downwards.
TGATTAATGGTAAGTCTACTAAATAAGCAGACTCAGATAAAATCCTTGGTGTGTGATTTGTAGTTTGTCTTGGAATGCAGTTCATGAAAACTGAAGAAAATTCAATAACACAGAGGTGAAATATTTCAATAGTAATGGCAATATACATAAGAAAGGCAGATTGTTTTCTTTATCATAGCTGCCTTCTCTTATCATTAGTTTTGCAGAGAATATAATAAAAAATGAAAGCATTTTATGTTAATTTTTATTTGACCTTTCAAAAGAAGTATGAGAAAACTGTATTTTTTAAAGGTATGTTGATCAGAATAAGCTAAATTTTGCTTTGATCATAAACGGCTCCCAATTCTCATCAGCTTGTAAGAACTAATGTGTGTCACTTAAGTTAAATGTTCATTGAGGGTCAGCTTTTGCTCTATATCACATTGCCTTAATTCCATATCTGTAATAGGCAGAGCAGCTCATATCTAGAATATTGTTGGTGTTGTGGAAAAAGAAACACGGCAAACTAATGAGTTCTTAAAACATCAGCTCTGAAGTGACCCAAAAAAGTTATCTGGCCACTCCTAGGTTCAAGAGCATAGGGAAGTAAAATCCTCCTGCAGGTAGAGACACTAACAAGCCCACCATAATTTCTTTTTCAGGGATAGAAAGCAAATACTTAAATGTTTTGATCAGTAATTTTAAAACACTTTGGCATATAATCTTGGATTCTTAGTAGATACGTGTGTGTATAGGATTCTGTAAATATGTGGGTAACAATATGATAGCAAATCTAATTGGGGGTGGGAGAGGTATATAAGAAACAACGAACAAATCACCTAGGTCAGAATAAGGTTGCTTCTAATAAAAGGGTTTTGAGAAAAGTCAGAATAACTTGCAAATAGTTATATAGAATAACTTGCAAATGTTATGGTAAACAAAAGAGAGAGATTCGAAGAAAATTCTGAGCTCAAAAATTAACATTTTAAATGTATTTCCTATGTGGTGTATATTTTGCAGTATGATATACTATCACTGTCTTTCAACTCTAATGTCTCAAATTATTTGGATTTTTGATAATACTATATCAAATATTAAAAATGATCAGATTCTTTAAATTTTATGGATGAACAAAAAATATGGCCTTGGTATATAATTTAAACTCTTTATTCCAACTTTATCCTTGGAGAAATTAAATTTCAGCATATTGAGGGAATCACAATTGCAATTCTGAAACAGCAAGTTTTCGAAGATATTTTTGTCAGAGAGTGGGTGCCCTTGTATCTCTTAGCAGCAGGCTAAAACAAATGGCCATACAAAATATATAACCTGTCTTTCTTTTCTTGGAACTGAATCCAGGCAGATATCATTGGATCTCTTCAAAAGAAACCCAAATAGAACATTTGCTGAATGTGATCATTAGAGGAGAGACAAATTCTCTTGAGTTTCAAATATTATAAAAAAGATTCCATGAGTTGAACTTTAGTGTAGCTGCTAAACTCCAGGGACAATGAATATATGCTACAAAGTTTCAGAGGGGAAATTTGAAGATTTTTAAAAGAAAAAAAAAAAGAATCATACAATCATTGAATCTATCACTAATGACTCAATGTAAAAAACTGTGAAAGACAATCTATAGATACTTGAGGGGAAGAAAACAAAACTGTAATGTCAGAATCTTGCACTCATCAGAAATAACATACATCTGTTGAAAGGAGCAAAGAAAGACATTTCAATGAGCTTTATGTGAGGATGGAATGAGGTTATCATCAGATCTTCCCTAAAAGCAATGATCAAACTAGATATATTTAAATATATATATTTATATAGATAGATATAGATATAGATATAGATATATAGATATATATCAGAGCACTGGTAAAGATATACAAAGACATACAACAAATTTAAAAAGATTTATACATGAAAACTACTAAACCTTGGTCCAAAATAATATGAGACTATGGCATTCTGTTTTTTTTTTTTTTTTTTTTTTTTTTTTTGAGACAGAGTCTCGCTCTGTCGCCCGGGCTGGAGTGCAGTGGCCGGATCTCGGCTCACTGCAAGCTCCGCCTCCCGGGTTCACGCCATTCTCTTGCCTCAGCCTCCCGAGTAGATGGGACTACAGGCGCCCGCCACCTCGCCCGGCTAGTGTTTTTGTATTTTTTAGTAGAGGCAGGGTTTCACGGTGTTAGCCAGGATGGTCTCGATCTCCTGACCTCGTGATCCGCCCGTCTCGGCCTCCCAAAGTGCTGGGATTACAGGCTTGAGCCACAGCGCCCGGCCGAGACTATGGCATTCTTATCTGAGTCTTCCTTTATTCCCTTAACTCAGCCTCAGTTACTCAGTTATTCTACCAAAGACCAGTCATGAAAAACAAAACACCTCATCACTAAAGAGAGCCCATAGTGACCCTGGATCTCCAGATTCAGAGAGGAATATATTGTGAGATTTACAGTAACATAAGTGAGTTTAGAGAGAGTGAATGACAAAGGCCAGCAGATCCATTAGCCAGAGGTTGTGATTATGTATGAGAAACAATGGACCAGATTTAAAGTTTGGCAGATTAGCCAACAATTTAAAAGAAAGATCCAGGAAATGAATAACCCTAAGGGGTTATAATAAACACACCATACATTCCCATGGTTGGCTGTAAGGCTGTGCGTTTGTAGGAGAAACTAAAGTGGGCCTCATCTATCCATACATTCCTGGCTAACTGTGGGAATGTGCCCAACTTCAGAAAAGATACAAGAGAGTCAGCCAAAGTGAGAGTGAAACATACTTGTGAAACACCTTGAATCCATTATTTCAACACACACACATATAACCACTAGTAAGGGTGGTAGCCTTTAGACTCAAGATGTATAAGTACAACTTTTGCCTAATGATGACATGAACACTAAGCTATATAAACACAGAAGCAATCCCTAGGGACTCAGGCTTAAAAATTTAGATTTAAATTCCAAAAATTGATTAGAAATATCTGTGAACTAATGTCATGAGATTGCTCAGATTTAATCCAGGCAAGGTGCTAACCAATAACAACAACAAAAAAGAGCAACAAAACAACCCTTGGAAGAGAACTTAGAATTCACTAAAAATATAGTATCAAAAATGACAATTTTTCAGTGAAAACTTAAGAGACAACAGAACATACGACACACACACCAGTATGTTGTGGGCAGTCAGGGACCCCGAATAGAAGAACCAGCTGAAGCCATGGCAGAAGAACATAAACTGTGAAGATTTCATGGACATTTACTGGTTCTCCAAATTAATACTTTTATAATTTCTTATGCCTGTCTTTACTGCAATCTCTGAACATAAATTGTGAAGATTTCGTGGACATTTATCACTTCCCTAATCTATACTCTTGTAATTTCCCATGTCTGTCTTTACTTTAATCTCTTAATCCCGTCATCTTCATAAGCTGAGGATGTATGTCTCCTCAGGACCTTGTGATGATTGCATTAACTGCACAAATTGTTCAAAAAGCATGTGTGTTTAAACAATACGAAATCTGGGCACCTTAAAAAAAGAACAGGATAACAGCAATGTTCAGGGAACAAGGGAGATAACTATTAGGTCTGACTGCCTGAGAACTGGGCAGAACAGAGTCGTATTTCTCTTCTTACAAAAGTGAATAGGAGAAATATCACTGAATTCTTTTTCTCAGCAAGGAAAGGACCTGTGAAAGAGAATGCATTCCCAGGGGCAGGTCTCTAAAATAGCCGCTCTGAGAATGTCTGTCTTACATGCTTGCAGATAATGGATGAAATAAGCCCCAGTCTCCTGTGGTGCTCCCAGGCCTATTAGGACAAGGAAATTCCTATGTAGTAAATTTTAGAGCGGTTGTCTGCTCTCAAACCCTATCTCTTGATAAGATGTTATCAATGACAATGCATGCCTGAAACTTCATTAGCAATTTTAATTTCACCCCGGTCCTGTGATCTCTCTCTGCCCCCATTTATCTTGTGATATTTTATTGCCTTGTGAAGCATGTGATCTCTGTGACCCACACTCTATTCATACACTCCCTCCTCTTTGAAAATCACTAATAAAAACTTGCTGGTTTTGCAGCTTGGGGGGCATCACAGAACCTGCTGACATGTGATGTCTCCCCCAGCCATCCAGCTTTAAAATTTCTCTCTTTTGTACTCTTTCCCTTTATTTCTCAGACCGATCGACACTTACGGAAATAGAAAAGAACCTACATTGAATTATCGGGGGTGGTTCCCCTGATACCATTAAAATGCTGCCAATAGAAAGTGTTTGATATTAAAACTAGCAGACAAAGCTTTTAAAGCAGCTATTATAAATATGTTTAAAAAAATGAAAACCATCTTCAAAGAATTAAAAAAAAAAAAATGATGACAGTGATTCATCATAGACAGAATGCCCATAGAGAAACTAAACACTAAGAGAAACAAATGGAAATTCTGGAGTTGAAAAGTAAAAAGACTAAAATAGAAGATTTTCTAGAGGTTTTCAATAGGTGATTTGAAATGGCAGAAGAAAGCATCCATATACTTTAAGATACAGAGATAGAAATCTAAAGAACATAAAGAATATAATACATATTATCTTTTTTCAGTAAATCAATGCCTCTGTTTGGAATCCTCAGTACCAGTTTTTTGTATTTCTCAGACAGGTCAGCCTTCACACATCTCCCCTGAAACCAAAGGGCTTTTTTCAAACAATGGTCAACGATTGCCATTGCATCTTCTCTTGTCTCCATCTCAATAAAAGCCTGAATTTTCATCATCATCAATATGTAATTCTTTATTTTCCAATAAGGCTCAGCAAAGTTGAGGACAACACTGTCAGAATAGCCAGAATGGGGAAAATTGCTGTGATGTATCACATGTCCAAGCTATTGCTTTTGATCAAACTTCTGATCTGGCTCTCCTTCAGGTTTCTTTATTCTGTTATACTTCTGGGATAAATGAACTGCCAATGGCTTGCCTAATACTAATGCTGATGTGGTTGTATCATAATCCATTGTAACCTGAGCATCCTCTGTGGTTGCCATTTCAATAAATGCCTCATTAATTTTATTTAGAATCATATGATTTGAAATGACTCCAAATGGTTCTACTAGGTATCTCAAGTTTTTCCCTTATTGAAAATCCATGATGTGAACAACTCTGCTAGTTTCCACTCTGCCTTTTTGCATGTGTCTAGGTCCTTGCAGGTTTCCATTCCCAGCACCCAGATTTCCTCTTGGTCCAACTGTTGGTCCCCCAAGATGAAATGAGGAAGGTGGAGGGTCTTAGAATTCCTGGCACTGGATTTGTAGACTACTGCAACATGAATGGATCACCCATTGTGTGTCCTGTATCATTGTTAGGATTCCATTCTGGGTAGATTTCAAGAAGAAGCTGGCATCAATGACTATGACTTGCTCCATTGATATGCTGACTCCACTCCTTATTAGAATGAACTGGCAACTCACATATAGAGCACAGATGGGGATATCCCTTTGGTAAGAGTCTATGGAAGTCTTCAATATTGCTACTTGGAGGAGCGCCCCTCTTTTTCTCAAAGAGAGATCTCTCTTGTAAGGGGCCAGGACCACATCCCATTCTCTCATACTCACTGTCAAATTTATGATAATTATGTGAGATCTCACCAGAAAAAGAATCATCACTACACCTTTCTCCATCTCTTAATCTGTCATCTTCATAATTCATTCTGTCATAATAACCAGATTCTTGAGAATGACTTCCATGGTCATAATCAATCACTGGGTTAAGACTAGGAACACGATCATCAAAACTCTTCTAAAGTGCCTTTCTTTTCTTCCCAGTCATCCTTAGGTACTGTGTATGGTGGCTCCCGTGTAGCAGACCTGCCATCTGTACCATAACTCAAGGTAGGGCCTTCTTCAGTTCTCCTCCTTTCAAGCTGTAGAAGGATTTGGGGCAAATTCTCAGGAGTAATCTTGTCCTCTGGATAATGATTCAGTTCATCTAAATCTCTAGCAAACAGACCAAAGCTGGCCAAAATGTTACTGGCCTGGTCTGCATCTCCACAGTGTTGAGAAGATAAAGGGAGTGGACTTCTACTTCCAATGTTAAATATAGACTGCAAATGATGGGAAGAAGTACTAGCAGAAGACAGTGCACTATGAGCTCCTTGTTGATTCAATGAAGAACCCATTCCAAGATTCATTAAACTAGCAAGGCACGCAGTACCCTGGTCTATCCTTTCAAGAGATGCTGGCATACTTAAAATACTGAGTAGCAGCAGCAGGAAGGCCTATTTCTGCTGCAGACAGGTCATGCCCGTGACCCTGTGAGTCCCTACTGAGAGATGACTGCTGGAATGACTTGGACTTTTTAGAACTAGCTCTTGTCTATTTTATAGATTAAAAAACATTTTTTTTTTTTTAAGACGGCCAAAAAGAAAGCTCAAACTAGAAAGCTAGGTTAACTTTGCTTCAAAAAATTGTAATGCCAAGAAAAAGGATCAATAAGGACTGCGGAATCTTCTTCAAGTGGAGCACCAGCAGACAACTCTCCCAGAGAGCTGATCGCGGAGGCTCCTACAATCCGCCGCAGCAACGGTGCTGGCGAGAGGTGGCAGCAGCGGCTGCAGCCCAAGAACTCTCCAGATGACAAAGAATCTTCAAGTGACAAGAAATCCAAGATGGTTCCCAGAAGACTGAAAGTTCAACCGAAGGTAAAGAACAAGAAGAGAAGTCCGGTGAAGACGGTGAGAAAGACACAAAGGATGACCAGACAGAGCAAGAACCTAATATGCTTCTTGAATCTGAAGATGAGTTACTTGTAGATGAAGAAGCAGCAGCTGCACTGCTAGAAAATGGCACTTCAGTGGGAGACGAGACCGATCTTGCTAATTTAGGTGATGTGGCTTCTGATGGGGAAAAGGCACCTTCAGATGCTGTGAAAAAAGATGCAAGTGCTTCAGCAGCAGCAAAGAAAAAAACTTAAAAAGTGTCGTTTCCCAGGGAGTATGGAAGGATTTGTCACTCTGGATGAGGTTGGTGATGAGAAAGATTCGGAACTTCAGAAACTTCGTAAATAGGTCATGGCATTTAAATCTGGTGACAGAAATGATAGGTTGGTTGAAATTAAGGTGGACAAGATCGAGGCACTTGATCAAGAAAATGAAGCAGCGTTGGAAAATGGAATTAAAAATGAGGAAAACACAGAACCAGGTGCTGAATCTTCTGAGAACGCTGATGATCCCTACAAAGATACAAGTGAAAATGCAGATGGTCAGAGTGATGAGAACAAGGAGGACTATACAATCCCAGATAAGTATAGAATTGGACCGTATCAGCCCAATGTTCCTGTTGGTATAGACTATGTGATACCTAAAACAGGGTTTTACTGTAAGCTGTGTTCACTCTTTTATACAAATGAAGAAGTTGCAAAGAATACTCATTGCAGCATCCTTCCTCGTTATAAGAAATTAAAGAAATTTCTGAATAAATTGGCAGACAAACACAGACAGAAGAAGGAAACAAGATGTGCAAGAAATTTGATGATTTCAAAGAAAATAATGGTTCTTTGTTTTTAATGTTAACCTTTTTAAAATACAATACTGATAGAAGAAAACTATTGTACTCTTTTGTTTTAGTGGAGAAATAATAGATGTCTGTTCATGTGTTAAGTGTTATAGCAAAAAAAAAAATACACATATGGTTAAGTTAATGAATATTTTTTGTTTTATCAGAATGACAACAGACAGAAGTACTTTGTAGAGATTGACTTCCTAAGCTACTTAAGACAACTTGCACCATTAAGAAAAAAAATGAAGAACCATTTGGAAAAATGAAATTCAGTAGTTCCAAGTTTCAAAGAAATGTCAACATTTTATTCCATTCAATAAAGAACAAAACCAATAGTATTTTTGTTACTTTCATCTGAAACATTCCATGTTTTAATCTGAGCCTTGCAGACTTTCATTTGGAGTTTGAACGTGTTTTGGTTGCATTTCATTTTTGGAGAACTTCATTAACGTGAGATTGGCAATTCAAATGCAGGTGCAGTTTTCTGTTAATGTCATGCTATTGTTTGGGTAATAAGAAATATTAAGTAATTGCCTTTAGACTTTGTAATCTTTCCCTTGAGTTCCTGCTAGATTTCATATTCTAGTAGCCAATGTATTTTCAGTGAAATATAAAAATATTCCCGTTCTCTTTGACCAGTATTAATTTTTGAGATCTTATTGCTTGTCATTTGATTCCTGTCATACATCTCTGGTATAAGCAACATTTGATTTTTGAAGTGTGTAACCATCTCTTCATATTTTCAAGAGGTAATTTTACATTTCTGCATTTTAAAAACGGTTTGGCCATAATCCTAGATGCACACTTCTAATTTATGTACCTGCACATGTGACCTTTGTGAACTGAAACTTGCCTGTAAAATTTGTGTTTACTTGTAACTTTCTGGTTATATACTGTTTATATCTGTGGATTCAAGTTACTGAAGTGAATACCAATAAAAAGAAAATCCCTGGGTCATGTTCACTGGTTATACATGTTTGGAATGTTAACCAAAAAAAAAAAAAAGAAAAGAAAAGAAAAAAAAAGAATATAATATATATTAAGAAAAATTAACAGTATTTCAGGAACCTGTGAGACAAAGAATCTAATTTTAAAAATGGGCAAAGGATATGAACACTTCACTGGAGAATATATCTCAGTTTTAATAAGTACATGAGAAGATGCCCAAAATAATTAATCATTAAGAAAATGCTAATTTGAACTATAATGAGCTAGCATTATATACTTATGAGAATGAGACACAAGATATCTCTTCTCATATACTTAATAGAAAAGACAAATATAATAAGTGTGAATAATGTGGAGAAACTACAACCTTCACTCATTGCTTTTGGGAATATTCAGTTATTCAGTCATCTTAAAAAGAGGTTCACATTTGTCCAAAAAAATTAAACATAAATTTACCATATATCCCTTAGTAAATGCCCCTTTATTCAATTTTTGGGATTTCCACAAAAGAAATAAAAATATATGTCCATAGAACATTCTTGTATGTCACTGTTTGTATTAGGGTCCTCTAGAGGGACAGAACTAATAAGATATGCATGTATATGATAGGGAGTTTATTAAGGAAGATTGACTTACACGACCAAAAGGTAAAGTCCCATGATAGTCTGCTTGCAAGTTGAGGAGCAAGGAAGCCTGTAGTGGCTCAGTCTGAATCCCAAAACCTCGTAAGTACTGAAGCCAAATTGGAGCCTTCAGTCTGTGGCCAAAGGACTGAGAGCCCCTGTTGGTGTAAGTACAAGAGCCCAAACGCCGAAGGACTTGGGGTCTGACGTTTGAGGGCAGGAAGCATTTGACAGGGGAGAAATAGGCAGGCCAAAAGACTCAGCAAGTCTGCTATTCCATCTTCTCCTGCTTGCTTTATTCTAGCCATGCTGGCAGCTGATTAGATGGTGCCCATCCAAATTGAGGGTGAGTCTGCCTCTCTCAGTCCACCGACTCAAATGTTAATCTCTTTGGAAATACCCCAAAGACACACCCAGGAACAGTACTTTGCATCTTTCAATCCAATCAAGTTGATACTCAGTATTAACCATCACAGTATCCACAGTATCCAAAATAGTATTGTTTCTTACAGTTCCAAAAAAGGCATTATCCAAATTATCAATATTCATTTCAAATATTTCATTCATGAAATACTCATCTACTTAACTCAATTAAACTAAAAAATATACAATTGTTTATAAGGAGATCTGTTCTCACTATGATGAAAAGCATTTGACATGAAAAAATAGTCCAAACAACTTCAGTAAAGTCAAATATTTTTAAATTAGGTGCCTATATTTTTTATACTTACCATAATCCTTAAATTGCTAGAACTTTTAAGTAAAGTGGGAGTGGTGACTTACATCTTAATTCCAGCACTTTGGAAGGTAAATGGATGAACTGATAAGTGGATGAACAAAACGTGGCATAACTAAATGATAGTGTATTATTAAGCAATAACAAGAATAAATTATGCATACATTGTGTTATATGAATGAATCTCAGAAACATTAAGTGAAAGGGGCCAGGTGCAAAGGACTCTCAAATGATAACTTTTTAATAAAATGTCCAGAAAGGCAGATTTATATAAACAAAAAGCAGAGAGAAGAATCAAATAGACACAATAAAAAATGATAAATGGGATATCACCACCGATCCCACAGAAATACAAACTACCATCAGATAATACTATAAACATCTCTACTCAAATAAACTAGAAAATATAGAAGAAATGGATAAATTCCTGGACACATACACCCTCCCAAGACTAAACCAGGAAGAAGTTGAACACGTATGTTTATTGCTGCACTATTCACAATAGCAAAGACTTGGAATCAACCCAAATGTCCATCAATGATAGACTGAATTAAGAAAATATGGCAGATACACACCATAGAGTACTATGCAGCCATAAAAAAGGATGAGTTCACGTCCTTTGTAGGGATATGGATGAAGCTGGAAACCATCATTCTCAGCAAACTATCGCAAGAACAGAAAACCAGACACCGCATGTTCTCTCTCATAGGAGGGAATCGAACAATGAGAACACTTGGACACAGGATGGGGAACATCACACACTGGGGCCTGTTGTGGGGTGGGGGGAGAGGGGAGGGATAACATTAGGAGATATACCTAATGTAAATGATGAGTTAATGGGTGCAGCACCCCAACATGGCACATGTATACATATGTAACAAACCTGCACATTGTGCACATGTACCCTAGAACTTGAAGTATAATTAAAAAAAAAAAAAAAAAGTAGATTAGGGGTTGCCTCTGGTTGAGGATAGAAACAGGAACTGACTAAAAAGGCACAGAAATGAACTTTTTTGTGTGATGTAAATGTCCTAAAAATGGACTATGGAGATCATTTTGTCAATCTATAAATTCTCTAAATGTCACTGATTTTCAATGAGTGAATTTTATGGTATGTAAATTATATCTCAATCAAGATATATAAAAATGAAAACATCCAAATAAAAGGAAAACAATTTGAACATACCATGACTCAGAATGTAGCTATTTACATTCTTTCTCTGAGAAAAATCATTAAATATGTATATACATGAAATGAAAATTCAGTCAGAAGAGAAATCCTGTGGGAAGGAAGAATAAATGATACAGGAGATTATGTAAAATACTCCCCTCTGTTTTTTATATCTTTTCATTTATCTGTCTCTAGCCTTCTGTCCACTCATCCATCCACCTTTCCATCTATATCACTATATTGAACTCTGTAGAGTACTTTCAATAATACTGCATTTTTCTCCCATGACTACCTTCAAAAATACAGTTTCATATCTTTCCTTACTCATTAGAGAAAACTTCAGCAGGTCCTCTAGCTGATGAATTACTTTCAACTACATAAGTAGTCTAATAGGTATTAAAAAGTACAAAATCTCAATAAAAACCTAAGTCTCAAATCCACTTATAACTTCTTTATTTTATTGACTTCTTTTGAGTTGGAGTCTTGCTCTGTAACTCAGTCTGGAGTGGAGTGGCAAGATTAGGGCTCACTGCAGCCTCCAACTCCCAAGCACATGACAACCTGCCCACCTAAATTTGTGGAGTTTTGGTGGAGATATGATTTGGCCATATAACTCAAACTAATCTCAATCAGATTGAGGTTGAGCCAGATCTGATCTTACCCAGATTGAGACTCCTGAGCTCAAGCAATCCACCTGCCTTGGCCTCCCAAAGTGCTGGGAATTAAGGTGTAAGTCACCACTCCCACTTTACTTAAAAATTCTAGCAATTTAAGGATTATAGTAAGTATAAAAAATATAAGTAGCTAATTTAAAAATATTTTACTTTACTGAAGTTGTTTGGACTATTTTTGCATGTCAAATGCTTTTAATCATAGTGAGAACAGATCTCCTTATAAGCAATTGTATATTTTTGAGTTTAATTGAGTTAAGTAGATGAGTATTTCATGATCAAATTTAGATTTTCTAGGAGGGATAGCCTCAATATTAGAAATTCAAACACATAATTCATTCCATCAAATTATTATTTTTAAAATAGAACAATTAGAGCTATCTCTATTCCATATATAGTAAAGAGTTAATGGTTTTTTAGAAATAACCTGTTTGTTTTAAACAGAGAGCAAATGAATCATCATGGTATGAAAAAAGCTAATAGCCTCTTTAGAATTTAGGGAAAACATGTACTGAATGAATCTCTTTAACATTCACTAACTCTGTATCTAAGACCACTAGACACTGATAATAACATAACCTAATTTTGTTCAAAGCTTCAACCTAAGAAAAAATACATACTGAATTATAGCAAAAGAGAAGAATGGGATCTACTGAAATATTTTCCTCCAGACTAAACTCTTAGTCTCAGCTTCAGACCTACAATTTTGTTATAGATTTTACTGGATTTAATGGAGAAAACAAAGCTAAAGGAGCATTGTTTTTGTTTTCTACTTTTGCATAACAAATGTACCCAAGACATAGAGGCCTAAAAAATCACATTTATTATCTCCCAATTTCTATAGTCAGGAATCCAGACATGATTTAGTTGGATACTCTGTTGTAGGGTTTCTCACAAGGATACAAATATAATGTTGGCTGGGCTATGATCTCATTAAAAGGCACAGTAAGCTCGCTCATATGGTTGTTATTCCTCAAGGGTTATTGTAATTAAGGACACAATTCCTCGCTGGCTGTTGGCCGGAGGCCACCTTAAGTTCCTTGTGACATGGATCTCTCCATACAACACAGTGTGATATAGAAAGTGTGAGCAAACAGAGGCATAGTTTTTATAGACGTGTTTCAGAAGTGAAATGACAAATTTTTCACATCTTATTTTTAAAAGCAAGTTACAAGGTCTGGCCCACACATGAGTGAAGTGGGTTGTGTGAATGCATTGGATACCAAAAAGCAAGCAAGAATTATTGGGAGTCATTTTGAAGCTGATTAGCATAAACCCCTGTGATAATAAAATTTAGTACTTATTTCCTAGGCATTCTTGGTACCCTGTATCTAGATAGAGTGCCTTCATCCATGTAGACTGCTATGGTAAAAATACCATAGACTGGGTGACTTATAAACAGAAACTTATACTCATAGTTCTGGAGGACAGGGAGTCTAAGAACAAGGTTTCAGCAGGTTTGATGTTTGGTGAGGGCGTGCTTCCTGGTTCACACATGAGTATCTTCTCACTATGTCTTCACTTTACAGAAGGGGCAAGTCAGCTTTTAACTCAACTTGTAGAAGTTAATTTTCATATTTATTAAAATATTAATTTCATTATAGGTATTTATACTCATATCCAATTAATAGTTTAAAATTTTATCATTAATTGATTTTTTGAAATTATTTCAAATACTATATTTCTATCATGATTTTCCAAAATTGTTTTCTTCTCTTTGATTTGATCTATCTAAAAGACTCATTATTACTTTTTGAAATCTATAATTTTTCAATCTCCTATTAATGCACTTTTATGATATAGGACTTGTATTTACAAATGATTGTGTTTGATCAGAAAAGTTATACTTCTGTGTACTATAATGTACACAGTGGGCTGGCAAGATGGGTGAATAGGAACAGCCCCAGTCTGCAGCTCCCAGCAAGATCAATGTGAAAGGCAGGTGATTTCTGCATTTATAACTGAGATACCTGGATCATCTCATTGGGACTGGTTGGACAGTGGGTGTAGCCCATGAAGGGCGAGTCGAAGCAGGGTGGGGCATTGCCTCACCCAGGAAGCACAAGGGGTTGGAGAATTTCCCTTCCATAGACAAGGGAAGTCATAAGAGACTGTACTGGGAGGAATGGTGCACTCTGACACAGATGCTGCACTCTTCCCACAGTTTTCACAACCAGAAGTCCAGGAGATTCCCTCTGGTGCCTACACCACCAGGGCCCTGGGTTTCAAGCACAAAACTGGACAGTCATTTGGGCAGACACTGAGCTAGCTGCAGAAGATTTTTTTTTTTTTTTTTCATACCACAGTGGCACCTGGAATGCCAGCAAGACAGAACTATCCACTCCCCTGAAAAGGGGGCTGAAGTCAGGGAGCCAAGCGTTCTGGCTCAGTGGGTCCCACCCCCACGGAGCTCAGCAAGCTAAGATCCACTGGCTTGAAATTCTTGCTGCCAGCACAGCAGTCTGAGGTTGACCTGGGACACTCAAGCTTGGTAGGGGGGGTGAGGGTTCACCATTGCTGAGACTTGAGTAGGCGGTTTTACCCTCACAGTGTAAATAAAGCTGCCAGGAAGTTCAAACTGGGTGTAGCCCACTGCAGCTCAACAAGGTTGCTGTGGCCAGACAGCCTCTCTAGATTCCTCCTCTTTGGGCAGGGCATCTCTGAAAAAAAAAAAAAAAGCAACAGCCTCAGTCAGGGACATGTAGATAAAACGCCATCTCCCTGGGACAGAACACTTGGGGGAAGGGGTGGTTGTGAGCACAGCTTCAGCAAACTTAAACATCCCTGCCTGAGAACTCTGAAGACAGCAGCAGATCTATTAGCACAGCTCTGATAAGGGATAGACTGCCTCCTCAAGTGGGTCCCTGAACCCCATGTATTCTAAGAGACACCTCCCAGTAGGGGCCCACAGACATCTCATACAGGAGAGCTCTGGCTGGCACCTGGTGGGTGGCCCCCTGGAAAGAAGCTTCCAGAGCAAGAAACAGGCAACAATCCTTGCTGTTCTGCAGCCTTTGCTGGTGATACCCAGGCAAATAGGGTCTGGAATGGACCTCCAGCAAAATCCAGCAGACCTACAGCAGAGGGGCCTGAGCTTTAGAAGGAAAACTAACAAACAGAAATGAATAGTTTCAACATCAACAAAAAGGATGTCCACTCAGAGACCCCATCCAAAGGTCACCAACATTAAAGACCAAAGGTAGATAAAACCACGAAGATGAGGTGAAATCAGTGCAAAATGGCTGAAAATTCTAAAAAACATAGAATGTCTCTTCTTCTCCAAAGGATCAAAACTCCTCACTAGTAAGTACACAAAACTGGACAGAGAATGAGTTTGCCAAATTGACAGAAGTAGGCTTCAGAAGATGGGTAATAACAAAGTACTCTGAGCTAAAGAAACATGTCTCAACCCAATGCAAGGAAGCTAAAAGTCTTGAGAAAAGGTTAGCTGAATTGCAAACTAGAATCACCAATTTAAAGAAGAACATAAATGACATGATGGAGCTGAGAAACACAGCACGAGAACTTCATGAAGCATACACAAGTATCAAAGTATCAATAGCTGAATTGATCAAGTGGAAGAAAGGATATGAGAGATTGAAGATCAACTCAATGAAATAAAATGAGAAAACAAGATTAGAGAAAAAAGAGTGAAAATAAATGAACAAAGCCTCCAAGAAATATGGAACTATATGAAAAGACCAAATCTACATTGGGTGTAGCTGAGAGTAACAGGGAGAATGGAATCAAGTTGGAAAACATTCTTCAGGATATTATCCAGAGTACTTCCCAAACCTAGCAAGGCAGGCCAACATTCAAATTCAGGAAATACAGAGAACACCACAAAGATACTCCTCGAGAAGAGCAACCCCAAATACACCGAATATTCAGATTCATCAAGGTTAAAATGAAGGAAAAAATGTTAAGGGCAGCCAGAGACAAAGGTTGGGTTACCCACAAAGGGAAGCCCATCAGACTAACAGTGGATCTCCCTGCAAAACCCCTACAAGCCAGAAGAGAGTGGGGGCCAATATTTAACATTCTTAAAGAAAATAATTTTCAACCCAGAATTTCATATCCATCCAAACTAAGCTTCATCAGCAAAGGAGAAATAAAATTCTTCATAGAAAAGCAAATGCTGAGAGAATTGTCAACACCAAGTCTGCCTTACAAGAGCTCCTGAAGGAAACACTGAACATGGAAAGGAATAACCAGTACCAGCCTGTGCAAAAACATACCAAATTGTAAAGACCATCGACACTATGAAAAAACTTCATCAATTAACAGGCAAAATAACCAGCTAGCATCATAATGACAGGATCAATTTCACACATAACAGTATTAACCTTAAATGTAAACTGGCTTAATGCCCCAGTTGAAAGACACGGACTGGTAAATTGGATAGAGTCAAGACCCATCTGTGTGCTATATTCAGGAGACCTGTCTCACATGCAAAGACACACATAGGCTCAAAATAAAGGGATGGAGGAACATTTACCAAGCAAATGGAAAGAAAGAAAAAAAAAAAAGGAAGGATTACAATCCTAACTATCCTAAATATATATGCACCTAAGACAGGAGCACCCATATTCATAAAACAAGTTCTTAGAGACCTACAAAGACAGTGAGACTCACACACAATAATAGTGGGAGACTTTAACACCCCACTGTCAATATTAGACACACCAATGAGACAGAAAATTAACAAGAATATCCGGGACTTGAACTTAGCTCTGGACCAAGCGGACCTAATAGACATCTACAGAACTCTCCACCCCTAATCAACAGAATATACATTCTTCTCAGCATCACATTGTACTTATTCTAAACTTGACCACATAATTGGAAGTAAAACACTCCTCAGAAAATGTAAAATAAAGGAAATCATAAAAAAATCATCTCTCAGACCACAGCACAATCAAATTAGGACTCAGATTAAGAAACTCACTCAAAGCCACACAACTATGTGAAAATGGAACAACGTGCTCCTGAATGACTACTGGGGTAAATAATGAAATTAAGGCAGAAATAAAGATGCTCTTTGAAACCAATGAGAACAAAGACACAACATACCAGAATCTCTGGGACACATTTAAAGCAGTGTGTAGAGGGAAATTATAGCACTCAATGTCCACAAGAGAAGGTAGGAAAGATCTAAAACTGACACTCTAACATCACATTTAAAAGAACAAGAGAAAGAGGGCAAACAAATTCAAAAGTTAGCATACGCAAGAAATAATTAAGATCAGAGCAGAACTTAAGGAGACAGAGACAAAAAAAAAAAAAAAAAAGCCCTTCAAAAAAGTCAATGAATCCGGAGCTGTTTTTTTGAAAAGATCATCAAAATAGATACACTACCAGCCAAACAAATAAAAAAAAAAAGAGAGAAAAAATCAAATAGATGCAATAAAAATGATAAAGGGGATATCACCACTGATCCCACGGAAATACAAACTACCATCAGAGAATACTATAACCACCTCTATGCAAATAAACTAAAAAACTAGAAGAAATGGATAAGATCCTGGACACATACACCCTCCCAAAACTAAACCAAGAAGAAGTTGAATAGCTTAATAGACCAATAACAAGCTCTGAAACTGAGGCAACAATTAATAGCCTACCAACCAAAAAAAGTCCAGAACCAGGTGGATTCATAGCCAAATTCTACCAGAGATATGAAGAGGGGCTGGTACCATTCCTTCTGAAACTATTCCAAACAATAGAAAAAGAAGGAATCCTTCCTATCTCATTTTATGAGACCAGCATCATCCTAATACCAAAACCTGACAGAGACACAACAAAAAGATAAAATTTCAGGCCAATATCTCTGAAGAATATTGATGTTAAAATCCTCAATAAAATACTAATAAACTGAATCCAGCAGCACATCAAAAATCTTGCTCACCATGATCAAGTCGGCTTCATCCCAGTGATGAAAGACTGGTTCAACATATGCAAATCAATAAAATAATCCATCACATAAACAGAACCAATGACAAAAACTACACAATCATCTCAACAGATGCAGAAAAGGCCTTCCACAAAATTCAACAGCCCTTCATGCTAAAAACTCTCAGTAAACTAGGTATTGATGGAACTTATATCAAAATAATACGAGCTATTTATGACAAACCCACAGCCAATATCATACTGAAAGGGTAAAAACGGGAAGCATTCTCTTTGAAAACTGGCACAAGACAAGGATGCCCTCTCTCACCACTCCTATTCAACATAGTATTGGAAGTTCTGGCCAGTGCAATCAGGCAAGAGAAAGAAATAAAAGGTAATAAACTAGGAAAAGAGGAAGTCAAATTGTCTCTGTTTGCAGATGACATGATTGCATATTTAGAAAACCCCATCATCTCAGCCCAAAATCTCCTTAAGCTGATAGGTAACTTCAGCCATCTCAGGATGCAAAATCAATGTGCCAAAATCACAAGCATTCCTATAGACCAATAACAGGCAAAGAGCCAAATCATGAGTGAACTCCCATTTATAACTGCTGCAAAGAGAATAAAATACCTAAGAATACAACTTACAAGAGGTGTGAAGGACCTTTCAAAGGAGAATTACAAACCACTACTCAAGGAAATAAGAGAGGACAAAACAAACAGAAAATCATTCCTTACTCATGGATAGGAGGAATCAATATCATGAAAATGGCCATACTGCCCAAAATAATTTATAGATTCATTGCTATCCCCATCAAGCTACCACTGACTTTCTTCACAGAATTGGAAAAAAAAAATGACTTTAAATTTCATATGGAATCAAAAAAGAGCCCATGTAGCCAAGATACTCCTAAGCACAAAGAACAAAGCTGGAGGCATCATGCTACTTGACTTCAAGCTATACTACAAGGCTATAGTAACAAAAAAAATCATGGTACTGGTACCAAAACAAATATATAGACCAATGAAACAGAACAGAGCCCTCAGAAATAACACCACACATCTACAAACATCTGATATTTGACAAACCTGACAAAAAATAAGCAATGAAGAAAGGATTCCCTATTTAATAATATGCAGAAAGCTGAAACTAGACCCCTCCCTTACACCTTATACAAAAATTTACTCAAGATGGATTAATGACTAACACAAGAACAGTAAGACCTAAAACCATAAAAACTCTAGAGAAAAACGTAGGCAATACCATTCAGGATATAGGCATGGGCAAAGATTTCATGACTAAAACACCAAAGCAATGGCCACAAAAGCGAAAATTGACAAATGGGATCTAATTAAACTAAGGAGCTTCTGCTCAGCAAAATAAACTATTATAAGAGTGAATGGGCAACCTATAAAATGGGAGAAAAATTTTGCAATCTATCTATCTGTCAAAAGGTTAATATTAAGAATCTACAAAGAACATAAATTTAAATGAAAAAATCAAATGACCCCATCAAAAAGTGGGTGAAGGATATGAACAGACACTTCTCAAAAGAAGACATTTATGCAGCCAACAAACATATTAAAAAAAGCTAATCATCACTGGTCATTAGAGAAATGCAAATTATAGTGTCCCTTGGATATGATAGGAAATTGAGAATGTATTATTGGGTGATGTTATGGGAATAACACAACTATATGTGTTTAGGAGATGATCTCTTAAATGTGTGTGTGTGTGTGTGTGTTCTTTTTTTTTTAAAAAAGTTAAGAAATAAAGCATCAATGCATATATCCAGTGTCTTTAAATTATACTTTAGTCCACCTAATTTCCTGAAATCTAAAGAACTCCACATATGCAACATTTTTTTTTCCATTTTGAATTTTCAAATCCCTAATTGTTCTGTAAAAGTGTACAGCGTACAGTCATTGGATACATTATTATTATTATTTTTTATTATACTTTAAGTTCTGGGGTATATGTACAGATAGACCATATATAGTATATATATAGGGATACCATATATATGGGATACCAACTCATGCCAGTTAGAATGGCGATCATTAAAAAATCAGGAAACAACAGATGATGGAGAGGATGTGGAGAAATAGGAATGCTTTTACACTGTTGGTGGGAGTGTAAATTAGTTCAATCATTGTGGAAGACAATGTGGCAATTCCTCAAGGATCTAGTACTAGAAATACCATTTGACCCAGCAAGCACATTACTGGATATATTCCCAAAGAATTATCAATCATTCTACTATAAAGACACATGCAAACATATGTTTATTGTGGCACTGTTCACAATAGCAAAGACTTGGAACCAACCCAAATACCCATCAGTGATAGACTGGGTAAAGAAAGTGTGGCACATATATACCATGGAATACTATGTAGCCATTAAAAAGGATGAGTTCATGTCCTTTGCAGGGACGTGGATGAAGCTGGAAACCATCTTTCTCAGCAAACTAACACAAGAACAGAAAACCAAACACTGCATGCTCTTACTCATAAGTGGGAGTTAAAAAATGAGAACACATGGACACAGGGAGGGGAACATCACATAACAGGACCTGCTGAGGGGTTGTGGGGCTAGGAGAGAGATAGCATTAGGAGGAATATCTAACGTAGATGAAGGGTTGATGGGTGCAATAAACCACCATGGCACGTGTATACGTAGGTAACAAGCCTGCACATTCTGTACATATACCCCAGAACTTAAAGTATAATAAAAAATTAATAATAATGTACCCAATGACTGTATGCTGTATACTTTTACAAAACAATTAGGGATTTGAAAATTCTAAATGGAAAAAAAAATGTTGCATATGTGGAGTTCTTTAGATTTCAGGAAATTAGGTGGACTATAAGTATAATTTAAAGACACTGGCTATATGCATTGATGCTTTATTTCTTAACATTTTTTTTTTTTAAAAAAGAAGACACACACACATTTAAGAGATCATCTCCTAAACACATATAGTTGTGTTATTCCCATAACATCACCCAATAATACATTCTCAGTTTCCTATCATATCCAAGGGACACTATAATTTCCACTTTTAGTGCTCTAGTAAAAACGACTTATTGTAAAATCTTATTAAGCATTTGTGGATTATATTATGCTCTGCAATGAATGATTTTACCAAGTAATAATGGAGAGAAACGTTTTAAAAGGAAAAGGTAGATCGTAATATGCATTTAACTCCTGACAAACCAATGATCATAAAGTATCCTTTTTAACTTTTCAAATAAGTTCAAAAGAATCCTTTATGTATCTTCCAAGAAAACAAGTACTTAGTCAACAGATATATGCAGCGATAAACAAGAAATCTATAGCCCTATGTATATAGTAGGATTTTTTAAATGCTTGTATATGTACTTCCTTTCAAATACAAAATGAAGAAAGGTTCAAATTACAAATCAGAAGGAAGTCTGAGATTTTTTCAGGAGCCTTTAGGGTTTATACTTTGGCAATGTTGTCTTACCTGCTTGGTAAAGATTTTTTAAACAATATATCATTTATTTGAATATATATTTTGAAATCAGAAAAGATGCATTTTAGTAATACACTAAATAGGAGAAAACAGGGTTTGGAATTGTGTTCTTATATTTAAATTATAGCTTTAACATATTTTTCATTTTAATTTGAAAAAATTAAAATAAAAACATTAATTTATTATTTAATTTAATGAAATCCATGCTCTAATTTTTAAAATGTGTTACCATACTTTAAAAAATTGTTATTTTTAATTTTTATGGGTATATAGTAGATGTAAATATGTGGCATGCAAGATACTTTGATACAAGCAATCATTCAAATTAAATTGTATGTTAATACATTACAAGCCTTTTGTTTTCTTCAATGGATATTTAGATGCTTCTCATCTGTAAAATTACATCAATATACATCTGCATATGTCATCAATATAACTATGTAAACATTATTAAATTTTAGTTTTCTTGCTTACAAATGGAAACAATATCTAACTGAATAATAAAAATATTTGATTATAATCTACCAAGTTTATGTCCAAATCCACTTACAAAAATATGTCTAGATTACCAATTTCAAAGGCATTGCTTATTATGGTCCTAGTTCTAGATTAAATTTGGTCTTTAAATTGATAACTGAGTTATTACTAATATATGTAATATTGATAACAGAATATACAAAGATTACCAGGTAGAAGAGAGACAAAAATTAGGCCAAGATATAGAACAAGTGATATTTGAGGAGGCACATGATAAATGTGTAAGAAAGTTTATTTTGCTCAAAATTTAGAAAAATATAAGATAAAATTATTTAGAAACTGGAAAAGACCATGAGATAAATTTTAAAAAGAAATAAGAGGTAAATATCTGATATGAATAAAATCAAAATGGGGAAAATACTCCAAATTTGATCCTTTGAATGATTGGATCAACAAGCTTGAAGAGAGAGAGGACCAAAAATATAATGAGAAATATAAAGAAAATTATAATAAGAAAGACATCAAATATTGTGGTAATAAATTTGTAAAACTAAAGGAAATTGATGCCTTAGCAAAATATATGTAACCAAATTTGACCCAAGACAAACCAGTATCCTTAAATTGGTAATTAGATTTGGAAATGTAAATAGTCAAACTCAGTATTTTAAAATAGGCATTTTGAATAGATATTTACAAAGCTGAGTTCATATGGTCTGGTAAAGAATAGATAATTCAACATGATTTCAATGATCCAGAACAGTAAAATATGCAAAACTCTCCATTCAATATTTTCCATTTTGAAAAACTAATACATAAAGTTGGTAGCATGACTGATAACAATGCTAAATGAGAGAAATGGCTATATTTTGCTTATGCCTACAAATACCAATATTTTAGTTAAATATTAGCAAGTAATTTATAATCATAATATTCTATTGTTTTACTAAGACGATTCGCTTCTTCATAGGACATCCCAAATATAGCAGCTCAACAACAATAAATGTGTACTTTTGTTAAATCGTGCAGCTCAAGTAGGTCCTTTAGTGAAACAGACAAGCAGGACAGCTATGCCCTCCATAACACACAGCTTGTGGAGCTTACCAGATATTGTTATTTCTAGCCAGTGGGAGAGGGAAAGAGAAAACTGAGGACAAGAAGCTTGTTTTTTAATGAAATCAACTAAAAATAGAATATACCATTCTACTCATTGTCCATTAGCCTGTATTCTGTCCTAAAAACACAGTTAGCTGAAGGAAAGATTAAATAAATGTAGTGTTTGGCCAGATGGCCAATTTCACAGTTTTAACTCTATGGGTTCCATTACCAAAAATAAAGAAGTGGAGACTAGATAACAATGAAAATTATGTTTTTGTCAAAAACTGAATGGATTTTATTCTGGGAATGCAAAGGTGGTTCAAATTTTATTTAAATATTTAATTACACCCTCAAAGCGTAACTTGTAAAAATAACTTACTATATTGACTAATTCGATGTTGAATTAATGACTGAGCACCTTATTAAACCCTTAGTGTCAGAAGAGATCTTACGATGTTTTACTAACCCATTTACTCTCTACTCTCATATATAACTGTTTTTTTAGTTTGTACTGTCTTCAAAAACTTTCAAGAGTTCCCCCCATTTCAAATATCAATAACCTTGTTATGTATTTCATGCAGAAAATACATTAACAGAAAACTTTCTCGTCCTTTACCAGCAACCTTTTAATTATGTGTAACTATACAACATGTACTTCCCTGGTTTCCCATTACAGTACATGATTCTCAGTGTAAAATACTCTTCTTTTTAGTTCCAGGTAATGCTATCTTTTTCTACCTGTATTCACTTCTTGAATGATTTCATTTAAGCTCATGGCTTTAAAAATTATCTCTATGGGGAAAACCAATGCACCTGTGTAAACAACTAGAAAAAATGCAAGCAAAATACAAAATAAAAGTCAACAATTACAATTATTTTTATGCCATTTTTGCATATTATTTATTAAACATACATTGAATAGTTGCAATGTATCAGAGAGTTTTCTGCTGGCGTGAGATAATAAAGCTATAATGTTCCAGTCCTCAAAATATCTGGAAGTAAGGAAGGGTACACAATCTACAATTCCAGAGAGGGGAAATTCTGTCAATAAGCTACATCCACTTATTCGAGGGAAACATTTTTGTGTCCTGGACATGAGCAAACTGTTTAAGATGAGGGTCATTTCTGGGAAACAGAGATACAAGCAGAAATTTAGGATGTAATGTGAAAATGAAGAGAGAAATTTAGACAGCCAATGAGATGCAGATATAAACAGATAATTAGTAGAAGATATTCAAACTAAAGAATATAGAGAAAATACAGGAAAGTATATGAGAAACAATTATACCACATTGAAAAAAAATCTAAACCATATTTATAGTTTTTCTCCTTCTGCCACAATAATATTTTGTTTTTCTTGAAAATTGCCGGGTGCCTCACCATAATTTTAAACTTTTCTATGCTATCTACCTTTTTTTAATTTCAAATCAAGAAAATTACAAGAATATTATTTTATTATCTCTGTATAGGATGTACAACTAAATGCAATAAGTCAAAAACAGCAAATTTGTACACATATTGGCACATACCAAAATAAAAGTCCTTTCAGTGATCATACGCTTGTACACCTAGAAAATCTTGCAACAGACCAAAAAAAAGTCAATGATTATTAAGAGAATTTGTCAAGGGACTAGGTATAAAATAAATCTCAAAAAAAAATCAATAGATAAGCTGGGCGCAGTGGCTCAAGCCTGTAATCACAGCAGTTTGGGAGGCCGAGGCGGCGGGATCACGAGGTCAGGAGATCGAGACCATCCTGGCTAACATGGTGAAACCCCGTCTCTACTAAAAATACAAAAAATTAGCCGGGCGCGGAGGTGAGTGCCTGAAATCCCAGATACTCGGGAGGCTGAAGCAGGAGAATCACTTCAACCTGGGAGGCAGAGGTTGCAGTGAGCCGAGACAATGCCACTGCACTCCAGCCTGGGCGACAGAGCGAGAATTCGTCTCAAAACAAACAAACAAACAAATCAGTAGTTAATATTCCAAAGTAACACAATGCATATTTTTAGAAAAAATATTAAAAGATTGCCCACCCTAAACCAAGTACTTTTCTAGGTACTTGCAATATATCAGTAAAGATCCCAGTCCCCTGGTAATTTAGCATTTGAGAGGAGGGAATCAAAAGAAATAATAAACAGATAAATTACCACATATGTGAGAAAATGATACATGGCACAGGAAAAAAAATTATTTATTATTATTATTCAGAAAGAGTCTCACTCTGTAGCCCAGGCTGTATTGCAGTGATCACAGCTCACTGCAGCCTTGAACTCCTAGGCTTGAGCAATCCTTCCACCTCAGTCTCCCGAGTACCTGGGACCACAGGTGTGTGCCAGCGCACCAAGCTAATTCTTGCATTTTTTTTTTTTTTTTTTTTTTTTTTTTTAGAGATGGGCTTTTGTCATGTTTCCCAGGCTGGTCTCAAAAGTCCTGAGCCCAAACAATCCACCTATCTCAGCCTCCCAAAGTGCTGGGAATATAAGCATGAGTCACCACACCCAGGCAGGAAAGAAAATTCAGAATCGGCTTAAGATAAATGGGGTTCAATGCATTGTTACAAGTAGAAGCATAATAGTATTACATCCCTATTATTCATCCTCTGCATTCAAATATTAAGATAATTTTCTAAAATTAAACTTGACTCTGCTAATCATTTGCTTAAAAACCCTTCCTCAGTGCCCAAAGTATTAGCATAAAATAAATGCTGCCTCATGATTTGGTTTCACTCTACTTATCAAAGTCATCTCCATGTTCTATCCACATTTGAGAGATGCTTTGAAACACTGAAATGATTTTCTTTCCTTTTTAAAGTATCCTGCCACCTTTCAGACTGGATAGTCCATGTTTAAACTACAAGACCAAGCTGAAATGTTTATATTACTATATGGAACCTGTTGTGATGTACCCTAGATGAAGTTAATCAATCTGTATTTCACCTATGATATGAAGATATTATATATATATATATACACACACACACACATATATGCACTTAATTCATGTAACAGTAATTATATTAATGTATTGACATAATATGTAATTATGATGATGTTAGCATTACTATACACACATTACGGGATTATTCCCTTCTTCCCCTTCTTGAGGACTGGAACATTATAGCTTCATATCTCACACCAGCAGAAAACTCTCTGATATATTGCAATTATTCAATGTATGTTTAATAAATAATAAGCAAAAATGGCATAAAAATAATTTTAATTGTTGGCTTTTATTATTAAAATATGTTTAATTATTGTTTAATTAACAATTATAATTATGACATCTGCAGTCAAAGAATCATCTGTATTTATTCAGAGAGCATCAAGAATATGCTAGGAATGAAAAATTAAAAAGTGAATTGAGTTTCTTTTTTTTTTTTTTTTGTCCCCAATATGGTGGATTCGGTGCTTGTAGCCTCTCATTAAACCTTTGTGCATTCTTTTCCTGTTTCCAGGTGCCACAAAATAGCAAAATAGTGCACAAAAATCAACTCTTTGAACTTTAATTCAAAAACTAAAATGGGAATCCACCCAAGTTATGATGGTCACACCAGATCCCAGGGAGGAGAATGTGGGCAAACAGCCCCTGTAATAGTGTATAGCCGATAAAAGTGAGTGAAGTCTGAGTATGTGAGAGAGCTTTGAATGCCTGCCTGGGTGCGGAGCAGAGAGTGGGCCTCTACACCACAATCACTGTCAAGAAAAGGTGGTGCAGCTCAGGCTGCCAAACAAGACACATCAGGAGAGGGAGGAGAACCCCTCCCTCCGTAACTCACCCTTCCACTGGGGATCCAAGCAACTCAGGCTAAAGGAGAGCACTTTGATTTTCCCAAGCCCTGGAGCTAACTTGGGGAGAGGCTTGGAGACTCTGGGAGGGACAGACACTGGGAAATGTTTCTGGTATTTTCCCAGATCCAAGGCCAAGAGAAGGATGCCATTCTTAATCCAGGTGCACACAAAGTCAATCATTCTTTGGTGACCTGGCAATGTGGCAATGCAAGCATTTAGTCTTAGGCCAGAGACTGAAACACATGCTCTGGAAGCAATGATGTGCCCTGTTTGGGAGCCTGAGCTGCCCCACCTTTTCTTGACAGTGATTGTGGTGTAGAGGTCCACCCTCTGCTCCACATCCAGGCAGGCATTCGAAGTGCCCACTCACCCAGATTGGCGGTCAGACCCACCAACCCTTCCTGTTCAGAGACCTAGGTGCAGGGGGCCCTGTCTGTTTCACACTAAGGCAGATCTCCAGGCCTTCAGAGCACCTCCTCATCGAGAGAGGTAGAATGAGCTGTCTCATCCTTATTTCACAGACACTGTGGTGCAGCCAGACCTTCTTTGCTCCATACCCAGGCAGTCAGAGCTGCCATTTGCCTGGTTTAACAGCCTGAGCCACCCCATCCATCCTGTGCAGACATTGGGCTGACCAAGGAGTTCAGGCAACTGTGTACTCCACAGATTCGCCTATTTAGAGAGGCAATGGAGAGCTTCTTTCAGGAAACAAGGATCAAGTATATACCCAGTCACATTGGCCTCAACTGGCTTTTATCCGTAAGTGCCATCTACTGGCTTGTAAGTCAGACCGCAAAACCAAATATAAAACCTGCTGACAGAAGTGCACGGGATCATAGAAGCAAAGCCAAAAATTCTACTCAATATTCTTTACAGTCACACCTGCTAGGGAAGGGGAGAAAGGGAAAGGGAAAGGGAAAGATAAACACAATAATATTATAGGGAAAGAAAGAGATAGAACAAATCCTACCCACATGAAAATAAGCACAAAAATTAGAAGTCACATTATATTGAGATGAGGAGAAACCAACATAAAAATCACGGCACCACAGAAAAACTGAATATAGTAACACCATGAAAGGATTATAGCAGCTCTCCAATAATGTTCCCTAACAAAAATGGAAACTCAGAAATGACAATTAAATAATTCCAAATATGTATTGCAAAGAAGTTCAACAAGATCCAAGGCAACGTTGAAAATCAACATGAAGAAATTTCCCAAACAAACCAGGAAAAAAATAAAGATTATAAACCTATAAAAAGAAATTAATCAGAGCTACTGGAATTGAAAATCTCACTTTAGAAATTTGAAAATGCAATTAAAAGATTTATGAATAGAATGGACCAAGAAAAAGAAAAAATTAAAAAACATCAAAAGAGGAAAGTAAGTCAAACTATCTCTCTTCACTGACAATATGATTTTATACCTAGAAAAGCCTAGTCTCTCCCAAAAGTCTACTGCACCTGATAAATGAATTTAGTAACTTTCAGGAAATAAAATCAATGTACAAAAATTAGTATCATTTCTATACATCAATTACATTCAAGCTGAGAGCCAAATCAAGAGCACATCCCATTTACTATAGTCTCTCTCTCTCTCTCTCTCTCTCTCTCTCACACACACACACACACACACACACACACAAACTAGAAATATATCTAATAAAAAAGCAAAAGATCCCTAGAAATATAACTAGAAACACTGCTGAAAAACTCACTGATCACACAAACAAATGAAAAAATATTCCATAGTCATGTACTGGGAGAATCAAAATCTTTCAAATGACCATACTTCACAAAACAATCTATAGATTCAATGCTATTCCTATCAAAATACCAATGCCATTTTTATATAATTTTTTAAAACTCTAAAATTCAAATGGAACTAAAAAAGAGTCCATATAGTTAAAGCAATTTTAAGCAAAAATAACAAAACTGGAGGCATCACATTACCCAAATTTGAACTTGCTGTGTGACTACAATAACCAAAACAGCATGGTACTGATACCAAAACAGACACATAAACCAATGTAACAAAATAAATAATCAAAAAATAAACCAGAACACCTATGGCCATCTGATCTTTGACAAAAATAAGCAATAGGGTAAGGACTCCCTATTCAATACATGGTGCTAGGATAGCTGACTAGCAATATGGAGAAAAATGAAACTGGATCCCTACTTTTCACCATACACAAAAATTAACTCAAGATGGAGTAAATATTTAAATTTAAGATCTAAAACTCTAATAACCTAGAAGAAAATCTAGAAATGCCATTGTGGATGTTGGGATTGGGAAATAATTTGTGACTAACACCTCAAAAGCAAATGCCACAACAACAACAAAAAATTGAGAAGTGGAACCTAATTAAACTAAAGAACTCCTGGGCAGCAAAATTTACCATCATCAGAGTAAATAGACAACCTACAGAATCAGAGAAAATATTTGCAAATTATGCATATCACAAAGGTCTAACATCAGAATCTATAAGAACGCAAACAACACAACAACCAAGAAACAATTAGCCCCATTAAGATGTGGGCAAAATACATGAATAGACACATCTCAAAAGAAGACAAACAAGTGGCTAACAAACATGTGAAAGAATTATCAACATCACACATCGGAGAAATGCAAATCAAGACAGCAAAGACATACTATCTCACACCAGTCAGAATGGCTATTACTAGAGTCAAAATCACCAACATGCTGGTGAGACTGTGGAGAAAAAGGAATGCTTATATACTGTTGGTAGGAATGTGAATTAGTTCAGCCACTGTGGAAAGCAGTTTAGAGATTTCTCAAAGAACTTAAAATGGAACCATCATTTGACTGAGCCACCCCATTGCTAAGCATGTAGCCAGGAGAAAATAAATTGTTCTACCAAAAAGACTCATGCAATTGTATGTTTTCTCCAGTATTATTTACAATATGCAAAGACATAGACTCAACCTAGGTTCCCATCAGCAGTGGACCGGATTTTAAAATGTGGTACATATATACCACAGAATACTATGCATAAATCATAAAAAACAAATAAAATCATGTCTGTCCTATTATTTTACGATTATTATAAGTGTACTGGAACTCTAAAAAGAACTTGTTTGTATAATATTATTCTATACAAGGTATGTAGCCCAGGAAATGAGCAACCTGATGTGTGTTATGACTAATCTGAGCCTCCCATGACCACAGTTCTTAAAATAAGATTAAGGACTAAGGACTGGTTGGAGCTCATAAATGATATGAGTAAAGTGTTAGCCAAAACAACAAAAAAAAAAAAAAAAAAAAAAGGGTGCCCAAACAAGTCACCTTAAAATTTGATGCCTGTGCTGTCATTAATAGTAATAAGTTAGGAATAAGGTGTGGTTCTCTTAATTAGAAAAGAGGCTAGAGGGCAGAAAATAAGCACATCTGTCATAAATTAGGACTGTGTGGAAATAAATGTAAATACTGGTCTTGTGTCATTAAGGCCACTTGGATAAAAGAAAAAAAATGATGAAAAGGATCCAGTCTGATATTTAAAGTAATATCATCCTCTTCCCTCCAGGATCATGGCAACAATATCTCTGGGGGTGTACACTTTCTGCGATATATGTAGTAATATCCTCCCTTCCGCCTTGCAATATTATTAAGGACCATCTCAAACGGGGGTGTGCAACCCTTGCAATATTGGAAATATTATTATCCTCTTTCCCCCCTGCATATTTGGAAAAATATCAGGGTGAGTGTACACCTCCTGTGATATGGGGATTAATATCCTCTTCTCCCTTTCTAGATATTAGAAACAATATCTCACGGGGGTTTACACTTTCTTTGATATCTGGAGTAATGTCATCCTCTCCTGTTTTGAATGGCAAGAACAATATCGCAGGGGGGATGTATGCCCCCTGCCATATTGGGAGTAATATTACGCTCTCCCCTCCTTGATATTAGGAACAAAATCCCAGGGTTGGTATGGAAAGTCCTACTGTCCTCTCCCTTCCTGGATTTTAGGAACAATATCACAGGGTGGGTGTACACAGCCTGCGATATTGAACGTAATATCATCCTCTCCCCCACCGGATATTAGGAACAATATCACAGAAGGGTTGTACACTCTCTGTGATATTGGGAGTAATATTACTTTCGCTTTCCCTGAATATTAGAAGCAGTATCCCTGGGTGGATGTACATCCACTGTTAAATTAGGAGTAATGTCATACTCTACCCCCTGGGTATTAGGAGCAATATCACAAAGTGGGTGTACACCCACGGCGAGACTGGGGGTAATATCATGCTCTCCCTCCCTGGATATTAGGAACAATATCACAGGTGAGTGTACACGCCGTGCACTAAAAAGAATAATATTATCTTCTCTTCCTTTAGCTATTGAGAACAATATCACATGGTAGGGGGGTACACCCCTGCACTGTTTGGAGTAATATCATTCTCTCTTATTCTGGATTGTAGGAAAAATATCACAGGCGGTGTGTACAGCCCCTGTGATAATGAGAGTAATATTATCCTCTCCCAACGTGGGTATTAGGAACCATATCACAGGGGGCGTGTACACTTCTTTGATATTGGTAGCAGTATCATCCTCTCCTCCCTGGATATAAGAAACTATATGACATGCGGGGTGGACACCCCTCGCGATAAGGGGAGTAATATCCTTCCCTGGATATTGGGATCCATGGTGGACACACAGCGTGTTTACAGTTTTGTGAATACTATCATCTCCCCCTCTAGAGATTGCGAACAATGTCAAAGACTGGTGTACACCCTCTGCGATATAGGGAGGAATATCATCCTCTCCCCCGCCCTGGATATTAGGAACAATATCAAAGGAGTGTTTATGACCCCTATGATATTGGTAGTAATATCATCCTCTCCCACGTGGAAATTAGGAACAGTATCACTGGGGGCGTGTACAGCCCCTGTGATCTTGAAAGTAATATCATCCTTTTCCCTCCTGGATCATGGGAACTCTATCACTGGGGGATGTACACTTTCTGCGATACTGAGAGTTACATCACCTTCTCCGGCTTGGAATATTAAGGACAATATCACGGGGGTGGGGGGGGTGTACATCTTCTGCAGTATTGGGAATAATATTATCCCTGCATATTAGGAAAGCTATCACAGAGTGGGTGTTCACCTCCTGCGATATGGGGTGTAATATCATCTTCTCCCCTTCTGGATATCAGGAACAGTATCACACAGGGGTGTACACTTTCTGAGATATTTCGAGTAATATCAACCTCTTGGCCTTTGAATATTAAGATCAATATCACGGGGTGGATGTACACCCCCTGGCGTATTGGGAGTAATATCAACCTCTCCCCTCCACAGATATTAGGAACAATATCCCGGGGTGGGTGTGCACCTCCTGCTCCGTGGGGACTAATATCATCCTCTCCCTTCCAGGATATTAATAACAATATCACAGGGTGGGTGAACACAGCGTGCGATACTGGAATTGTTATCATCCTCTCCCCCTCCGGATACTAGCAACAATATCACAGAAGAGGTGTACTCTCCCTGTGGTATTGGGCGTAATATCATAGGCTTCTTCCGTGAATATTAGGAGCAATATCACTGGGTGGCTGTACATTCATTGTTCTGTTGGGAGACATGTCATACTCTAGCCCCTGGATACTAACATCAAGGTCACAGGGTGAGTGTACACCTACTGTGATATTAAAACTAATATCATGCTCTCCGTCCCTGGATATTAGGAACAATATCACAAGTAGGTGTACACCCCCTGCGGTATTAGGAGTAATATTATTATTAATTATCAAACATCTGTTTTATTAATAATTATCAATGTTAATATTAATTAATAGTATGTTATTAATTTTAATAAATATTATAAATATATGATTATGCATGGTTGAATTTACTATTCGTGTCATTTATCAATAATATTAGTTATTAATCTTAATATTTATTATTATTTTATTACCAATGTCACTTGTTATTGATTTAATTAAGCAACATGATTACTGATAAGATTATTCTATTATTAATAGTGATATTACTGTTAATTATTAATAACAATTGTCAATATTTTAATCAGTGTTAACTTTTACCCTCTTTATTGCAATTATTAATATCAGTGATTACTCTTAATTGTGCTTACATTTATTAATACTAATAATTA
This sequence comes from Macaca thibetana thibetana, assembly GCF_024542745.1. Classification (NCBI taxonomy): domain Eukaryota; kingdom Metazoa; phylum Chordata; class Mammalia; order Primates; family Cercopithecidae; genus Macaca; species Macaca thibetana. The sequence goes on along the minus strand of NC_065578.1, from coordinate 105,060,520 downwards.
ATATAATTGTTCCTGATATCCGGGGGGAAAAGGATATTACTCGCAATATCACAGAAAGGGCACATCCTTCTATGATGTTCTTCCTAATAGCCAGGGGGTAGAGGATGACATTATTAAAAATATCGCAGTGGATGTACATCCCTTCGGTCATCTTGTTCCTCATATCCTGGGTGGGAGAGGATGGTAAGACTCTCAATATCACAAGCAGTCCAGACCTCCCCCGTGATATTGTTCCTAACATCCAAAGGTGGAGAGGATGCTATTTCTTCCAATGTTGCAGGAGGTGTACACCACCCCTGTGATATTGTTCCTAATATCCAAGGGGCGAGAGGATATTAGTCTCAATATAGCAGGGGGTGTACACCCCTTCTGTGACATTGTTCCTAATAGCCGGGTGGGGGGGAGAGGAAGATATTACCCCCAATATCGCAGGGGGTGTACACCTCCTTGTGACATTGTTCCACATATCCTGGGAGGGAGAGGATCTTATCAGTGGCAATATCGCAGGGTGTGTACACACCCACTGTGATATTGTTCCGAATATCCAGAGGGGGAGAAAACGATGTTACTCCCAATATCGCAGGCAGTGTACATCCTCCTGTGATACTGCTTCTTACATTCAGGGGGAGAGGATGATATTACCCCCAATATCGCAGGGGATGTACACACCTCCTGCGACGTTGTTCCTAATATCTCGAAGGGGAGAGCATAATATTACTCTCAATATCACGGGGTGAGAAGACCTCCCTTGTAATATTGTTCTTAATATCCATGATGGGAGAGGATGCTATTACTCCCAATATCGCGAGAAGTGTACAGCCGCCTATGATATAGTTCCTAATACCTAGGTGGGGAGAGGATCATATTACTGCCCATATCGAACGAGTTGTAAAACCCCTTTGATATTTTGCCTACAATCCCGAGGGGAGAGGATGATATTACTCCCTATATCGCAGGGGCTGTACAGCCCTCCTGTGATATTGTTCTGAGTATCCTGGGGAAGGGAGGATGATACTACACCCACCCAGTGATACTGTTCTTAAGGTACTCCACCTCCTCCCACCAGGGATATTGTTCCTCATATCTAGGGGAAGAGAGGATAACATTATGCTCAATATCGTAGGGGGTGTACACACCCTCTGTGATGTTGTTCCTAATATCCAAAGGTAGAGACGATGACATCACCGGCCATATCGCAGGGGGTGTACACCCTGCTGTAATACTCTTTTTGATATTCAGGGGAGGGGAGAGGATAACAGTGACCCTGATATTGCAGAAGATGTACAGACCCCTGTGATACAGTTCCTAAGGTACAGAGAAAAGAGAATAATATTACTCTCAATATCGCAGGGGGTGTAACACCCCGCCCCCCGTATATTGTTCCTAATAGGCAGGGGGGTGGAGCCTGATATTACTCCCAATATCGCAGAAGGTGCACACACACCTGTGATATAGTTTCTAATATCCAGCGGGAAAGAGGCTGATATTACTCTGGATCTCACAGTGGGTGCACACCCCCAACCCCCCGTAGTATTGTTACTAATACCCAAGTGGGCAGAGGATGATGATATTGCTGATGATATCGAAGGGGGTGTACAACTCTTCTATGATGTGGTTCCTGATATCCAGGGGGTGAGTGGAAGATATTACTCCCAATAACGGAGGAAGTGTACATCACCCTGTGATTTTGTCCTTAATAACCACATGGGGAAAGGTGATATTATGCCCAATGTAGCAAGGGGCATACACCCCACGTGTGATATGAATCGCAAAATCGAGAAGAAGAGTGAATGACGTTGATTCCAACATACACAGGGTGTACACCCGCTCTGTGATATTGTTCCTATCGTCTAAAGGAAGAGATGATGATATTACTCCCAATATGGCAGAAGGTATACACTGCCCCCCCCCCACCCCGTGATATTGCTCCTCACAACTCGTGAGGGAGAACATGATAGTACTTGAGATATGACAGTGGCGCTACACCCCATCTGTGATATAGCTCCTAATTTCCAGTAGCTAACGTAGGTTGTGCCTCCCAACAGAGCAGCAGGTGGACACCCGCCCTCTGATATTTTCCCGAATATTCAGGGAAATCAAGGATGACATTACTCCAAATCTGGTAAAAAGTGTACACCCATGGTACGATATGGTTCTTAGTCTGTGGAGGCGCAAAGGATGCTATTAGTTTTCACGTCGCAGGCTGTGTACACACCCTGTGAAATTGTCACTGATACCAGAAAAAAAGAGAATGGTGATAATGGGCACAGAACGCAGGAGGGTGAGGCACCCACCGCGAGGTGGGGAGTAAGAGCCACCCCCTCCCCCACTGGCTCCACATATAAGTGGAAACTGATCTTTGAGTAAATATGGGGAAAAAAGTGGCAACAATACATGCTGGGGCCTCCTGGAGGCTGTAGGATGGAAGGGGAACATGGACCGAGAACGAACTATTGAGTATTATGCTCATTCCCTCAGTGACACGATCAATCACACCCAAACTTCAGCATTATGCAATATGCCATGTAACAAACCTGAACACCTATCGCCTGAATCTAAAATAAGAGTTGAAATTATTTGTTTTAAAAGGGAAAAGATGGCCGGGCACAGTGCTCACGCCTGTAATCCCAGCATTTGGGAAGCTGAGGTGGGCAGATCACAAGGTCAGGAGATCGAGACCATCCGGGCAAACACGGTGAAACTCCACCTCAACTAAAAAATATAAAAAATTAGCGGGGCGTGGTGGTGGGCGCCTGTAGTCCCAGCTACTTGGGAGGCTGAGGCAGGAGAATGATGTGAACCAAGGAGGCAAAGCTTGCAGTGAGCGGAGATCGCGCCACTGCACTCTAACCTGGGCAACAGAGTGAGAGTTCGTCTCAGGAAAAAAAAAAAAAAAAAAAAAAAAAAGTATCATTAATCAATTAGCTAAAACTTTTCTGTTTGACTTATGTGTTTCTTAACACAGTATGGTACATATTGCCAAACAAATGTATATAATAAGTGTATTTTGTAGATGTTTATATGACAATTTACAGGACCACAGAAAGTATGGCATTAGCAACTGGAAAAGATTTCAAACCAGAAGTCAATATTTAAATTATAGACTTCCAATAGCTTATAGTATTTGTTAATGTAAAGTTAGAGATGCTCTTAAATTTTCATGAGTGGTTGACATTAAATGCAGATTAATATTATTCCTGTATACATAATATAATCAATAAGCAATTGGTTATACAGAAACCAACAGTTCTTTGATTAATAATAAACCTGTATATATGACAGGAAAATGTGAACAGAATGGTCTTAATATTTAAACAAACTTAAATTTCATGTAAAGATAGAAGAAAATACCCTTATTTTATTTAGATTATAAGTACTTTCATATTGTTTAGTACCCCTTGGTTAATATTATATTTCTAATGCCTAAAAATATAAATAATTAAAAGTTATTCTTAGCTCTGTGAAATAAGACATTTGTAATTATTATTCTTTTAAATTTAGAATGAAGCAAACGGAGCACAAGAGATCATAGCATATTTGTTTCTTATTAATTTCACTTGAAATTTTTCTAGTTGTTTATGAGATTATAAATATTTATTAAGTAAAAACATTTTATTCTAAACAGTTTGCCGTATTTGGAATATAATATTATAAAATACATAAACAATCACAATGAGAAATTAATTAGAGTTATTTATGTATAATAAATAGAAGTATCTCTGGTCATATTTGACAGAGTTCACTTTAAATTTCCCAAAAGTATTTTGATTTAAAATATTTTCCTAGAATTGTCTTCAGGATTAATCTATTCTAATAACAATTATTTATGGATCTGTTGTACTAATAGTAGTAGCCAGTTTTATAATGATATTTAGCTAAATAAAAGTTATAAGGATTACAAAAGAGCTATCAACAATTAAAGGTAATTTTAACAATGGAGCACAAGAAAATTTTTGGAGGTGATAAATATGTTTATTACTTTAACGATGGTGATCATTTGACAGGTTTAGGCATATATGCAAACTCATCTAATTTCGTATATTTCATATGTGCAGCATTCTATTTATTGAACATATGTCACTAAAGCTGTTAAAATACATAATTTTAGGCAGGGTACAGTGTCTCAGGTCTGTAATCCTAGCACTTTGGGAGGCTGAGATGGGCGGATCACTTGAGGTCAGATGTTCGAGATTGACCTGGCCAGCATAGTGAAACCCCATCTCTACTAAAAATACAAAAATTAGCCAGCCATGGTGTCTTACGCCTGTAGTTCCAGCTACTTGAGAGCCTGAGGCATGGGAATCACTTGAACCCAGGAAGCAGAGGCTGCAGTGAACCGAGATTGCGCTCTTGCACTCCAGTCTCAGCGACAGAGCAAGTCTCCATCTCAGGAAAAAAACAAAACAAAACAAAACAAAACAAACAAACAAAAAAAACACCAAAAAACATAATATTAGGAAAACGAGTTTTAATTTAAGCAAAGTTATTAACATAAAGCATACAGAGCTGTCATCAATTATAAAGAATTAAAGGGAAAAATCAGAGATGTTCACCCATGATGCTTTTTCCTTTTTTAAATTAAAAAAATATATATAGATTCAGGGGGTACATGTGCATGTTTGTTACATGAATATATTGTGTAACGGTGATGTTTGGGCTTTACATTTACCCGTCATCTGAATAGTGACTATTGTACTCACTATGTAATTTTTCAACCCTCACCCCTTCCTACCTGGCCCTCTATTGGAAGCCCCAGTGTCTACTATTTTCCTCTGTATTTTCTTGTGTACCCATTATTTAGGTCCCACTTGTAAGTGAGAACAGGCAGTATTTTATTTTTGGTTTCTGAATAATTTCACTGAGAATAATGGCTTCCAGTTCCATCCTTGTTTCTGCAAAAGACACAATACTATTTGTATGGCTGCATAGTATTTCATGGTGTGTGTGTGTGTGTGTGTGTGTGTGTATACACATTTTCTTTACCTAATCATCTGTTGATGAAAACTTAGGTTGACTCCAGACAGTGGGGAAAGGACACTCTATTAAATAAACGGTGCTAGAAAAATTGGATAGGCATATGCTGAAGAATGAAACCGCACTTTATCTCTCACTGCACACAAAAATTAACTTAAGATTGATTAAAGGCTTAAATGTAAGACCTCAAACTGTCAAGAATCCCATAACAAAACCTAGGAAAAACTCTTCTTGACATTGGCCTTGCCAAGAAACATATGAGAAAGACATCAACAGCAAATGACAAAAAATAAAAATAGACAAATAACATTTAATTAAACTAAAGAGCATTTTCACAGTGAAAAAATAATCAACAGAGTAAACAGACAGACTACAGAATGGGAGAAAATATTTGCGAACTATGTACCTGACAAAGGACTAATATCCAGAATCTATAAGAAACTTGACTCAACAAGAGAGAAAAATAACCCCATTAAAAAGTGGGCAAATACCATGAGTAGACGTTTTTCAAAAGAAGACATACAAGCATCTAAAAAACATAAAAATGCTCATCATCGCTAATCATCAGAGATATACAAATTAAAGCGAAGATGAGATGACATCTCATACCAGTCAAAATGGCTATTATTAAAAATTCAAAAACAACATATTTTGGCAAGGATGTGGAGAAAAAGAAATGTTATACACTGTTCATGATACTTTTCCTAAATAGAAACACTAAATATAATAAATTATTTTTTGTCAATTTTGTATTATGATTATACATGTGTGCATATGGTATTCTTTTCAAAGTACATTGAAACAATTGTCTAATATAGTCTCTGTTATCATAATTGGTGTTGTCAGAAGAAAAAGTCGGTGGCTATTAGTTTAATGATAATATGGAGCGGGTTACTATATTTCACCATCTATCATTCTGTATATTTATTATTTAAATAAAAAATGTTTTCTTGTCTAATAAAAAAGAAATATTCTGGAAAATGATCTACTTAGCAAATAATGTTATTGCAGAATTTCTTGTGAGCCAGCCATGATCAAGCCCAAATGAGATAGCTATAGGTTAGTTACTTGGAAGATGAAGGCAATACCTGGGGCAAAGGAGGTATTAACCTGAAGAATCAAAATTAGGTGGCAGAGGCAATGCATGCTTTCATTTCCAGGCTCTGCTTTCCTTTTCCAGTGTCCTTTATTTTTAGGAGAACCATGTTCCTAAATCTAGGCACAGAATGTAGGCAGAGGTGAAGAATCCCCTTTCAGACTGTCGTATATTTGAGAATATAGGTTAGTTGAACATTCTCACTTATCTACTATGTGAGGAAAGAGATCAGATTTTGTGATTTCCTTCCTTCTTCCTGATTCCCCTCTTCTTTTCTCCTTTGGTCCCCTGTTTCTTTGATTTCTCCTATTCCTTTATCCTTATTCTCCTGCTTCTTCATCTTCCTCACTTGTCTCACTCCCCACTTTTGTTTATTTACTTTATTTAACTTTTTGAAATGATCTTCAGTACTCAAAGATGTCTGGATGGCCAAGTGATTGTCTCCACAGAACATATTTTTATCTAGATGCCTCCATGTTTGATCATCTACTTGAAATTGTAAGGGGGAAATATGTTATCTTATCAATTGCTAGGATTATGGATGATGTTCCTATACCAAAAGACTGAACAACAAATGTATACAAATTACTTGATTATAACTTTTAAATGACATGGGAGTTTTGAGAAATGAAGACCTCAAGAAACAGAAAAATGTATTTTTTTATGTTTAGATTTAACTAATAATGGACAGTTGTGGAGGAATATGATTGGAGGACAAAAGGGCATGGTCTAATGATAATGAACTAAGGGTAACTTAGCAAGGCTCCTTTGTTCAGATTCCTCTTTGTATCCCTGTGTGTTCAGAGATAAGGATATTCCTTGCCTCTAGGTATAAGGAGGGCACCTCTTAAATGAAAGTCTTATGACCTGCTTCGGGAAAATGTCAGATAATCCTTTGTAGTTTTTATGACCTGCTTCAGGGAAGAAGGGCAGGGAAAAATCGAAGACTGATCTTGCTTCTGCTATTTTCTCAAATGACAAGATGCTGTATTTTGGGGTAGCATGTCCTGAACCCCATCACTGTATTGACATTTATAAAAACTAGGATCCATTAAATAGGAAATAGATAATTTTCTGAATATTTTTAAGATAGAATACTTATCTTTTTTGTTTCCAGAAGTATCAGTTGCAGAAACTTTATTCTATATAAAATTATTTTCATAATGTTTTATTTTTCCGATATTTTTACAGTAGGTAATCTGAAGATGCTGGAAGAATATCAGCTGTTCTAAAATTTTAATGCAATAGTTATGTGATCCCTGATATAATAAGAAGACATTCTTTTGTAGAGTTCTTCCAAATTATTACTTTAGTGAGATAATCATTAACTCTTACAATAAAGTGTAATTTTACTGCTGGCTTCAGTTGTAATCTACTGCCTTGTTGGGTATTTTCACCTGCTTTTTTACTAGCCCTCTGACTAAGCATGCTTCAAAATTTTTTTCTGTATTAGTCATCTGGCTTAGACAAATCACTTCTTTGACCCTTGGGTTTCTGATATATGGAATAAATAAATTATCTTGCTGATTTTCAATCTTTTTCCTAGCTTTTAGTTTATATGTAGTTTTATTTTGGTTATAGTCCGTTCTGCCCAGAGACACGCTCCTCATGTTTTCTTCTTTAAATAACACCATGATTTATTCAGGTATTCACCTTTAAATTTCCATTTTCTCCTTCATCCATACTCTTACACAAAAACCCCTATGCATTCTGTTCTTTTTAATGTCCTTTCTCCTTCATTCTATTCTCATATTTGTCATGTCAATTTAGATACTCATTAATTTGATTCTGAATTCCTTGCATGGATTTCTAATTATACTCCTTTTGAGGGTCTTCCTTCTTCTCACTAATCTGACAGAAGAGATCCAGTCATACTCACATGAATTCAATGACCATCTCTCTCCCCAACCAAATTAACTATAAACGTAATAACATTCTGACATTCAGGATTTCTGCAACTATCTCCAATCCTCACCCTATTGCTTATCACAAAATGACATAAAACTGTACTCCAGCTGAATTGAAACTATGCTTTTCCTAAAGAACATTTTTCTTTTGTCCCATGTTGCTTGTTGTTTCTTAGTTTTATTTAGTTTTGTTTGGGTTGTGTTTATCTTAAGAAATTCCGTGTGTGTGTGTGTTATACAATTTGCTTTCTCTGGAATTTATTTTCTTTTTCATCAAAAGGCAGATTTTTTTTTTTCTTTTAATGAAAGTTCTGTCCAGTTGCCATGGTAATTTTGTTATCAAAAATAGAAGCTTAAAGGAACCTAGGACCAATTCACTGATTTTTTTGAAAACGAAAACTGAGTACCACACGTTTCAATGATTTGGCCGTTTCAACTATTTGACCAGGTAAAGGTCACCGTTTACCTGGAGGTACAACAGATAGCCTATCTCATCACAGGGAGATGTATTCAAGTATTGATTTTTTTTTTATTTTTATTTTGCTGCATCATAGTGCTTCCCACCTATATTATTGGAGTTACACATTTATTCCTTGAATTATGGTATTTCTGTATTTATAGTTTACTTCTAAAAGATTATAATCTCCTTGATTGGAGATAATATAATTCATTTATCTTTCTTATTGCTCTTTAAAGTGGAAAAAATATATATCAAAACATCTTCAGATCATAAAGTCATGACAAATGATTTCAGTTAATTGAAATACTCATGTGATCACTAATCTATATCATCTATACCTATTATCTATATGTATACTTATACTTACATTTAAATATGTGCCTACAAATTATCTTTTAAAAATGAATAGTAGCACATAGCACTCTTTTACCAGAAATAGGTCAAAAAACATGGAAATGCATAACTAAAAATTACTTCATATATTCTTATGTAATTGGATAACTAATTTTTGTTTAAAAAACATGGCACAAATGATTGAGGTGGTTTTATATTTGATTGAATTATTACTTAAATCTGTTTTACCAGTTCTACATGAAATCAACATTTGCTTATTGTATTAGCCTGTTTTCACACTGCTATAAAGAAACACATGAGACTAGGTAATTTATAAAGGAAAGAGGTTTGATTGACTCATAGTTCCACATGGCTGCAGAGTCCTCAAGAAACAATCACAGGGGAAGGGGAAGCAGCCACATCTTACATGGTGGCAGGCAAGAGAGAGCCAGTGCATAGGAGGAATTGTCAAATACTTATAAAACCATCAGATCCTTTGAACACTCACTAGTTATGACAAGAAAAGCATGGAGGAAACAGCCCCGATGATCCAATCACCTCCCTTCTTCTGCTCTACAGGTGGGGATTACAGGTTCCTCGCTCAACACATGGGGATTGCAATTTGAGAAGAGATTTGGGTGGGGACACAGAGTCAAACTATATCACTCATAGTTAAAATACCTGCCCAGAACCACCTTTGATTTTAAAGTCTACCTTTGCATATTGCCTAGATATGTATCTAAAATCCTATTTACAGTTTTTGAAGAAAAGTTCTCATTTCTAAGCAAGGTTGTGATTTGACTCTGCCTTTATTGAAGCAAAATTAAAACCAACACACACACACACACACACACACACACACACACACATAAATATATAAATGTTTTTCCATAAATATTTCCAGACAGAGGGCTGAATTCTGCTTTCTTTCTTTGCATATATTTTAACAGATATATGAAAGACCTATATGTAACTTAATTCTAAAATTTTATTGTCTGGCAAGCTTAAATATCTTTTATTTTTAAAGAAATGTACATCCCAGGCATAATTTAATACTGAATAGTTTATTTTATTTGAGAAAGTGAATATTAAGTACGATTGCCAAGAATCACCAGTGGAATTTTTTTTTTTTTTTTTTTTTTTAGATGGAGTCTCGCTCTGTCACCCAGGCTGGAATGCGGCTCACTGCAAGCTCCACCTCCTGAGTTCATGCCATTCTCCTGCCTCAGCCTCCTGAGTAGCTGGGACTACAGGCACCCAACACCACGCCTGGCTAATATTGTGTGTGTGTGTGTGTGTGTGTGTGTGTGTGTGTGTATTTAGTAGAGACAGGGTTTCACCATGTTAGCCAGGATGGTCTTGATCTCCTGACCTTGTGATCTGCCCGCCTCAGCATCCCAGAGTGCTAGGATTTCAGGTATGAGCCACCGCACCTGGCCTGGAATTTTTTTAAGCTCTCAAAAATAAAAGAGTTTAAAACAAGCAAGTAATTATTTTCATTAAAGGCCATATATAAATACTTGGTGGTAAATTCCCTATGTTAATGTTTCTTAGTATTTTACTTCATGTACCTGTATTCAGTAGGAAATTGGGAATTCTGGACTTTACAACAATGGTGTCAACACATTCAGTTAAATGAGAAAAATATCACCTAATTGAGGGAAAACACAATCACTGAAATTGGTCATTTTTCATTATGTTGAAAAAGTACTGAGATAATTAGCTGAAATTCCCAGGTAAACAAAATACTTCATCATTGTGAAAGCATAGTCAGTGTAACTAAAATACCATCCAGACAAATTAGTTGTTCCTCTGAATACTGGACTTCCATTTCTGGCACTTACAAGATGAGTTTCTTTTACCAAGTCATTTAAGTTCCCTGATACTCAGCTCAATTGTAAGAGTAAAAGAATGATTGCGAGTAGACGTGGAATCTGTCACAAAACAGAAACTCCCTCTTCCCTTCCAAAGTAGGGAACCTTTAGTTTTGTTAGTTAGAAACAGTGATTGAATAACGTTCCTGTGGCTTTTACATTTTGTTGTCTATGCCAATGGAGAATATCACAGCAATTAAAGAATCTAGACAGGCAAATCAAAGTAGAAAACAATCTAATTTGAGGTTGGGATTTAGAGTGACTTACATATTTTTAAATATGATTCATGAAATTTATATAGTAGAAAAAATATCTTGCGGTTAACATTTTTTGAAAAGTCATAAAGTCTATAGGCACACGCAGCTTCTTAAAGTTCTTTGTAAAGAATTATGTGGATTGATTTTACCACATGGGACATTCATTCAATAATAATCCTAAAAATGATTAGGGAATGTGTACTATGTGAAAAGGATAGTACTAAGACACAGGAGATATTAAAACCCATTGTGCTTATGTTATTACTTGGCTAAAGATAACACCCCAAATCAACAGGAAGTTATACCATGAAAGAAGTAAATGTAGCTTGCCCTTTTACAAATTAAGAATGGGTACCTCTTCCTCAATGGACACATTCCAGAGACAGGGAGTAAGGATTAGTGAGTTTAAGGCCAACTAGATTTCATCTCCCATTTTTCTCCTTGGTTAAGGTCTTTTGTAGAATATGCTAAAAGCATAACAGAGATTTGTGGTCCTAGATTAGGGATTGTAACCAAGTTTTTCCTGAGTCATGTCATCATTTTTTTTTTCTTTTTTTTTCTTTTTCTTTTTTTTTTTTTTTTTTTTTTTTTTGAGAGGGAGTCTCGCTCTATCGCCCAGGCTGGAGTGCAGTGGCCGGATCTCAGCTCACTGCAAGCTCCGCCTCCTGGGTTTATGCCATTCTCCTGCCTCAGCCTCCCAAGTAGCTGGGACTACAGGTGCCCGCCACCTCGCCAGGCTAGTTTTATTGAATTTTTTAGTAGAGACGGGCTTTCACCGGGTTAGCCAGGATGGTCTCGATCTCCTGACTTTGTGATCCACCCGTCTTGACCTCCCAAAGTGCTGGGATTACAGGCTTGAGCCACCGCGCCCGGCCAGGTCATCATATTAGAGATTGTTGTCACTTGGTGACCAGCAAATTAGCAGATAAAATATGCAATCTATAGATAGGGGTAGTGAAGAAAACATGACAGAAAATAGTAAATTCTGATGGCAGAACTGTTATTCCATACTCTCAGTTTTTATAAGCCTCTTGGCTGCATTTATGTCCCTCCCCTGAATGGAAGATGGGTGTTCTATTAGCCTAGGTCCAGGGAAATTTTGATGTAAGTAAACTTATATCTGACCCCTCCTCTCTTGTGGTTTCTGCATGGACCCACTGATTTCCTGATGACTCATGATTTGTTCATAACTCATCCTCCTAATTTATTATTTTTCATATGATTTTTACCTGAGTAAATCTTTCCTCAAAAATATTTAACAAGAAATTCAAGCCTTATGTGTTTCTCTGCACTCCTGCTCCCAGCTACCTCAAGGACATCACCAGGGTACTGTGCAAATGCTGCGATGAACTGTCAAGGTTCGTTTTATTTGTTTCACAGAAAAATCCATCTATTTCCTATTTATCTCAGACTGTGATTTGCTCTCAGAAATCTAAAAATATATACTTAAACTCAAGAGTTAATGACTTCTCCTTATTTATGCATTATTTTGAAAAAAGTTTCCAATACCTTAACCTAAAATCAAGTTCCATGAAGGAAAATACATAAGATCCTTTAATTCAAATCAAGGGACTGTTTTGCTTTTCCTTGATCCTGCCTTAAGGATCTTAGTAAAATGTTCAGAGACTGAGATTGATTGATATGGTTTGGATGTTTGTGCCTTCAAAACCTTATGTTGAAATGTGATTGCCGATGTTGAAGGTGTGGCCTGGTGGGAGGTGATTGAGTTATTGATGCATATCCCTCATAAACGTCTTAGCACCATCTTCTTGGTGATAAGTGAATTCTTGTGCTGAGCTCATGTGAGATCTGGTTGTTTTGACACCTCCCACCTCTTTCTCTCTTGCTCCCACACTTACCATGTTACAAGTCTGCCTCCCATTTGCTTTCCACCATGATTCTAAGCTACCTGAAGCCTCACCCAAAGCAGATGCCAGCACCACCCTTCCTATACAACCTGCAGAACTGTGAAACAATTAAACTGTTTCTCTTTATAAATTACCTAGCCTCAGGTATTGCTTTATAGAAATGAAAAAAGAATGGTCTAACACGTGGATCAAATTAGTTAATATTATCAATTCTGAGTTTCATTACGTATAAATGTTCATACTCAGATTATTACATGTATCCTAGTAGCCATCCTAGTAACTATAAAATGCAGATTGTTGCTATTATCATACAACTATCTGAGGCTTACACAGGTTACATGACTTGTATGAGCCTCAGATACTCATAGGGTACTTATTCTGCTCGACAGTGATAGAAATAATGGACTGATCCAAAGTTTATAGTAAACATTTTTTTCTTATTCTACTACCTTGAATTAACAATAATTTTCAGATAATTAAAACACGATATTTACATCAAACATTTGGCCAACTACAGCCTTGAAATGCAGGCTATTCTTTGAGTGGCAAAGCTCAGTACTGTGGTTAATGATTCCTTTTTTTGTTTAAGTTAAAGTTACCCAGTGTGTGATGTTCCCCATGTACCCTAGAACTTAAAGTATAATAATAATAATAATAATAATAATAATAATAATAATAAGTTACATGTGGTTTCTAGAGTAATTCTTCCACTTTCCATATGCTTTTTGTGGATGAAAATACACTTTTAAATAAAATCACTGTTTGTTTAAAGAGACATCCTTAATTATGCAGTTTGAAATATCTATAGTTCTCAATATATTGCAAACATCATTAACTCACAGTTTCTCAAGCCATGTCTCCTTGTTGCTTATCATGCATCATCTCATATTTATGTGCTCCTCTGATTATAGCAGCTTCTGAAGAATATATAAGCTCATGCTTCGAATGGTGTCTCACTGTTCTAAGATAATCACACACATTTGTGTGCCTGCCATGTTTATGTGAATGCTATAAAAGTGAATTTATTTAACCATTACTAATAAATTTTGTTAATCTTCACAATTTATGGTTTAATGATGTTTCTTTCCCACAAGTGCCTTCTGCAGTGAAAATGTAGAGAGGTAAAATCATTTATTTTCAATGAAATAAATTGACATTACAGGTTAATGTGCTTTCATTCCAAAGCTAAATGCTATCATTTTAGTCAATTAACTTTTTGTCCTTTGTTCAAGGGTCCAGAAATGATAAGAAGTTACTTTGTTATGTTATCCATTCTGAGAATTTCTCTGAAGTTGTAATTACTGTACTGAGAATTTGAGATTTTTTGCACTTTACCAGTCTTGAAGAGGCAACATGGTATCAATGTAAGTGCAATTTTCCTTAATGGATTTTATCTGGTGGTCAAGACCTTTTTAAAGTAATAGAAGTAAGGTCTTAGTGTTCATCTGATAAAAATAACTGTACTGAAAGGAAAAAGAGTTCAGATTAATATTCTTTTATAAATGCAGCAAAAGTGTGCTTTTACTGTAAATGAAAAACCAAAGATGGAGTCTGAATTTGCAACTGTAATGAGAATTTAACACATACCCTACTTCTAGGCAGTTCACATTTTCTGCCTGTTTCAACCGAATCTTAACCTGTTTATTGCAACTAAAACTACTTGTTAAGTCACATAAACATATTGATTATTTGTAGTTAGTATTATATTTTACATCTGAAAGATCAGATTTGAAAGCTTGCTTTGGAACCTACACTCCTGAGCCTGGAATTCATGGATGAAAATCTGTTCTTGAGACTTCTCTAAACTTTTTTCCTCTGGTCTCCTGAAAGTGACCTCTCCTGCCACTTGGTTCACTGGAAATGCCATATCTTTTCCTGAACTCCAGTTGTATTTGCTATCCTGATCAAACATTTGGCATACGTTGTTTACATCCTTACATTCTTAGGCTACAACAAAAACTATATAGACTTGTCAGTAATCCAAAGCTGTTGTTAACGGTAGCAATGGAGAAAATAAATCAAGACCTTAAAAATGCACTCTGCAATAGTCTAGCTAGTGCTTACAACTCTTTGAAAGTCGCAAAGGAAAAGGATCCATCTTGCTTGAAGGGGCTCCATTAAGCAAAGAGGGGCCATTTGCGGCTTCTAAAGAATAACATAATATACAGAAGAAACATTCTTGCAATTATAAAATATCTTAGGAATTATGAAGAAGGTAGTTGAGTTTCAATGGAATGTGTTCCAGAGTTGTCCTAGGAGAATCATGAAATATAACAAATTTAGATGATCCAATAAGGAGAACATCCTAGTTTAAACTGATATATTTTTTATTTTTGTCACAAGAACCCTGCCCATAATGACAACGGTATTGAAGCTAGAAGATCTTAATTCAAACAAAATCATCAGTGTTTACTAAATAAGAGAGTATGGATAGCTACACATGAATATTAAATTGATATTCCCAGGAAAGACTTCAGTCCCTGTTACTTCAATAATTAACATAAATACACTACATAGAATGCAGAGGAGGACTATCAGCTATTTTAAGAAGCTGAAATAGAATAGGCCAATGTATAGATATGCTGTTCTTAATTTATTTCTGTCATAATAATATTTAACATTCCATTGACTACATTAAAATGAAAAGCCCATCAATCTTGTAAAATACTTTCACATTAACAAAACTAGCTCAGTGTAATCTGTAAAACAAAATCTTAAATACTAAGATTCTTGGCTTGGAGTAAGCTAAAATGACTTTACTATTAATAAAAATATTAATTAAAATTAAAATTAATGAAGAAAATATACAAGTAAAATAAATTATAAAATATTATGATAAAATATAGCAGAATATAATTGAATATTTTAAAAGAGGTTTTATTGTAAATATTCAGAAAATATTTGACAAATATTAACATTTATGCTTTGTTTTATATTATACATCTCATAAAGTTATATAGATGAACATAGATACATAAATGATTTTCATGTAATTATAAAATATCTCAGGAATTATGAGGAAGGTGGTTGAGTTTCAAAGGAATGTGGTCCACAGTTGTTGCAGGAGAATGATGAAATATGGCAAATTTAGATGACCAAATGAGGAGTGTATCCCAGTTTAAATAAACAGCTTAATAAAATGCAGACAGGCCAAAGTAAACACATAACATATGACCAAGATATGAGATATTATAAATAATAGTTGGCATAAACCAGAAAAGCCCTGATAGAAAGGTTCTTCGCATCTAGAAGTAAATAATGAGGGGCTGTTGTAGGTTTTGAACTCAGATGAATGCCAGGAAATAATATTATAGAAATCTTGGATTGATGATAAATGTAAATGAGATTAAAATAGAAGTATAATCCCAAAGGCAATGAAATATCTACAAGATGGAAATGTTGTGAACTGAGGTAGCAGCAATGAGATGAAGAAAATATTGTAAGAATAAAATGATTTTAAGGATGATAATTGTATAACTATGATAACAATGATAGGTAAATGAGTAAAAAAAGAGTAATTATTTAGTAGCCTAAAAAGTTACAAAGATATCACAAACAAAAATTGGAGGTTATTTTGTGGAACAAAACAGTGATCTCCATTTTAAATACTGAGTTGGAAGTAACTACTGAATATCCAATGAAAATGACATGAAATAGAAGTGTATTGGTGATTGCAGTGGCTTTTAATGTAGCTTTACACAAATTGAAAAAGAGCTACATGAAACTGACTTAGAGTGATTTTCAGTATATACTATTTAGCAAAAAAATGTAAAGGAATATACATAGTATGCTACCTTGCCTGTAAGAAAGAAATGAAAATTGGCATGTATCTTTTTATCATAACAAAAAGCAGCACTAGAAGTACAAATAAATAAAGTTAGTACAAAGGATGTGGTGAAGGGAGTGGGTGACAAGTCACTTCTTGAAATTTACCTTTTTATACCACTTTGACTTTTAAAAACATATTAATATCATAGTTATAAAAATAAATTAAATCAATAAGAATAGGAAAAGGGGAAGAAACCCACTTTAAAAGACATCAAATAAATACATTTAATTATATTTCAAGTGAGTACATTAACGACATTGCAGGAAGAGAAAGAAAGGGAATAATGAAAGAAGAAAAAGGAGGGAAGGAAAGATAAAGCAAGAAAAGAAGGAAGGAAGAAAGGAAGGAGGAGAAAGGGAGAAAAAAGGAAAAAAGAAAAGAATAGAAAGAAAAAAAAGGAAGGTAGAAGAAAGGAAGGAAGAAAGAAAGATGAAGAAGGAAGAAAAGAAGGAAATAAGATAGAAGAGAAAGAAATAATGAAAAAATAAATTTCTCCAGATGGCTTATTAACAAACTGATTGTATACCCTGAGTTTGGAGCAGGATGGGCTATGAGGATTAAGGAAAAAAGTGCAGAAAATTCTGCTGTATTTTTAGTAGCTGTGTAGTGGTAAGTGAAGTTTAAGTTCTGGAATTAATTTTCATGAAATACAGAATCAATTGAATTAAATGTGCTGATGATTGTTGGTGGCCTTCTCCATTCTCAGTGTGGAAAATAAATGAATGGGGAAAACAATAAAAGAGCACATGGGAATGGATTAGAACTGGAAGTATCTTCCTGAACTTATGATTCTTAAAAAATGTAAATGTACATATACATAGGTTTGTAAGCATATGCATGTATTATATGTGAGTGTATTGTGAACCCCAAAAATCTGAGACATGTCTCAGTTAATTTAGAGTTTATTTTGCCAACATTGAGGTTGTGTGCCCATGATATAGCCTCAAGGGGTTCTGATGACATGTGCCCAAGGTGGTCAGAGCATAGTTTGCTTTTATACATTCTAGGGAGACATGAGACATCAATCAACATATGCAAGATGAACGTTGGTTCGGTCTGGAAAGGCAGGACAACTCAAAGCAAAGGCGGGGAGACTCAAAGGGGGGTGGGGGCGTCCAGCTCATAGGTTTATAAGAGACAAATGGTTGTATTACTTTGAATTACCGATTAGCCTGTCCAAAGGAAAATATCAGATATGCATTTATTTCAGTGAGCAGAGGGGTGACTTTGAAGAGAACGGGAGGCAGATTGTCCCTAAGCAGTTTCCAGCTCGACTTTTTCTTTTAGCTTAGTGATTTGGGGACTCTCCAGATTTGACTTTCACAGTATGCCTGTATATGTACATGTCTGTTTATATTTGCAAGTGGGGATATGTATATGTGTATATGAGCGCATTAATTTCCTAATCCTTTTCAAAGAGAGGGCAACAAAGCAAACATGCCCCACTGGACAGGAGCACACTTAATACTCAGATCTTGATCTCTATCAAAAGAGATTCTTGAACACATAGATGATTACAGGTCTGTAGCAAGTTAGGTATGAGATAAATCTAGAACATCATTTATGCAAGAAAGAAGAATGGAGGCAAGTCACAAGGAAACAGGAGCTACCTTGCTTGAAGGGGACCCACTATGCAAATAGGGGCCATTTGAGGACCCAGATAATGAAATTAATTATAAAACATTGAATATAGGAATTCATGTATCTACCTCAATTTAATTATTTACATACTTAGTAATGTTATATGTATTGAAACATATGTAAATATACTGCCAAATTTTTTTTTTGCACACACATACCCACACAAACATATATCAGTACTGAGGGCTCTTTTGCACAGTGACATACTAGAGTTATAAATGTAGAAGGAATGCTGAAATTAAAAAAATGTGTCTTTTTTTTTTTTTTTTTGAGATGCAGTTTCACTCTTGTCACCCAGACTGGAGTGCAATGGTGTGATCTCAGCTTACTGCAAACTCCACCTCCTGGTTTCAAGTGATTCTCCTGCCTCAGCTTCCAGAGTAGCTGGGATTACAGGTGTGCACCACCATACCCGACTAATTTTTATATCTACTTTAGTAGAGATGGGTTTTCACCATGTTGGCCAGGTTGGTCTCAAACTCCTGACCTCAGACGATACACCCACGTCGGCCTTTCAAAGTGTTGAGATAACAGGCATGAGCTACTGTGCCTGGCCAATGAATGTATCATTTTTTAACCAACACAGTGAAGACTGGAAGATAAATTTAGAGGCAAGTTTGAATAAGGAGGAAGCTATTCCAATGTCCCAACAGACTGCTTTTTAGTTGGAAGGAAAAAGAACTATGAAAACAAAATGGTAATTAAAAATTGGAAAATAATTCAATAATCTGACTGGCATCAACTGTGAGTGGCAGATGGACATGATTTGCTTCTAGATGTTGTATCCTGAGAAGACACAATCATCTATGGAGTATTTTGATCAGCAATGCATAGCCTCAACCTAATCATGAGGAAACATCTAAAAAGCAGAAATTGAGAAATACTGTATTTGAAAAATAAATGTTAGCATACTGTTTTCATAAAAATGTCAATGTCAAAGTGACAAAAATTGGCCATGAAAATGTTCCAAATTAAAAAGACTAAAAGACATGAGGAAGAATTGAAATACCTGACCCTAAATTAGATCCTGTACTAAAGGGGTGGAAATACTATAAAAAAAATCATGAAATCAGTCAACAAATTTGGAATATGAGTAGCAACTTATATAAGAGTAATTATATAAATACTGTTATAATTTTTCTAAATGGACTGTGGTTATATGAGAGAATATCCAAATTGTTAGGAAATCTACATAGAAATATTTATAGGTAAAGCACCATGATATAAGCAACTAACCATCAGATATTTCAGACATTATGCAGGTATAAATCTATTTAAAGTGAGTGTGAGAGAGTGTATACAAGCAAATGAGTGATAGAGAAAATGGGGCAAAATATTAACAATGGCTGAGTGTGAATAAAAGATATAATGGTATTTCTTAAAACATTTGTATTTGTACAACTTTTTATGTTTGAAGTCATTTTTAAACAAAATTTGCAAATATACAACTTACCTACGTATGTACTTACCTCCACATTCTATTGGCCTAATATTCTGGAGATGTCTAATACACATGCATGTATATATTATATACTAGCATAAGAAAAATATTTGACAATGCAGAATAGATAAGAGTATCAGAGTTTCTGTTTTATTTAGAAGCAAAAATTATTGAAGTGCCTCATAACACACTTCTTGTACTTGATATTTTTATCTGCCTTTACTCCTTTAGAAGATCATCCAGACTTTTAGCTTTAAATATTATATATTTTCTGACAACCATCAAATTTATCTTTAGCCCAGAGCTCTATATTGAATTAAAGACAGTATATTAAATTGCCTACTCAACAACTTAGACATCTAGTCAGCATTTCAAACACAGTATTTTTAATTTGTATACCTTAGAAACATGATCTGAAGCAAAATCTTTTTGTCTCCCTTGCACTTCAGAGTTGTGCCTACATCTAGTAAAAAAAACAAAACAAAACAAAACAAAACAAAAACAGAGCAATACTATGGTACATTCTTGGTTGGAAACCAGTAAACTATGGAACTGTTCACCACAGCTTTGCTAAAATAAATTGGGCCAAGTGGAATTGGACCACAGGCTTCTGCCACAGTGTCCGAAACCAGACTTCTGTTTTTCCTTTTAAATCTGATATTTCAGTTAATTATTTATTGTTGCAGGATAAATTAACACAGAAGTTAGTAATTTAAAGCAATATATACTTATTTCCTTACACAAGAATGACTTATTGTCTATAGTCCAAGTTTTCTTACGAGTTTGTAGTTAAGATCTTGCATGGATCTGCAATAGTCCCAATCTCAGTCAAAGGCTGATATATATATATAAATATTTATATTTATCATACACTTCAAAAAACACATAAAAGTTTGAAAATGCATATAATACAGAGTTCAGAAAAGAATCTGGCAAATTATCTAAAAATTACACCAATAATAATAATGATTACTAACTTTTATTTAGTCTTTTTTACATGGCGGGTGCATTAGGCTATTCTTGAAATTGCTGCGAAGAAGTAATTTATAAGAGAAGTGGTTTAATTGGCTCATGGTCCTGCAGCTGTACAGAAAGCTTAGTGTCAGCATCTACTTCTGGGGAGGCCTCAAAAAGCTTTTATTCACGGTGCAATGCAAAGCATGAGCAGGCACTTCACATGGCTAAAACAGAACTAAGAGAGAGTAGGGTGAGGGTGGGAGTGTGTTACACTCTTAACCAGATCTCACCAGTTCTCACTATTACAAGGACGGGACCAAGCCATGAGAAATCTTCACCCATGACTCAAACACCTCCCACCAGACCACACCCCCAACATTGAGGATACATTGCAATATAAGATTTATGCAGGGACACATATCCAAACTATATCATTCTGTCCCTGGTGTCCACAAAATCTCATGTCCTTCTTACATTGCAAAATACAATCATGTTTTTTCAAAAGTTCCCCAAATTGTTAACTTGTTTCAGCATTAACTCAAAAGTCCACAGTCCAAAGTTTCATCTAAAACAAGGCAAGACTTCCACCAATGAGCTTGTAAGATCAAAAACAAGTTATTTACTTCCAAGACACAATGAAACTGTTAACCCAAAATATCTGCAATAGGTCTCAGTCAATTTGGAAAGTTTATTTTGCCAAGGCTACAGATCCACCCTGGCATTAAGAAGTCCTGACAACCTGTGCCCAAGGTGGTCATGAGTACAGTGTGCTTTTATACATTTCAGGGAGCTATGACACATCAATCAATACGTGTAGGATGTACATTAGTTTGATCCAGAAGAGCAAGACAACTCGAAGTGGGAGCTTTCAGGCTAGAAGTAGACAAGAGACAATAGGTTGCAGTCTTTTGAGTTGTTGTTCAGCCTTCCACTGATTTCAAAATTTAGTCTGGCTCAGTAAATGTGCATCTTTACATAAACGATAGGGCAGAGGAAGCAATCAGATATGTATTTGTCTCAGGTGAACCTTAGAGGGATAACTTTTGAGTACTGTCTGTTATTTGTCCACAAGGAATTTCCTGTGGGCAAAATGTGAGGACTTCCAAGCCTCCTTCACTTTTGCATTCTGTGTGCCTGAAGGCTTAACACTATAATGTGGAAGCTGCCAAGGGTTACATTTTGTACTCTCTGGAGCTGGAGCAGCATCTCAAGCTGTACCTAGACACCTTCGAGCTGAAGCTGGAGCCAGAGTGGCCAGGATGTGGAAAGCAGTGTCCCGAGGTTGCACAGTGCAGTAGGGCCCTGGGCCTGGCCCATGAAATCTTTCTTCCTTCTTAAGCCTCTGGACCTGTGATAGGACCTGTGAAGGGCACTGAAATTCCTTCAAGGCTTTTTCCCATTTTCTGAATATTAACACTTGGCTCTCTTTCAGTTATGCTAATTTTTCTATCAAGTAGTTGTTCCACAACCTGATTGAATTCCTCTCCCTAAACAGCTCTTTCTTCCTCTGTCATATGCCCAGGCTGTGAAATGTCCAAACTTTTACTCTCTGCTTTTCTTTTAAATAGATATTTCAACTTTAAGTCATTTATTTGCTCCTGCATCTCAGCATAGGCTGTTAGAAGCAGTGAGGCACATTTGAATGCTTTGCTGCTTAGAAATTTCTTCCACAGGATACTCTAAATTATGTCTCTCAAGTTCAAACTTTCACAGAGCCCTAAGGCGTGAATGGAATGTAACCAAGCCCCTTGCTAAGGCATCACACATGTGACCTTTTCTCCATTCTTAATAAATTTCTCATTTTTATCTGAGACCTCAGAAGCCTGGCCTTCACTGTCCATATCACTATCACCATTTTGGTTACAGCCATTTAACCAGTCTCTAAAAGTTCCAAACTTTCCCTCAACTTTCTTTCTTCATCTGAGCCCTCCAAAGACTTCCACCCTCTGTCCATTACCAAGTTCCAAAGTTACTTCCATATTTTCAAGTATTTTTATAGTAATGCCCCACTGTTCGGTACTAATCTTCTCTATTAGACAGTTCTTGCAGTTGCTATAAATACCTGATACTCAGTAATTTATAGGAAAAGAAGTTTGAGTGGCAGGCTGTACAGGAAGGATAGTGCTGGGATCTTCTTCTAGCAAGGCCTCAGGAAGCTTTTACTCATGGTAGAAGGTAAAGCAGGAACAGGCGCTTCACATGGTAAAAACAGTAGGAAGAGAGGGGAATGGGGAGGTGCCACACATTGTTAATCAAATCTCACAAAGACTTACTTTTGCAAGGACAGCACAAAGCCATGAGGAATATGACCCCATGACCCAAACACCTTCTGTCAGGCCCCACCTCCAACATTGAGAATTACATTTCAGCATGAGATTTAAGTGGGGGCAAATACCCAAACTATATTAGCAGGCATAAAAGCTATGGCTCGCTATTTAAAATATTACCATTCATGATTCAGATAGTGACCATCAAATATAAGTATTTATATGTTCAATATGGGATACTTCAGTTTTCAAAAAAGTTAACTAATTTCTCATGGTCACACAACTATTAATAAGTGGCTCACACCTGTAATCCCAGCACTCTGGGAAGTTGAGGAGGGCTGATCATTTGAGGCCAGGAGTTCAAGATCAACCTGGGCAACATGGCAAAACTCCGTCTCTACTAAAAATTAAAAAATTAGCCAGGCATGCTGACACGCACCTGTAATCCCAGCTACCTGGGAGGCTGAAGGACGAGAATTGCTTGAACTCAGGAGGTGGGTGTTGCAGTGTGTTGAGATTGTGCCACTGCACTCCAGCTTTGGTGACAGAGTGAGACTCAATCTAAAAAAAAGAAAAAATAGCTTCTGGTATTTTCACTCTTAATAATATATTTGTCTGTGCATTCTAATTTGTGTACTTTGTATTTATAGCACTTCCATAAGCCTGTGTTCTTCATGGTTGTTTTATTTACAGTTAACATTTTTATGTACTTAGGATATACAGAGATATTAAGGAATAAATATGTATTAAAATTAGAAAAACAGATATTTAGGTATGACCAGTCTAGTTGGCAATTCCCCTTTAAATCATATAAATTTATATGTCTAGATTAGAGTATTATAAGCCCCCTGGTGAAGAAATATTCCATGTTGCTCACTGTTTACCACAATATGCATAAAGAAAATCCCAAGTATTTTGTTGTTGTGAAAATAAATACAAGAGACTGATGGGAATATCAATGACTCTAAGATTTTTCATATATAACTTGAAGAATTAAGAAACCATATAATTAGATGTAAAAATTTGGGAGACCAGTAGATTTTCTTGGTGAATGTATATCAAATATCCATTTTTATTAAGGTGGTTTGGGAATTTAAGAAAAAATAGTCCGTGAGGGAATTCTTAATTATTATGCAATAATTTGCTATTGTGGCAAATTACACTGAGCTTGATGAGAATAATTTGGTAGAATGATGAGAAAACTTTGGTTCAACTGAGGTCAAGAGGAAATGAGAGAAGTAAAGTTAGTTGTAATAGGTTTAAAAAATAATTATGAAGCAATTAACTATATAATGGAGTATAGATTGAAGCAATAGCTACAGAGGGATATTGAGATAAGAGAGATTGTAACTAAAAAAGGAAGATATTATGTACTGTGTGTATGCTGATAGAAATAATCCAGTAGGTAGATTAACATTAATGATAAAACAAAGAGAAGCAAGGAATGCTCTTGGGATACGCTTAAGGAGAAAAGAGGAAGATGAGGTTGGGGTTTATGCAAAAGTAAAACCCAGCTGCCATCTTTTCTAAGAAAATGGGTATTAGAGTGCATGTTTACAGATGCAAATATAATAATATATTTTTGGAGAGAAATGGTAGAATCCCTTCTTATTAAATATATTTTTTACTTGAAAATAGATAACACCTTTATTACTTGTGATTTAAGAAAGGAGGGTAGATAAAGTTTAAAGAGAGAGAGGAGTTTGTATAAGAGTAAATATATATTCTGTAAATGTCTTAAAATTGATGGATCAAATAGAATTGGTGTCTATTTGATGTTGGTGGTCATGAATTCAAAGTAAGAAAAGTCATCAAGGTTGTCATTTTTTTTCCAGCTGTGTTTAGCTTTCCTAGAGAAGTTTGAGAGTAGACAGAAAATGGGATTTAGAAATGATGCTGTTTTTCCAGGCCAGAATAATAGAGAATAAGGATGAATATAGTAATAATTCATGTAGGCTGCATGAGGAAATAAGTGAGGATATAAGGGGGCTGTACAACGCTGGAAACAAAGTCGATAGTTGAAAATTGCAAGTGGACAAATGGGAGAAAAAAGAGTTTTCAATGGACTCGTCAGAGATCATAATTAAAGAAAATGCTTTTATTTGTAAAAGGAATCATAAGTTACAAGCAAATGCAGGTATGATAGAGGGCAAGACCAAAAGACAGAGGAGGTCAGTTTTCCAAGAGGACAGATTATGGAAAAGTTATTTTACTTATACTTAAAATAACAAGATTTATAGTTTGAATACTGAATATTGAATTTGAATCCATTATCTTTAAACCTTATGGATTTTAGAGGGAAGGGAAAAACAATGATTTGGAGGAACGAAGAGGACACCTTTTCCAAAGTCAGGGCCAATAGTTAGAAGACTTTATGGCTGAAGGATGAGTTGCTTAGTGGAAAGCCAGGTTTTAATTAGACATGTTTTAAAAAGTTCACAGAAGAGGTTGAGGATATAGGAGATGACAGGCTGTGAATTTCAGAGGGCATAGTGGAAACTTTGGGGGTCTGGAAAGATGTTAGGATTGGAGACAGATTAGCATATGTGGAAGTCTAGGGAAGGCAGTTTATTTGGTAATCCTGATGGGACATTTCTGATGATATTTTAAGCAGATTGGGTTGGTATTGGTGTGGGTATTATGGAAATTGACTTGTTTCCTGACACACTGAGATCTGTAGCTCCTTATAACATCATGAAATGAATTTTTTAAAAATTTTCTTTAAGTCATGTGTTATTTAATTGAGGGTATAGATTATATAGATAAAAACACACATATCCACATGTCAAAGTAGGCAGATAATAAACAAGTAGATACATTTTAACTGCACATCAACAAAATGTTAATACTGTGGTTACACAAGAAAGGAATTATTCAAATCCACACATATCCCTCCATCTCCATAACCTAATGGCTTCCATGTAAACATATTCTTTTTCTGAGACTACCTGGCCATTTCTAAGTGATGAAATGGTATTAGTTCTTCCCTTCTTTAAATTTTTCATCCTCACTGCAGCTAGATAAATAATTTTGAAGCAAACATATGATCATTTGGTATTTACTTATTAAAAGATCTCCATGGTATCCCATTTTCTTTTAAGACCAAAAAGATATTTATTTAAACACAATTTGAAAATTTATGCAAAAGTGTGCACTAAGTTCTCAATCCTCCTCTCTGTTTCCACTCCCGCTCCCTCTCACTATGAAAATGTTGTACTTGTGGTTACTTCTGCATTTCTTACCTTCCTTCTTCATCAAGTTAACATATTCATATCCACACCCAAGGCCACTAACCCAGTTCCAAAGGGATAACTTTCTTGTCTTCCCTGAATGCATCAATACACTAACAGATGCTTGTATCATGGCAATTGTCTCTTATTCATGGCACTTGCTAATTTTGCAATGTTACATTAACTTGAATAGCTATATGAGCAATATTAATCTTTTTCACTAGACTCTAAACTCTAAGGTGACTTCCAGGTTATGCCTCTCTTTATCATTATTTAAGCAGGTCACAGGCATCAATCTTGCTTACAGTTACTCAAATCAATTAGTTGACAAATTAATCTTTTTCTTTTCTTAAATATATCTGAAAATGCATTCAGTAAAACCCAAAGATCAGACTAAAAAAACAGACAGAACTAGGGTATGTGTCCATGATGAGTGTTCAAGAGCAAAAAAAAAAAAATTAGAAAGCCCTACAATAATTTCTTCTTACCTTGAAGAAGAAGGAAGGTAAGAAATGCAGAAGTAACCACAAGTACAACATTCTCATAGTGAGAGGGAGCAGGTGTGGAAAGAGAGAGGAAGCTTGAGAACTTAGTGCACACTTTTGCATGAATTTTTAAGTTGTGTTTAAAGAAATATCTTTTTTTGTTTTAAAAAAGCCCTGCAATGGAATAGAGAAAAGAGATCAGAGAAGGTGATTTTAGGAATAAAATGATGGTTTCCGTATTTGAAACATAGATAATAAAAAGAAAATAGAATAATAAGAATAATATGAATTCTACTGTGAATTCTCCTTTTCTTTTCCACGAGTAAATAAACCCTAGCTTTGCCTTCCTCATATTTCACATTTTCAATGTGCGCTGCATATTGAAGGAAACAACCTGCTTAGTCTGGTCTTGAAGGTTGCCTGTTTAGTGACCAGAAAATTCACTTTTAGAAGAAACTTTATGTGCCAGTGATTTAGAACCATTCTGCTTTAAATGGAGCACTTGAAATGGCCCTGAAGAATGCCATCCAAAGTGCAGCATTAGGGGGCATACCAGCCACAGTGAAAGGTCATGCTTTGCTTTCCATTCACAATTCCCTTTGTTGCATGTGTTTCTGATTTTTTTTTTTCCTAAAACTCCGTAGCACACTCAGTTTGGAGCTCTTCTAGTACATCAAAATATGCCAACATAACACAATTATTTGAGGAAATTTGAAATTATTTGGGGTAAAGATATACTCGGAAGAGACAGTGCTCTCTCTTGTCGTTCTAAGATTAAATTCATCCCCTACAAAACCCCTTATTTGTTATTTAATCAAGCTTTTATAATCTTGTGACAGAGAGCGAGATCAGGACTCTATACAACATTAATTTGCAGGCATTAGTTTGTATGTTTCCAGAATATCTTTCTTTCTTGGAAATGCACAGATATTCTTGTAAAGGATGATTGAAGTACATGTTTGATTTTATGAATGTTGGATGATTTGTATTTATTCACAGCAGGAGTTGCACAAAGATGTGGCATTGCTGTTGTCTTCTGTATATCCCCTATATTGCCTGATGAACATTATTTTGTATTTATTGATATATTTACATATTCGCTTACCATAAGCTTCCTGGCTTTTTCTTTATTCTTGAATAATGCACACTTCTTTCTATTTTCAAAGGGAGTTTTAGATTTATTTGGTTTGGGGTATGCTATTTTAAATTTAAGATAAAATATATAATAGTTCTAGGTAGATTGAAATCAGATTGAATTGTAAGTTATTAAAATTGGTGGTAATTAAAATAGAAGTGGATTGCTTAAATCAAATAACAGAGTATGAAATAAAAATATAAATCTCATTGCTTATGATATACTTGTAGGGGGTTGAGTGATTTCAGCTCTCTAAATCTTTATATCTCTAAATCAAATTGTATTATCCTACATTTCATGTCAATACCAACAGTCTGTACATATGCCAGTGTTCATTTATATATCTGGCTGACCTGTGGCTTGAAATGATATTAACCATTGTGGCCAACATGTAAATTAAAGCAGGTTGAAACATCTAAGAATTCTGGTCAGTTATCAAGCAATTAGTTCATTTATAATTTTTGTGTTTTATCAAAGATAGATAGATAGATACTATTTTTCTTTCTTTATATCGAGAATTTCTCTTCATTTTCTTCTATTTCACGAAATGTCTTGTGGCTATGCATATTTAACCATAGCGTTTAGCAAGTACTTACTCAAAATATTTGATAACCATACTGTTGAGGTCAACCCTGGGAGAGTCTTAACACGCATTGTTGGAGTGGAATCCTTGATGTGCAGGAGATGTTCATACTAGCCAGAGAGTGCTGATTTTGCACAACTCTTTCCAATTCTGTTCCTAGTGACTTCATGTTAGTGTCTTGAAGTCAGTTCTGAAAGAACTATTTACACTAAGAAAATTAATAAAATCTATGAATTGGTATACAAATATGTATATGTGTATTTTAAACTATATACCATCATTTCAAGTTTCGGGATCACATTATTAAGAAAGAAATGCCTAGCTTTTATATGAAAATTTGGCAAGGCTGTGTATTTACATATTATATACCAGTGGCATGCACATTAATTTTTCTTTTGAATTTTCACCAATATTAGCTCTATGGACAACAACAAATAAGAGGTTGTTTTCGGGTTATCATGAAAGCTCTCTAGTCTTCAGACTGTGAATAGAGTTGAGAGTTAATGGATCAGTTCTTGTCATTCTATTTGTATAATTACTCAAATGTATGCAAAAGTATTCATCCATTATTCCATGGTGTGTAGCCATATTACCACCATAAACATCAAGTGCAAGCATCCAATTGTGCTTCCAAAGCGTGTGCTTCAGTTTGTATTTTATTACATATAACCACAAATGATAACTTCATGAATTGTGATGTTATTACATGACATGATTACTAACATCCCATTTTCCATGGATATAAAGGCCAACATTGCACTTATGGGTGTAACCAAGTCAATCACGAATTTCCATCTTTGTGAATCTAGGTACTGAAACTAATCTAGGTATCAATTCTGTATCTGTTAAGGTTAAGTGGTGAGGAGAAACCATGAGGTAATTTGAATACAGAATCTTTAATATAAAGAATAATTGTCAGGGGATTGGAGAATGGTGAATTGGCTAATAAGAGTTAAAGCGAGCATTAAATAACACAGAAAAAGCAGGTATAGAAATTAGCTAGTGCTCATGAGGCTGGAATAAAAGGACCTAAGAAAGAGACTTCTTCACCATGTCAAGACTGGAATTGAGATCTTTTTGGAGGAGTCATATCCTCAAATCACAAGATGCCACATAAGATACGGAGGGGACTCAGTGGTATGGCTTGCTACATTTTTTTTCTAGGTTGTAAGAGAAACTCATCCACGGAAAGGGGATGTGCCTTAAAACTCACTTTACTAGAACATGGATGAAGCTGGAAACCATCATTCTGAGCAAACTATCGCAAGGACAGAAAACCAAACACCGCATGTTCTCACTCATAGGTGAGAACTGAGCAATGAGAACACTTGGACACAGGGTGGGGAACATCACACACCAGGACCTGTTGTGGGGTGGGGGGAGCCGGGAGGGATAGTATTGAGGGATATACCTAATGTAATTGACAAGTTGATGGGTGCAGCACACCAACGTGGCACATGTATACATATTAACAAACCCGCACGTTGTGCACATGTACCCTAGAACTTAAAAAAAAAACAAAACAAAACAAAACAAAAAAAACAAACCTCACTTTGCTGTCCCTTGTATGAATGCTGGGGAGCCTGTTTGTGTGAAGGTGCCTCATCTGTGGCATTCCACTGCAAAGCTTCCAAGAGAGATGACAGGGAGATTTGCAGGCTGATGAGTGTTTCATCCTGCTGCTATCAGAAGGAAGCAGATAATGGGGGCATATCTGCAGGCGCTGGATGCTTGAGAAAATACACTGTGCTGAAGTCAGGTGCTGGAGAAAGCTGTGCTCTTCAGGAAACTAGCAGGAAAGAACCTATGCACTTTGCATAAGCCAAGTTTTGTAGGAAGTGTGCATTGCAGGCACCTAGAGGTAGAGAAAACTGTGTAGATTAAAGAGCCAAGTGCTGGAAAAAGCACACTCCTTAGAAATCTGGAAAGTGAGACACAGTGGCATCAGGAAGAAAAATCCCCCTCCTCCTCTGGTGTCTCTTGAGCACCCTCTACCAACATGGCTTAACATGGTGTCAGCTAGCAAAGGAACCATATTTATGAAACCTACCTCTATTATCCTAGAACAGTCAAAACAGCTGATTTTGAAGATGAAAGTTAATTCATTTATACATTTGTATTGTGTTATAAATTGTAAGAATCTCTAAAAATAAAAGTAACTTGTCACTTGTTGAATTGTTTTTATTGAGAAGACAGTTCATAGAAAAACATCACAGTAATTCTTTAAGTATTTGACGTATGAAATAATTAGATGTGTTTTCTTTACTCCTACTTTGTGTTATAAAATGGCCTTAAGATGAGAATAAAAAATGCTCTCTGCCTAAATTCAACAGATTTAAATATTTTGTCAATATGTTTTAGAAGGTACAAAAGAATAGACAGCAGTGGGAATATGTGTGTCTTTAGGAGAGGACCACCAAGTTTATTTTTGAAAGAAAAGTGAAGAATGACAAAATAGTAGTGTAATAGATGTTAAACAAAGTGTGACTGTCATCTGGTCATGGACTTTGGTATTGTGATGTTGCAGTGAAATGTGAATTTTCTGGGTTACTGTTTATTACTAAATGTGGGCTAGGTACCAAAAGACAAGAATGAAACATGACAAAGAATATTCTTAAAATATAATAGGAAATTATTAAAAGCATATCAGCTTTTTCTTCCTGAAAAACACATAATAAGTAATCATCTCTGTCTTCTATTTTGTCCCAGGTTTCAAGTTATATTTTGTTATATAATAAAGCACTGTGGCCCAAACAACATCCCTATTGTATCAGCCGGCAGCCATTGTTCAACCAGAGGAGCAAAACCACTTGGCTATATATTATTTATTTTTGTTGCAGGAAATCAGCCTCATACAACAGGAGGTTGTTAAAAAGCCTTTATAATGCTTTCTGTATCCACATATGATGTGTAATCTTGAAGTTGCAGGGTAAGCAGTTGATAGATGTGAAGGGGGAATATCAAAGGCAGGCTGCAATGATTAAATAAACTGGAACCCTAAACTGAAACCAGCCAGCCATTCTTCTTGCTTTTGACTTTGGTATTAAGAGTATCTTGCAGAAGCAGGGGCCTTGTGTCAGAAAACTAAACCTTTCCAAGGAGTCAGAAATGCTGAAGGAAAACACAAGAATAGGTAGAACAGCTGCACATCCGGCTACTGCTTCAAGACATTGAAATGAGTCATCAGATCAACAAACACGTGTGTGTGTGTCTCTGTGTGTGTGTGACTTACACAGAGAACACACACACACACTCGAGAGGGGAGAGAGAGAGAGAGAAAGAGAGAGATATTAAATGGTTGCTACCTTCCATTTACCCTGCAAATCTCCCAAGAATCTTCTCCCAGCAACCTTCTAATGTGTCCAAATTAGAAACACACAAGATAGGAACTTCTCAAAAGTTTAGCTCAGTCTAGTTAAGATGACACATAACACTTAACATGTGTTTTACATAACAGTAATCTTTAAAAACCAGACTATCAAATATGGTGCTTTAGTCCTTTTTCACACTTCTGTAAAGAACTGCATGAGTCTGGGTAATTTATAAAGGAAAGATTAATTGACTCACATTTTAGCCTGGCTGGGGAGGCCTCAGGAAATTTACCATCATGGCAGAAGGTGAAGGGGAAGCAAGGCACCTTCTTCACAAGGCAGCAAGGAGAATGATCACAAGAGAAACTACACAACACTTATAAAGCCATCAGATCTCATGAGAATTCACTCACTATCATGAGAATAGAATGGGGGAAAATGTACCCATGATCCAATTATCTCGACTTATTCTCTTCCTTCATACTTGGAGATTATGGGGACACAAAGTCAAGATTTGACTTTCATGGGGACACAAAGCCTCCTCATTCTGCCCCAGCCCCTCCCAAATCTCATGTGTCTTTCACATTTCAAAACCAATCCTGCCTTCCCAACTGTCCCCCAAAATCTTAATTCATTCCAGCCTTAACCCCGAAGTTCAAGTCCAAAAGTCTCATCTGAGACAAGACCCTTCCACCTAGGAACCTATAAAATCAAAAGCAAATTAGTTACTTCCAAGACACAATGCAGGTACAAGCATTGGGTAAATATTCCTGTTCCAAATGGGAGGAATTAGCCAAAATAAAGGGGCTACAGGTCCCATGTGATTCTGAAATCCATTTGGGGAGTCATGAAATTGTAAATATCCAAAATGATCTCCTTTGACTCCGTGTCTCACATTCAGATCATGCTGATGCAAGAGATGAGCACCTCAGGACCTTGGGCAGCTCCAACCCTGTGGCTTTGCAGGGTACAATGTCCCTCCCAGCTGCTTTCACTGCTGGTGTTCAGTGTCTGTGGCTTTTCCAGGTGGAAAGCTGTCAGTAGATCTACTATTCTGGGTTCTGGAGAACAGTGGCCCTCTTCCCACAGCTCCAGTAGGCAGTGCTCCAGTGAGTACTATGTGTGGGTGCTTCAGTCCCACATTTCCCTTTTGCCCTGTTCTAGCAGAAATTCTCCATGAGGGCTCCAACCCTGACGGTTTCTGCCTAGATATCCAGAAATTTCCATACAACTTCTGAAATCTAGGTGTAGATTTCCAAAGCTCAATTCTTGTCTTCCATGTACTGGCAGGACCAACACCACACAAACTACCAAGACTTGGGGCTTGCACCCCACTGAAGCAATGGCCCAAACTGTACCTTGGCTCTTTTTAGCCATGACTGCAGCTGGAGTAGGTAGGACACAGAAAACCAAGTCCCTAGGCTGCACAGAGCAGCAGAGTCCAGGCCCATGAAACCATTTTTACCTCCTAGGCCTCAGGCTTGTGAGAGGAGGGACTGCTGAGAAGGTCTCTGACATGCCTTGATGTTTTCCCCATTGTCTTGGTGATTAACATTCTGTTCCTCATTATCTAGGCAAAGTCCTGCAGCTGGCTTGAATTTCTCCCCAGAAAATTGTTTTTTCTTTTCTACCACATCATCCCACTGCAAATTTTTCAAACTTTTGTTCTCTGATTCCCTTTTAAACATAAGTTCCAATTTCAAACAATTTCTTTGTGAATATATAAAACTGAATGCTTTTAAGAGCACCTAGGTTACCTCTTGATTGCTTTGCTGCTTAGAAATTTTCTCTGCCAGATACCCTAAATTATCTTTCTCAAGTCCAAGTTCCACAGATCTCTAGGGCAGGGTCAAAATGCCACCAGTGTCTTTGCAAAAGCATAGCAAGAGTCACCTTTATTCCAGTTCCCAACAAGTCCCTCATCTCCATCTGAGGCCACCTAGGCCATTCATTGTCCATATCACTATCAGCATTTTGGTCAAAGTCGTTCAACAAGTCTCAATGAAGTTCCAAATGTTTTCATATCTTCCTGTCTTCTGAGCCCTCCAAGTTTCTGTGAAGTTTCAGACTTTCCCACATTTTTTTTTTTTGTCTTCTTCTGAGCCCTCCAAACTATTTCAACCTCTGTCTGTTACCCAGTTCCAATATCACTTCCATATTTATGGGTATCTTAATAGCAGTACCCCACTTTCTGTGGTATCAATTTACTGTATTAGCCTGTTTACACACTGCTATAAAGAATGATCTGAGACTGGGTATATAAAGGAAATAAGTTTAATTGACCCACAGTTTAGCATGTCTGGGGGTGGGGGATCAGGAAATTTACAATCATGATAGAAGGCATAGGGGAAGGGAACAACCTTCACAAGGCATCAGGAAGGAGAATGACCACAGGACCAACTAGCAAACACTTATAAAGCCATCAGATCTCGTGAGAACTCACTATCATGAGAACAGCATGGGGGAAACTGCCCCCATGATCTAATTACCTCCACCAGGTCTCTCCCTCAACAAATAGGGATTTGGGGGATTTGGCAGATTCTTGGGATTAAAATTCAAGATGAGATTTGAGTGAAGACACAAAGCCTAACCATAGTATATGGAATTTTGGTGCCATCAGAAAATTGACTTTTAAAAACTACACATATTTATTTTTTTAATTGACAAACAATTGCTGGGTCTATTCACTGGGTAAATAAATGTGATGTTTTGATATATGTATATATCATAGAGAGTTGACTTTTGCTTATTCATTGATCAAATGTTCACCTGTTAATATGTAGTTTTTAATATAGTTTTATTGCTGTCAGAATTAGCATTTAAGCTCTCCTTCACAGGAAACTGCTACAGGGAGCATAACTGATTCATAGCCCCAGTTGCTTTTCTTTTGGAGTAACCATAATTTCGTTTCAAGGCCATGTATAACCTGGCTTGCTCTCAACCAATAACTAAGCCCAATGTGGATACTAGTGCCAGCCCATTAGGATGGGATTCAGAACTTCTAAATTGAGCAATGTTAACTCAGGGAGTGCTTGTTTGCCTAGCTGAAACTTTCTTAGAAATGTGTTGCAGTCTAATATTCTTACCCAATAATTCCCTTTCTGTCCCTTTCACTGGTAACAGAACAGTATCATAAGCTGTTGTTTCTCCCTGCATACTCTTCTTTCTTTTATCCTTTGCAGGTAATCCCTCAAAATAATCTATTACACATCAAATTCCTTTCTGTGCTTTTTAAATTACGCTAACTAGTGATTTTACTCAATAAATATTTAAATGTGTATAATGGCATTTTTGTAGAATACAAAAACCAAACAGGGAAACTCAACAAGCTTACATTCCATTGTGGGACAAAACGTATATAGAAGTGATCAATATATACAAGATAATATTTTATCCTGTATCTTTCATAGAAAGTTTGTCATGAATACTTCTTAGAATTTTAAATTTGAAGAGTTCCAGTTACCTAATATGTATGTACCTAAATACTTGTGATATAGGAAGAGGGTCATTAAAGGACTTCATAGGAAAAATAATTGTATACTATATTGTATGAAAATATTGTAATTGTATTAAATTCTGAAATAAATTGTATTAAATTCTGAAAGACAAATGTTGAAAATATTTTAGATTCATAAGACAATATAGAAAAACATAATTAAAAACACACTTGTAGTACAGAAAAAAATGAATGTTAGTCTTGCTGTGATTTTTCACAAAATTTTGCAAAGTCATAAAAATAACTTCACAGCTGATGTTAAGAAAGCAATCAGTAAAAATTCGTTGTTGCATTAAACATTATTGATATTCTCAAATGTATTCCTACACTTGATCTTAGCCAAAAGGCTGAGAAGCAATCAAATGTATTCCTTTATATTTACATACGTTCTGAATTGTTGACTACATCATCTCCTTCTAGGTTTTAGAATGTGTCTAACTCAGTCAGGGTATCATTTGTTCATTAATAGTTCGAGTACAACACCAACGTCATTAAATCGTGCTTCTCCTGCAAAAATCTTGCTTCTCCTGCAAAAAATCTTGCTTCACATTGCAACCTATTCACATTATCAGAATTTGAAAGATATCAAAAAATAAATGAGACTAAGCAAAAAAGATTTGACCTTACAAGTGGGGCTAAAAGATTAAATTACTAGAGAAGAGATGTTTGCTTTAGAGAATGTAATAAAAACTCAGTTCATCAGTGTGTTGTTTCATTTTTTACCTTTATTTACTCATCTATTATATGGATCATATATTAAATAGAAGGCTAGTTATAGATAACTATAACTGTAGTATATGCACATTTTATGACAAAGTGTGATGCAAAATAAAAATATTTTCTCTAAATAAGCAAATATATTCATTTACAATTTTTTAACATTTCAAATATACATTGTGAAAATTTTACAAAATACAGAAAAAAATTAAAGAATGTAAAACTGTCTAAAAATTCTATCCTTGATAAATAATTGTTATTGATATATTGATATAAACTATAACATGTTGCAAATAACTTTCTATGTAACTAAATATTTTCTGAAACGTAATTATAATAGGTAAAATATTTCAGAAAATATATTATGGATGTAAGACTGATATGAGATAAACATTCAATTATGATCATTTCATACTTTTTTTTTTTTAAAGTTTTGGCACTTTAGTCCTGTGATTTATGTGTGGAGGATGGGCATGGGGGATAAGAAATGGAACTTTGTATGCTAAATATTTAGTTGTCTAATCATTTATATAATAATTCATTTTATCCTCAATGATAACATTTCCTACTTTAGTAATATATAAAGATAGATTTACATGTTTTTGTCTATTTTAAAAATTATCTTAAGACAATTATTTTGACAGTATTAAAACCTTTTCCTTATGGAAGTTTTATAGTACTTTTTTATAGTTGATAATGTGAATCATTCTATTTTTTTCAACAATATCTTGGCTACCTTTTTATATATAAGCTCCAGGAACATTTTACAATTATGTAATCTGTTATAGATTCTGTTAATCATTCACTATAATTTATAAATTGATTTAAAATAATGAACATTTTTAATATATTTATTTTTCAAATCAGGATATTTGTGTGTTTCTTTACTTATCAGATTGTTATTTATTCACTTCAGTAAAATTTTAGTTTTCTTTATCCTGATCAAGAACCTTTCCTACTAATTGTATTTCTATTTATTTTACATTTTTTCATTGTTTCATACTTTTAAAAAAATATCATATTTAAACAGATATTTACTGTAATATTGGAATAACTGATTTGGGAATACTTGGTTACATACTCGCGATCATCTTGGGTTCTTCAATTTTCTTTTTGTATTTTATTTTCTCTAGAATAACTCTAAAATCATTTGCAAATTATAATGATTTTTATTTCCTATACACACACACATAAACACACACATTTCTTTCACAGTATGTATAAATACTTGTGTATGTTTTTATCTCTCTATCATTATACATACAATTTTGTCATGTATTGCATTCAGCTATAATTTCCAGAAAAAGTGATAATTGTGAGAATGATTATTTTTGATATAATTCAGATATTACTGAGATTCCTTAATGTTTCTTCATTAAATAAAATGTTCTCTACTGGCTTAAAAGAGAGCTTTAAATCATTTATGGGATTTACATTAATCTTTAAAGAATTCATTTTAAACAAAAATGAATACTGAATTATTTCTAAAACATTATAACTTCTATAATTTCTGTGATATTCCCAATTGCCTATTGATAAGATAATTTGTATTATTTTGTGATTTAAAGGTTTACTTTCTTTGTCTCCTAGATTTGTTGGTCTGCTTATTTATTTATAATTTAACTCCAGTAATAATTTTATTCAAATGACCCACAAAAACATAAATGGTACTTATGTTGGTGATAATTTTTTCTCATCTGTCATCTCTTCCAAGTTTCATATCTCATCTTAAAATTCTTTTTTGTCTCCCATTATATATCTATTTGATTGCTATACAAAGTTAGAATATAATTTTCACAGTACATGAGATCTCTTTCTTAATTTTAAATAATTCGTTTTCAAGTTGATTTTATAATGCCATTACTTCCTTCTGTATTCTGAATGTTTTCATATTTTCTCTTCACTTCTTCCATCTTTCTTTCTTTCTTCTTTTCTTTCTTTCTTTCTTTCTTTCTTTCTTTTTCTTTCTTTCTTTCTTTCTTTCTTTCTTTCTTTCTTTCTTTCTTTCTTTCTTTCTTCTTTCTTTCCTTTCTTTCTTTCTTTTCCTTCTTTCTTTCTTTTCTTTCTTTCTTTCAATACATAATATTTCTACATATATATCTATGTCATATATGATATCTATATGTGATATTTTTTTACATGCATTCATCATGTAAGGATCACGTCAGGGTATTTTGGGAGTATTCATCACCTCACATATTTATCATTTCTGTGTGTTGGGAACAGTTCAGTCCTCTCTTCTAGTTTTGATATACATATACATTATTTTTAACTATAGTCAATCTACTCTGCTATCAAATATTGGAAATCATTCCTTCTATCCAGCTGCATGTTTGTACCTATTAACCAACTTCTCTGTATCCCCTCCATCCCCACCCACACAATCATTCCAGCTTCTGTTATCTACCGTTGCCCTCCCTAATTCTATGAGATCAACATTTTTAGCTGCCACTTAGGAGTGATAGCGAGCTATATTTGTCTTTCTGTGCTTGTCTTATTTTATTAATATGATGAGCTCCAGTACCATCCATACTGTAGCAAATAAGATGATTTCTCTTTTTTTATGCTCAGAGTATTCCATTGTGTATATATGTCAGATTTTCTTTATTCATTCATCAACTGATAGGCACATAGACTGATATAGGTTGATTCCGTATTTTTCATATTGTGACTAATGTGGCAATAGATATGAGAGTGCAGGTATCCCTTTATGGAATGTTTTATTTTATTTTATTTTTTGAATAAATATCCAGTGGTGGCATTGTTGGGTCATATGTTACCTCTAGTATTAGTATTTTGAGAAATCTCTATATTTTTTCCATAGTGGTTATACTGATTTACATTCCCATCAATGATGTATGAGAGTTCCCTCTTATCTGGATCCTCTGTTATTTCTGTTTTTTTTTAACCGCCATACTAACTGAGATGAGATGATATCACATTGTGGTTTTGACTCAGCATTTTTGAGATGATTAGTGATGTTGAACATTCTTTCTTATACCTGTTGGTCATGTGTAGATCTTGTTTTGAGAAATGTTTATTCATGTCCTTTGGCCACTTTTTATTGGATATCTTGTGGGGTTTTTTTTGTATGGGTTGTTTGAATTACTTATATATTCTGGATATTAGTCTCTTGTCAGATGAATAGTTTGCAAATGTGTTCTCCCATTCAACAAGTTGTGTCTTAATTGTATTGACAGTGATCTTGGCTATGCAGAAGATTTTTAGTTCAATACAGTCCCATTTGTCTATTTTTTGTTTTTGTTGCCTGTGCTTCTGAGGCCTAAGCTATAAAATCTTTATCTAGACCAATGCCCTGAAGTGTTTTTCATATGCTTTCTTCTAGAATTTTTATGGTTTTGAGTCATATGTATAAGTCTTTAATCCATGTTGAGTTTATTTTTGTATATGGTGAGAAATAGAGGTCCAGTTTTAGTCTTCCACATCTGATTATCCAATTTTTCCAGAACCAATTATTGAAAAGGGTGCCCTTTCCCCAATGTATGTTAGCCCAGAACTAGAAAATTTAGACAACTACTAATTAAGAAGGTTGAAGAGGAATCAGTCATCCCTAGAGGAGATAAATTGTTATATGTTGGCCTAATTATAAGTGAGCATTCAACTTGTTGCAGAACTATTTTTTATTTACTAAAAACTGATTGACTTAATCATTATTTTAAAACAATTCCTTCTCACACTTCTGAGTGGCTTGAGCTTTCAAGCGAAAGTTAATTATTATGTGATTCACAACTATCAATCATTTTACAAATAATGATCCTAGTATTTCTCAGCAATAGATCAGCTTACTGACCACAGCAGGCATATGAAAAATGACAAATTGAAGTGTTATATTTTGTAAAAAGACCTGAATATCAAGCAGAGATTAATGTCTTTGAGAAAAGTTGAGAATAATAATTTTTACACAATGTGATTCATCAATTTAGCAACCAGAAATGGGCAATTACTTTGATTGGCAATATATAAGATAGTGAAGTAATGAAAAAAATTAAGAAGTGCTTATATAAAAAAGTAATTTCACACAGTTAGAGTAACTAAGTCTTCGGTAGTTTCAATAACCTTAGAGACAGCATTTACTTTTCTTGGTTAAGATGCCTGTTTTCACTTTACCCTTCAAAGTGGTAGCTGTGTGACAACAATAATTTATATTGCTTCATAATAATATCTGATC
Organism: Macaca thibetana thibetana; assembly: GCF_024542745.1. Taxonomy (NCBI): domain Eukaryota; kingdom Metazoa; phylum Chordata; class Mammalia; order Primates; family Cercopithecidae; genus Macaca; species Macaca thibetana. Next base: position 105,020,470 of record NC_065578.1, on the reverse strand, counting down.
CATAGATTTGCTGAAGAGATTACGGGAGATGTGTATGGCAAACACTTACTAAGGTCCTCAATGAACGGCAGTTGTTATTACCATACACCTCAGACTTAATCACAGTTCACCCTCTGCCTCATATGTGGTCTGATGATGCTGAAGATAGGGAAGGATAGAACATTGAGAACATAAGGGACTTTAGAGATAATCATTTGAACCTCTCTATTTTGTCGGAAAATAAACTAAGATTTAAAATAAATACAGTATATTTAGGAAATTGTGTTTTTTTTTATACATTTACTAAATTATGTTAAAAATCTATAGACAATGTAGATTATTTCTCAAGAAAATTAATGATAAGACGTTTAAAAATCATCGCACGAGAGAAACTGATGTGTTCCACAGCTTATTAAATTCATCATCATTCAGCCAGAGTTAGTAGGTCTAGGTAAATTAAGAATTTTTGGTAATATCTAAGAATGTTTTAATGCATTTTGCAATTTGGCAAATTGTTAAAAATTATAAGAAAAGAGAGAGACATCTTCTCCTTTCTTAATAAAGAAAAATATTAGTTCTGACTTTACCCTATATTGCTTGTGGGCATACGTTTAATTTAGTTGAATTGAACTGAAATAGCCATAGAATATAAAGTAACCAAAACTGTTTCCACAAGGGAAAAAAATTCTAGAAGGTAAAGGGAAACTAACTCTACCATATATTTTAATAAATAGTATAATTAAGAATTATATGAATATATGCTATTCTTAATTTATTTATGTATTCATTTTTGAAATCTACATGGTGACTATAACGTTAATTTTATGTCAGTGTGGCTGGATCATGGTGACAAGATATTTTATTACATGTTATTCTCGATGTGCCTGTGAAGGTGTTTTGTGGAAGAGATTCATATCTTACTTGGTGAATTTTGAGTATAACAGATTGCCTTCATAATGTGCGTGGACCTCATCTGAACAGTTGAAGTCCTTAATAGAACAAAGATCCCACCCTTCCCTTGGAACAAGAAAGAATTCTGCCAGTAAACTGCCTTTGAACCCCCACTGCAGCTCATCCTGGGTCTCCAGCCTAGTGTCCTACTCCACAGTTTTACTTTCGAACTTTCACAATCATGGGAGCCAATTCCTTAAAATCAATCTTAATTTTCCTCTCTCTCTTTCTATGCAGACATACACACACACACACACTCTCTCTCTCTCTCTCTCACACACACACACACACACACACACACACACCCGTTGTTCCTGTTTCTTGGGAATATCCTGACTAAAACACGGCTAATATTTTTTCATTGAATCTTAGCAAATAGGAACGGGTGGCTGTAATGATAGTAAAAAAAATATCGTATTAAAGCATTATCTAAACACAAAATCAAAGTCATGCAAACAAAGGATAATGAGAAATTAAATACAATAAATACCCTAGTCTGTGTTTCTTACTGTGTAGTTTGTGGATTGCAACTGAAAAGCATCTAAATAGGTTTCATTTTGATTCATAGACATAAAAGATAATTTTCCTGTTGTTTTAAAGGTGATATATCATCCCGTGTGACCTCATTTGTGTTACTTGTTACAGTTAAAAATTTAAACTGTTTTAATTTTGTACAATTGTAATGAGAGCAGTGTTATAAAATACGCCATATTTGTAGTATGATAGTTATCAGGGAGGAGCTATACCAAAGCTTATTTGTGAAGCAGGAAGGGGGAGCAGTTGAATTGGCCTAACTTACATACCAAGAGTGACTGAACAAGTCTTTTTATTTTTCCCTATACGCCTCTCACCTGTTCAACACTGAGCAGATTTGGAGTGTAAGATATTAATGGTAGACAGATTGCAGTTATCCTGGCTTATAGTTTCATTCAACTCTTTCTAATTGGAACCCCCGGATTGGGTTTCTCACAAACCATATCCTGTACAACACTGCTCTGATAGATAAATAAGTAGAAAAAAGTGAAAACAACAAAGGCAGAATGGGTTTTTAGGAGAGAAGTTGAGAGAATACGATATCCACATAGCCTGAAGTTCATTACCGTGATGGAGACTGTGAAGAGGTGATAATGCTCCTTGTTCTTCCTGGCAGACAGATTTAGACAGGTCCTAAAGGCCAGAAGGTAGATTTAAAATTAAATGGCAAACAGTTACAACCAGTACAAACGCAGTGTTTACTACAGCTCTCTCCATAGAATGTTGATAAGAAATGTACCTGTAACCTGATTCTCCGAAAAGTACTGAACTGGGGAGAGAAAAATCAGAATAAGCAGGTAGGTAAGTTTAATGAACAAGGAGCTCTGAAACTCAAGGAAGGAGCAGTCAGGCAAACCAGCACCCAGAGGGCGTTCTCAGGAAATCTAGGTCAGTTCTTAGGTAGAATTTAGAATCAGAGGGCCGCTGGAAACAGGTTATGATATCATTGTTTCTAGCATAGATGACAGTTACACAAATACAGCCAAGTTTGTGCTCAAATTATTTTAAGGACGTGAACATTCTTTTTAAATCTCCCTTGCAGAGTTATTTTACTACAAGAAATTTTGTATTTCTGTGAATTTCACAGTATTTGCTGGTCTCTTTCCCAACTGTAGGTGTTAGGGGTGTTTAACATTAGCACCTCAGGCTCTAATAAAAAATCTGTGAGAACATCGACTATCAGAACACCAGTTTAAAGTGTATCTGTACCCTGTTTGTACACATGAATTAATTTAGAGAAACGCTTAACTACATGCCCTTCTTCAGTCATTTGCTGGTTACTAAGTAAACGGACAAGGTGGCAAGAATGACATTGTGTTTGCATTTTTGAGTCCTTTTTCTAGGAATCAAGGGTAAATACGATTTAAGGAAGTCAGTTATTTTCATAGTCTTAATGAAAAATAATATATTTTTGTGTGTGTACAGGTAGGCAGCAATTATAATTACAGTCATTTGTAATCTTTAATCTGTAAAGTAATTCTAAGGAATTCTTTGAGTACTTACTTCTTTTTTTTTTCACATATACTCTTCCAGGAATTGGAATAAGTTACCACCAGAAAGGTTCAGCTCCTGGTTACGGTCTTATGACCCTTAAATAAACAGACTTTTCCTTCACATATGTAGTTAATATAAAGTAATGACCTAATTTCTTCCACAAACTAAATGTATGGATAAATTGTATCTTTTCTTTGCTATTCATTTTAGTTAGTGAATAAACTCTTTCTATTTGTCCTTTGTCCTACATCTCCTCTATTAAGCAAGTCAATATGGCGTAGTAGTTCTGAGAAAGGACTCTGGAGCAGAAATGTCGGACTTCAAATCTTGGTTCCAGATCTTTCTTTCTAGTTATTTGATCCTGAGCGATGTAATTGTCTCCTTGCTTTAGTATTCTCATATAAATTGGGAAGAACAACAGTACTTTGTGCATGTATTTTGTGAACATTAAATAAGTAAACACACACACACACTTAGAATAAATTCTGGCACATAGTGAGCACTTTATTTTACACACAGGATTAGCTATCATTACTACAGTCCTTATAATTTACTCTATTTTATCCATCCCATTATCACCTCAGTCAAACCTCTATCATCTTCCTTTTAGGTTATTTTAAGTTATTTCAAGTTATTTCAACAGCCTCCTACCTAGCATTCTTCTCTATTCTTCATCCACTTCCAGTTCATACACAGTTGCCAGCTTGACCTTGCTAAAATGCTAAGCCGGTTATACCATTATATCATATATCAAAATTTTGAGATAGTTATATCCAAAGATTAAAATTATTCAATTTTCTCCATCTTCCTTAAAAGGAAGTTACAATTATTTTTATGTTTTCATCCCTCTGTGAGTTGGCAGCTTCCTGTCATTTTAGCCTCATCTATTTCTACTTGCCATCTTGAACTTTATGTTTTAGTTATATGGAATAATTCATATCTCCTTCAACACACTAATATTTTTCTGAAAGAATGTATTTTTACATTATACTTATTCCACCTTTTATACTGCTTTCTTTAACAGTAAAATTCAATTCATCCTTCAAAAATCAATCGTTCATAAAATGTTCTAACCCTCCCTAACCCCATCTATGTTTTATGTATTCTGGACCCCCAATATAAAAGTGTTTTTACTTGTTTAAAGCATTTTTACATTTGGTTGAAGTGGTGTCCTTGTTTCTCAACTAATTTATGAGCTATCTCACAATTATTCTGTATTTTATCTTAAATTTTCAGAATTTACCAGATAAAAAGTCATTGACAAATTTTTGTTGTAATAACAAATAATGCAATTACTTTAAATATGTACTCTCTTAGAACTTTATATATGTAGAGTATGAGCCAAAGCCATTGGTAAAGGTTTTTTACTTTTTAAATTAGAAGGTACTCTTTAACCTTAAGGAAGAACAGAATTTAGACTCTGGGGTAGGGGTTTAAGAAGAGTACTTGAAGAAGACACGAAGGTATTATACACTACCCAACTCTCTCTGTGTGCTTAAAAATATTAAAAAATAGAAAAGAAAGAAAAACCACAAAAATTCAAAAGTACAATTACAACCATATGCTACTTGCCTGCTTATTATTACATTTGCTTTTTTAATTATTTTTAAATTGTTAATTGAAAAAGTTGGTTGTATGTATTTTTGGAGTACAAAGTGATATGAATACAATCTGAAAAACTTAATTTAATTAACACATTCGTCACTTCAAATACCTATCATTTTTTGTGGTGACAGCATTTGAAATTTGCCTAGTGATTTTGAAATATACAGTACATTGTTATTTACTACATTCACCATGCTGTGCAATATAGCTCCAAGAAAAAAAATAAATAAACTGATTGCTCCCATCTAATTAAAGCTTTCTACCCTTCAACCATAATGTCCCTATTTCTTCCATCACCCACTCCCAACCCCCTAATTCCCATTAGTCTCTGGTAAACCACCATTCTGCTCTCTGCTTCTGGGGTTTGATTATTTTAGATTCCACACACAACTGAGAACATGTTACTGTCTTTCTGTGCATGCCTTACTTATTTCACTTGGCGTATTGTTCTCCAATTCCATCCATGTTGTCACAAAGTGACAGAATTTATTTCTTTATAAAGGCTGAATAGTATTCCATTGTGTATAAGCAGGCGTTCCATATCCATAGGTTCTGCTTCCTTGGATTCAAGAAAATGTGAATTGAATATATTTGGAATTAATTTTTAAACGGATGGTTATACCTGTACATGTATATACATGTACATGTGTAGACTTTTTTCTAAACAATGTAGTATAGCAACTATTTTAAAAGAATTTATGTGGCGTTAGTTATAAGTAATCTAGAGATTATTTAATGTATACTGAAGAATGCACTTAGGTTATATTCAAATACAACACCATTTTTCCTAAAGGATTTAAGCATGTGTGGATTTTGGTATCTACGGATGTGGGGTAGTGCTCCTGGAATCAGTCTCCTAAAGATACCAAGGGACAACTGTGCATACCACAATATCTTGACATTCATCTTTTGATGCACACTTTTAGGTTGATTTCATAACTTCACTATTGTGAATAGTATGGCAATGAAAATGGGAGTATAGATATCTCTTGACATATTGCTTTCAAATCTTTTAGGTAAATATGTGGAAGTGGAATTGGTGGATAATAAGATAGTTTTGTTTTTAGTTCTTTTGAGGGACCTCCATACTGTTTTCCATAATGTCTGTATGAATTTACATTCTCACCAATAGCATATAAGTGTTTCATTTTTTCCACATTTTTGTCACTCTTGTTATCTTTCATCTGTTTCATGATAGCCATTTTGAAAAGAGTATGGTTTTAATTTGCATTTTCCTAACATTTGGTGAAGTTGAACATCATTTAGTATATCTGTTGGCCATTTGCCTGTTTTCTTTTGAGAAGTGTGCCTGTTCAGGTGATTTGCCCATGTTTTAAATTACATTGTTTCATTTTAATTGATTTTTAAAATGTTTATCTTTTATAGATTTATGGGATACAAGTGCAGATTGTGTTACATAAGTATATGGCATAGTGGTGGAGTAGAAGCCTTTATTGTACCTATCACCCAAATATTGTACATTGTTTCCAATAGGTAGTTTTACATCTCTCACCCCCCTCCCACCCTCCTACCTTTTGGAGTCTCTAATATCTATTTTTCTACTCCGAATGTCCATAATATGTACTTATTGTTTACTTGCCACTTATAAGTGAGAACATGTTTTAACTTTCTGGTTCTGAGTTATTTCACTTAGAACAGTGACCCCCCAGCTCTGTCCGTGATGCTGCAATAAGATATGATTTTTTTTTTATTTTTTTTGTGGCTAGTTAGTATTCCATGGTGCATATATTCCACATTTTTTTATTTGATCATTCATTAATGCTTTGGTTGATTCTGTAGTTTTCTATTGTGAATAGAGCTGCTATAAACATACGAGTGTTAGGTAACTTTTTGATATGATTTATTTTCCTTTGGGTAGATGCCCAGCAGTGGGACTGCTGAATCAACGATAACTGTATTTTTAGTTCTTTCAGAATTTTTTATACTGTTTGGCATAAAAGTTGTACTAATTTACATTACCACAGAGTATAAGTGTTCTCTTTTCTCCACATTCTCACCAACTTATGTTGTTTTTCTCACTTTTTTGTGATAGCCATTATGATGGTATCTCATTGTGGTTTTAACTTGCATTTCTGGGATGATTAGTGATGTTGAGCAATTTTTCATATGTTTGTTGCCTCTTGTATATCCTCTTGAAAAATGTTCATGCACTTTCGCCACTTTTTAATGGTATTTGATTTTTTGTTGTGTTGATTGAGTTTCTTGTAGATTCGGGATATTAACCCTTAGATGCATATTTTGCAAATATTTTCTCCCATCCTCTTTTTTATCTATAGAGCTTTTTGAGTTCCTTATGTATTCTGGAGATTAACGCATTGTCTGTATGTCTTGCAAATATTTTCTCATAATCCATAAGTCACCTTTAAACTCTGTTAATTATTTTTTATTGTTGTGCATAGTTTTTTAAAAATTTTTTTATGTAATCTCATTTGTCTATTTTTGCTTTTGTCACTTGTGTTTATATTTGACAATTAGATTTTTTACATTGCATATTCTTCTTTATTCAATATGAGATATTCTTTATTTTCCCCTTTTAGGTTGGATCCAGAATTGTATGCTGTCTTTTAGACTCAGAATTATATATTATAATAATGTTTTGTGATCTATAATATATATTATATATAAAAATATTTGTAATTATTTTGTTATTTGAAATTATGATTAAAATAACTTCATATCATATTATGTTTTTGTAAGTAATTTACATAAAAGTTGTAAAAAAACCACCAATTAAGAAATAAAAATAGATCCTTACCTTTTATAAAAAATTATTTATGAGAAGGTAATAAGTGAGCCATACATTACTATCATTCCACACTAAATATATTGGGTTTCTTCATAAACAAATATAGTAAATTACTTCCCCTTAGAATACTTTGGGTTAAGAGGTGAGAAAGATCCTTGTGACCACAGGTTAGAGAAGTGAGATAGTATCCCTAACTAGAAAAGGGAGAGAGAAATTTATCTTCATTAATCAATCTTTTTAAAAGCTACATAAATGTAGTACACATAAAATGGCACATGACTTGTCCAGTATATATTTCAGATCTATAACTGATGTTAACATAGGGAGGCAAACATCAAGAATTTTTTTTATTAGTTGAGATTTTAACATGACGTGAAGTCCTGTTTATAATTGAGGCTGTTTTCTTCATTATCATTATTCTTCTATTGTTGGACAATTAAGTTATGTAAAACTTTTGCCATTTTTGAAAGTATTACTTCAACAGCATTGTACCTAGATTTTGACTGAATTACTGATTACTTTCCTCATGAATAATTCCTATTCAAACAACTATGTAAAGTATGAATTTTTTATGGCTTTTTGTAAGTATAGACAAATTGCTGTTAAAAAGCACCTTCTACATGTATTTTCTTGTTTTTAAATAGTTTATGCTATATGCATATGCATGGTCTATCTTAGTATAACTTCATCAATAAAACCATTTTAAATTTGGATAGGACAATATTGCCCTATTCCTTAAAATATCAATTTCTGTTAAAAGAATATCTTTGTGTTTGCAATATATGTTTGTGGATTTGTTTTTCTTCATGTATTTTTATTTCCAATAATTTTACAATAGTTGAAACTTAACAAAGAAGGGTATATACATAAGCAAAATTTAATGGAACATAAAACTGTTATTATATTGAGTATATATGTAGCATAAATTTCTGTTTATACAAACATACACCCATATCTGTGTGTAGCAGAAAATTATAAAAGAAAACCAGCATTAAATAAAAACTATTGATGGAAAATTTTTATTGTTATATTTATACTATTTTGTATTTTCAATATACATACAAGGAGTGTCTTATTTTTATAACTAGTGAAATGCATTTCTTTTGGTGAGGGATAATTTATATACCACTCTGTAAATAATTATGTCTAAAGTGTATAGCTTCTTGAGTATTATCAGATATAAACGCCCTTGAAGCCATCAACATAATCAGTATAAAATGTTTTCAACACCCTCAGAAGTCTTTTGGTCCCCCTTATAGTCCATTACTCTTTCTATCCCTGCCTCCCTGTCTGCTTTCTCATATATATATATATATGATTACATTTTATTAAAATATCTATGTATCTATATATAAAGAGAATTATGAAGTTTTAAGTCCTTTGTATATGGTGTCTTACACTCAGCAAGAACATGTGCACTGGAGTAAAATGCTCATAAGTTTGAACAACTGCCAAGTTTCAGAGTTCAGAACACAATACCCCAACATGTGACAACTTGCCATACTGAGTATTTTAAACTGAAGGAATTGAGAAAAACACAAAGCAGGAAGTGAACTCTGACCTTCTCTATCTTTCCTCCTGAGAAAGTAGATCATTTCAGAGAGTTCCTACCTTATACTCTTATACCCTGAGACCAAGCAGAATCTGAACAAACAAGTGTTGCTAAGTTTCCCTTGGTTTATTACCATCACAGCATAATGTTTTACTTTTATTACATTTCTCAATGATGGTCCGTAAAAATACAGTTTTCCCTGTATTTGATTCTTCATTTCTTAAGGCTCCCATGTCACATGTATTATTAAATAAATTAGTGTAATATTATCTTGTTAGTCTGTCTATGTCATAGGAACATTAGCTATGAACTTTGCAACAGGAGGGAAAATATATTACTCCTTCTTCCCCATACAAACCTCTTATTAATGCGTTTGTTGGTAAATATTTATGGACCTAAATTATGCTTTCTCTAAAATTGTGACATTAATACTAATTTTAGAGGGTATTTAGAGATCATATATAGAACCATACGAAAAATGTAATGCAGGCATACCTCTGAGATATTATGGGTTCAGTTACAAAGTACCACATTAAAGAGAATAGTACAACAAAGTGAGTCACACACATTTTTTGGTTTTCCAGTGCATATAAAAATGATGTTTACACTATGATATAATTGATTAAGTGTGCAATAGCACTATGTCTCAAATAACAATGTACAAATCTTAATTAAAAATGCTGTCCTTTAGGGTGTTGTTATATATTTATTGAGCCAAAGGGCCACATATGTTGCTGTGCCCTTTAGAGATAAGCTATTCCAGTTAGAGACAAACTATTCCACCATCACTCCCAGTGACTCTCCTATGGAATGTGTCCTATCTGTATTTATTACTATAGAAATACTGGATTATTGGTGTTAGATCCCAGCAGATGAGCACTTCCACCAGTGGGTAGGGTAAAGATTGCATTAAATCTGATACTACTACTCTGGTGAGGCCATTTTGGGGTCTTCATGACAGTAGACTATAGACACAGAAATGAGTCATTATGCTGGCAGGTGTAATTGACTCTGATCATGTTGAGGAGTTAGGGGTGTTGCTACCTAATGTGGTCAAGGTATAATAGGCCTAAAATCCACATAAATGTCTTTTGATGTTACCATACCTGATGATAACAATGAACAGAAAACTGCAGAAGCCGCAACCTGACAAGGAATAAAAAGAGCAAAGAGCAAGGACTTGGGATACTCTGTAATAAAAATCTGTGCCATACCACTAAGCAAATCACCTGGCCCAGGTGACATGTTTACAAGGAGTGATAACATTTTAGAAAGAGGTTATTCCTCTTTCTAAAATGGGAGAGATAATGAATTATCACCTTGAGACAAACTAAATCAGTGAACACTGTAGTTTGTTTCACTAGCCTCCTTATTATTCATTTTTAAAGACAACAGGTGAACACCACTTTGGAGAGTGAGAGCCAGAGTAAACTTGAAGAAACAGTGGACAGATTTTGTTGGTGCAAAGGGTACATTATAGAAAGTTCTTTTGGTGCCACATGTGATATTCCCGCAGAGCTGTTCTGATTTGAGTCAAAGTTCTGGTGGGCAGTATTTGAGCAAGTGGGCATGTCTCATCTCAAGTGCCTTCTAATGCTCTGTGCTTTTGTTGGTCTTTCTTTCTTTCTTTCTTTCTTTCTTTCTTTCTTTCTTTCTTTCTTTCTTTCTTTCTTTCTTTCTTTCTTTCTTTCTTTCTTTCTTTCTCTCTCTCTCTCTCTCTCTCTCTCTCTCTCTCTCTCTCTCTCTCTTTCTTTTCTTTTCTTTTTGGCCCGGTGCCCTTTCTGAAACCATAGAAGCTTGCTAAGCCTACCCACATGTGTGGCCTAAAAATGCATAAAAATAAAGCCCTCTGGACCCACCTTCATACAAAGAAGGATAGGAGTTAGCACATAAATGGGGCAGTCTTTATTTATAGTAAAAATTCTGAGCACAGTTTATAGTTACTCAGAAGTACTGAGCAGTTGCCCACAAAAAGAACCAGTTATTTAATACATTTATTTTTTGGCTTTTTTTTTTTCATTTCTCCAACACCTCTAACTCTCACTACTACTTCTTGGGATGATCTCCTAAATAAACCACCTACAAACAATTCCTGGTTGCACGCTTTGCTTTTGTGGGGGCACAAAAGCAAGATTGTAAACTAGAATACCTAGTAGTAGCTGCAATTGTTTCTGCTTAATATTCTTGAAATTGATTTAACTTTGCTAAGCCATATGCAAAGCAATGAACACAACAAACATCATTCCACCTTCTTGGACTTTCTAAGGGAGGAAAGAACTTAATTTGTTTAGATAAAGTATGGCTTGAGTGGAATGTGCCAGGGAGAACATACCTTGGAATCAGGTAGAAGAAATGAATAGGGTATGATAATACAAGGCCTAAAAGACCATTGATTATGTATAAGCAAGTATTTGTATAATATGATATTCATTTTAAGAAAGGTACAAAGACATCATTTTATCTGGTTCAGAGACGATAGTTTGATGAAATAGGATAGTAGTGGATGTGAAAAAAATGCAATAAAGAAGTGTTGTTGATATAGAAGTTCCAGGGCTTACAGATGAATTTGATGCATTAAATAATAGTAAACCAGATGAATTAGAGTTGTCTTCTAGATTTACTGTTTGATCAAAAATGTAGAAAATGTAAAATTGACAGAGATGGAAATTAGTGAAAGTGAGGTTTGGTGAGATTTTGAAATCAAGTATCTACTTTGTGTATGTAAAATTTGAGATATCTGGGAAACATCAATTGTGGATATTAATAAGCAAATGTATTTATAAGAACAGAGCTAAAGGGGAGAAGTCACCTTGCCCAGAATACTCTAAGAAGGAGATAGTTGATACTTGCTTTAAGTTTGCATCGGTTTGAAATAAAGGAAATGGCAATAATCTTGAAAGCATCAGTTCACATTCGTCTAAAATTGATAGTTGCAGTCGGCAGAAACAATAAATTTAGAAAGGCACTTTTTCAGTAACATGAGAGACAGAAAATAAAATGTTAACCACTTTTTAAACATCAGACTCTAAACAGATCTATCTAGATTATGTCTTTTCTAGGCAAGAGAGTAATGCTACTTAGGAATGCTACCTAGGAATGATACAAAGCTGAGAAGAAATATGACAGTTTTATTTAATTATGTGTTCCATTCAGTGCATGCAGTAAATCCTTATTTTAAAATAAAGCAATGTACAGTTATTAATATAAAATGAGTTTTTCCTAGTCTTCACTAAGCAAATGTTGGACAAATATTAAAAATATTACTAAGAAAAGGTGCCAAATTATTAACCTGTATCAGAATTCTGAAGTTTCTATGCATGCAGCTACGATCATAAACCAAATAAGCAAGTTGCCACTCAGACTTTCTATTCCATGATGAACCTAGAGAAAATGAATAGGACTGTGAGGTGAAGGAAAGTATCATCCAACCAAACCTTGTATTTTTTCCTGTGAATCAAAAGTTATGGTTTTTTAATTAGGAAGGGAGTCTGTTCATATATCTATATCCGTTATTGTCAGTGCATTAAAGTCAGTTCTATTCTTGGGTGAATTTTTCTCCACCATTATATTGGTATTGGCCATTTTGTGAGTCTTCACTAAGAAAGGGCATATGGACACAAAGATAGGAACAGAATTCCCAGTAAAAGTAAACCATTTGCAGTACATCTATTCTATCCATTAAATATATATATATATATTTGTACATGTTCTTCGGTCATGATCTACAAAAAACATGCAGGATTTACCAAGGAAAAGCTATTTCTGATTTCTGAGTGTATCTACTCTTTTCAGGTCATCAGCAAGGCATACAAATAATGATAATCACAGTGAATCTGCTGATCTCCTTAAGACAAAAGGAGCTACATAACATCAAGTTATCTAAATACACAAAGAAAATTTTGGCAATTTTCACTTATTTTTTATTTTAAAATATACAATTATTATTGACTATAGTCACTCTGTTGTGCTATCTAATAGTAGGTCTTATTCATTCTTTCCCATTTTTATTTTGCACTCATTAGTCATCCTCACCTTTCCCCCAGTGTCCCACTGTCCTTCCCAGGCTCTGGTAACCATCCTTCTACTCTTTCTATCCATGAGATCCAACAAAAGGTGAAAATGTGATGCTTACCTTTCTGTACCTGGCTTATTTCACTTGGTATAATGATTTCCATTTCCATTGATGCTGTTGCAAATGACTGGATATCATTATTATTATTATTATTATTATTGGCTGAATAGTGCTCCATTTTGAATATATGACATATTTTCTTTATCCAGTAATCTCCTAATGAACACTTAGGTGGCTTTCAATTCTCAAACATTGTAAATAGTGCTGCAACAAACACAGGAGTGCAGAAATCTCTTTGATACACTGATTTTCTTTCTTTTGTGTATAAACCCAGCAGTGGGATTGCTGGATCCTATGGTAGTTCAATTATTAGTTTATTGAGGAAGCCTCAAACTGCTCTCTATAGTGAGAGAGAGATTATAAACTGCTCTCTATAATTTTCATTCCCACCAACAGTGTACAAGGGTTCCTCTGCTCCACATCCTCATCAGTGTTTGTTATTGCCTGTCTTTTGGACCTAAGTCATTTTAACTGGGGTGAGATGTGAGATGACATCTCATTGTTTCGATATGCATTTCTCTGATGATCAATGATATTGAGCACTTTTTTATATGTCTGTTTTCCATTTGTATGTCTTCCTTTGAGGAATGTCTGTTCAAATCTTTTGCCCATTTCTTTGGCCAGATTATTAGATTTTTTCTTATAGAGTTGTTTGAGCTCCTTATATATTCTGTATATTAATCCCTTGTCAGATGAGTAGTTTGCAAACGTTTTCTACCATTTCTGTGGGTTGTCTCTACACTTTATTGATTGTATCCTTTGCTGTGCAGAAACTTTTTAACCCAATTTGTTTCCATTTGTCAAGTTTTGTTTTAATTGCCTGTGTAGGTGGGGTATTGCTCAAGAACTCTTTGCCCAGAAAAATGTCCAGGAGCATCTCCCTCAAATTTTCTTATAGTAGTTTCATAGTTTGAGGTCTTAGATTTAAGTCTTTAATCTATTTTAATTTGATTTTTGTATATGGCAAGAGATAGTGGTCTAGTTTCATTCTTCTGCATATGGATATCTAGTTAACCAGCCCATTTATTAAGGAGCGTGTCTTTTCCTCAATGTATGTTCTTGGTATCTTTGTCAAAAATAAGTTCACTGTATATCTGTGGATTTGTTTCTGGGTTCCCCTATTCCATTGCGTGGTCTGTGTGTCTGTTTTTATGCCAGTACCTTGCTGTTTTGGTTACTATAGCTGTGTAGTATAATTTGAAGTCAGGTATTGTGATTCCTGTAGTTTTGTTCTTTTTTTTTTTTTTTTTCTTTTTTAACTTTTATTTTAAGTTCAGGGTTACATGTGCAGGATGTGCAGGTTTGTTACATAAATAAATGTGTGCAATTGTGATTTGCTGCACAGATCATCCCTTCTTCTAAGTATGAAGCCCAGTGTCCATTTGTTATTCTTCCTGATGTTCTTGCTTTGGTTAAAATAGCTTTGCACAATCTGGGTCTTTTGTGGTTCCATATAAAATTTAGGATTGTTTTTTCTACTTCTGTGAAGAATGTCCTTGGTATTTTGATAAGATTTGCATTAAGTCCTGGATTGCTTTGTGTAATAAAGATGTTTTAAATTACTGATTCTTTCCATCAATGAACTTGGAATATTTTCCATGTTTTGGTGTCCTGTTCAATTTATTTCATCAGTGTTTTATAGTTTTTATTATAGAGATTTTTCATTTCTTTGGTTAATCCATAGGACTTTAATTTTATGTGTGGCTATTGTAAATGTGATTATTTTTAAATTTCTTTTTCACATTGCTTACTGTTGGCATATAGAAATGCTACTGATTTTTGTATATTGATTCTGCATCGTGCAATTTTATTGAATTTATCAGTTCTAATAGTTTTCTTATGGAGTCCTTAGATTTTTCCAAATATAAGATCATATCATCTGTAAACAGGGATAATTTGACTTATTCTTTTCCAATTTGAAGTCTTTTATAGCTTTCTTTGTCAGATTCATCTAGCTAGGACTTCCAGTGGTATGTTGAATGACAGAGGTGACAGTGGGCATCTATGTTGTTTTCCAGATCTTAAAGAAAAGGCTTTCAGTTTTTCTCTATTCAGTATGATAGTAGCTGTGGGTCAGTCATATGTGACTTTTATTATGTTGAGGTATGTTTCTTCCATCTCTAGTTTTTTGAGGGTTTGTAACATGAAAGTGGTGCTGAATTTAATCAAATGTTTTTTCAGCATCAATTGAAATGACTGTACGGTTTTTATTCTTCATTCTATTAATATGAAACATCACAATGATTGATTAACATATGCTGAACCCTCCTTGAAACGCAGGGTGTATTAGTCCATTTTCACAATGCTATAAAAATGCTATCCGAGACTGGGTAATTTATTTGAAAAGGAGGTTTAATTGATTACAATTACACATGGCTTGGGAGACCTCAGGAAACTTGCAACAATGGCAGGAGGAGAAGCAGGCACATTCTTCAAAGGCGACAGGAAAGACAGAGAAAAGCACAGGAAAACTAGTATTTATAAAACCATCAAACCTCAAGATAATTCACTATCAAAAGAACAGCATGGGGGAAACAGCTCCCCTAATCCTATCACCTCCTGTCAGGTCTCTCCTTCAAAATCTGGGGATAGCAATTTAAGATGAAATTTGGGAGGGGACAAAAAACCTAACCAGATCACCAGCATAAATTCTCCTTGGTCATAATGAATGATCTTTCTAATGTATTGTTGAATTTGGTTTGCCAGCTATTTTGTTGAGTATTTTTGCATCAATATTCATCAGATATATTAGTGTGTAGTCTTCTCTTTTTTGAAGTGTTTTTGTCTGGTTTTGGTATCTGGGTAAAACTGTCCTCGTAAAATGAGTTTAAAAGTATTTCATACTTCTGTATATATTTTTAATAGTTTAAATAGGATTGATATTGTGATGGTTAATACTGAGTGTCAACTTGATTGGATTGAAGGATGCAAACTACTGATCCTTGGTGTGTCTGTAAGGGGATTAACATTTGAGTCATTGGCCTGGGAAAGACAGACCCACCCTTAATCTGGGTGGGCACCATCTAATCAGCTGCCAGCATGACCAGAATATAAAGTAGGTAGAAAAATGTGAGAAGGCTAGACTGGTTTAGCTTTCCCCCCAAGCCTACATCTTTTTCCTGTGTTGGATGTTTCCTGCCCTTGAACATAGGACTCCAAGTTCTCCAGCTTTGGGACTCATATTGGCTTTGGCTTTCTTGCCCTTCAGTTTGCAGACAGCCTATTACTGAACCTTGTGATCTTGTAAGTTAATACTACTTAATAAACTCTCTCTCTCTCTCTCTATATATATATATATATGTATATATGTATGTATGTATATGTATGTGTATATATATGTATGTATATGTATAGTTCTGTCTCTCTATATAACCCCGACTAATACATATTTTTGGTACCATTACCAGGAGTGGCACTACAGAAACAGGATATTAAGGATGGAGTTCTTTAATTGGTTTTGGGATTTCTGAAGTTGGCTGCTTAATATAATTAGACCCCAAAATGCTAAGGACTCTACTTCTAAGAGTATGAAGAACATTGATAATCCTTGGTGTGAACTGTTTAGAGAGTTATGTAAAATAAATGCATTTGACACTCCTGATTTACTGCTCATGAGAGGCAAGGAGTTTAGTGAACCTATACATAATACCTTTGACCATATATGGGGACCAAGAAACACAGTGAAGTTTGATATTTGCTTCTAAGTTCACTGGACAAAGTGATGAAAGTAAATGATGAACTCAGAGACTCTAACTCCTGGCTTTAAGAGCAGACAGTGAGCCTCAAATCTGCTAAGATTATCCTGAGTGAGAGTCTTATCTCCTGTAAAGAAAGAGCTAAAATTGTGGAAAAATTGTCACAAGCTCTTATGTGAGAGGCTGAACTTCAACAAAAGGTGCATGCACAGCCTCTCCAGGTCTCTACTGTTAATGTGAGGGCACTAACTGGAAAAGAATGAGACCCTGAAACTTGGAATAGATATGTGTGGGAGGACCTTGATGAAGCTGGAGACAGTGAGCTTGTGAACTCTGATGAACTTTTTTTGCCAGAAGAAACTGCTTCCCCATGCCCAGTAGTGGCAACATCCTCTCCCTGACCCATGCTGACATTAGACTTTCTACCTTTGTCTGAGGAGAAAAACCCTGCACTGCCTAAGGCAAGAGTGATGGCCTCCCCTAAGGCAGTTGCCAGGCAAGATAATGTTGATTTTCCTCAGGAGCCCCAAGGCTCCTTTTTGCTTCTAGACCCATAACTAGTCTAAAGTGCAGCAGACCCCTAGAGGTGAAGTTTGATGTTTCCTTGTTGGTTTTGTTGTCTGGAATAGCTGTCCAATGCTGAAAGTGGGATGTTGAAGTCTGCAGCTATTATTGTATTGGGGTCTATCTTTCTCTTTGCTCTAATAATATTTTCTTTATATATCTGAGTGTTCCAATGCTGGCTGCATATATATTTAAAACTGTTTTAATCCTCTTGCAGAACAGACTCCCTCTATCATTATATAATGGCTTTCTTTGTGTCTTACAGTTTTTGTCTTGAAATCTATCTTGTCAGATATAAAGATAGTGAGCCCTTTTCTTTTTTGGTTTTTATTGGCATGGAACATCTGTTTCCATCTCTTTATTTATAGTCTATGTATGACTTCACAGGTTAAGAGCATTTCTTGTAGACAACAGATCCAAAGGTCTTCTTTTTATAATTCAGCCAGCCTATGTCTTTTGATTGGAGAGTTTAATTCATTTACAATCAATGTTATTATTAATAAGTAAAGGGTTACTCTTGCCATTTTGTTATGGAATTTCTGGTTGTTTTATAATCTCTTCTCTCTTTCTAGTCTTCCTCTGTTATGGTGATTTTCTCTGGGTGATATGATTAAGTTCTTGCTTATTCTGCATGTATCAATTGTATGTTTTTGGTTTGAGGTTACCATGAGGATTGCAAATATTTTATAACCCATTATTTTTACCTAATAATAAACACTAGTTTATTTACATAAATAGACAGGCAAACAAGTGATAAGAAAATTAATGAAAACTCTATGCCTTAACTTTGCTACCCCACTTTTTAACTTTTTGTTGTTTTTCTTTTTTTTTTTTTTGAGATAGAGTCTCGCTCTGTCGCCCAGGCTGGAGTGCAGTGGCCGCATCTCAGCTCACTGCAAGCTCCGCCTCCCGGGTCTACGCCATTCTCCTGCCTCAGCCTCCCGAGTAGCTGGGACTACAGGTGCCCGCCACCTCACCCGGCTAGTTTTTTGTATTTTTTTAGTAGAGACGGGGTTTCACCGTATTAGCCAGGCTGGTCTCGATCTCCTGACCTTGTGATCCGTCCGTCTCGGCCTCCCAAAGTGCTGGGATTACAGGCTTGAGCCACCGCACCCGGCCAACTTTTTGTTGTTTTTCTTTATATCTTTTCATACCAACTATGTCTTGGAAAGTTGCTGTAATTATTTTGATTGGTTTATCATTCATCATTTTGTCTTTCTACTTAAGATGAGAATAATTTGCACAACATAGTTGCAGTGTTATAATATTCTGTGTTTTTTTGTGTACATACTATTACCAGTGAATTTTGTACCCTTTGGGTGATTATTTATTGCTCATTAATATCTTTTTATTTCTCATAGAAGTACTACCTTTAGCATTTCCTGTAGGACAGGTCTGATACTGATAAAATCCCTCAGTTTTTTGTTTGGGAATATCTTTGTTTCTTCTTCATGTTTGAAGGATTTTATTTTATTTTTTATTTATTTATTTTGCCAGATATACGATTCTAGGCTACCTTTTTTTCTTTTTTTCTTTAAAAAAAACATGTCATGCCACTCTGATCTGACCTGTAAGATTTCCACTGAACACTACTGCCAGACATATTGGAGCTCCATTGTATAGTATTTGTTTATTTTCTCTTACTGCTTTTAGGGTTATTTTTTATTTTATTTTATTTTTCCTTACCTGTTAGGAGTTTGATTATTAAATGTCTAGTCTTCTTTGGGTTAAATCTGCTTCTTATTCCATAACCTTCTTGTACTTGGATAGTATCTTTTTTTAGCTTTGGAAGTTCTCTATTGTTATCCCTTTGAATAAACTTTCTACCTCTACCTCTTTCTCTACTCCCTCTTTAAAGCCAATAACTCCTACTTTTGTCCCTCTGAGGCTATTTTCTAGATCCTGTATGCATGCTTCATTGTTTCTCATTCTTTGCTTCATTTCCCCCTCTGGCTGTATTTTCAAATAGCCTGTCTTTAAGCTCACTAATTCTTTATTCTGCTTGATCAATTCTGCCATTAAAGAACTCTGATGCATTTTTCACTATGCCAATTGCATTTTTCAGCTCTAGAATTTCTTCTTGATTATTTTTCATTATTTTGATCTCTATGTTAAATTTATGATACAATCTGAAGTTCTTCTCTGTGTTATTTTGATTTTGGGTGGATTCCCTCAACATAGCTATTGTGAATTCTCTTCTCTGTTTGAATAACTATTTTGAATGTCTCTGTTTCTCTAGGATTGCTTCCTGGTGGCTTATTTAGTTCATTTGGTGAGGTCATGTTTTCCTGGATGATGTTGATGCTGGTGGATATTCTTTGGTGTCTGGGTATTAATGAGTTTGGTATTTATTGTAGTCTTCACTGTCTGAGCTTATTTCCACCCAATAAGCCTTCTTATTGGGAAGGCTTTCCAACCATTTGAAAGGACTTAGGTGTTGTGTTCTAAGCTGTATCTGCTTTAGTGAGCACCTCAAGTGCAATAATGCTGTGATTTTTGTAGATTTGTAGAAGTACTACCTTGATGGTCTTGGACCAGATCTCAGATAATTATCTGGATTATTGTTGTTCTCCTCCCTTACATCCTCCCAAACATACAGATTCTCTCTCTCTCTCTCTCATCACCTAAATCTGGTAGTGGAGTGACATTAGCATCCCTGTGGCTACCACTACTGTGACTGAGTTAGGTCAGACTTGAAGCCAGCACAGCACTGAGACTTCCACAAGGCCTTCTATAACCACTCTCTGGCTACTGTCTAAGTTTGCTGAAGCCTGTGGGACTCTACAATCAGCAGGCATTAGAGCCAGGCAAGCCTATGACCTTGCTTTCAGGACAGTAAGGTCCCAAATGCCCTTGGTGGGCCCAGAAGTACCTCTGGAAGTCAGGGACTAGAGTCAAAAACCTTAGAAGTCTACCTGAGGTTCTGTGTATTGGGGCTGAGCTGGCAGTCAAACCACAGACTCTGTCTTTTCTACTCTTCCTTCCCCTTTCCAAAGGTGGAGGAGACTCACCCAATAGCCATCACCGCCACAAGTCGTAGAAAGTACTTCCAGAATACCACCAATGTTTGCTTAAGGCTCAACGTCTCTTAAATTAGCTTGTCCTGAATGCTGCTTGCCCCAAGACTCACCCTTCAGGCCAGTGGGCTCCCCTATGCCCCAGGGCTCCCCTATGCTTTCTAAGAGTCATGTCCTAGAATTGCGGATCCCAAGAGCCTGCTTGGTACTCTACGCCATGTGGCTGTGATGGTACCTAAGCTGCAAGACAAAGTTTCCTTTACTTTTCTCTCTGTTTCTCTCAAGCAGAAGGAGTTTCAATGGTCCCATAGCCCACTGAAGCTGGTAATGTGCTGAGTTTAATCTGAAGCCGGAAAGTATCAGAGGCTCATCCAGTGCCCTCAATGTAGTGTCTGGGTTTTGTTGTCATTATTCAGGGTTAAGGGGCTCTTCAGTTACCAAATGATGGATGCTGCCAGGACTGGGTCCTTTCCTTTAAGGCAGTGGGTTTCCTTCTGGCCCAGGGGGTGTCTACAAATTTCATCTGGCAGATAGACTCTGGAACACGGGCCTCACATCTCTGACTGGTGCACTGTCTTGCTGTGGCTGAGTTGGTATCCTAGATGCAAGAAAAAGTCCTTTACACTCTTCCCTGTTCTCTTCTCTAGTGGAAGATAGGGGTCTCTTTTAGAGCCACAAATGGTGCAGCCTGAGGTTAGAGGAGGGTGGTGCCAGCAGCCCTTTGCTACCTCAGGTGGTGTCTCAGTATTTTACGTCCCCACCCCCAGTGCACTGTCTCTAGAACTTGTCTGACTTGCAGCTCTTACGGCCTATATTGCCTTTTCAAGTTTACTTGGAGACTCAAACTGCTGTAGCCCTTGGTGGCGAGGATTGGAGGCACTCGAGTTTGGACCACTGGCACTGGTTATTCCCCCCCGCTAAGGATGGTTTTTAATGCTCCCTCTGTGGACAGGCTTTAGCTGGGTTTGGTTCAGTTTTCTTTCTGCTCTAATAGGACAGCAGTTAGTTCGAAACCTCACAATTGCGTGTTCTTCCTCCCCTAGAGTCCACATAGACTGTCTGCTCTATGCTGCTGTTGCTGCTGGGGGATGGGAGAGGGATGCATCGGTGATTCAGGACTGTTTTTAAAAAATTTCTTCAGTGCCTCTTTCAGTTAAAATCACCTACTGTGAGTGCTCACTTAATTTTCGGTTCTTATGAAGCTGTTTTTTTTTTTTTTTTTTTTTTTTTCTCTGTAGATAGTTGTTCACTTTATGACCTTGCATGGGAAACAATGGGTGAAGCTTTCTATTCTGCCATCTTGCTCTGCCGCCCAACAAAGGAATTTTTAAAATGTAAATGTTATATTTTTATTTTCGAATGGCTTATTCTGTAGTGGAGATTTAGGACATTGTTGCTGCTTATCAGGTTGACTATCTCTCACAAAATGATCTTTTGAGGATGTTAAGGCATGAGAAAGGCATCAGAAATTACAAATATATGTACCTGAAAAAATTATGAGAGTTGTATTTCTTAGCTCAGAAATTCAACTTAGAAAACTTACCTTTAAAGTTTTTGACAAGCGGAGAAAATTAGTAAAATTTTCAAATTTATTGAGAAAAGATTATCTGTCTTTAACTTCTTAATATACGCCAACATTTTGACAGCAACATATAGGAAAATGAAGTTATATATAATTTTTAATCAGACAGTTTTGCATAAATTTAGTATCAGGAGTGTATGAAACTATCTATAATATGACATAAGAAAGACTGTCCATTAACCTACTCAACTGAAATTATCAACTTGAAATGTTCTAATGATAGTTACTTTAGGCTTTTTCAAAAACAGAGGGAAAAAAGGAGCATCCAAAACAAAAGTAATATCACTAACTGAAAATGTACTGAAATGGCTAGAAGAAGTACATACAAACATCCTCTTCCCATTTTTATACTTCCGTATTAATGAGAAGATTCACCTTTGTATCAACAGTTAATTTCTTCACAGGTGTCTGAATCACAGTCACTTTTGCCTTCTGAGTAATTTTTTTTTTTTTAATTTTACTTTAAGTTCTGAGGTACATGTGCAGAATGTGCAGGTTTGTTACATAGGTATACATGTGCCATGGCGGTTTGCTTCACTTATCAACCTGTCATCTAGGTTTTAAGCCCCACATGCATCAGGCATTTGTTCAAATGCTCTCCCTCCCCTTGCCACTCCCTACAAACAGGCCTCAGTGTGTGATGTTCCTCTCCCTGTGCCCATGTGTTCTCATTGTTCAAATCCCACTTATGAGTGAGAACATTCAGTGTTTGGTTTTCTGTTCCTGTGTTAGTTTCCTGAGAATTATGATTTCCAACTTCACCCAGGTCCTCATTCTTTTTTATGGCTGCATAGTATTCCATGGTGTATATGTGCCACATTTTCTTTACCCACTCTATAATTGATGGGCATTTGGGTTGGTTCCAAGTCTTTATTATTATAAATAATGCTGCAATAAACATATGTGTGCATGTGTCTTTATAATAGAATGATTTATAATCCTTTGGGTATATACCCAGTAGTGGGATTCCTGGGTCAAATGGTATTTCTGGTTCTAGATCTTTGAAGAATCACACTATTTTCCACACTGGTTGAACTAATTTACACTCCCATCAACAGTGTAAAAATCTTCCTGTTTCTCTACATCCTCTCCATCATCTGTTGTTTCCTGACATTTTAATAATCGCCATTCTAACAGGTATGAGGTGGTATCTCATTGTGGTTTTGATTTGCATTTCTCTAATGACCATTAATAATGAGCTTGTGTTTGTAGATTTGTTGGCCACATAAATGTCTTCTTTTGAGAAGTGTCTGTTCATATCCTTCACCCACTTTTTGATGAGGTTTTTTTTATTGTAAATTTGTGTAAGTTCCTTGTAGATTCTGGATATTAGACCTTTGTCAGATGGGTAGATTGTAAACATTTTCTCTGATTCTATTGGGTACCTGTTCACACTACTGATAGTTTCTTTTGCTGTGCAGAAGCCCTTTAGTTTAATTAGATGTCACTTGTCAATTTTGGCTTTTATTGCAATTGCTTTTGGCATTTTAGTCATGAAGTATTTGCCCATGCCTATGTCCTGAATGGTATTGCCTAGGTTTTCTTCTAGTGTTTTTATGGTTCTGGGTTCTACATTTAAGTCTTTAATCCATCTTGAGTTAATTTTTGTATTAGGTGTAATGAAGGCATCTAATTTCAGTTTTCTGCATATGGCTAACCAGTTTTCCCAGAACCATTTACCGAATAGGAGATTCTTTCATCTCCTGACTTGAAACCTATTAGAGAGATTTCTTTACCCTCATAATGAAAATCAAGACTGTTTGTATCCTTATCTCAAGACACATTACTAAACTAATTTTGTTACTGTGCTCTGGCATATTCCTGCTGCACTTTTCTCTCTTTTACTTGGATAAATCAGCTTTTATATCTGATTTTATATCTGACACTTTCTTATGTAAATCACCTGTAACCTCACAACTCATAAGCTATTTAACATCCATTCTCAAAATAAGGTATTCAGGCCATTGGATTTTTACATTCTTAAACCCATCACAATTAAAATTTGATTATGATTTTTGTAATTATTGGCTAACTATCTATAATTTCTGATATATGTTAAATATAAATAGAACAAAAATTAATTTTTTTTAATTATTTATATTTCTATGCTTGGAATTGTGTCCTGATTATATGAAAAACAGGTTCTATAAGTAATAAGACAATAATTGTTTCACATTTACAGCCAACTATTACTGAATCAGATTCAGTGCAGTGATAAAATATGCACAAACTGATCACAATGTAGTCAACATATTGATCAACACAATGATCAATTTCAATATTTAAATAAACACAAGGATAATAATTTGGTATTACATAATTTATTACTGGAAAATTCCTGATATTATATAAAGTGTGAATTGATTATTCTTTTAACAAGTCTAATTAAATTTTGTAAAAAATACTGACTAAAATGTCAAATCAATATTTGATTTAAATACTTGATACTGGGTGTCATTTTCACTCTAACATTCAAGTATTTAATATGCTGGTCACTTATTTGCTCTAGTTATGTTGGTATAAATATTATTTCATGGTCAAGAAGGTGGGCCCTTGATGAAATCTGGTAAATACTACAAATGTATTCATTATTTTTACAACTTATCTCTTATATAAATAGTGACATTCTTAAGGGTAGATATGAAATTGCTCTTGATGACATGAAAGACATTTTAGAAGTAACAGTTTTGTTTGCCTATTGTTTTGCCTCTACAATAAGTCTTCTGCATAACAATGGTTATAGTCTACTTAGCTGTATCCTTAAATTATTTTTTTTATCCACAGTGAGAAAAATGTATTTAAGTAAATGTTAAACTGTTCAAATTTTGTGGATAAGGAATTTACTCAAAATAATCGAAGTATCTGAATACCTTACAGGAAGATGATCATGAAAGTTAACCTTTAAAATAAGATTTAACTGTGTTTTTCAATTAAAATTTGAATATTTTGTCATCATACTTCATTTTTGAAACTATTAATGCCTTAATACATACTGTAGTAACTAATATATGTTGTTTTAATTGACATATTTTTATATTGATTGTATGAATTTATTTATTTATATATTTTTTTTGAGACGGAGTCTCACGCTGTTGCCCAGGCTGGAGTGCAGTGGCGCGATCTCGGCTCACTGCAAGCTCCGCCTCCCGGGTTCCCGCCATTCTCCTGCCCCAGCCTCCTGAGTAGCTGGGACTACAGGCGCCCGCCACCGCGCCCGGCTAATTTTTTTGTATTTTTAGTAGAGACGGGGTTTCACTGTGGTCTCGATCTCCTGACCTTGTGATCCGCCCGCCTCGGCCTCCCAAAGTGCTGGGATTACAGGCTTGAGCCACCGCGCCCGGCCTGATTGTATGAATTTAATAACAGTACAATTCTGGTCTATTTACCTCAATTTTTATCTGTATATGAATATATGCACCAGGGATAACTACAGAAATCTATAAATTAAATTTTACTTATATTTCTCTAAATATAAATCTAATTTATTTAAAAATTTAGCAGATTTCTTTCAAAAAGTATAATTATCAATATCAGTCAGTTAATATGGTTTGGTTCTGTGTCCCCACTAAAATCTCATCTGGAATTGTAATTCTCACATGTCAAGGTAGGGACCTAGTGGAGGATGATAGTGTCATGTGGGTGGTTTCTCCATGTTATTCTACTGATAGTGAGAGAGTTCTCATAAAATCTGATGGTTTAAAAATGGAAGTTTCCACTGTATTCTCTCTCCTGCCACTATATAAAGAATGTCCTTGCTTCCCCTTTGTATTCTGCCATTATTGTAAGTTTTCTGAGGCCTCTCCAGCCATGGGAAACTGCATCAATTAAACTTTTTTTTGTGTATAAATTACTCAGCATTGGGTGACATCTTTATAGCAGTGTGAAAACAGAGTAATACAGGAAAAATTGGTACCAAGAGTGGGGCACTGCTATAAAAGTAACCTGAAAATGTGGAAGCAACTTTTCAGTTAGGTAACAGTCAGAGGTTGGAACATTTTGGAGAGCTCTAAAGAAGACAGGAAGATGTGAAAGCATTTTAAACTTCCTAGACACTTGTTAAATGGTTTTGACCATAATGCTGGTAATGATATGGAAAATGAAGTCCAGACTGAGGTGGTCTCAGATGGAGACAGGAAATTAATTGGGAACTAGATAAAAAGCCACTCTGGCTATGCTTTAATAAAGTGACTGGTGACATTTCACCAATGCTCTAAAGATTTATGTAACTTTTTACTTGAAAGAGATGATTTAGGGTATCTGGAGGAAGAAATTTCTAAGCAGCAAAACATTAAAGACGTAGACTGACTGTTTCTAAAAATGTATGCTCATATTGTGAACAAAGAGATGGCCTGAAATTGGATATTATATACAAAAAGAAAGCAAGGCATAAAACTTTGGAAATTTACAGCCTGATCATGTGGTAGAAAAGAAAAACCAATTTTCTGGGGAGGAATTCAAGTCGGCTGCAGAAATTTGCAAAAGTTATGAGTAACTGAATGTTAATAGCCAAGACAATGGGGAAAATGTCTCCAGGGCATGTCAGGCACCTTTACAGAAGCACCCCCCATCACAATCCTAGAGGCCTAGAAGAAAAATGGTTTTGGGGCTGGGCCCAGGGTCCTGTTGCACTGTTCAGTCTTGTGACATTGAGCCCTGCATGCCAGCCACCTCAGCTCCGGCTGTTGCTAAAAAAGGAAAAGGTACAGCTTGGGCCATTGATTTTATGGGGTGAAAGCCTAAGTTTTGGTGGCTTTCACATGGTATTGGGTCTGTGGGTGTGAAGAATACAAGAGTTGAGCTTTGAGAGACTCTGCCTAGATTTCAGAGAATGTATGAAAATACCTGAATGTCCAGGCAGAAGTCTGCTGGAGGAGTGGAGCTCTCACAGAGAACATTGACTAGCGGAATCCAGAGGGAAATGTGGGGTTGGAGCCCCTATGCAAAGTTTTTACTAGGGCACTGCCTAGTGGATCTGTGAGAAAAGGACACCATCCTCCAGACCCAGAAAGTTAGATCCACTGACAGCTTGCACTGTGCACCTGAATAAGCTGTAGACCCTCAATGCCTGCCCATGGAAACAGCTGCAGGAATGTACTGTGCAGAGCTACAGGGTTGAAGCTGCCCAGGCTGAAGGAGCACACCCCTTGCATCAGCATGTCCTGGATGTGAGACACAGAGTCAAAGGATACTTTGGAGCTTTAAGATTTAATGACTGCCCAGTCTGGGTTTTGACTTTTATGGAGCCCGTGGCGCCTTTGTTTAGGCCGATTTTTCCCATTTAGAATGGAAACATTTACCCAATGCCTGTACCCCCACTTTATGTTGAAAGTAATTTGATTTGTTTTTACAGGTTCATAGTCAGAATGGACTTGCCTTGTCTCAGATGAGACTTTGTACTTGGTCTTTTGAGTTAATTCTAGAATAAATTAAGACTTTGGTGGACTGTTGGGAAGGCATAATTGATTTTAAAATGTGAAAAGGACATGAGATGTTGGAGGGGCCAAAGCAGAATAATATGGTATGGCTCTGTGTCCTCACCAAAATCTCATCTGGAATTGTAATCCCCATGTGTCAAGGAGAAGACTTGGTGGGAGGTATTGGGATCATGAAAGTTGTTCTCCCATGCTATGCTCATGATAATGAGGATGTTCTCATGAGATTTGAAAGCTTAAAAGAGGCAATTTCCCCTGCACACACTCTCTTTCCTGCCACTATGTGAAGAAAGTCCTTGCATCCCTTTTGCCTTCTGCCATGATTGTAAGTTCCCTAAGACCTCTTCAACCATGTAGAACTGTGAGTCAATTAAACCTTTCCTATTTATAAATTACTAATCTCAAGTAGTATCTTTATAGCAGTGTGACTACAGACTAATGCGCTTAACAAATGAACTTTCTTCAAGATATAGCCAGAATGTGATCATGACTAACTGCACATCTCAAACTATCATCTTAGTCCAAGCCTGTATCATTTCTCTTGTGAGTTATTACAATAGCCTCTTTATTGATCTCAAAATTCTGACATTTACTTCCTGCAAGCTAGTGTCCAATATTAACTAGAGGAAAAAACAAACAAACAAACAAACACCTTTAAAAATCAGCTGAAGTCCTCCAAGATCTCTACTTTTATTTTTTTGTAGTCTAGCTTTCTACTATTTTTCATTCTTTGCTCACTCATATTCATTCATTGCTTTTCTTTGATTCCACTTAACATGCTTCTGACTTAGTACTTTTGCTATTCCCTTTTCCTGAGTACTTCCCCCACCCATATAATCTGTGCAAACTGTGCTTCTCCTGTTGGTCTCTGCTCAAACATTACCTTCCTGCTCGTGTCATCCCATATAAAATTACATTCTACCCCATCTGAGAATCAAGGAAAAATAAATTCTGCTTTCATTATTTTCCTCTGCATCAATTACCTTCTAACATCATACATGCATACACACAAAGACACACATTTGCTTGTTAGTCTCTGCCAACATAATTTTAATTTTCAAATAAGCAGAATTTTTTTCCTAACTGCTATATATTCAGCACCTAGAGCAGTGCCTGACACATTGTATGTACAAAATGCAATTTACCAGTGAATGCAGAAAGAAATGAATGTAAAACATTCTTTAGATCTAGTTAATTAGGGCTGAATTGATTGGTTTACAGTATAAGAACATGGCAGCAGAAGAAAAAGCCAAAAATATAACCACTTGTTAAAACATGAAATGTGGAAAATATTTAATCAAAGTGTAACTATTTCCAATTAAATGATGAAAATAAGTAGGCATTCATACCTACCTAATAAAACACACATGTACATGTTCATAAAATTATGTAGATAAAATAAGAACATAAAAAGGAATTATTAATATTTAATAAATTCAATCACTACACTTAACTATTATAGACAATGAAATCATGAATGGAATGCTAGTGAAACACCTCGCTAGAGACATTTTTTAACTTTAGTGATCAAATATTTGTATAAACAAGTGTTCAAATACATAAGTAAATGGCAGATTATTGAAATGAGAAATACAAATTAGTAACGTTTGGACTGACTAAATTTAGTATGATAAAAAATGAAGTGAGAAAAGATAAAATATTAGATGAATAAATAAATACTTTGTCTAAACAGCTGGTGTTCTAAAAATCTATTGTAATTTACTCTTTTTTTAATTATGCTTTATATCCAAAAACATAAATTCTATCATAAAAGTTGGAGTCATCTAATGGAGTAATTTCCAGTATTAGTCCATGGATGAGGTGTAGACTGGTGATATGAAAATCACCTGAGGAACTTAATGAAAATATATAATAGCATGTTCCACTCCTAGAGATTCTAATTAACAGGTCTGAAGTAAAGTCAAGACTTTAAAACATGATCATAAAGCTCCCAAAGAGGTTTAGAAAACTCTGCTATCCAGTTTTGAGAACCAATAATATTTTTCAGAGATCATAAAATGGCTGTCAGTGGCCTGATTTGAACAAATAAATATGATTTTTTGGTCCACAGAGGGTTATCTTGTGTTTTCAATTTATATATAAATATTCACATTTACAGCTTCTTGTCAAAATAAATTTAGCAACAGAGAATGTGCATTGTTATATTTCAGTAACGTACTAGAAATGTTAGTAACTTCCTCTTTCATATAAGATATTTATTCATTCATTCATTTATTCAAACTAATAGTTATCGATGATCTATTCCACATTATATTATTCTAGTTGCTTATAAAATTAAAGTAAGTAAAGTAGATAAAATTTTCTAAAGTACTAGAACTCAAATTCTCGTGGGACAAACAAAAAGTAGGTATGTTCCGTTTTTCACACTGTCCCCATCAGTCACCATAAACTTCAGCACATTGCTCAGTGTGTTGCTGTCATTTATCACTATACTTGCATGGCTACATTTTTACAAAGTGTGAAACTTTCTTCCATTTTTATTTTCATATTAGTTAAAGCAGGGGTAATTTCTACAATAAAGGAACAACAAAATATTCAGCTCTTAACCCAGAATATTTTGATTTCTATTTTATGTTACACTTCAATGTGTGTATTCTTCCAAATTGTGATTTGGGAATTCATCTTCCTCTTACTTTGTGATTTTTAGATCCCCTGGGATTTAGAGTTAATCTGTGATCAGTTAGTGGAATAGAAAAGAAACGATGTAAGTGGTACAGATCTCTCATAATTTTGTAACTATGTCATTCCATATTCAGGAAGTGAGGCACACCATTTTTCCTCACATTCCTTGGCCAATAATAAGTCTCATGTTGGGCCTAGATGCAAGGGGCCTGGCAAATGAGGTCCCTGCCTGGGCTCCTCCTTTAACTCTGTGGTATGGAAAAGAGAACAAGAATGTTTGCTGGACAGATAACTTGTGTTTTCCAAACTGTAAAGTTTTAAAAATGAGATATATACCTAGAAGACTGCATAATTCAAGAAAACAACAGAAAACATTTTTTGTCTCTCGTTTATCTTTGGTTCAATGCAAACAAACAAGTTTTAGTTGGAAAACTTCTGTGTTCCCTATATCATTCATTTATACTATATTCTTGGCACCCATTGGCAATTGATTTTTGACTTCTGATCCAGGCCAAAGTATTACTTTGGAAAGAAAAAATAATCAGATAAGGAAACCGGTTTTCCTAAAGCCACAAAATAAATTTACAGTAAGGCTAGGAAAATACATGAAACGAATCTAACTTAAGTTGAGTCATATTTCATTTCCACTTTTGTTCCTCTTTATTATGATATGACTGCATAAAATATGTAGAAAAGTATGTGTATGTGTATACATATATTATTTTTCTATTTTTGTGTTAATAGATGTTTATTTTTATCTTCACAGTATTTCCATTTCTTCTGGCAAAAGAACTACCTTTGGAAACACCACCTCCTACTTTTCATGATGGTTTTGAAGCAGCCTATTGGTATACACTGCTATTGTGGGCACAGGAGTAAACATGTGATACAAGTCTATTAAATCAAGATACATATCAATAGCAAAGGTTTGCCCATGAATTTACATGTAATTAAAAATGTACCCATCACAGTTTTTCCTTGAGGATAGAATGAAATGGCATAATGATTTTCTATCCCTTCTACTTTCCCTTCCTCTTGGTAATGGTAAAACATTTTGGGGGGATAACTATCTCATTTTCCACAATGTTTGAGAAGAAAAGAAATCTCTCCTCTCCAAATTTGTCAGGGAATGGTGATATCTTTCGTCTGAGATGTGCATATCCTCTTAAAGCATAGAGCTGGGACAACAGAAGTGGCCTGAAGGAAAAAGAGTGAACCTGAGAAACGTTGTATGCATGTGGGTTAAGGTCAATTTCTGTGATTAATGTGAAAACTTTGCAAAAGTTTACTGAAAGCTGAATGGTCATTTCTGTTGGATACCGCAATATAAGTTATCTCTCAATAACTGCCCACAATCTCAGCCCAAGATGGCAGCTTGCTGAAGTGGAAACTCCAGAAGCTGGAGTGTGTGGAGTGGACCACATAGAAGTGGGAAAAGAAAGTTAAGCCAGATCCAAATTTCCTAAGTTAGAACATTTGACATGACACTCAAATCAATTAACAAATGTATGCTCTCACAAGTGAGTCAGAATTCAAATTTTTGCCACGTGGAGGAAAATGATAACATGTATGGATTAAACAAAAAACAGCAAGAAACAAAAAAAGGAGGACAGCAAGAACAAACAGGACAAGTATATGACGTTGTTCACTGACAGGAACTTAAGATAAACCAAGCGAAGGGCAGAAAGCTAATCACTATGGTAATACTAGGAAAAAAAGAGGGATTTTTCTCTTGCTGTCACCTCTACCCCAATGCTTGGGAAGATATTTATAGGCTGAAGATCACAGGATAACCAGCATCTTCCTTCAGTCTATGGAGCTGCAAGTGCAACTATATGTCTAGTATTACTGTAATATAGGAGAGTTTAGGCTTCAGTTGGAGTTTCTCATTTCGAAATATATGGAAAAGGATTTTACTCAGTAATAAACTATTTGTGAAGACACTACATTGAGTGTCAAACTGACCTATCCACCTTACACTTTTTGTTTTGTTTTTAGAGCAAGACTGTTGGGATTTTTAAGAAGATGCATCTTGGTTTTTGTTTTGTTTTTTTCTTTTTATAATACCAGTTGCATTTGAATGTATTGTTATATTTCTTGAAAAATATCACACATCAACATTCTACTTTCTAGAACCTCTTAGTTATTGGACCAGCTTTTCTGGGACTTTTTGGGAGTCTAGTGACTCATTATCTTTTCTGGAACAGTGAGCTTTGAGGGAGAGGGTAGGGATGTCTAACATGAGAAAGGGGCTGTGTTCCATAAAAGACTGTTACTGTTATTTCTGATATACGTATAGTACTGTTTAGTCTGGCCTATTTTGCTAACTTTTTATATCACTTATGGTGATTTTCTCTAAGTGTTAAATTAGATTAAATTTAAATTTTAAAAATTTCATTGTTTAAAGGTATTTCTTTGAGGGTTATGAATAAGTCAGTGGGATCTGCAAATATCTGAGACCTAATTTTAACCAAAGGGCCACAGCTTGTTATTTGTCTACCAAATTTATTTCTCTGTCCTTTGACTACATTAGACTACATTTTTAGTCATCATCGTATTTAGGTATGACTATGTGACTGGGTTCTAGACTGTTGAATTTGGACAAAAATGACACATGACATTTGTACGTTAGGGGCACAAAAAGCCTCAAGCACAATTCTCTGTTTTTTAAATGTCCTATTTGCTGGAAAGATTTGGCATATAACAGAGAACTGGAGGAACCTAGAAGAAGTTAGAGCCACAATACAGAGAAGCACAAGCTGCTATATCACTTATGGATGACTGCCCGCAAAACACCGACACTGAGAAATGTAATATGTAAAGCCATAGAGATTGCTTCTTTGTCTCAGTTCTTCCACTCTTATCAAAACTGGTTCATATTTTTCCTCCCAGTACTCCTGGGACCCATAGGAATCACAATATTGTCCAGGTATTTGATTTTAATGCTTAGGCACAGTCAATGGCATGTGAGAATTCTTTCCAAATTTATGACCTGCAGGATATTGGTTTCCTATGAGCCCATTGAACACCACAAGGGGGCAGAGTTGCCTAAGCCCATCAATCAGCTAAACAAAATTTGAAGCTATGACCCGTTCAAGATTAGGCTTCTCTCTGGTGATCTGAACTCTTGTTTCTTTACTTCAGATATGTCGCAGCTTGGCGTAAAATGTTTGATATAGGGATATATTCACTGATACCCTTGCTGCTTCTATTTGTTATTCAAAATTTAGGAACAACAAAAAAAAATTCAGATAGCAAGTGTACCTTGTTAATACTGGAGTCTATATTTCTATTTCTCGTTATATAGATATGCATGTATCATTTTATATATTTATGTAGATATATATAAAATATATATTTGCATAAGTATACACAAAGATATAAATATACCTACGATGTTTATTTTTACAAAGTCAATGACTGTAGGTAAAAGGGGCACTGTTAAGTAATTTTAACTTCCCGAACTTCTGAATATATTGTTTTCAAAATATTTTAAATTACATATTTCACATATGTATGTACATTAAAGATTTACGAAGTCTAGGCCTTCCCATAGCTTTGATGAGGCACTTTTTAAACTGTGCTAATTGGAATTAGAATTTGTACAAAGATACTACTCAATGTAGTTGTACCTGTACAAGCATCTGAGCCAAGTCACCAGCGACTTGAATTGCAGATCGGTGACTGAAATTGCAGTACTCCAACATTATGTAAAACGAATTCTGACCCATCTAA
Source organism: Macaca thibetana thibetana (assembly GCF_024542745.1). Classification (NCBI taxonomy): domain Eukaryota; kingdom Metazoa; phylum Chordata; class Mammalia; order Primates; family Cercopithecidae; genus Macaca; species Macaca thibetana. The sequence goes on along the minus strand of NC_065578.1, from coordinate 104,986,788 downwards.
ACCTAGTTAGGTATTAAAAATTTTGTGTAACAAGGTGATAGCAACCACAAAACTGATAGTTATAGAGAGGCAAATGTAGAAGTGAGGAGCATACGAGAAGATAGGAGAGAGAAAAGAGAAGAGGGAAGAAGTGGGGGAGGACAAGGAGAGAAAGGAAGTAGAAGACGAGAAATATATAAAAAGAAGAGACAGGAGAAGTAGGAGGAGGCTGACAAGGAGAAAGAGAAGAAAAGAAGGGGAGAAGGAGGAGAAAGAAGAGGGTAAAATAAAAAAGAAAAATGAAGAAAAGAAGAAGCTAATGGCAGTGGCAGCCCAGAAGAAGAAGGAGGTGAAAAAGGAAGGAGAAATTTTCATCCAAAGACAAGATAGAATACATGGTTTTCTAAGCAGTGCTTAGATACAGCATAAGTAAAGAGAAGCATATGGGAAACAATATATCAAAATATTAACAAGCATGTTTTATGTGTAACTTCCTTGTATGTATCCTCTATCTATTAAAATCAGTTTTTGCTTCTGCAGGATTTTCATCACTCATATAGAAATACAAAGGAAAAGAAATGTCAGTATTACACTTTTTCCTACAAAAAATAATTTTTTCAGACTGGGAAGATAGATATACAGAAAGAGATATCTCACTATATATATTTCATTATGTATATACCCTATATGTAAAATTTTATATATGTAAAGTATATATAGATAAATATATATACATAAATAAAATTTTAATTCATAATTCTCACACTGTTAAAATAACAGGTGTTAACACATAGTACATTTTTAGAGGCTTACTATTAAAAGAGCATTGAGTATGCTTTTCAGACAAAATTGGACAAATTTAGAATTCTGTATATTTCATTCTTTGTCAACATGTTACATTGTTGTAAAGCAGAATGGTTTGCAAACATTAGGAGAAATTGCCTAAAAAATGCCTGAAATAATTTTAGTTTTTTTTTTTTTTTTTCTCTTGTTACAGCATTTTTGGGGTAGGAGTAATAATTCCAATTCTCTTACATTTTTCTGCTCACAGGCTTCTTCTAGTGGGTCAGATATCAATGGTACAATAAAAGCTTGACTGAAAAATCTAAAATAAGGTCAACAAAGGAATCAATTTGGCACCTAACATGGTGGGTACTATAAATGGCTAAGTGGGAGTTGGGAGAATACACGATCCAAGAAGGCATGACAAACCCTCCTTTAGCCCTCTGTTCTAGGTGTGTATGAGAAAAATAGGTTCTAGGAACACTACAATCTTGAATCATATTGTAATCTGTTAAAATAAACTTTATTTTTGTTTCATTGT